>NW_027507748.1:421146976-422346976 GCF_037356315.1 Lithobates pipiens
AAAAAAAAAAAAAAAAAAGTAAATTACAAAGTTTTTTCAAACTATTTGATCGGTCTAAAGATTGTAACAAAAAAAAAAAAATTAATACAAAAACCATTCAATTTACAGACAAAAACAATTTGGTATATTACAACAGGATTGCTAACAGTAGAAATACAGCAACTAAATCCACAATACAATATAGGTATAATTAGCAACAGAATGAGGCTAATGAGGCTAATTATACCATGGAATAAACATGACTTACCTTTTGTGAGAAGCTGGCTGAAGAAAAAATGCGCTGGTGCTGTTTGCTTTGTTGTTTATTTGCTTCCTCGTGTGTAATGGCAGATACAGCTGTCTGCCCACTTTAAAAATGGGAAATTCGTACACGCCCTCGTCACGTGACCGGCGTGCTAACGAAATCTCGCGAGATTTCGGAATTTCATTGTCCCCTATGGATTCTTGGGTAATTTCCCAGGGACCATTGCGAGGACGATAGCCACGCCTACTCCCACGGGAGGAGAACCAGGAAGTCAGCTGAAGTCATCAGAAATAAAAGGTAAGTAAATAATATTTTTTTTTTTCAGGGTTCGTTTAGGTAAGTATGCTGTCTGTTGATTTTAATAACATGAACTTTCTTTTTAGGTACCAAACCACTTTAAAGAGGTTGTAAACTTTTCAAAAAACAGAGAAAGAAAAGAAAAAGCCCTGTAAGACAAAGGCATAATAAACTGGTATGCATCGCATACTAGCTCATTATGAAATACCTTAGAACAAAACTGTTCCAGTGGCGCACACCGCTTACCTATAGGTAAATGTCATCAGAGGAAGTTAATTTCCTCTTTAGGATGCATTGATACATGGCTAGCCACGGCAGATGTCGCTTCACTTTACACAATAATACGACACCATCAGGCCTGCGAAGCAACAAAGTGGGGACTTAGGAAGCACACAAAGCTACCATGCATCCAGAGAAAATTCCTGGTTAAATGCTTAGATTTTTGCCTTAAAAACAATTACTTATGGTACGACCGCAATTATTACCACCAAAAAACAGGCGTCGCCATGGGAGCAAAATTCACTCCCAGCGTTGCAGGGCTTTTTATGGCACAGTGAGAGGAAGAAAGCGTTTTCACCAACCCCCCGGAGGAGTTACGCGTATATAAAAGATATATAGATGATGTCATAATCCTGTGGAAAGGTGAACAGACCAAACTCAACGATTTCTTAGAAAAACTGAATAGAAACGATAGAAATATTAAACTGTCTTGGGAAACTAGCAGTGAATCGATTACCTTCCTAGATTTGGAGATAGGACAAAACAATAATAGACTTTCATCTAAAACACACTTCAAAAGTGTGGATAGGAACAGCTACCTCCCACTACAAAGTTGCCATTATAAGAACTGGCTGTTTAATATCCCGAAAGGCCAACTAATGCGGTTAAGACGCAATTGCACGGAGGATAGCCACTTCTTTGACCAAGCCGCACAAATGCGACAAAGATTTATAGAAAAAGGCTATAAAAAAGATTTCACCGCCCAAAAGATTACAGAAGTAGCAAAACTAAGTCGTGAAAACCTGATAAAGGAGAAATCCAACAAAGCGACACCACAGAATACGATTCCAATTATCTTGGATTATAACATCCAACATAAACAGATTGAAAGGATTATTAAGCGCAATTGGAAAATACTAAAAGCTGATAAACTATTGAATGACATTTTACCCACTTGCCCTAAATTAATCTATAAAAGAGCCCCTACCATTAGGGACAGGATTGTGAAGAGCATCCCAGATCCCCCAGGGAGAGGACTTACTTTTTTCACAGGGCAGGGTTTCTTCCCCTGTAAGAGGTGTTTTGCCTGCACAAAAACTAAGCGCCCCAACGAAAAGAAAAAGGAGTTCACTTCCACAAGCACTGGTGATACCTATACCATCAATGAATTCATCTGCTGCAACACAGTGGGTGCCGTATATGCCTTGGAGTGCAGTTGTGGACTGCAGTACATTGGGCGCACGAAAAGGCCACTAAGAACACGTATAAAAGAACATGTGCAAAACATATTAAAAGGCTTTCGACAAACACAATGTGTCCAAACATTTCTTAATCCACCAGAACAAAGACCCGTCACAACTAAAATTTTGGGGGATTGAGCCCTACGTGAAACATTGGCTCGAATCCAAATGGATATATACATTAGATACATTGACGCCAAATGAATTGAACATTGAGTTTGACCTCAATTGCTTTATTAGCGACTTTTAAATCGCACCAGCAAGTTTTTTCCAGGAAAACAGAAAAATCAATCTACTCTTCCTTAGGTGGTTTATTGAATATAGGAGAATCGTAGGCACATTCGTAACACTCCCCCCACTATGGATAGGCTTCAATTGTTTTATTAGCGACTTTTAAAATCGCACCAGCAAGTTTTTTTTTTTCCAGGAAAATCAATCTACTTTGCCTCGTAGGCATATTTGGGGCACTCAACCCACTATGGATAGGCTTTTCACGTCTTTTTATAGTTATCCTCCCCTCCCCCTCCCCCCTCTTTTGATTAATGATTGTTTTTATGTCCATTATCTTTCTCACGTTTTAATATAACTGTTAGATGAATGGTTTTATTCACTCGGCGATATACGTCATTTCCGGGTACGTCTATATTAAAAAAACAATTTGATATATTTATTAATTATGCGACTTTTATGCTAGTGCTTTATTAATTTTAAAAAAATCCTCTAATATTTTAAAGATTTTTTCCAGGAATTTTTTTTTTTTAAATAAAATTTTTATTGAACAAAGGCATACAACAAGTTGTACAAAAGTTGCAGGCTAATGCTTTTCTCATTGAAACAGAAAGAAAATAAAGAAAGAAAATGAATGAAAACAATCAGGCAGATTAGGGTTTGATAATAACTAAACAATTCGTATAGAACAAAAAGGAGGATTCACCAATCCCCCAATAAGGGAGAAGGGGAAGCCTCCCCTGGATGGATCTGGTGGTTAGAAGATAACCAGGTGTGCAATATATAAACAATTTATAAGGTAACACAGAGTGAAGGTGCTATGCAGTACATAGGGGGGGGGGGGGGGGGGAATGCTGCACAGTTCCCGGCCGTCCATAAAAGGCGATGCATGAATGAGGCCCCATGTGAGGGGGAGAGAGATAGGAGCACAGAGACACACATGGTATGATTTCAGGTTGCAGCGATTGTCGCAGGTAATGCGTGTCCCTTATAGATAAAGGAGTGGTCCTCGAGGTGGGCTCGTTCCTTGGGGGTGAGTTTTGAAGACATATATAAGTCCCATCTATTGTGGAGGCGAAGTTTGGCTTTGGTGTGCAGAAAACTAGTGTTTAATTTGTCCCGAAAGAGGAGGTGCATGAGTTCTCTGTCCACTTTAGATTGCGCCTTGATTAACGCCAGGTCTGCAGTCAAACATAGACTGGAAGTACACGACTTCATCATCGAGAACAATGTAGACTGCCTCTTCATCACCGAAAGCTGGTTAACCTCTGACTGCAACACCATCCTCACCGAATTGGTGCCGGAAAACTACAGGATCCTAACCGAACACCGGATAGGGAAAAAAGGAGGAGGCCTAGCAGTGATCTTTAAAGGTCACCTGGATCTCACTAAACCATCATCTCAGAACCCAGTGTCTTTTATGGAAACCCTGACGCTATATTTTCAACCAACACCCCATGACACCACTCATATTCTACTGTGCTACAGACCACCGGGACCAAAGTCCAATCTTCTTTCACCCCTCACGGAATCCTTTGCAATGCACACCCTAAAATTCAAAAATTTCCTGGCACTCGGAGATTTCAACCTTTGGGCAAACGAGCCTAAAGACCCCATCGCGACTGCCTGCATCAATCAACTAGAAGAACTGGGTCTACAGCAACTGATAAAGACTCCCACGCATGGGTCAGGACACACCCTGGACCTCATTTTCAAACAGAACATCGACGTCAACATACTCGACAACATAACTCTGCCATGGACGGATCACCACGCCATCAAATTCAAAATCACTACCAACATCACCAACGCAAAACGGAAACCTGTAACAACGCACTGGACCAGATCGCATAAAAAACTGTACTCCGAAGCCTTCAAAACCACTCTGTCCAAAAAAATATCTACAATAACCTTAAACCACTCTACGGAGGAAACACTCAACTCCCTGAACAAGGCATTACTGCAATCAGCAGACTCGGTAGCACCAAAACGCAGGGCTCTCATCAGGAAGAAAAATGCTGGATGGTTTAATAGCTCCCTCTCCGTACTAAAGCAAGAACGCAGAAGAGCGGAAAGAACATGGAGAAGAAATCCCACCGAGGAAAACCTATTTAACTACAAAGGTCTGACAGAGAATTATCGGAAAGCAATCTTCAAAGCCAAAAAGGACCACTTCTCATATACAATCTCAACGGCCGCAAACCAACCACGGGAACTGTTTAAACTGGTTAATCAATCAATGAATCCGGTGTGCCTAGAACCCCCAGAAAGCGAATCCCAGGATTACTGTGACAAACTGTCGGATTTTTTCATCGATAAAGTCAAAACCATCAGGGAAACAATTTGTCAGAAGAAAACATCCAACCTCAGCCAGCAAATACATAAAGAGGATGTCCGCACCAACATACCGCAACTGCCAAAATTTTCACTATCCCCAATTACCGTAGACACCGCAAAAAACATCATTAATAAACTGCGTGACAGTACCTCACCCATTGACATCATCCCCACAAAACTACTGAAAGAATGCTCCGACATCGTGGCTCCAACCATAACCCACCTCATAAACCGATCATTCCACGAAGGGATTGTTCCCAGCATCCTCAAACAAGGCATCGTCAAACCTCTACTCAAGAAACCAAACCTGGACCCTCAGGATCCAAACAACCGTAGGCCAATTACAAGCCTCAACACCATTTCTAAGATCATGGAGAAAGCTGTAGTACATCAGCTACAACTTCACCTGGATACTCACAAACTCCTGGACCCGCTGCAATCAGGCTTCCGCCCGGGTCATGGAACAGAAACAGCTCTCCTCAAGATTTGGGATGACGCCCTCGAAGCGGCAGATGACGGAGAGCCGTGTCTCCTCGTACTGCTAGACCTAAGTGCAGCGTTTGATACAGTAGATCACAATACTCTACTCGTCCGCCTCACAGAAGTAGCCGGAGTCCAAGACATAGATCTCCATTGGTTCGCGTCCTTCCTAGGAAATCGGTCACAGACAGTGAAACTAGGAAAATTCCTCTCCGAAACTCGGGCAGTCACCTGCGGAGTCCCTCAAGGCTCTCCGTTGTCACCCGTTCTCTTCAACATTTACATTCGCCCACTCCTTCAAATCATCAGATGCTCAGATCTCTGCTTCCACTCTTACGCTGACGACACGCAACTTTATTTCCGGATCAATGGAAAAAAAGATCACCAACAACAACTTGAAAACTGCCTCAAATCAATAGAGGACTGGATGACCACCAACTCCCTCCAGCTGAACCAATCAAAGACAGAGCTTCTTATCTTACACCAAAATCATAAGCCCGCAACCAAAACCTCCTGGTCTCCACCAACCGTCTTTGGGCAGACTATCTCCCCAAAGACCAAAGCGAAGAGTCTCTGGGTTATTTTAGACGCACAAATGTCAATGGATGCGCAAATAGGAGCAGTAGTCAGTCGATCTCACCATCTGCTGCGCATGCTTCGCAGACTCATCCCTTTTATCCCAAAGAATGACAAAGCAGTGGTAGTTGGAACAATCATTAATTCACGACTGGACTACGCAAACTCGCTTTACATAGGATTACCAGAATATCAACTTGCGCGATTACAACTGATCCAAAACACGGCGGCAAGGCTGATAACAGGAAAAAAACCCTGGGAATCCATTTCTCCTTCACTGAGGAGCTTACATTGGCTAACCGTAAAAAATCGGATCACGTTCAAGACCCTTTGCCTCACCCACAAATGCGTGCATAGAGAAGCTCCGCAATACCTAATGGCGAAAATAAATCCTTACACACCAAACCGCAGTCTTCGATCAGCCAACAAAAACCTCCTCCTCGTGCCCAAAGCCCGGTATAAATCCAAGGGGGATCGGAGATTCGCTGTCCAAGGGCCTCGGCTATGGAATGCTCTACCAATCAACATCCGCCTGGAAGAAAATCACCTGGCTTTTAGGAAAAAACTCAAGACCTTCCTCTTTTAGCAGATGATCAAAGCTCG
This sequence comes from Lithobates pipiens, assembly GCF_037356315.1. NCBI lineage: Eukaryota > Metazoa > Chordata > Amphibia > Anura > Ranidae > Lithobates > Lithobates pipiens. The sequence goes on from NW_027507748.1 coordinate 421,153,202, forward strand.
CCACAGCGCCTAGAGGCGATTCAGTTCGCATTGTGCGCTATATAAGTATTTCATTCATTCATTCATTCACTTGTGGGACAGATGGTTTGTTAGTGGAAGTCCAGTTGGCCAGGATGTTTCTTCTGGCGAGTAATAAACAAAGCAAGGCCCATTCCTTGCCCAAAGGTGTGGAGGTAGCTGACCATGGGAGCAGTTTGGGGTCCCAATGACCAAAGATAAGGAGTAGTGGATCCTTGGGGATTTTCAAGAGTGTTATCTTGAAGATAAACGCCAAAATTTCATCCCAGAATGAGGAGATCACCAGGCAGGACCAGTAACGATGGATAAGGGAAGGTCTCGGGTGCTGGCAGAGAGGACACAGAGAGACCGCCGGTTGACCTGAAGGTGAGGAGTATAGAAAAGGTATGTGCGCTCGATGCACAATTTTTAGTTGGGTTTCCCTCCAAGTTTCATTTGGGACCAACTTGTAGACCGATTGTAGTCCTTGTAGGATCTTGTCCACAGTATCGACACCTGGAAAGTCCTTAGCCCAGTTGGAGACCGAGGAAAATTCCAAAGAGGGTGTAGTATTCAGCAATAGAGGTTTGTAGATATCCGATATACCGTAAGAATCTTTATGGAGGAGTACATCAATGAACGAGGATTGGAATCTGGTATGTTCTGCTCTGCACGTTTTCTGCATGAAACTGAGGCATTGACCATAATGGAAAGCAGATGAGTCCGGCAAAGAGAACTTGACGGCTAACTGGCGGAAAGAAAGTGGTCGACCAGAGTCCGGGTCACACAACGAAAAAAAAGAGTCGAGGCCTTGTTGACGCCATGTATCAAAGGGTTGGCGGTCCAACCCCGGGGTAAAGTTCGGGTTGCCCTGTAACGGTAAATGTCTAGATATGTAGGGAGACAACTTAAGGCTCTTCCGTATTTCTCTCCAGGCAATGGCCGTGTCTCGTAGTAAAAGGTTGTGTTGCATTGGCGGAGCCAGTTGTTTCCAATTGCAGTGGAGAAGTGCAGCTAGGGAATATGGATGGGTCATTTCGGCTTCCAGTGAATAGTTGGAGCAGCGGGATTTTTGGGATATCCAATCCAAACCTACCCTTAAAAGACATGCTAAATTGTACATTCTGAGATTGGGAAGACTAATACCCCCTTCGCTCCTGGGAAGGTGCAGTTTAGAGAAGGCAATGCGGGGTCTCTTACCTCGCCACAAGAATTTAGAGATTGAGGAGTTTAAAAGTTTAACATCCTTATGCCTGAGAAGTAAAGGTATCGTCTGAAGGGGATACAGAAGGCGTGCAAAACTAACCATTTTTACCAGGTGGCACCTTCCCAAGAGCGAAAGAGGCAGATCCATCCAGTTATCCAATTCCTGCATAAGTTTAGTAAAGAGGGGGGGGTAGTTCAAGTGATAAAGAGATGAGGGGAGCTTCCCTATTTTAATGCCCAAGTACGTGATATGGGTGTTAGCTACCTTGAAAATAGAGTGATTCGCCCATGACGGAGGTGGAAGGGAACCCAAAGGGAGTATTTCGCTCTTGGAGTAATTTATACGCAATCCCGAGCACTGCCTGAATCGGTCAAATAAGGATTTGATCGTGGGCATGTCTGAGGAAGGGTCGGCAGAAAATATCAAAACGTCGTCAGCGAAAAGGGAGGTTCGTAGTTCATGTGACCCGACTCTGATTCCGTGTAGCGGTGCGTTATATGTCAAATGTCTGGATAACGGCTCTAAAGCTAGATTAAAGAGGAGTGGGGACAGGGGGCAGCCCTGTCGGGTCCCCTTGTGTAGCCGGAACTCGTCAGACAGAAGGCCGGCGGCTACCAGTCTGGCTGCAGGGGAGGTGTACATGGAGCTGATCAGGTGTAGAAAAGGTCCAGTGAAGCCCATATCTCCCAGTACCATGGAAAGCCATTCAAAATTAACATTATCGAATGCCTTTTCGGCGTCCAGAGTAATAATGGCTAAATCGCTGGTTGGATGACATCTAGCATATTCTAATGCCATCATCACCTTCCTGATATTGATAGTTGCCGTTCTGCCCTTGACAAAGCCTGATTGAGCGGAATGAATCAGGGAGGGGATGATGTCAGCCAGCCTATTAGCTACTATTTTAGAAAGAATTTTGACGTCAAGATTAAGGAGCGAGATGGGTCTATACGACCCAGGCTCCTGCGGGTCTTTACCCTTTTTTTCTAATAGCTTAATAATTGCTTGATTACCTGACGGGAGATAGGGGCCACCAGACCATATATGTTGGTAGACAGCAGCCAGAGTTGGAGTTAGAAGAGTATTCAAGGATTTATAGAACTCGCCTGATAGACCATCCGGGCCTGGGGCTTTGGAGGAAGCTAACGCACGGATCGTGGCAGATATCTCTGAGTGGGAAATGGGGGCGTTTAACGAGTCAAGTTGAGAGGGAGATATTCTAGTCAGGCGCGTACCGTCAAGAAAATCGCGAGCAGTGGGTCGATCGATGGGGTCCGCCGCATACAGGGAGGTATAAAAGCGGAGCATTGCCGCATTAATGCCCTTTGGAGTAGACAGGACCGTGCCGTCGGGATCGCGCAGCGACGATATAACCGTGGGGCGGTAGGGTCCCTTACACAGTCTGGCAAGGAGCTTGCCAGCTTTGTTGCCAAATTTATGTAGCGTTGCATCGAAGTGGGCTCTTTTAGTATTTTCCAAGGTTTCAGCCCAAGAGTCGAATGACTGCTTGGCCGAGTGCCAGGCTGCACGATTTTCAGGGGAGTTTGAGTTAGAGAGTGCCCGCTGGGCCAGGTGCAGTCTGGAACTGGAAGCTTTGTATTGGGACTGAGCGTGTTTCTTGAAAGAGGAGGCATACGAGATAATGCGTCCCCTAAGGAACGCCTTACCTGCATCCCAGAACAGGTGTGGGTCGTCAACATGTATTGCGTTTGTTTGCGAGTATGATGCCCATTCTTTCAACATGTAAGCTTGAAAGTCTGCATTGTGCTGTAGGAAGGAGGGGAAGCGCCAAAGTTTGGGATTGGGGTGTATGCCGGGGGTTTCTAGGGTCACTGATATCGGAGCATGGTCAGATATGGCTATGTCATGGATTTCCGCCGTCGGAAGGAAAGGGATTAAATCGTCAGATCCAAAAAAATAGTCAATCCTAGAGAAGACATTGTGTGGATAGGAATAAAAGGAAAATTCCCGGTCGGTCGGGTGGTGTAGTCGCCAGATGTCATGAAGGTGGAGGGATTCCATAGTCAGCGCCAGGGTCGTGGGAGTGGTAACAGTTGAGCAGAGTATGGGGCGGGGGGGGGGGGATTTGTCATCTGCCGGGTGAGCAACAGAATTGAAGTCACCCCCTACCAGATGTGGGAGGTGTGGGAAGCGCAAAAGCCAACTGGTCAGCGTGCCATAGAAGGATTTTGTGGGACTGTTAGGAGCATAGACATTTGTAATGGCAAGTTCCTTGGTCCCTATGAGGGCCCTAATAGTGAGGAGTCTGCCCTGTTGATCTGTATCTATAGATAGGATCTTACAAGGGAGATTCTTATTGATAAGAATAAGAACCCCTGCTTTCCGACCCACAGCTTCGGCGCCCGCCACCTCACCTACCCAGAGCTTCCTCATCCGGACAAAGTCCGATGAAGATAGGTGGGTTTCCTGTAGCAGTGCTACGTCAGTCTTGAGTCTCTTGAGGTGGCGCAGTACCTTCATGCGTTTGTTGGGGGAACGGAGCCCTTTAACATTCCACGATACTACTCGTAGCATGGTGAATCGTTAAGTGCAGTAGTGGCGGGGACAAATAATACCATGTGTTCGGGAGGACCCGGGGCATAAAACAGCAGGAGCTTCGCTCCAGAGAAGGCCAGGAGGAACCTTGGCAGAAATACATCAAGGGGGGATAAATTAGGTACAAGTGCAGCTGCATAAGAAGGTGGAAGGAAGGGACGGGATAGGGAGTGGCAAACAGGCCAAACAAAGTAACTCACTGAGAGCTTCACTTTTTTCCGCATGGGGGTCACTGTGTAGATCAACTCCCAGAACCAGGCCATCGAACTGATATAAGTACGGCTGCCCTAGAGAAGGAATATGACACGCCGTCACCCCAGGCAGGGGTCAGAACGAAATGAGATGGTCCGCACAGAAGACCCCACACGGGGAACCAGTGATTGTAACCTGAAAAAAAAAAAAAAAACAGCTGAGAGGATAAACACAAATATGCAAAGAGGAGGAATACAATAGAATAAATGCAGTTCTGATAATACAATAAACAAAACCATCTATAAGCCGAGGGCTCATGGGTTGTAGTGAAGACATATGAGCAGATAGTTCAGCGCCCAGTGCCAGTCACGGCCCTGGGCAGATAATACCTTATGAGTGCGCTCCGCGCGCGGACGGTCCAGGAAGGGAGTAGAACAAAACAGGAGCCACTTCTACCAGGTGAAAGCGGGTGGTAGGTAAGGCTGTGTCCCTAAAAAGAAGGGAAAACAAAAAGAGAAAACACGGTCCAAGTGTTCATCAACGTGCATTTAAAGCGTGAGGAGTAGGACCTGAGGCCCTGAAGCGCTTGGGGGAGTCCTTCCGTGGGCTCCTCTGGTCAAGAGCTCTATTGACAGGGGCTACCTTGGGAGCCGGGCTCAGTGGAGGACCCGATCGTAGCGATTTCAGGAAACGCGATGCATCCTCGGGGTCTTGAAAAGAGAGTTGTTCTCCGTTGGGTGCTTTGATCCGTAGGATTGCCGGAAATGCAAGAGTGAATTTCAACTGCCGTTGGAATAGTTCCGTACAGATATGTTGAAAGGCCTTCCTCTTTTTAGAGACATCTACTGAATAGTCAGCAAAAATCAGGACTTTGACTCCATCTATTTGAAGCGATCTGGACTGACGATATTGCTGTAAAATGGAGGCTTTGTCTGCGTAATTTAGATATTTAGCAATTATCGGGCGTGGGGACTTGCGGTCTGAGTTTGGCGCCCCCACACGATGTGCTCGTTCCACGACGAAGGGTCCCCCCAGGCCCAGAGCCTCCGGGATGCGGTTAGCGCACAAGTCCGATAAGGCAGAGTGATGAAGCGACTCTGGAATACCAACAAAACGCAGGTTGCTCCTCCTGGACCTATTTTCAAGGTCATCGAGTTTTTCCAGAATAAATTTGTTGGTTCTGTCCTGGGCTTGTTCTAGGGACTGCGTTTGATATAATTCCTCCTCCAATGTAGAGATGCGACTTTCAGCCTCATTAAGTCTGGATGCGTGTTCCCCAAGTTGGGCCTGAATTTTATGCATGCCCTGGGCGACAGCTTTCTCAACAGAGGCCGCTATCATAGGGGAGAGGAGAGCGGCAACAGCTTGCGCCAGAAGTTCAGTCTGTGGGTCTTGCAGCAGTGGGGATGATAAAGCATGTTGCATGGCCACAGGTGCTACAGGCCCAGGTGCTTGCGTGGAGGCAGGTGGATGCATGGGAGGGGGTGCTTTGGAGGCCGTCTGGCCTTGTGCTGGGTCTCCTACCTCCATCGCTGGTGGCTGCTCCTCTGGGTAGGCCGCGCTGGCCGGAGTGGGGGCCGAAGCGGCGTAGGCCGAAGCCGGGGCCTCGATTTGCGGCGCGGCCGCGTACGAACGCGGCCCGGTTTTCTCAACGAACCGGTCCATCGTGGAGCCGGTATCGTGGGGAGGATGGCTGGCCGGTGCAGCGGGCGAATACGCCTGATTTAAGGCAGATTTAACGGCCGGTCTGCGGGAGCTGTGTGACAGGACAGCTACTCCATACGGCGCCGGAACCGGAAGTGGAATTTTTAATAATTTCTTTCCTTTCCCCTCCGATTATATTAAATGTATTTTTATTTGGATTTTAATTTTCCCCTTATAATTATATATATATACCTATTGGTATATACATACACACACATATCTATTAATATATTTTTCATAGTTTAACGGTTTATTCAGTGCCACATAACTCAATACGTCCCTTAACTAGCAATCTTGCTTGTTTTATCTGTGTTCACATTTCTTTATTTATATTTACATATGTAAAACGGTCCTTTATATCCAGTATGTTCACTAACCATTCTGTGACATATAACTAACCATATCAATGGCGTCGGACGCATTTCCTGTTTAATGGATAGATGGGCGGGTGCCTTCTATCCATTTCCGGGTTTTAAAACACAATAAGTATGCCAGACACCAAAAAAATGGCTGTGGTGCCCTGTCCGGCGACATTATCAACAACAAAATGGCCGCCGGCTGACTTCCGGGTCTCCATAATAATGGCTGCCATATACTAGCACTGTTTAAGCTATTTAAGGACACTTCCTACTGTTGTGTTTATCCCCTGATGAAGTCATGTGACCCGTGACGAACACGTGTCGGGACACAGCAACCAGGAAGTGACGTAGACCGAGCCCGCAGCTCGTTTATACACTGCTTGTACAGACTGTTTGTTTGTGAGTATTTTTAAACTGTTTTAATAACAATAAACCTGTTGAAGCATCTTACACTATGGAGTATTCTTCCTCCATCTCTGCTTAAACCCATGTATATGCCATACCACTGAGGAACCCTGACTGCAATGCCACAGAGAAAACCCACTTAAAGGCACCATATCATTGGTCAGGACCTGGGCACCCCACATTAAAGGGAAAATTCCGCTAAAGGATCCCAAAAAGCTCTCTATATATACGCTGTTACCTTACAGCGGTAAGGTAAGGGGACATCCATTACTGGTATATACGGGACCACCAAGGCCACATCCCCTTCCACCAGCACCACTGCCCTTCCCATTGCAACAGCTCCACATCGTATATCTTGTTGAAGAAGTCACATCCTATGCGATTTTGAGAATAATCGCAGCACTTTGCACTGAAAACTGACTTTTTGTCTGATACACTTATATTTTTTGTCACTGAATTATTATTTATGTTTGAAGGTTTGCCTATGTGCACCACAGCAGAACACCTGCACTTTATCCGATTTTAGGATCGCAACACGCTGCACTTTTGAATGTTATATTGTGTTTTTTCTTCTTTTTTCTTGTTTTTATTATTTCACGGTTTTATGTTGTAGATTTTACACTAATAGCAACAAACATTATTGTTTTATCAGCCACAGCGGCACATTGGAATATTTGCACTTTTATGCGACTACAGGATCGCAACACGTTGCACTTTGGATTTTATATGAATTTTCACTAAGTTATGTATTTATGTTGTGGACTATTAGTAGAAATGAGTGTTGCTGTTTAAACTAGTCACATAGACATACCCAGACCTGTATTGTTTACTGGATATCCCCCCACTGCAAATTTTATATACTGCTTTTATCAATAGATATATCCTCCTTGTGTACAGCGCACCACTACCTTTCTTACTCATTGATACATGAGTTCCATTTTACAAAGTAAGGAAGTTTTATGTTTTACAAAAAGAAAAAAAAAAGTATTGTCCCAAGTCTGCGCTGTTACTCCTGGACACTGTCACTTCACGGTGTCTCCTGCCCTCTTATACTTTATTTAATCTATGTGTGAAAAATAAAAAACTGTGTTGGTTATATTTTGCCAACTGGATCGAATTTACTGCAATTTTAATAGTTTAATAAATAGTGTTCGTATGAAGAGTATAATGATGACACTGGGCAAGCCAGATCACAAAGAGTAATGCCGCGTACACACAATCAGACTATCCGGCGGACTTAGTCTGGAGGACAAACTGCTGGAAAGTCCGCCGGACTTTCCAAACGAGCGGACCTGCCCACACACGACCGGACTTTTAGTGGGAGTCCGCCGTACTTTTGAAACGAACGGACTTGTCCACACACGGAGGAAAGTCTGTTCATTTTGAACGCGGCTCCAGGTAGTTGGGACTAGCGAAGGAAGTCAATGTCGCCGCCTTTGGCAGCGAAATTGACACGTCACTGGCCCCGTCACCTGGTATAGACTTGAAGGGGAAGCCCTACGCCGAAAAAACCGTGTGGGGGTCCCCCCAGGTCCATATCAGACCCTTATCCGAGCATGCAGCCCAGCCGGTCAGGACGAGTGAGCGCCCCCCCGAGCCGTACCAGGCCACGCGCCCTCAACATGGGGGGGTGCTTTGGGTAAAGGGGGGCCGTGTGGCCCCCCACCCCAAAGCACCTTGTCCCCATGTCCCAGCATCCTCTGGGACTGTGACATCATAATGGGCGGGGACATCACCCAGTGACCCCGCCCATTGTCCCTATATAAGTTGCCGCACTACACGTCCCTGTCATTACGGCCAGAGACAGCGTTGAGTCAACATCTCAAGGAAGAAGAAGAGAAGGCGGCGAAGACAGCCGTGACAGAAGACCAGGCCAACACCAGTAAAAGAGGTGGAAGAAGGAGCGGAGGCCCGGCAAGAAGAACCGAAGAGGGGGACAAGACCCCCGAAGTTGGAAGAAGACCCCCGGATGGCGGTGGCGATGAAGAAGAAAGCCAGGCTCCTCCACAAGTGAAAGAGCTAGTGAAAGAGCTAGTAAAAGAGCAGAAGATAGCGGAGGAGTCTGGCGAGAAGACCCCCAAGACAGAAGAAGACCACCGGAGTTGTGCAATAAATTATTTTAAACCCTTGTGTTGTGTTTTTTTTTTTTTTACTCATTCACATAGGGTGGGGGGCCTGTATCTGGGGGCCCCCTTATTTAATATTCCGATAAGCCCCCCGCCTGCAGACCCCGACAACCAACGGCCAGGGTTGTCAGGAAGAGGCCCTTGTCCTCATCAACATGGGGACAAGGTGCTTTGGGGTGGGGGGGCCGCATAGCCCCCCTTTCCCCAAAGCACCCCCCCATGTTGAGGTCATGCAGCCTGGTATGGCTCAGGGGGGCGCTCGCTCCTCCCCATCCCCTTTGCTGACCGGCCGAGCTGCATGCTCGGATAAGGGTCTTTTTTTCGGTATAGGGCTTCCCCTTTAAGTCCATACCAGGTGATGGGGCTAGCAACATGTCAATCTCGCCGCTGAAGTCACCGACATTGACTTTCTTTGCTAGTCTCGGCTACCTGGAGCCGCGTTCAAAATCAATGGACTTTCCTCCGTGTGCGGGAAAGTCCATTCATTTCAAAAGTCCGGCAAACTAGCACACATACGGCCGGATTGTCTGCTGGCCTCGAAGTCTGGCGGATAATTTTTGAGTCAAGACTACTTTCTAAGTCTGCCGGACTTTTGGGGAAAAAAAGTCAGCCGGAGCCCACACATGGGTGGATTGTCCGGCGGACTCTGGTCCGCCGGAAAGTTTGATCGCGTGTAAGTGGCATAAGAATATTTATTCAGCTTCTCTGGAAGCCTTGTTGCAGATAAAAATACTGCCCTCTTTCCTATTAACACCATTGGCAACTAGTCCCATTTAATTATATTTTTTATTATTATTTTAGGTGGCAACGCATTTAACAATGTCAGGGGCCGCAACATTTGGCCGAAGAAAGAATTGAAAATGACAATATTCAGTTCTTAAAAAAATGGTTTAAAAGTAAACTAGTAGAACAGGGTCTAGAAAGGTGGTCCCATTTTATCCAGTCAATACTGCAAAATACTGAACAGGTGGAGACCCAGGTGTAACCTCATAAATTTTCTGAAGAAACTAAGGGTGTATAGCAATACATTTCCATGTTTTTTATGAGCGTTAAAATAAACATGTCATAACAATTTAGGAAAATATAAGCAGTAGTAAACCACATGTTAGAAAGCTCAGCAGATGCTGAGACTGCTCACATTTTATGTAAAACTCAACTTTTGCCATAAGAGATGAGCTTGGTTCTACTCACTCTGGCCTCCCAAGTTCACCTTTAGGTCCTTAAGGCTGGGTTCATACTGAAGCATGGAGCTGCTCAAAGCAGGGGTCTGGAGCGTCCCTGTTCAACGTTTCAGGTTTGATTTCAGTCCAGAATTTTGGCTGAATTCAGACCTGAAATGGACCAGAAGATGCACAGGACTCCTGTGCAATTCGCAGCGGGGATGCTCCGGAGAGGTGTGAACCAGCTTCATAGAAAAACCCCCATCCAATTCGCAATAGTGTGAACCCAGCCTCAATGTTATGGGTAACCCCACTGACCAGTAAGAAAATGAGCAAGACCAAAGTAATGAAGGCAAGTTCACTCACAGGAATAGTTGGGAATAGCATACAGCTTCAGTTTCCTATATCTCTGGTTCTACCAATTATTTTGACATATGTTTTTCAAAGGAGGTTTTTGTTCAGTTTGCATTACTCAGGTTTACTTTTTGGAGGGTAGGTTAAATTGGTTTTCTTGCAGGCCAATAAAAGTACATTCTGTGGCCAGGCAATTGTTTGGTGTATATTAGCTCTGTAATTTATCATTGTGCATTATTTATTTGCAAAGTAGGTGTTTGCCTGTAAGGTAAAAAGGGGCTACTGATGGTGAGAGGTGCTGGATTGCAAGGAACCTCAGGACCAAAAACATGACTCTTGTGGTGGAGTGTGGACTGATTCTGCTTTTCCACAAAAAAACTAATATTGGAGGGGCTGCTTTTGAAATGAGCAAGTCTGACTTGTTGAAGGAAAGAGTTGCAATTGATTGTGTGTTGTGCAAATAGTGTGCATGCACTAGCACCAAAGCTAAAACAAATGGCAATTCTTCATGATGAATGTGAGCCTAGTTTTGTGTACTGACTCAATTAGTTGAGCTGTTGTGCTGAGATTATAATTTCAAAGGTAAGAACCAGTGGAGTTTAGGGGAACATTTATTTAACTTGGGTGGTAACCACTAAAATGTATTTTTAAGTAACAAGTGTGCTTTGTGTTAATGAATTGTAACCTTTACAACTCTATACAACTAAAGGCACAGATATGTTGTAAATGCATGATAAAGGAGCACTGTATGTAGGTCCATGATGGCTGTTTCTGTCACTTGGCCCTATGAATTCTCTGCACAACCAGATACTGTCCTGGGTAGGGATGAGTCAAACACCCTCGTTCGGTTCGCATCCAGAACATGCGAACAGGCAAAAACTTTGTTCGAACACGAACATGAAAAATCAAAAGTGATCATTTTAAAGACTTACGGTATATGCACAGAATTGTCATAAAAAGTATATCAATGCAAAAAAAGTTTTAAAAACTTCCGCTTTTTTGAGAGTAGTGATTTTAATAATACTTAAAGTGAAACAATAAAAGTTTAATATTCCTTTAAATTTGGGGGGTGTCTATAGTATGCCTATAAAGGGGCGCATGTTTCCCGTGTTTAGAACAGTCTGACAGCAAAATGACATTTCTAAAGGAAAAATTTTTTTTTTAAATGAATCGCGGCTATAATGAATTGTCGGTCCCAGCAATGCACATAAAAGTTCATTGATAAAACCGGCATGGAATTTTCCCACAGGGGAACCTCGAACCAAAATTGAAAAAAAAAAATGTGTGGGGGGTCCCCCTAAATTCCATACCATTAAGTGTAAATATTACACTTTTATTGTTTCACTTTAAGCATTATTAAAATCACTGCTCCCGAAAAAAACGGCCGTTTTTAAAACTTTTTTTGCATTGTTACATGTCCCCTGGGGCAGGACCCAGGTTCCTAAACACTTTTTATGGCAATAACTTGCATATAAGCCTTTAAAATTAGCACTTTGATTTCTCCCATAGACTTTTAAAGGGTGTTCCATGGCTTTCAAATTTGACGCGTACACCCCATATTGTTCGCTATTCGGCGAATGGCGAACAGCCAATGTTCGACCCGAACATAAAGCCTATCCCTAATCCTGGGCATGGGTGGCGACCTGAGGCCTGAATATTCCATTCTCTGTTATACTGTTAACCCCTCTTCCCTTTGCACCAGTAAGCACACCTCTCACAACATTCCTCATGCCTTCCTCAGGCATTGGCTGTAATAGACACTGTAATAGACACTCCACATAATGGCTCATAGAAGTACTTGCTTAAGATAGGTAAAGAAACATAATAGTCCAGATATTGGCAAAGGTGTAGTCCAAATATTGGCTTGAATTAAATTACATATGGCTTCAAATCTTCTCCCTCAGATAGTTCTAAGCCTGGGACCCCTCGAGAAGCCCATGACACAAAGGGGAGAGCACAAGCACCCTCAGCAGGCTTTTCTCCTAAACCTCTTTCCCGGGTCGAAGACCTAGATCCCCAGCTCCACCCACCTTAAATAAATAATTACTCCACCGGAAAGCGGGGAAAACCTTGAAAGGAGACTCTTGCCTGACATGTGTGTGTAAAAACCAAATCCATAGGAATAAGGAAACTTAAATTATATGATGTAAGTGCCTTATTTCTACATTAATTCTCAAAGCACGGACTTACAAAAACTTACAAGCCTGAGGATCTTTTGCTCAAGCTAATTGGAGACATCTTAGATGACACACTGAGCTGTCCCCTCCCTAGGAGAGCGGCAGAAAGAGGAGTCAGAACAGTTTTGTGTACACAGTGCTCTCGGATATTTTATTTGTGACGGTGCCAAACAGTCATGTCTGTGTGTGCTCTAGTGACATATAAAGGTATACACGTTTGTGCAAAGTTACTCAGAGCTATGAATTATGTCAACTAGCCTTAGAGTTTGACACGCAGATAAATATTTTAGTCTGTACAACAGTTTTCATAATTGATAATTTCCTTCTTATGACTTGTAAAATGTAATTGAATTCTGCCTCTTGTAATGGAAAGCCATTAGTTTCCAAAGCTCTACTTCCTGTTTATTTTATTAAATGTTAAAGCCGGAACAGCTACAAATAGAAACAGGAGTCAAAGTCTAAGCACCACATTTTGCAATAACCATCAAAAAATTTTTTTGGCTTTGCAGAGCAGGACCTAATACAACCAGATTTATTTGATAAAACACTGCAAACAGCAACGGTGCTATGCAAAGCATAAACAAATAATTTCAGAGCAGTCAGAGAACTGATTGTTTGTTACACGCTACATTATTTCAAAGCCCAAGGGCCCAACACACAACCCAAGGGCCACATGCTGCCTGTTGGCCCTCCGTGTGTAGCCCACCATTTCACTGGCTGGGTCTGCCACCCGTTGGACACCTGTGGGAGCTTTGAAACACTCTCTGTGTTTTAGCTACCGACACTAAAATAAAGACAGTACTGTCATGTTAGCCGATCTCTGTCCAACAGTACGAAAGAGCAGCACTTTCATATTTGAATTAAACAAAATGTACTGCTTGTCAAGCAAAGCTAGAACATTTGGACATCACTCTCTGACAGACTCTCTCTCCTACTCCTATAGTCTTGGTCTCACTGGGGAGAGAGAGAGAGAGAGCAGGGACAATTCCACTGAAAACCAATGAGAATAAGGGGAGGGGACACTGACACTGACCATCACCATCATTACAGGAGTTAAAACTCTGGACTGACCACTAAAGGTGTGATACATTCTAATGTCACATGCTCTATCTCATGCCATTCAGCCTAGAAGTATCATCCCACTTCACAATGCAGATGGTCAATTTTTCTAGATTCTGTCAGGCAGATTGAGTGCAGATGTGCATATCACAGCCTGTCGCCAAATACTCAGGGCAATGCACATACTCAAGGTAATGTGACCTAGAGTGAATAAGCATGCACGTCTGACACTGGCTTGGGCATCAATCATTCTATTTAAAACACAGCACACTGAGGAGAAGTTACGTGGTCATCAGCTCCCATGACTCATGACCTGGCATGCATTCTGCTAATCTGTATTTTGACTCTGCTTACCTCCTGATTTCATGATAACTTGTCTCCTGTTACTGGCTATCAAGTACCAAATTGCTGGAGGCCAATTGAGACAGGGCTTCCCTTGCAGCTAAGTTCCAGACTCCCCAGAGGTGAGACAGGAGGAGTCAGGTGCAAAGTAGCACAAGTCACCTGCAGAGTTGCTTGCAGAAAAGGCTCAGGAACACAGCTGATATGCTGTGGGGCTGCTGAAGGCAGGTGACACCTGTGAGATGTAGCAGATAACCAGGGTCACTGAGACAGAGGGTAGTTGGTTCAAGCCAAGTTTTGGTGCCAGGTGGGTGGCAGAGGAGACAAGGTCAGGTGGGAGCCGAGGTAAGACAGGTAGCAGGTAGAGGAGTCCTGTTAAACAAGCCGAGGTCAAGGTCAGGAGGCGGGTAGGAAACAGGTCTGGAACAAGCTGGGTTGGTAATCAAGAATCACCAGAAACAGGAAACATGGGAACGTTGGTAAAAGCTGAAAATTAAACAGCACTTCAGCCAAGTGATTCCTTATAAAGGCCCATGTGACATGGAGATGCTGGGTCCTAGAACCCTTCTCCTGCCCTGACAGATGCTGGGTCCTATAGTCCTCCTGCTATTGCTGCCCTGACACTGACCTCAGCTTATATTCTTACTCTGCTTTATGCCTGCTGATTTTGTACCTCTGCTTCCTGTCTGATATTGACCTCGGCCTGAACTTTGACCAGCCTGCTCATTGATAACTCAGCTACTTGTTGCTTACCTCTGATAATCTTGACTACGTCTCTGTTTTCTGTACCTAGGGGTTCCAGTGCCTAACCTACATTCCAGCTTTCTGCACTAGATCTGGTCTGAACATCTTCAACAATCTAGGCTTCAAATCTTGCCTGGAAGCAACTTTCCAAGTGTCCAGCAACGCTACCCTTGGGTTGCTTTTCAGTGCAGTTGTATAGCACATGTCCTTGCTATCTCCACTCTCTTTGGACCTTTGACTCCTTCCTAAAGGTAACTTATACTTTCCCTCCTTTTCTTGTGGGATTGTTGGTGAGTTCTTATATAGACGGACCTCCCCTTTTCATGTGGTCTCTTGGTCCCTTGCAGTCTCTTTCTTTGGGTTAGGGTGTCAGGAACCAGAGCAAGGCAGCAAGATGGGCTCTTTGGACCAAGAATTCTGTGAGCACTACTTGCCAGTCTCTGGAGTGGGAGGGGATAGTTCCTTCCCCCAAACCATGGAAGGACTCTAGTTTACAGAACTTACAATTAATTGAGAAATACATCTGTTGGTTTGTCTGCTGACCTGACATCTGTACATCATCTGAATGCTGCCCTAAGATCTGGAAAGATTTGAGAACTCTCTCCGTAATAAATTTGGGGAACCAATTCCCTATACTGAATAATTTTTAGTGAATAATTCAGACCACACAGTCTTTCCATTTGTTACCTCCAGGATCTCCTCAACCAATGGCCTCAATCATTTTTCACAGTGAAGGAGAAAGCTAAAATTGTATATGCTCTTTCATTCTAATATATGAAAGGACCTGTGGGAAGCTCTACTTCATAAGCCCATCTTGGAATTAACAAAACAAGAACGTACCTTGGCAACATATTTTTTTCTGGCAACTAAACAAACTATCGCAAAGGCATGGAAAACACCTCTCCCCTCTTTTGAGGAGGTGAAGCAATGGGTGCAAGGTACGTTGATGAACAAGAAGCTTATGGCGATACTCACAGACACTAGGGACAAATTTCGTAAGATTAGGTGACCCTGGTTGGACCAGTTTCCAGCAAGGAGCCTGCCTTCTCACTTTTTGGACTTATAGGAAAATATAACGAGCCTGTCAGTGCTGGCCTTGGATCCCCAGGGGCGAGGCTTACTTTCTTCTCCGTGATCCCTTTTTTTGGCTTTCTACTCTTACTCTCCACCTTGTTCCTCTTTTTTTCCTTCTTTCTCTATTTTCTCTTTACTTCTTATTTTGGCCATTTACCCCTGAAGGTCAGAGTCTGTTAATAGCTCCCTGGCAATACCAGGACATCCTCATCTGGTTACCTTTCCTTTTTATTTGTAATTACTGTCTAAACCATATAAGAGGCCTACTTATCTGTGATATATTTGTTATAATATTCAAATTACTTTCTGCCACTGGCCCCGGTATCTGTTCGCTGTTTTGTGAGTTTGTATTTATTCAATAAAATTATTGTGAAAGAAAGCTAAAATTTTACAGCTGTCACCAGAATAGGAGGTGAATAAAAAGGATGAGGACATTTCTCTTCCAGTGACAAGTTTTTGAAAAGAAATGTCCTCTCACTTTGAAAAGGTTTCTAGGCCTCTTGTGTCTGGGGACAAGAAAAGAAGGTAAATCTCACTAACTAAAAATATATACATTAACAGTATTTTTGTAATCATCTGCAGCTATATTCCATAGAACATATGAATTTCTGTCCGGGTGTGCCTATACATGAACACTTAAATCATATGTTGAAAAGTTAATGTGACAATTTATTGGCTTGCTCCATCATTCTTTGTCTCTTCAGGGTACAGAATTGTTCAAGATTAGATCTGTTTGTCTATTTCTTGGCAGCATATGTATTTATTTTTACGTTACCTACTCAGTTTCCTAGTAAATGCACATTTAAGAACCTCTGTGTAATTTATAAAGAGTTGGACTTCGTTGGCTACAGGACAAGGCACGAGCTGTTGAAAAATGAGAACATCTGCCTGCCGACTGCAGACATGATACAATCGTCATTCTTTCTTCCTCTGCAAGTTCTACTGAGACAATGAGACTTAGTAACATCTATTGTTGCAAGTGACATTTCCCACAAGAGCTCCACCTCTGATATGCTAATACACTCAACAGCTAGAAGAGGACAGACCTGATTTTAGTCAGTACTGTGTGAGAACATACTGTATTCATTTTTTGTTTCTTCTTGGAAATGGCGTGAAAGACCACGGTGACCATCTGGCCACTGGGCATTGTTTGTGGTTCACAAAATGTATCAAAGATATGACAGAGGTCTTTTAAGATACGTTTAATGTATTACATGGCATCTCTGTAACATCAAAACACTGTACCTTTTTATTTCCTAAACTAAAAATATATAGTAAAGTATACAATTCACATCACTTGTCTGTAATCTTCTGTATATGCTTAAGTAGCAATGGCCCTGATCCCTAGAGGTCTAATGGTGACCTCCAGAGTCAGGGAGAGCTGACATCCTTCTTTGCAGAGTGGGTTACTAGGCATAGTGGGTGTAATGCAGGATGGAATGTTTGGGCGCCAGTCACTTTTTGAATGCAAACAAAAGAGATTAATTTATATATAATAGTCCTCTGCACTACTAAATAACCGCAAAAGAAATATATATAAATGAGTGGAAATGCTGCAACCTTCAGTGTCTAAATAATAATAAACAGTATATCAAACATAAATGTGAAGGATTGATTAACTATAGAAAATAAAGTCCATTCATGTGATTCATCTAGTGATCCAAGTAAGTAAATAGTAAAAAGAGTAGTCTATTAGTGGCTTTTCAACGACACTATCGCCAACACCTCTGCGCTCATAGAACTCTCTCCTCATAGGCATATAACATAAGCCTTGGATGTTAATCCAAAAAGGGGATAAATAGAAAGTGATCCTGCGCAACGGTGTATAATGCATAAACTATTATAACCTGTAGTAGTAAAAAAATATATAGAATAAAAATATTCAAGTCTGTGTATATATATACCGTATTTATGGGCGTATAAAACACACCCCTAGTTTAGGAGGGAATTTTAAGGAAAAAAACTTTTAGGAGGGAAGTTTAAGGAAACAAAAACTTACATTTAAATGCCCATCAATCCAGCCTTATCAGTGTCCATCTGCAGTCTTGTCCATCATTGCACCTTTGTCAGTGTCATTTGCAGCCTTGTTATGCAGCCATGTCCATCATTTACAGCCTTGTCATGCAGCCTTGTCCATCATTTGCAGCCTTGTCATGCAGCCTTGTCCATCGTTACACTCTTGTCAGTGTCATTTGCAGCCTTGCCAGTTTTTTTGCAGCTTTTCCTTTTAAAAATGGCGCTCAGTAGTTCTTGGCAGCTTTCGGCCACCTTCGGACGTTCTCGGCAGCTTTCGGCTGTTCTCTGAAGATTTCGGCTTCCAGGAACGGCCGAAAGCTGCCGAGAAGAGCCAAAGGTTGGCAAAAGCCACCGAGAAGAGCTGAAGGCGGGCAAAAGCCGCCCAGAGGCTCACAAAGGCGGGGAATTGGCGTATAACACGCACCCACGATTTTCCCCTGACTTTAAGGGGAAAAAAGTGCGTGTTATACGCCGATAAATATGGTAAATAAATCTGTATAGAAATAAAAATGTGATATGGAATCGTTTAAAAGGTACTTAGTAAATATCAATGAATGAGGAAAAAATATAAGATAAATCTGTCCATAAAATATTATATCAAAAAACTTCTTTAAAGAGTCTCTAGAATGGTGTTCTTTTGCTCCCATATACAAGTATCCCGCAGATGTTAATAAAGCATACGAATATAGATGTGTAATCCAGTAATGAGCTCACAGAACTCTCACCTCCACTTCTTAGTTATGTCAGCATAGAGATGTACTGGATAGCCTCCTCACCTATTCCAATATCTGCCACCAGGGGGCCTTCCATACCTATAGCTCCACTCCTTATTTATGTCAGCATAAGGTTGTACTGGCTAGCCTCTTCACCTATTCCAGTATCTGCCACCAGGGGGCCTCCCGTCCCTATAGCTGGTTCAATGTGTACAAATCCACATCTATATCATTCAGTGTGAAAAACTCACCAAGGGGAAAAAAGAGGGATGCCTCCAATGGGATGCCTCCAATGGTGTAGTATATTAAAACAACTGATTTAATATATTGTTAAAAAGCAAATTGGACTCTTACGTAGAACATATAATTAAAAGCACAAAAAAATAATTGTCTGGCGTTTTTCCGCCAGTCTCACAACACTTCCAGTATTATGAAGCTCCACTTCCAGCTACTCCCTGCACGTTACGTCAACCACGTAACTTCTTCAGGGGACTTCATCAAGGCCCCTTCACACATTCTTCTTCTCCCTGGTCCCAGGTACAGATGAGCGCGCTCTACCAAGTGTTAACCCATATGCACAGTCGCAGTAGACCCCACCCACATTCAGGTACAGAAGAAGAATCACTGAACAAAACAGCAACTTTTTAAATGAGAAGTATGGCTTTTAATAACAACAAACAGTCATCCTCACCTAGATAGCTGCAGCTCTGATCCCAACTACAGTTGTCCCCTGTCAACTCTAAGACCGAGAGCTGAGCTATCAAAGACTGCTGATTGCTTCAGTTCTGTCAGTCACTGTCTGTCTGATCTGCCCCTTCAGTGCTCACTGGAGAGCTTGGCTGTGAAAGGGTGGGACTGACTTGCTCAGGCTCTCAGCAGTTTGATAAACGTTGCAGTCCGGAGATGTACGGACACAAACAAGTAATTTTTTTTCACTTAAAGGAAAAAGAAAAACAGTTTTTACATTTTTGATTTTTAGTCTTAAAGATAACAAAAATAGAAAATATGTACAAGATAATTTACATTCCCTTTAATCTGGCAGTATACTGTACTAGGAACTGCTAATCACCGAATTACATCGGTCCTAAGGTTGAAAGCATTTTCTGAATACGCATGCACATCTATTTATTTAACAACATCATTAGAGCAATATATGTTGACATATAACCACAAAACCGGTAAAAAAGGTAAACACAAAAGGACAAAAGGATTGCAGCAAACATAAATTCAAAAGACACCATATAATTACTTGGGGGCAAAGAGACCAATGACTTACTATTATTCACACATATCCCATTCACCCTTGTAACGAGTCATGGGATGTATTATTACAGTCTACAAGTAATTAGCATGTATTTCTCCTTGACTGTCATATTGGTGATATTGTCAGGAAACTCCTTTCCTGGCTGATTGCTACTTGGCAAACCATTCTGGAAAGTGACTCATATTCAACAAAATAAATATCCGTAAGTATAAGAAAACTCTTTGTCACATGCTTTTAAGTGCAGTTTGTATATGTAAGTTTATCCTGCAGGTTTATAACTTATCACTCTTTCAGCAAGTTCATCTCTATCAGTAGAACTAGGAAAGACAGAGTCCTTGGTAATTAAAGAATGTCTGTGATTGTATAGGTGTATTGTTAATTTGATATCCTCATCATTAGATTGCTACATTAAAGGTCAAAAGTGTATATCCCAGTTGAAGAGCACTGTGCTTTTCAGGAAATCAAAATAAACTACATTTTTAAAAGGCAATGTGAAAACCCAGGTTTAGACATGGCTAACTCACTCTTGCTTTGCAACATATCATGGCTTTTATATTGATTATGAGGGGTGTCAGAACGTTTAAATGAATAACCACTTGCCGCCCGCCCTATAGGCAATTGACGGTGGCAAAGTGGTTGCATAATCCTGATCGGACGTCATATGACGTGATCAGGATTATGAGCTGCTGCGCACCCCCGGGGGCGCGCATCGCGGCGATCGTTGTTGCGGGTGTCAGTCTGACACCCGGCAACTACGATCTCGGTAAAGAGTCTCAGACGGAGACTCTTTACCACGTGATCAGCCGTGTCCAGTCACGGCTGATCACAGTGTAAATAGGAAGAGCCGGTGATCGGCTTTTCCTCACTCGTGTCTGTCAGACCCGAGTAGAGGAGAGCTGATCGGCTCCCCCGAGGATGCCCACACTGGACCACCAGGGACGCCACCAGACCACCAGGGATGCCCAGCAAAAGGCAATCCTCCCTAGACCACCAGGGATGCCAGTCAGTGCCACAATGGATGCCAATCAGTGCCCATAATGGATGCCAATCAGTGCATCCATTAGTACAGTATAACAATACAATGCCGCCTATGAGTGCCCACCTGTGCCGCCTATCAGTGCCCACCTGTGCCGCCTATCAGTGCCCATCCGTGCCACCTATCAGTGCCCACCCATGCCCATCTGTGCCGCCTATCCATGCCCATCTGTGCCGCCTATCCATGCCCATCTGTGCCACCCATCCATGCCAATCCGTGCCAGCTATCAAAGCCAATTTGTGCCACCTATCAGTGCACATCCGTGCCGCCCATCAGTGCCACCCATCAGTGCTGCCTATCAGTGCCCATCAGTGCCACCTATCAGTGCCACATCAGTGTCCATCAATGCCACCTCATCAGTGCCACTTCATTGGTGCCCATCAGTGCCGCCTTATCAATGCCCATCAGTGTAGCCCCATCAGTGCCCATCAGTGAAGGAGAAAACTTACTTATTTACAAAGTTTTGAAACTGAAACAAAAAAAAACATATTTTTTTCAATTTTTTTATTTGTAGCGCAAAAAATAAAAACCGTAGAGGTGATCAAAAGCCACCAATAGAAAGCTCTATTTGTGGGGAAAAAATGATAAAAATTTCATTTGGGTGCAGTGTAGCATGACTGCGCAATTTTCATTCAAAGTGCGACAGCGCTGAAAGCTAAAAATTGGTCTGGGCAGGAAGGTGTTTAAGTGCCCGGTATTGAAGTGGTTAATTGAGTCAGCGATAATAATAATAGTAATAGTAATAGTAATATTAGTAATAGTTTAATTGATCAATGTATGGCAGTGCCTCCAATATAAAAATAAATAAGTATAATTATGCTGACCAATTAATTATTCCTGAAATTCGTTGCTCTATGCAGATATTATTTATTTATTTATTACAGGTACTTCTATAGTGTCTTCAATTTACGCAGCACATTACACATATATTGTACATTCACATCAATCCCTGCCCTCAAGGCGTTTACAATCAAAGGTCTCTAACTCACATTCATACATACACATACTAGGGCCAATTTAGACAGGAGTCAAATAACCTACCAGCATGTCTTTTAAGTGTGGGGAACAATAAATTGAGTGAAAGTATGGATTGCAAAATTAGATAAATAAATTAAGGTTTATTTTGCAATTGAAGCTACAAAAAAAGTTTTCCTCTAAATGGGACTTTCAAGGGCAGAACTCCTCAGAAGACCAAAGCCAAAGTCGCTAACAATTATGGATAACAGTCTGATTGATAGTGGAACACAGACACCGAACTTTATAGTCAACAACAAATCCATAACTTTATACTGGTAAAACAGAAATATATTAAATTGAATAATACATTTCCTCTTAGCCCTTGTACACACAGTCGGAAATTCTGATGGAAAAGGTCCGATTGGACCATGTTGTCGGATAATCCGACCGTGTGTGGGCTACATCGGACTTTTTCTGTCGGAATGTCCGACCAACAAAGTTTGAGAGCTGGATATAAAATTTTCCGACAACGTGATCCGATCGGACTTTGTTCGATCGTTTGTAGAGAATTCTGATTGGACAAAGTGGCGCGCATGCTCAGATCAAATTACGAGACAGCTATTGGCTACTAGCCGCAACGTAGTCACAACGAACTAACGTCATCACGTTCCGAACAATCGGATTTCCCGACAACTTTGTCCGACCGTGTGTATGCAACACCAGTTTCGGACAAAATCTGTCGGAAAAAATCAGACAGATTTTGTTGTCAGAATGTCCAACCATGTGTACAAGGGCTTATAGATACCATAAACAACTAGAATTAAACCTAGGAGGCAATAATCTGCGTCTGACCATCTATACCTATTATTCTCCTGCAGTAGGATTAAAGAACGGAGTCTGTCAGTGAGTTGTGCCAATACAGGGGAAAAAAAGGGAAAAAATCTAATTATTTTACCCTGGAGGTCATGATATCATGAGCTGTATATCAAATTAACCAAACAAAAACTATTGCAATCATAATAATAAATTAAGCAAGCAAGTCAACTAAATCGGCCTTTCTCAACCAGGGTGCTGCCTGAGGTTGCCAGGGGTGCCGCGGCACAAGGCTGTCGCATGAGACCAGACTTCTAAAATGAAAGCAGGGGAGATTTGCCTTGCACAGTGTGTGCTGTGCTCTCTGCCTCCCGTTACAGTACCCAGCTGGGGGAGTGAAAGCAAGTAATGCCAAATTTTCAAAAGGCTATTTGCATGTGTGTGTGTATGTTTATATATGTGTGTGCACACATTGTGCCGCCTGGATCCAAGAATGAAATGCTGCCCCCACCCAAAAAAAATAAAATCATGCCCACCAAAAGGTCTCCACATTCATTTTTTTTAATGATGATAATTAAAACTAAAATTAAATTGACCAGAAATCAGATTTACAGGAAATAGAATTTTGTCTACATGCAAAATTATATGACATACCATTATGTTCAATTCCAAAGGGCTGGCTATGGTAGCATAGGGAAAGGCTAGGGTAGTATATGGACAGGCTAGGATTAGTTTAGGGACAGGCTAGGGTAGTATCGGGATGGGCTAGGGTAGTATAGGGAAAGGCTAGGGTAGTATAGGGACAAACTAGGGTAGTATATGGACAGGCTCGGGTAGTATAGGCTAAAGGCCAAGGTAGTATATTGACGGGAGTGCTAGGGAGGGATGGGGATCAGTGCCAGTGCTAGAGAGGGAAGGGGATCTGTGCCAGTGCTAGGGAGGGATGGGGATCAGTGGCAGTGGTAGGGAGGAATGGGGATCAGTGGCAGAGCTAGGGAGGGATGGGGATCAGTGGTAGGGAGGGATGGGGATCATTGGCCGTGCTAGGGAGGGATGGGGATCTGTGCCAGTGCTAGGGAGGGATGGGGATCAGTGGCAGTGGTAGGGAGGGATGGGGATCAGTTCTAGGGAGTGATGGGGATCTGTAGCAGTGATAGACAGGGATGGGGATCAGTGGCAGTGGTAGGGAGGGATGGGAATCAGTGGAAGTGGTAGGGAGTGATGAGGATCAGTGCCAGTGCTAGAGAGGGAAGGGGATCAGTGTCAGTGCTAGGGAGGAATGGGGATCAGTGGACGTGTTAGGGAGGGATGGGGATCAGTGCTAGGGAAAAATGGGGATCAGTGGCAGTGATAGGGAGGGATGGGGATCAGTGTCATTGGTGGGGAGGGATGGGGATTAGAGGCAGTAGTAGGGAAGAATGGGGCTCAATGGCAGTGCAGGGGGTCAGTGGCAGCGCTGGGGGGAGGGGGTCAGTGGCAGTGCAAGAGGGGGTCATTGACAGTGCTGGGGAAGGGGGTCAGTGGCAGTGCAAGAGGGGGTCATTGACAGTGCTGGGGAAGGGGATCAGTGGCAGTGTGGGGAGGATAGGATCACAGGTAGTGGTACTCACTGTGTCTCTGGTGTTCCATGGTGTCGGCGGCAGCAGTGACACCTATGCCAAGGTGAGGAGATGGGGTCTCCTCCGGCCCCTCCCACTTCAGGCCTCATGAAACAGCTGACTTCTAGTCTCTGCCCCCAGCCATTTGTGAGCTGAATGGGCGACTGCGGAGAGGCTGAGTGGGCTGCAGGGACAGCCCAGCTTTCTGTCCCATATGTAGCCCCGCTCACTGCTAAGATGCAGCATCTGCCCAACTGGACGGAGGGGAGATGCAGAGCTTCTCGCGTCTGGAAGTCCCCTCTCCTTCTCAGGCTGCCCCTAACCCGCACAGTCGGCCAATGAGGAGGGGGCACCTCTGGCGCCCCTGCACACAAAACTGTCGAAAAAAAATGTGGGCATCAATTTGCCACCCCTTTAACCGGTTCCCGACTGGCACATGCTGATGTACGTTGGCAGAATGGCACAGCTGGGCAAATGGGTGTACCTGTACATCCCTTTGAATTTGCTACCGTGCCATTGCATGCACACGCCGGCCGTGAGCTCAGTGAATAAGATCGTGGGTCCCGCTGACTTGATGTCCGAGGGGGTTCCCGCAATCGTCTCACGGAGAGAGGAAGAACGGGGAGATGCTAATGTAAACAAGCATCTCCCCATTCTGCCTAATGACAGTGTCACTGATCATAGCTCCCTGTGATCGGGAGCTATGATCAGTGATGTGTCACAGCTAGCCCATCTCCCCTACAGTTAGAACACATCCCTAGGACACACTTAACCCCTACAGCATCACCTAGTGGTTAACCCCTTCACTGCCAGTCACATTTACACAGTAATCAATGCAATTTTAATTGCACTGATCGCTGTATAAATGTGAATGGTCCCAAAATCACGCCAAAATTGTCCGACGTGTCTGCCATAATGTCACAGTCATAAAAATCGCCATTACTTGTAAAAAAAAATATTAATAAAAATGCCATAAAGCTATCCCCTATTTTGTAGACGCTATAACTTTTGCGCAAACCAACCAATAAACGCTTATTGCGATTTTTTTACCAAAAATATGTAGAAGAATACGTATCGGCCTAAACAGAAAAAAAACTTTTTTTATATATATATTTTTGGGGGATATTTATTATAGCAAAAAGCAAAAAATAATGCATTTTTACCAAAATTGTTGCTCTTTTTTTGTTTATAGCGCAAAAAAATAAAAACCGTAGAGGTGATCAAATACCACCAAAATAAAGCTCTATTTGTGGGGGAAAAAAGACGTCAAATTTGTTTGGGAGCAACGTCGCACGACCGCGCAATTGTCAGTTAAAGCAACGCAGTGCCGAATTGCAAAAAGTGCTCTGGTCTTTGGCCAGCAAAATGGTCTGGGGCTTAAGTGGTTAAAGTTCCACCTGGGACCCATGGTAGGGCTGGCCCTGCGTGTGCATGTATGTGTATGTGCCTGTATGTATGTGTTTATATATGTGTGAGCATGTATGTGTGTGTGCGCATGTATGTGTGTGTGTGTGTGCATGTATGTGTGTGTGTTTATATATGTGCATGTGTGTGTTTATTTATGTGTCTGCATGTATGTGTATATGTATGTGAGTGCGTATATATATATATATATATATATATATATATATATATATATATATGTGTGTGTGTACATGTGTTTACATGCGTGTTTACATGCGTGTGTATGTATGCACATTATTGCCGCCTCACTTTCTGTTATAACCCTCTAAATGCATCATCACTATGCTGCAACTGTTGCGGCGTGGTTGCAGCACAGCCCCATTCACCTGGGGGTAGGGATGAGCTTCGTGTTCGAGTCGAACGTACGTTCGACTCGAACATTGGCTGTTCGGGCGTTCGGCGAAATCCAAACTCTTGGTCCGTTCGCGTCAAAATTCGTATGGCGCGCGCGGACCACAATGCACTGCGATGGCGCAGTGCATTGCTGGCTCATGATTGGCCAAGCATGCACTGTGACCCCGCATGCTTGGCCAATCGCAGCGCCAGCAGCGAGGAGAGCCATGATTGGCCACAGGCATCCTGCCTGTGGCCAATCATAGTTCAGGCTGTGTAGTGCACGCCCCACACTATATAAGGCTGCCTTTGAGGCGGCCTCGTGTAGTGTGTTGGAATCTGAAGCAGTGGGTGTTCTGTGTACCTTCAACACAGTTACACACCAATCGTTTTTGGCTGATTTCCTATCTTGCTCTTGTGTAGTGGTTATTGTCTGTGCCCTGACCGCAGTATACACCACTACACTATATTCACCTCACCTATATAGCTAGCTAGTGATCTATCTTTAACCACTTAACAACCGCCCATTGCCGATTAACGGCTTCAGGGCGGTTGTTTAACTCTGAGAGGCCGTTAATTAACGGCCTCCCAGAATTCTGCTCTCGCGCGCCCCCTGGGGCGCGCACTCGAGAGCATCCGTGACCGCCGGGTCCGCAGGACCCGGCGCATCACGGATCACGGTAAACGGCCGCTCGTCGCGGCCGTTTACCACGTGATCGCTCCGTCAAATGACGGAGTGATCACTTGTAAACAAACCGGCGTCATGTTATGACGCCGGTTCCTCCCTCCCCTCTCTGTACCGATCGGTACAGCGGAGGGGAAAGAGATTGGTGTCAGCAGCGATGTGGGCTGCATCTGCAGTGCCCACATCGCTGCTCACCGAATTTAACCCCTCAATTCCCTGCCAATACTCTGCAATACCAGTGCATACTCTGCAGTACCCTGCCATTACTCTGCAGTACCCCCCATTACTCTGCAGTACCCTGCCTTTATTTTGCAGTACCCCCCATTACTCTGCAGTAACCCCCATTACTCTGCAGTACCCTGCCATTACTCTGCAGTACCCCGCCATTACTCTGCAGTGCAGTACCCTGCCATTACTCTGCAGTACCCTGCCATTACTCTGCAGTACCCCGCAATTACTCTGTAGTGCAGTACCCTGCCATTACTCTGCAGTACCCTGCCTTTACTCTGCAGTACCCTGCCATTACTCTGTAGTACTCCCCAATACTCTGCAGTACCCTGCTATTACTCTGTAGTACCCCGCCAATACCCCGCCAATACTCTGCAATACCAGTGCATACTCTGCAGTACCCTGCCATTACTCTGCAGTACCCCCCATTACTCTGCAGTACCCTGCCTTTACTCTGCAGTACCCTGCCATTACTCTGTAGTACTCCCCAATACTCTGCAGTACCCTGCTATTACTCTGTAGTACCCCGCCAATACCCCGCCAATACTCTGCAATACCCTGCCATAAATTGCCATACCCAGCCATACTCGGAGATACCCAGCCATACTCGGTGATACCCTGAAATACCCAGCCATAGACGCCCCCCACCCCTCACCGCCCTCCGGTGCTTCTACCAACTCGCCAGTACGATCAAAGCCAGAATCTTTTTTTTATTTTTTATTTCAGGCTTCCCAGCCTAGAGGTGAGATGTGGGGTCATATTGACCCCCAGATTTCACTGTAAAGAGGACCTGTCACCCCATATTCCTATTACAAGGGATGTTTACATTCCTTGTAATAGGAATAAAAGTGATCAAAAATATATTTTTGGGGAAAAAAATGTCAAACTAAAATAAATAAAGTAAAATGAACAATAAAAAAAAAAAAAAAATTAAAGCGCCCATGTCCCCATGTGCTCGCATGCAGAAGCGAACGCATGTGTAAGCCCCGCCCACATATGAAAACGGTGTTCAAACCACACATGTGAGGTATTGCCGAGAACGTTAGAGCGAGAGCAATAATTCTAGTCCTAGACCTCCTCTGCAACTCAAAACATGTAACCAGTAAAAAAAAAATTATGAAGAAAAAATTACTAATCTGCAAAATTTTATAACAGAAACAAAGAAAAATTCATTTTTTCGCAGAATTTCCGGTCTTTTTTCTTTTATAGCACAAAAAATAAAAAAACTGAGAGGTGATTAAATACCACCAAAAGAAAGCTCTATTTGTGTGAAAAAAAGGACAAACATTTCATATAGGTCCAGTGTTGCATGACTGAGTAATTGTCATTCAAAATGTGAGAGCACCAAAAGCTGAAAATTGGTCTGGTTATTAAGGGTGTTTAAGTGCCCAGTGGTCAAGTGGTTAATAATAGAGCTTGCAGTCAGTAGTGTTAGGAGATAGTGCGTGCTGTCTGCGTGCTCTGTACCCAGTACATACCGCTATAATATAGGGCAGGCCCCTACTTTCAAACATCCAACTTACAAACATCTCCTACTTGCAAACGCAAGGAGACAGCAGTAAGTGAGATGAAAAAAGACGGATGGCAAAACAAATTATACAGGGGTGATAACCCTTCCCTATGTTTTCCAAAAAGCTTAAAAATAGTTTTTTTGACTGGAGCTACACTTTAAAAATGTACCAGTTGAAAATTACAAACAGATTCAACTTAACACAACAAACCTACACAGTCCCTGTCTTGTTTGCACCGCCTGTATACTGCTGTTCTGAGTATATAGGGCCTGGGGGCCACACGCATTTCCTTTTTTTAATATGGGTACAGGGTTCCCCTTAATATGCGTACAAGACCCAAATAGGCTGGTAATGGGCAGGGAGGGCTACCCATGCCATTTTTCTGAATGATTTTCAACCATATTGCAGGAACCAGATATAACATTAAAACCGCAAGCAGTTTTAAATGGTGTTATTTCCGTTAAATGTCATTTTGTGCAGGGACTGTTCTAAACACGGGAAACACGTGGCATTTCACAGGCATACTACAGACACCCCCCAGGCACCATATTTAAAGTAATATTTCACTTTTTTTTTTTCACTTTAATCGTCATTAAAATCAGTGCTCCCGCCAAAACGGACGTTTTTAAAACTTTTTTTTGCATTGACCCATGTCCCCTGAGGCAGGAGTCAGGTCCCCAAACCCTTTTTAGGACAGTATCTTGCATATTAGCCGTTAAAATTATCACTTTCCATTTCGAACGTTCGAGTCCCATAGACTTCAATGGGGTTCTAACGTTCGTAACGAACGCGGGGGCCCTTCGCAAGTTCTGGTGCGAACCGAACCGGGGGGGTGTTCGGCTCATCCCTACCTGGGGGTATACTTCCAGCCGCAGCCACAGCATGTGTACACCCCCAGCTGTTTCGTTTGCAGCTAAAGGGGAGCACCCGAGTAACAGATTGTGTCTTTTTCACAACAGCACACTTGTGAGTTCCTGCAGGCCTTGTAATCATAGAGGAGTAGTTTCAACCACTTGAGCACCAGACTTATTATGACACGTCTCGCCTACACACACAAATCAGTATTGTTTTGGCTAGAAAATTACTTAGGACCCCAATCATATATATATATATATATATATATATATATATATATATATATATATATATATTTTTTTTTTTTTTTTTTTGGTACAATGATTTTTATTAAAATGTATCCCACACAGGGGATATGAGCATTAGACACATTTCACACAAAAAAAAATAAACAGAAGAACATAAGAAAATGTTTCATAGAACTATGATCTAACAAAGACCCTCCGGCCAAGGCCAGGGATCAAGGATAAGTGTCTGAGCCTTCAGACTCAAGGGCTAAGGTGGGTCAAGGGAGTGAAAAAAAACCTGTCTGCTAAAAAGGGATTAACAAAATCAGACTGAACATGGGACAAACAAAAAGGGGGGAAAAAGATAGGGGTAGGTTAATTTGAGAGGCCCAGGCTGGTTAGGTGTAAGGTTGGAAGAGCGTAAGACCACCACGGGGTCCATACATTTAGCATGAGTGTCGTGGAGGATACTTGTCATCTTTTCATGAATCATAAGGGTCGTTAGGGTGCTCTTCACCTCTGCAAATGAGACAGCATCTTTTTCCAGGCCCTGGCTTTTGTGCGTTTAGCTGTGATAAATAGGTAAGTGGCCAAATGCTGGCAGCAAGAGAAGAAGCCTGGGATCAGACAAAAAAACATTATATATTTTGTTTAAAAGAAGAGGACCTAGAGAGTAAAATGGTGGATGTTGCAAGTTTTAATGTCACGCGGTATTTGCTCAGCGTTTTTTGAAACGCAATTTTTTGTTTGGAAAAAAATATACTTTCATTAATTATAATGCACAAAAACACAATATAATATACCCAATTGTTTGGTAAAATATAAAAGATGATGTTAATAGATACCAAACATGACGCGCTTTAAAAGTGCGCATGCTCGTGGAATGGCGACAAACTATGTAAATTATATTATCTATAGGTGACACTTTAAAAGCTTTTACAACTCACCTCTTTATATTTACACAGGAGTTCTGGTGCTAGAATGATTGCTCTCGAGCTGACATTCATTGTGATACCTCACATGCTGTTTACATACTGATGTGGGACTGACGCATGAATTTTCCTTTATGCGTAAGGATGGGGGGACGGAGCACTTTAAAACTGTATTTTTTTATTTTAACACTGTACCTTTATTTATTCATTTTTTTTATCACTTTTATTGTTATCATAAGGAATGTAAATATTCCTTATAATAGCAATTGGCAGTGACAGGTCCTCTTTACTGAGACATCTGGGGTCTGATAGACACCAGATGTCTCCTCTGCCCTTAAAAGCTTCAAGTCATACCAAGACCAGTATGATCCAATGCATTTTACAAACCACAAATGGTTTGTTTACAAATGTCAAAATTTGAAGTGACAAAATACTTGTTGATTCCCGTTTCTTAGACCATAGAGATGATCGGGCCATTTTGGACGGAACTGCTGGCTGCATTCCCAGGTAAGACAGCCAAGCCTGGGAAAGTGGCAGAAGGCAGCAGGAGGGAGGAGGCTATGCTAGGATTGCGAATACAAAACACAGCTGAAAAAACAATACTGGGTTGATGCCTGCACCTGCAGGCATCATCCTGGTATAGCCATGCAAAGTCGAGTGATGTAACCAATGTAACTGTACATTGCCTGGCCTTAAATGGTTAATAGAGAATGTTTTTTCAATAATCTTAAAACTGGTCTAGGTTGTTTGTAGACCACATATAAATCCATTGTCCATAGATTTGCTTACCATGAACCTCAAACAAACTTTTCTTTCACATCAAATTCTTTTTTTTTTTTTTCAGTTTTCTGAACCAGAGGTTGATCAGCATAACACATTGAGAAGTTATATGTTATATGTGTCTGACAGGGGGTGAGCAGTCATTACATTCATGATAACATTGAGGCCTCGTTGACATGGGCAAAAAGCCTTGCCAGCCCTCAGGAATGCAATCCTTGGTGTATTGCCTTTGAGAAGGCAGTTATCAGGCAGCTTGGAGGCAATATGTTGTCTCCTTACTACCTGTTTTAACCCTGAAAAAAGGTCAAAACTTCGCCCTGCAACCATGCATGTGGTTTTAGGGTAGATGCAGCATTGCCCCATTAACTTGAAGACTCAAAGCAGCAGCTGAATGTTCTTTTTTAGATGACATCACCAACCTGTCTTTCCAGCTCATCCAATCAAAGAATTCCTTGTATTTCAAGGCATTCTGTGAATGTGGCCATGTCAAGCAAGCGACCCCCTGTGGTTACTTTGCAAAAGGGAAACCATTTGGCACAGGAACAAGAAGATCACTTCTATCTCTGTAGTAGCACCTACTGCTAGAGTTATTTGCAGCTTTCATGCAGTTGCCAGGCTGGACCAACATAACTATGCAA
Organism: Lithobates pipiens; assembly: GCF_037356315.1. Classification (NCBI taxonomy): domain Eukaryota; kingdom Metazoa; phylum Chordata; class Amphibia; order Anura; family Ranidae; genus Lithobates; species Lithobates pipiens. Next base: position 421,184,708 of record NW_027507748.1, read on the forward strand.
TAAAAATCATACCTAGGTTTAAAAATAATTCTAATTCTAATTTAAGTATGCATTCTTAATATAACAAAGTGCCTCCCCCAAAGTGCCTCCCACTTAACATAACAAAGTGACTCCTCCAAAGGACCTCCCCAAATTTCCAGATTCCAGGAATGTAGACACACTTCCAAGATGGGCTAAGAAGCTGGTTAGAGTTGATGGGAAGATGGATGGAGCCAGATACAGGACAATCGTATAATAAAACCTATTAGAATCTGCAAAAGACCTGAGACTGGGATGGAGGTTCACCTTCCAGCAGGGCAATGACCCTAAACATACAGCCAGAGCTATAATGGAATAGTTTAGATCAAAGCATATTCATGCGTTAGCCCTTGTACACACGGTCGGAGATTCCGACAACCAAATCCGTCGGATTTTGTCCGACGGATCTGGTCCGAAACTGTTGCATACACACGGTCGGACAAAGTTGTCGGAAAATCCGATCTTTCAGAACGTGATGACGTAATTTGGTTACGATGGGACTACGTTCAGGCTAGTAGCCAATAGCTTTGATGTAGGAATTTGATCTGAGCATGCGTGGCACTTTGTCCGATCGGAATTCTCTACACATGATCAGCGTATGTCCGATCAGAGCAGTTTGTCGGAAAATAGTTCCAGCAAGTTGGAAAATTTGGTCCGATGGATATTCCGACGGAAACAGTCCGATGCATACCACACACAGTCGGAATATCCGACAAACTGCTCCGATCGGACACATTCCGACGGAATCTCTGACCGTGTGTACAAGGGCTTAGAATGGCCCAGTCAAAGTCCAGACCTAAATCCAATTGAGAATCTGTGGAAAAACCTGAAAATTGCTGTTCACAGATGGTCTCCATCTAATCTGACAGAGCTTGAGCTATTTTGCAAAGAAGAATGGGCAAAAAATTCACTGTCTAGATGTGCAAAGCTGGTAGAGACACCCCCAAAAAGACTTACAGCTGTTATTGCAGCGAAAGGTGATTCTACAAAGTATTGACTCAGGGGGGCTGAATACAAATGCACACCACACTATTCAGATATTTATTTGTAAAAAAATAAATAAAAATCAATTATCATTTTCCTTCCACTTCACAATTATGTGCCACTTTGTGTTGGTCTATCACAAAAATCCCAATACAATACATTTACATTTTTAGTTGTAACATGACAAAATGTGGAAAATTTGAAGGGGTATGAATACTTTTTCAAGGTACTGTACCTCTGTTGCAGCAAAGAAAAGCCTCAGCCCCCAGTATCTCATATAGAAAACTCCTCCATTTACTTTCTGCTACCTGTCCTGTAGGCTGGGAAAGCTGTTAAGGCTCAGAAAGTAGTTTAGCAGCTGACTTCATCACACCATTCTTACTGAATACGCAGCCAGAGTCTTCCTCATGTTGTACTTTACCTTCTTCTTGCACAGATTGTTCATTTGGCAGAGTATGCAGGGGCTGAGCGATCACCTAACAGCCTATGTGGAGCTAAGCTGTAGTATTGAAAACAGGAAAGGTGTTTCCCTGGAGGTCTGTAAAGCTCACCATCCACTGTGTAATCTTATTGTACAATCTCCTTTATATCTACCATTAACCATGTATAGCAAGGGCCTGCCTGATTGGATTAAGGATAATTGGATAGATACATGTGTCCTATTATATAGTTTTGGTAAATCTTAAGGAAATTGCACAGACTACCTTAACCACCTCAATACTAGGCACTTTCACCCCCTTCCTTCTGAGATGAATTTTCAGCTTTTAGTGCTCTTGCATGTTGAATGACAATTACTCAGTCATATGACACTGTACCCAAATTACATTTTTATCATTTTGTTTACACAAATAGAGCTTTCTTTTGGTGGTATTTATTCACCAATGTGTTTTTATTGCGATATAACATTTAAAATATATATATATATATTTTCTATGTACTTTTTTAAAAGAAATCCAATAAAATCTAATTTCGTCATAAATATAGGCCAGAATGTATTCTGCTACATGTCCTTGGTAAAAAAAATCCTGATAAGTGTATGATAATTAGCTTGTCTCGTTTCTTGAGGCCCTAAAATGTCAGGGCAGTACAGATATCTCCCAAATGACCCCTTTTTGGAAAGAAGACAGTCCAAAGTATTTAGTAAGAGGCATAGTGAATTTTTTGAAGTTGTAAATTGTTTCCTACAGTACTTTGGAAAATGAAGAAATACAGTGCCTTGAAAAAGCATTCATACCCCTTGACATTTTACAACATTTTGTCATGCTACAACCAAAACATAAATGCATTTTATTGGGATTTTATGCAATAGACTAACACAAAGTGGTACATAATTGTGAAGCAGAAAAAAAATCATCAATGGTTTTCAATTTTTTTTTTACAAATAAATATCTGAAAAGTGGGGTGTGCATTTGTATTCAGCCCCCTTTACTCTGATACCTCTGTGCAAAGCTGGTAGAGACATACCCAAAAAGACTTGTGGCTGTGTGTGCAGCGAAAGCTGGTTCTACAAAGTATTGACTCAGGGGGGCTGAATACAAATGCATGCCACACTTTTCACATATTTATTTGTAAAAAATGTTGAAAGCTATTTATCATTTTCCTTCCACTATATAATTATGTGCCATTTTGGTCTATCACATAAAATCACCATAAGATACATTTATGTATTTGGTTGTAACATGGCAAAATGTGAAAAATGTCAAGGGGTATGAATACTTTTTCAAGGCACTGTATATATATATATTATACAGTTATTTCTCACACACTGCATAGGCATAGTTGAAATTACACCCCAAAACACATTCTGCTACTCCTTCTGAGTATGGTGATACCACACGTGTGAGACTTTTCAGGCGTTCTAGGAGCATAAATTCCACACATCTAATGTCATGACTACCTATCAAACTTTTGAAGGCCCTGGAGCACCAGGACAATGGAAATGCCTACAAAATAACCCCAATTTGGAAAGAAAACACCTCAAAGTATATTCTATGAAGTGTAGTTAGCCTTTTGAACATGTCGTACTTTCCACAAGTTTTTGGAAAATGTGAAAAGAAAATTAAAACACTTTTTTTCTTTATGCAAAGTTGTCAATTTATAACACATGACATGTACATAGCAAAAATGACAACCTGAAATAAATTCTGCTACTCATCCTGAGTATGGCAGTGCCACATGTGTGAGACTTTTACACAGCCTGCAGAAATTACACATCTAATTTCCTGACCAGTTACTACATTTTGAAGGCCCTAGAGCACCAGCACAATGGAATTGCCCACAAAATTACTACATTCAACAGATGTTGATCACTGGGACAGATGTGTGCAGATGTTGATCGCTGGGACAGATGTGTACAGGTGTTGATCATTGAGACAGATGTGTGCAGATGACAGTTGTTGATCATTGGGACATATGTGTGCAAATGACAGATATTTATTACTGGGACAGATGTTGATCAATAGGACAGACGTGCACAGATGTTGAGCACTGAAAAAGAGGTTGATTACTTAGGCAGATGTGAGCAGATGATAGATGTTGATCACTGGGACAAATGTGCACAGATGAGAGATGTTGATCATTGGGACAGATGTATGCAAATATTGATCACTGGGATTGATATGCCCAGATGTTGATCACTGGGACTGATGTGTTTTACTGTGTGGAGACACAGTGTGGGGATACCTGCTGTGTGATCAGTGAGGGTAAAGTGCTTTACACTCACTGATCTCCGTTGGCAACACAGACTGGCTCTCCTGCTCCTCACTGACAGTGTGAGGAGAAGCAGAGCCAATCAACTGACAGCCGGCTCCGTTTAAATCGCACGATACCTGTGACTGGACACAGCTATCATGTGATCAGAAGGGCCAATCACAGAGCCCTTCTGCCGATCAAAAATGTGTCATGTCCGTGCATAGACACGCAGCCACGCATTCGTGCTCCTTCTGAGGGGGAACTTCATTCATTCAGGAACGTCCATTCAGAAGGACAAAATGCCTAGTAAGCCGTTTATGTACAGTGGCCGGGTGGGAAGAATTTAATACATTAAGAACTAGTTGTACTTCCATGGTAAAAAACAAGCATCAAATGCAGCAAAACATGCAGTAAATAATGTGAAAACCACAATACGCCAAAATGTCCCATTAGCTATTTTGAAATCAATGGGCTGCCCTATGTGTATTACAGGAAAAACTAGGCAAACATGTGCCCTCCCACTATGCTAGGTGTAAATAGGGACTGAATGTGAAATTGGTGTGTTTACACAAGAACAATGAGGCTCCATTCACATGTGTGCATTTCCTGAATGCTTGGAAAACTGCACAGAAAAGGTGAGCTATGCTGCAAACTCACATTATTGCCATTAATATTTAATCGCTCAGTTTTATCCTAATCAGATTTTCCCAAAATGTATACTTGGATCTGCAATAGTAAAGGTATCTCTATCTTTAAGATGTGTGTTGATGTACCTTTTTGTAGAACATCAATATAAAAAAACATAACTTGTAAATTTAAAAGTACACAAAGTATACATGAAAGAATAACTGATTGTGACCTAATTGCTGTTTGCTTTTCTTAATTCCACCAGCAATGATCATCACCAAAAGAGGTTAATGCAGGCATACAGTTTAAGACGGTATTATCTCTTCTTTAAAAGGAAAGGTTTATCTACTGAACTTAAAAATGAAACAGCCACATGCCAGGATAACAAACTATTACTGCAGTTTGTGCTTTTAGCACATCTCTGTCAGTGTTGTATTTTTTTTATATCTAAAGTAAACTAGTAGAATTATATGGCTCCTCCTCACAATGGTTTTTTGCCAAATTATGCTATATACATAAAGTATGTAAGCTGCCCTCTTACTTTAGAATGCCTTCTAACCTCCTAAAATAAAAAGGGACTTATTAATCCCTTCTCAGAATCTCACCAAATGTTATCCCCAAATTTTCCATATTTGAACAGACTACAATTTGGCAAATTCTACTCATATCAGAACCAAAATAAGATAATACTACAAAGTAAGGACTGCAGCAAAAAATATGCTTTATTTCCAAAACATGTAAACCAGGTATTTTGTAATGTATACATTTGTACAGAAGTACAATTACATTTAGGTCATATTCACACTGGGCATATGAATCCATGTCCCATACAAGTACCATGTTTTCCCACAAAGGGATTCACAGGTGTTCAGTGCATCCCTGTGCAGGCAGCCTGATTGCTGTCAATTCGCAAGCAGTGGCTGCATGGACACAGCCGCCGTTACCATTTTGCACGCCCCCGAATGCACCCAGGGTGAATGAGGCAGGGGCATATTTATAAATAGTGACATTAACAAACCATTCTGTGCAAGTAAATGAATCACTGTCATTTAAAACACAGCAAGAGAAACCCATAGTGAATGTTTGTGAGATGTCACATTTACTGCTTTATACATATACTCCTTAGAATATAATTCTACATTCTGTTTTAGCATATGCTAAAGAAAAAAAAAACAGCAAAACCATTTTAGCTGATCTGTTTCTGCACATTGAAGGCCCTTTATTTCTACATTGTCTCCTGTGCACAATGCTTTTAGCATGTCATTATGTAATCATAATGATAAGGGCTGAATCCCACACATCAAGTGCTTTAATTAGATGTACAGCATCCATTCTGTGTACATTAGCTTGCAATACATTCCAGAGGTATTAATACAACACCTTGCTTCCATAAGACTGTTTCCCTCTCAGTCTGGTAACCTTTAGACATCATGCATACTGGAAGCTTTTTCTGATGCTCTTAGAGGCATTTGGCATTTTTTCCTGCCACTAAATGCTCCCCGGCATGTTAGCCTTTGTGTCCATGCACACATAGTAATTTACAATAGTTTGGAGCCAGGGACGTTTAGAGGCAGAAAAAAAAATCACAGGTAGTGTGTCCAGGAGCAGCAGAGTTTTAGCAGATAAAATGTTTGCCACACCTAAACATCTCTAAACGCGTCTAATTGCGCCTATCTCCAGTGTCTAGATATCACTGTTCTGCAAGCGAATAAAAAGAAGAAAAGGAATCCTTTTTGGTATTAGAGGCTAAATTTCAAAGATTAGGTGAATAAGGGCTCGGGAATGGAGGCAGAGAATCCCAACAGTTGAGAGATCCCTAGATATGGATTCTAATCTTCTGAGATGTTTGTAAAAATGCCTTATGTGGAAATAATGGAGCCAAAAGGCCTTGAGGCCTGATGGGAAATCTGTGTTTTCTAATATAGGTGTCTACCTAGGAAGTGAGTTTAGTCCGTATAAGAAATGAGTCCCATATTCATGAGAGGGGTATGTATATATGCATATAGGTAGGGTGGAGTAGAAGGTGTGGTCCCATGGAAGCCTCAAAGGCAGGGAAAGTAGTTAGGGTGGTCTCTAGTCTAACCCACAGTTTTGCTTTTTACCACAAAATATTGAATTGGAGCTGACTTCAACCTGGTGAAAAAAGGTTTTGGAGCTTTTGATGGAAAGAGTCTGAAAAAGGTATAAAAATAAAGATTGCATGTTGGAGTAGAACATGCCCTGGGAGTAAATTATGTTCCATCATTTTGTAGACAAGCGCTGGTTAGTATGCCTGTGTCATTGTGGGACATTCCTTAACAAGGGTTTCCTTGAGTTTATTTCCCTCTAGTATTCAGCCTGGCCATTGTGCCATCATTTCCTAAAGGCAGAGAGAGAGAGAGAGAGAGAGAGAGAGAGAGAGAGAGAGAGGCTACTATTAAAAGCAGGGAATCATGGGACATGTGGTCTGGACAGCTGGGTTTTCCATGAGCTAGTACTTCTGCAGACTATAAGTTCCAACCATTTGGAAGAAAAGAATGCTAGGTGAGGACATACTGTAAATAGCCTGTTCCGAGGAGAAGCTCTTCCTATTGGGACCATGACCTTCAGCTGAGAGCAGGGACTCAGGCGCTCTGGGAAATGCGAGCAGGTGACGCCACCCAGACAGTGTGGAGAGTCTTCAGTGAGACAGTCATATACAGTGGTGTGAAAAAGTGTTTGCCCCCTTCCTCATTTCCTGTTCCTTTGCATGTTTGTCACACTTAAGTGTTTCGGAACATCAAACCAATTTAAACAATAGTTAAGGACAACACAAGTAAACACAAAATGCAATTTGTAAATGAAGGTGTTTATTATTAAAGGTGAAAAAAAATCCAAACCATCATGGCCCTGTGTGAAAAAGTGATTGCCCCCTAAACCTAATAACTGGTTGGGCCACCCTTAGCAGCAACAACTGCAACCAAGCGTTTGCGATAACGTGCAATGAGGCTTTTACAGCGTCCTGGAGGAATTTTGGCCCACTCATCTTTGCAGAATTGTCCTAATTCAGTTACATTAGAGGGTTTTCGAGCATGAACGGCCTTTTTAAGGTCATACCACAACATCTCAATAGGATTCAGGTCAGGACTTTGGCTAGGCCACTCCAAAGTCTTCATTTTGTTTTTCTTCAGCCATTCGGTGGTGGACTTGCTGGTGTGTTTAGGATCATTGTCCTGCTGCAGAACCCAAGTTCGTTTCAGCTTGAGTACACGAACAGATGGTCGGACATTCTCCTTCAGGATCTCTTGGTAGACAGCAGAATTCATAGTTCCTTTTATCACGGCAAGTCTTCCAGGTCCTGAAGCAGCAAAACAGCCCCAGACCATCACACTACCACCACCATATTTTACTGTTGGTATAATGTTCTTTTTATGAAATGCAGTGTTCCTTCTACGCCAGATATACTTGGACACACACCTTCCAAAGAGTTCCACTTTTGTCTCATCGGTCCACAGAATGTTGTCCCAAAAGTCTTGGGGATCATTAAGATGTGTTGTGGAGAAATTGAGACGAGCTTTGATGTTCTTTTTGCTCAGCAGTGGTTTTCCCCTTGGAACTCTGCCATGCAGGCCATTTTTGCCCAGTCTTTTCCTGATGGTGGAGGCATGAACGCTGACCTTAACTGAGGCAAGTGAGGCCTGCAGTTCCTTGGACGTTGTTGTGGGGTTTTTTGTGACCTCTTGGATGAGTCGTCGCTGCGCTCTTGGGGTAATTTTGGGCGGCCGGCCACTCCTGGGAAGGTTCACCACTGTTCCATGTCTTCGTCATTTGTGGATAATGGCTCTCACTGTGGTTCGCTGGATTCCCAAAGCTTTGGAAATGGCTTTATAACCCTTTCCAGACTGATAGATCTCAATTACTTTCTTTCTCAATTGTTCCTGAATTTCTTTGGGTCTCGGCATGATGTGTAGCTTTTAAGGATCTTCTGGTGGACCTTACTGTGTCAAGCAGCTCCTATTTAAGTGATGCCTTGATTGTGAACAGGTGTGGCAATAATCAGGCCTGGGTGTGGCTAGAGAAATTGAACTCAGGTGTGGACAACCACAGTTATAGTATGTTTTAACAAGGGGGGCAATCACTTTTTCACACAGGGCCATGATGGTTTGGATTTTTTTTCACCTTTAATAATAAACACCTTCATTTACAAATTGCATTTTGTGTTTACTTGTGTTGTCCTTGACTATTGTTTAAATTGGTTTGATGTTCCGAAACACTTAAGTGTGACAAACATGCAAAGGAACAGGAAATGAGGAAGGGGGCAAACACTTTTTCACACCACTGTACCTACAGGCAGATCCACCATCGCCAGCTCCCTGTCTGTTGAGTGATTGTCTTTATCATCACCATTACAGACCCAACTGAATCCCAGCATCACCAGGTGCACGGCCAGGCACCCATCAATGGTTGAAGATTCTTCAGGAGCCTGTTCTGGGACATCCTATTCCCTTGAGCCTTGGTATCATCAGGATTGGTGAGTGGTCAGAAGCCCACCCTGAGTACATCCAACAAAAGACACTGCATGCAGACACCTTTGCCCCATCTCTTTACACAAAAGCTTCTAACAGGAAACACTCTACATATTTTATCCACTATTGCTGGTTACCATTGCACAGCAATCTCTCTGGGTCCTTGTTGAGCTGGCTTTCCTGTATTCCGCCCTTAGTCAAAATGAGAAAGCTGAGGTTCTTGTCTTACAGATGTTTAATGTACATATCAAGTTCTTACACTGACACTTACATCAACACCATAGAACTAAATAAAGAGGACAAATATGAAGGAAAAATCATATAAAATCAACAAATAAAACATGACTTGAAATTTATAACTAGACATAGAAATAAATCTACTTACCACTTTTGCCTGCTTATGAGCTAAGAGAGGGGTTTGTATCTTGAGGATTCTTAGGCCGCGTACACACGCGGGGACTGTTCGCCCAACTTTGTCTGCTGAACAGTGTTTCGGCGGACAGTCCGCTCGTGTGTGGGCTTCAGCGGACAGTTTCAGCGGACAGTCTGACGAACAAAGTTTTTCGGAAATTCCGTAAAACTGTCCGCTGAAACTTGGTTTGAGCGGACAGTCCGCCCGTGTGTAGGCTTGTTCGTCAAACTAAGTTCCGCGCATGCTCAGAAAGGATTTACACGCCGAAGGTTGCATTGCAGTGTATAGGACGTCATATTTCTAGTCCCGTCGTACGTGCCGTTCACGTCATCGCGCAAGTTTCAGCGGACTGTTCGTTCGTCGTGTGTGGCCAAGTCCGTCCATGCTAATTTTGAGCGGACTGTCCGCTCAAACTGTTTGACGAACAAAGTTGGGCGAACAGTCCCCACGTGTGTACGCGGCCTTAGTCTGATGGCTTACTTTACACACAAAAAAAACTTCTGTTTTCAAACTGGTCAAACTCCTTTCAGTTGCAAGAAAAAACAGGAAGTGACATGTGATAATGCATGATGGGAGAAATAAATGAAGAAGTAAGCACACATGCGCCATCTAGAAGAAATTAACATTATAGGCACAGAAACTTTATGCATGCAAGTACACTCCCACCCTCACGCAACTTGTTATTCTTAATGGAACCCAAGTTATCACAAATAACTAAATATGAATCTATAAAACATTTAGAGGATAAGCATTTTGTATACATTAAACAAGTACAAGGAAATTACTCTTATTTCCCTTAATCGGCTCAAGTAATAACATTGTTTTGTGTATAGGTCTTTCTAGATACACTGGCTTACTTCGCACTTGGTTGTGTCACTAAGAAGCTTCAGTTTTCTGACCTTGCCATCAGTTCCTGGGAAGACTTCTACAACTTTGGCTAGCTTCCACTTATTTTGTGGTGCTAAGTCATCTTGGAGTAGAACAATGTTGTTTGGTTTGGCATTTCATCTGCTCTTATTCCATTTATTTCTCTGTTGCAAGTTCAATAGATATTCCTTCCTCCACCTGGTCCAGAACTCATTTGCCAATAACTAAACCTTCTTCCATCTTTTCTGAAGATAAATAAATAAATAAAAAAACACTTTAAACCTTGGGATGACAGCAAAGTTCAATCTCAGTTGCAGGAAATTAACATTATAGACACAGAAACTTTGTGCATGCAAGTAGATTCTGAAAACCTACACTACAAGGATGTCTATCCTCTTTTCCTTCCCCACATAAAGGACTCAGTTCATAATATCTGTGTGCATTAAGGGGAACTCTTATTCAGAATTTGTTTATTGCATTCTTTATAAATTGCTGGCTTATCATTTGTGCTGTTTACATTTTGGGTCAGTGGCATCATGATTCATAGGTTATCCCAGGGTCTATTAGTTATTACCATTGATTTATTGTGATTTCCCTTACATTGTATAACCTCTGTATACTTGTTAAGACTAAATTTTAAGATTAAAAGATATCTGCATTAACATTTCTTTCTCTTTGCTGACTTAAGAATCTTTAGTAAACTACTCATTTACTTTGCAACAGTCTGGGGTCTTTGCAATTACATTCTTTCTTTGAATTGTCCAAAACCAAGGTGTCAGAGGTGTCAGGAAGGTAAAGAGGAACTATTGTTCAGATGGAAGAAATGTCAGATTTTGATACTATTGATGTGTAGTTACTTTTTCAATGTCTTTTTAAATCAATTTGTATTTGAGGGGTGGGGAGTTGTGAATAAAGCAGGCCTTCATTTTCATAGAAAGTCCATTTTAAAGCTAAAAACCAGCAAAATCTTAAAAACTAACATCAGTACATAGACTTTACTTCATGTTACTGGTATGATTTTTTTTTAAATCCCAGTAATGAGCAGGACCATTAAAAAAACTGGCACCAGAACAGGATGCTGATAATAAGTATGCAGTGAGTTAGAAGTTGATAATTACAGGCGAGTAAACATAATTAAATGGGATGAGAAAACAATCCCTTTCAATGAATGGTACTTAATATAACATTAGCTACATGTGTAAAAGGTTTGTCAAAATTAATTGGAGCTGAATACGACTATAAAAATGTCTTGTTAACAGCTTACATGACAGCCAGTAGTAAAGAGATTCAATTAGATGTTAATCACATACGTTTATTTTCTACTGTACAATATGTACTGCAAATATACACTTTCAATGTTCTAAGTTGAGGTGATTGGTACAATCTGAAACGGTAAAGGTTAATGTGCATAAGTAGTCAGGGATCCTCTTTTTCATATCATGTTTTTTTTATCCTGCTAGAAAAATAAAGATGAGATGGCTCTGCTCATAGGGAACTATAGAGATCTTACCCATCTGTGTACAGTATATGGCCAACGAGAAGTAGCATCATATACAGCACGAAAGGTGATGGGCAGAGTGCACTCATTTATAACAACCAATCAGAAATAGAAACATAGAAATGCGATTGCAGAAAAAGGCTGAGTAGTCCATCGAGTCTGCCCATTTTTTAAATTTATTTATTTATTTATTAACCTTGTTGTCTGACTAGAGAGCTATGTTCATGCCAAGCATGTTTGAAGCCATTTACTGTTGACTGTCTCACTACCTCTGTTGGTAGTTTATCCCAATCATCAACTGCCCTTTCAGTAAAATAATACTTTCTAAGATTTGTTTTGAACTTTCCTCCAGTTAGTTTGAGGTTAAGTCCCCGTGTTCTTGATTTTGGTTTCATATTGAAAAGAATGCCTTCCTGAACCTTATTCACCCCCTTGATGTATTTAAAGGTTTCAATCATGTCTCCCCTCTTCCTTCTTTCCTCCAGACTGTACATATTAAGTTCCTGAAGTTGCTCTCGATATGTGTTCTTCCCCAGACCTTTCACCATTTTTGTTACCCATCTATGGACTCATTCTATCTTATCAATATCTTTCTGTAAGTGAGGTCTACAGAACTGGACACAGTATTCTAAATGAGGTCTCACTAAAGATCTATATTGAAGAATCATGACCTCCTTCCTCCTGCTGGTGACCCCTCTAGTGGTGCATCCTAGTAGTCTATTCACTAACCTGATTTCAGTAAACTAAATCTGGTTGCATTAGTTATAATGCACATAATATTGTAGGCAGAAGCCTAAAAAGGGTATGGGTGATTGCCAAATAAAAAGTTAATGGCTGGTGCTGTGGGGTTTAACACTCAGTGCTGTGGTGTGCCTCCCCCTGCATGTGTCACTTCGTGCTTTTGAGGCAACATATGCAGGAGGGGGCCTGAACTCATGGTCATTCTGTGGATGGGAAAGAATTAGTAAGGATGCTGTGCGTCGAGGTGTCATTTGGACAGTATAATGGAGTTCCCCCTTAGTGGGACCCAGGGGTGGGTTACAGGAGCTGAACTTTTTGTGTAACATTGTGGAGATAGAGTTATGCTACAAATGGTACAACACCACAGCACAGCCAAAGCTCAGTACAGTGTTCTTAATGGGAGAGAGTGGCCATGAAGGGCACTGATCCACATGTTATACTATGCAAAGCTAACAGTGCCATCAGTGCTACACACCTATTTACCTAGCAAATAGACATGTTTTGGTCCTAATGTAAATTCAGACAAATTTTGGAAATAGTAACACATTTCCTTGAAATTCAATTAATTTATTTGCTTTTTAATGAATTCCAAGTTTTCGGAATGATTCGAAATGGGATTGGTCGAAAAAGGATCGACCAATTCAAATTCTGTGTGAAGAATAGCTGGGTGTTAGGGAGCATTTCCTTTTCTTTCTATTATACATTTTCTATCGAAGTCCAAATATTCGTGAGCGATTCGAATTTCTGTGTGAAGAATAGCTGGTTGTTAAGGAGCGGGCTGGGAAAACGGGCGTTGCGTCTTTAAAGTGATACTAATACTAACTACTGTTAAAAAAAATAACAAACATGTTATACTTACCTGCTCTGTGCAGTGGTTTTGCACAGGGCAGCCCCAATCTTCCTCTTCACGGGTCCCTCCCTCCTGTTGTGTGACCCCACAGCAAGCTGGAGTCAATGGCATTTCGCTGCTGTCTTAGCCAATGAGGAGATGAGTCCCAGACAGCCGAGTCTGTCGTGCAACATTGCTGGATTGAGAGGGGCTCAGGTAAGTATTAAGGAGGCTGAGGGGGGCTGCTGCACACAGCAGACTTTTTATCTTAATGCATAGAATGCATTAGAGTGAATGTAAACCCTTTCCTATATGTAGTGAAGTGAATAGCCTCAAATGAATACACAGACATGAAAGAAATCTTCCTACATAAGGTTTGCATGTATATCTGCTGTATGTCTTCAGCTTTCTATATTCTTTAGAAATTCGCTAGAAAATTAATAAACAAAACAAAATTAAATGAAACAAAACTAAATGAATTCCGAAACAAGTCAAAGAAACAAAATTAGTAACATAATGAATCTATCCGAGACGAAACACATTTTTCCGTTCTGCACATGTCTACTAGCAAACATCTGGGTGAATGCACTTCATAGTCCACTGGCATACTGTATATCCAAATTTTCCCATTGTACAGTATGAAGCCCTTTGAAATTCCCTTTTGTCATATTTGTAACAGTTTGCTTTGAACCCTAGCCTCTGTATACAGAGCTGACTACATGAAGGAGGTTTTTTTGTAGCCATGGAAGAGGAAGGCCACAGTGGGGAATGGGTGCATGTATATAAGCCCCAGTAGAGCCACACAGCTGCAACTAGTTGACTAATCAGAAAATGCTCCAGTGAATACACCTATCTGGAATACCATGTAACATGTAACAGATATAGAACTGATTCCTAAAAACATGAAGAAAGGTAATTAACACAAACATGGAGTTTGTGTTCAGAGCAGCCAAAATTATTTTTTTAATTGGTCCATCAGTGCAAGATGAAACCTAATTGGTTATTATTGGTAGCAACTTTATTTTGCACTCATTTTATTTTTTACAGTTTTTTGTTAATCAGTAATTTTATTTTCTGCAACTTGTTATTATTAATAATTTTATTTCCTGCCACTTACTTGCCTTATGTATTTATGTTGCTTTTTGCCGTTTTTGTGTTTTGTGTGAATCCAATTTTGTGATGTTTAACTGCTACTTACCTTACAGGTTTAATGAGCTGCTTGATTATTGACAGGATTTTCTACAGCTTGTTATCATCAATTATTTTATTTTCTCCCATTTCTTTGCAATAAATCCCTATGTATTTATGTTTCTTTTTACCATTTCGTGTTTTGTGTGAATACAATTTTGTGAGGTTTAGTTTATTTGCTACTTACCTTACAGGTTTTATGAACTTAAATTAAAAAATATTTCTGCGCTAGATATAAGTGCTATACACACTCCAATTAAATTAAATATAACGAAAAGTAAACACACATGAATCTTGTGAAGACTCCATGAACCATATCAGATGCTAAAGTAAAACCAATGATAGTCCTGTGTATATGAATATTCAAAAATGAAAAGAATAATAAAAAAATATATAGAGTGAAAAAATCCCACCATGAAAAAAAGTCCTTTTGGACAAATGATCCAATCAAGTGAATTGTCCTTTATTATTCTAATGTAATAAAACGAAAATAATAATAATAGCGTCTTTGATGGAAGTAATGCGGATGAGAGCAACGTTCAGATAAACCCCGGCAATAGTGATCAACAAGAGCCAAGTCCTTTCAGTAATAGTATATAAGGGTCCTTACCAGATCCGGTGGACTCCCTTGTGAAGGGAGTCAGCTGAGCAGGCAGACACAGCCCTCTGCAGGGACAGGTGAAACTTCTGTGAACACAAGTTCCGCCGGCAAGATCCGGAAGTAAACGAGGGGACACAGACAGCAGTAGGCAGTGTGCTGACAAACTGACATACGAACTCACCATTCGCTGCTCTGATCCAGCGTGATTCTCCAGGGAGGAATTTGGAGATTTCTCAACCAAACTGGGTGTAGCATTTCAGCTAGTGAATAAGCTTATCTAAAAAGGAGATATACACTCAGACCGGCCGGTCCCGCGTGCAGGTGGAAAGATGGAGAGAAATGGACTCCAATAGTGAATTACCGGTTAGATCAAAAAAAACTTTAATATATAAAAAAGAGAGAGACCGGTGGTTTACCCACAAACGGCCACAATACAAAGGAGATATTGCACAAGCAAAATTTATAAAAAAAAAACGGTTAATTAAAATAGAAATAAAAACATATAACACCCGTGCATGGGGGTCACCCAGAGCATGATGGTATCAACATATTATGCCAGATAGGTTTCGTAATACCTTACGTCCTCCTGGGGCACAGGTGATATGTTGATCCATGACTTAAATATCATTAGGTCTAGACCAAGCCTTGACTTCATCTATATGCCATTTTCTTGAATATCATTAGGTCTAGACCAAGCCTTGACTTCATCTAGATGCCATTTTCTTGAATATCATTAGGTCTAGACCAAGCCTCAACTCCATCCAGATGCCATTTTCTTGAAGCCCAGGAATGAACCAGACCTCTCTATCATATCAATTCAAATCTAGCAACCTAGACCCGTTCAGTTACATGGATAAACGCCGCCCATCCTCCCTACAGTCTGCAAGGATTTCTTATTTATAGGTTTTATGAACTGCTTGATTATTGACAGGATTTTTCTACCATCTGTTACATGGTTTACCTTTTTTTCTGTTGGCCTGAAACAGTTATAGTAACTTTAAAGCCTAACGCTGGGCAGAAACCTCAGCAAGCCGCATCTCTTGTGCCTCCCCCTGTTTTCTGGAACCTTGGAAAAGCTTCCAGGTGAAGTGGGTGGAGGCTAGGAGGAGCTGCATAGCATATTTATGAGGCCCCAGCCAATCCCCAGCAAATAGACTGGCAGGAGGCAGGCCACCTCATAAATAGGCATGAGTGGTGCCAGCAAGGGGAGTCAGGTGGAAGATGGAGATGGAGTGCTGAGGAGGCTTTCGTGGCCCCCCAAGGGTGCCCCCTAGTCTGGGGTGGGTGACTTTGGGCCTGGGGCTTGGGTGCTGGAAGGATCCCCCACAACACTTGGAGGAAGCCCTTCCTCGAGGCATGGGAGCAAGGAAAGGACAAGGGGAGCAGGTCAGCACATCTGAGAGATCTCCTGAGAAGTCAGCCAGGTGGACTGGTGAGTGTTGAGTCTGGGCAGACTGTGGCGAGAGTCTCAGTCTGGCCTGTTGAGAAGTTAGCCTGGAGGGCTAGTGAAAAGGGGCAGCTTGGCAGTGTCTGAGGAGGTGGTGCTGGGATCAGTAGCCACAGTGATGAATGCTGGACACTGAACTTTGCTACACAACTAAAGGGCCTCGGGTTCCTGCCTATAACAGGCTTTTTCTCTAAATCTGAGTGCTGTGTCAGATTAACTATCAGTGTTCCAGTGGAGTTCTGCAAGCAAGAGAGTGCTGGAGGAAGCAGAGTGTATATAGACTGTATATAGGAAAAGTTGTCCCTGGAGTTGTTCTAAAGTAAATTGGGCATCCCATAATTCCCAATCCCCATCCAAGTTCTAATCCCTCAAATAAATAACAAAAACAAATGATTGGATTGTTTTCTGACTCTGAAGTTACAGTGAAAATGCGGTGTGCTTGGCTGTGCAGGGTGGGGGATCCCAATCTACTTGCGGCTCCTCAGGGTACACTACACTCACAATAACCTTCTATTGTTTGCTCCTTTTTCAAATATGTCATTAAAGGCATTTTGTTATATCTTTTTTGATAATGTACAAAAATACCTCTTTATCCTGGCAAAAATTCAGTGAGCTGATAACTTTCTGTGCTCTCTGCCTGTGATGAATGTTTTCAGTTTGCATTGTTCCCATTTCTGAAGGCTACAGTGCCCATGCCATTCTTTTTTACAGAGAAAAGAAAAGGGAGAGGTTTCTGTAATTTTTTTTACTGTGATCACAGTGCTGTTTCTCCATTTATACAGTACAGCGAGTGTGTGTTATCCAGTGTTAATTTTGGCAGCAACTTTCGATAATGTCATTTTAGTTTTAGTCCCATTTTAGTCATCTGAAATTTTAGTTTTAGTTGTATTTAGTCGACTAAATCTGCAGTACATTTTAGTCATCTAAAATGCCATACATTTTAGTCGACTAAAATGCTCTACATTTTATAAATTCTTTATTTTCACAGAAACAGTGTTACAATTCCAAATGCCCTACATTTTAGTCGGCTTAAATGTCCTACATTTTAGTCCTATTGCATTCCTATTGGTGATTTAAAAACGTAAAAATCTATCATTGTATCCTTAGTTTTAAAAGTTTATGGAATGTATATACTTGTAGAAAACAGTATGGTATACTTGCTAAACATGGTATAGTGTGGAAAGTAAACACGGAAGCTTTGATGGTCAAATTATTAGATAGAGGCTGTTTTACCTCCATGTTATGTTAATTATTGGGGAAGGCCTAATTCTTTGACCACATTTCGTTAAGGGTGGGGTTGGTAAAGGGGGAAGGCTGTAGAAATCTATATTTTTAATATAAAGTCTATCTATGGTCAAAATGTAAAATCATATATTCATGTACATGTTGTATTTCAGTTATTTCAAATGTATTCTTATTAATCTGAAAGATTCTGCAATTTGAAAACTAACTTTGTGAAGAACTCCACACATTTACTTCCATGAATTCTGTGACACATATTCACTATGCCCTGATGACATATTTCACAGAGCCTGCTTTCTGAACCACAGAGATGGAGAGAGGAGGAGTTTCAGTAGGCAGAGTCAGTACAGGGGTCACTGTTTGCAGGCAACAATGTACCATGGGATATGTAGTCCTTGGAAATTGAAAGCAAACAGCAGAGAGGAAGCTGCAAAACATGCAGGTAATCCAGGTAGTTACGGAAAGAGATTGGCAGCAAACAGGCTGCACAAACAACAGGAAATGAGACTTTTCAAGCAAGCTTATATTGGATTGTCCAAAATAACTGTTGTTTGTATTGTTATTACAATGTTTATGTTAAAGAAAGACATATAAAAGCTAGACCATGGAAAGCTGTAAACTGGTATATGTGTGTGTAAATATGTCTTAACATGCAGTATTATGGGGTTGATTTACTAAAGGCAAATAGACTGTGCACTTTTGAAAATGCAGTTGCATTCTGCAAGTGAAGTTGTTTCAGAGCTTAGTAAATGACTCTGCTGACTTCCATCATCCAATCATGTGCAAGCAAAAATGCATTTTTTTTTCTTTTTCTTTCATGTGATTGGATGTGCTTTGTAAAGTGAAGTTTCATCTCATTTACTAACCTCTGGAGCAATTGCACTTGCAGAGCACAACTGCATTTTCAAAAGTGCACAATCATTTTGCATTTGGTAAATAAACCCCTATGTGTCTTGGTTGATAGATTACATTTCTTTGTTCTTCTTTAAGTACAGTAGATTCTAGTAGGACACATACCTTGTAGCTTTAGTTGCTGCCACAAAACATTTTTTTTTTTTTTTTTACCAAAGTGTTAGCAAATCACAAAAAAATCAAGCTGTTAACCTTAAATTCCCAACAGCGAAAGAATGTGGCCTGCATGCAGGTGTTCTGGTTCTGTAGATTGTTAAATAATTCCGATGGACGCTTTTACATATAGGTTGTAAACATAAATTTTACAAGGACAGAAATAGTTGTTTTTTTTTTTAAATCAGAAAAGGTTTTATTTGAAATACCACATTGCCACAAACACAAGTATAATACAGTGAATTACAACATATTACAAAACTCACAGCTTAGATTGATCTTTCGACAATTGGTATAAAGATTACATTAACCTGACTGAGAACCTCCAGTCATAGGAAAGAGTTTTATATTACTAGTGGCTCCATGAATCGAGAAGAAAACAAAGGGGGGGGGGGGAAGAAAAAACAAAACGTTCAGAATACACATTAGGTTTACAGTAAGGAGTTGAATCAATTCCCAAAGCCTTGTGATCATAAAACATCTTTTCAGGCTGTGCAGTCCATTATCAACTCCTTTTTTCCATTTTTACCCCCTCCCTGTAGCGGTCATATAAACAGCTGTGGGTCTGGAAGTTTCCATTTTAAGTTGGTTCTTACCCCTGTAATAGTCTGTGATTTGACCAACTTACCAACTGACCACCACATGGTGTAAAATTTTTGAGGTGTATTTCTATACTGGTACGTCAGTTTCTCTCTAATTAACATTGTGTTTACTCGGCCAACCCACTGATGCCTGGTGGGGACCCTGGGGGTGATTCAGAACTGTGCTATCAGTTTTTGAGCTACATAAAGCAGCCAAATTATTGCCTTATGGGTAGCAGGTGCCAGCGTCTCCTCATCCAGGGCACCCAATAAGCATACCACGGGGGTCCTAGGAATGACCACCACAAACACTTGAGAAATTACCTCTAGGACCCCTTTCCAATATTGGAAGAGTTTCGGGCATTTCCAGAACATATGTAAGAGATACCCGTGATCTCTCATACACTTTGGACAAAGAGGTGTATCTCACAATCCCCACTTGTGAAGTTTAACAGGTGTACTATAGGCCCTGTGTAGTAAATATAGGTGCGATCATTTTTGCGAAGGCTGACACTCATACCACGGGAGCAGAGGCAAGGCAAAGGTTCCATGTTTCCCCATTAATTGGGCCAATATCCTTCTCCCAGCCGTGCTTGCAGGGTAAGCAAATTGGGTCATGTAGTGCATTTAGTATAATATTATATCCTCTGGAAATCATCCCCTTTTCTACCTCCTACATCATAATCATTTGCACAATGGTATGGTCGGTCAGATGGAGCGGTGTAAGCCTAGATTGCATTTGCAGGGCATGCTTCAATTGCAGATATTTAATGAATTCCCTACATGGGATGCCATATTCTGCCTGGAGTTCCACAAATGATTTAAGAACCTGTTCTCTGTACAAGTGCGTCATATACTGGATCCCAGCTGCCTCCCAGCTTCTAAACCCTTTCAGTTTTAGTGGTTCTCTCTCTAGTTTGAATTTCTCCATTGCCAAAAATTCCCTTATGCCCAGTAACTGCTTGATATGTGTCCATAGTGTTTTCAGTAGAGTTATGGTGGGGCTTCCCCTGTTCATATGCATATATCCTGCCTCCAAGTTGGATAGTGCAGGAAAGTCATCTGTTGCTAAGCTTAAGATTTTACAGACTGGGTCTGATGGATCCTCCAATCCCCACCCGCCCAGTTGTTGTAACTGAGAAGCGAGTAAGTAGAGTCTCGCATGCGGGACTGCCAATCCCCCTTCTCCTTGTTGTATTGCAGAGTGGACAGGCTAATTCTAGCTGACATTTTTACGCCACACCAGCTCCCTGAACTGGGAGTCAATTTTGTTAAACTAGTGCCAGGGGAACCACACCGGGAAGTTGTGACATATATACAGAAGTTGTGGCGCCCACACCATTTTTATGAGGTTTGTCCTCCCCACTACTGATAATGGTGAGTTTATTTAGTATAGGGACGAGGTTAAGAGATATGTATTGAGATATATCAGGGGACACCTGTACACCCAGGTAGCGGAAAGAGGTTACCATCGGACAGAAATTGTTTAAAGGACCTCAAGTGGGAACAGCCAGCATTAGTCTGTGCACTCTTGATCACTTTTCTAAAATCATGGCCCTTTACTAAACAAAATTATCCTGTGTTACCCAACAACTGCAAATTCGGCTGGCTAAGAATTATAATTTATTTGTCATAAAGAGGGTATACAATTGCACTCAGTATGAAATATATAGCAAAGCAATTGGAAATATATATACACAGATGGCTAAAGTACAGTTCATGAATACATAAAACTGAAATTGTAAGCACATATTCCAAACAGTTCTTATATGTATATACTCATATAAAAGCAAAAGTAGTAGTAGTAAATACTCCATATGAAGATTAATGAAATAGCAGTGATTGTATCTTATATACAATAATGGTAGTATAAAACATCCTATCAATTCTCAACGTGTTTCGTGTTACTCAAACCCTTCTTTGGGAGCAGGTGCATCCACTATTCTGCAAAAAATGTAAAACGATGAGTTCTAATTGAAACTCCAAAATGAGAGGAGGGGGAAAGAAAGAACAAGATTTTACATGGAACTGGAATTAAGAGGTATGTGCTACTGCAATTCAGAAGAGGCCTCTAAGGTAGGCTGTATGTCGTGGGAGCTGAGGAAGCTACACTGCATGCGGGGTGAACACCCAACCACAAATTCCCCAAGAAGCTGGTTTCTCCATGGTGTTAAATAGTAACATAGGTTGGCGCTTCGATGGAGTCTGTAAAAAAATATATAAACTTTCTAAGGAATAGCTCTCTTGTGTAGATACTAATCTGAACCAGATGAAGACCAGTTTGCCATAGGGTATGAAAACGTGAAAAAATCATCACTAGAATGAGGACTATAAGACCATGCTCAACAAATTTGGAAATGTGAGTGCAAGGTAAATATAACAAGCTTGTGTATGGAAGAACAGGTGGGTGATTAAAAATGAAAAATAGCCAGAAATAGTGCCAATAAGGAAAAACCCATAAATATCAAGATAGTTACCTTGTATGCATATGAAGCAACAAGTTGTACAAGTAATGTGCAACATAGCCAATGGTGCAAGTAGAGAGATTGTGGAAGTGGAGGTGCTCGATAGGGAACCAGCCTGCCCACAGGTGACTCCTACTGTCACGCTGGGAAAGATGAAGGAGGAGAGGTGTCCCCCCCAATAGGGGCATCGCCATCCACTAAAAGGTAACCAAAAGCCTCCCCCTATATATCAGCCGTGATGTAAAATGGCGCACACACCATGACGCCCAGAGGCCTAATGCAGCACCGTGCGTGAGACCAATGCATAGCAAACAATGCATTAATTATAATGCTTAGCCAACTGTATGTGTATCTTACTTGATAGCCACCTTCCACACATAAAGTCCCAACTCCCTCTCTATATTTAATTGAATCAGGGCTGGAGGCACATAGCACACAGTATGTGCCTCATGCAAAGTCCCAAAACCTTCCCCTTTCCCTCTCTTTTTATACAACTCTGCAAATTCAATGGTCTATTCCAGCAAATCTTTATACTTTTTCTTTAACATAAATTCTGGTAATAGAGTAATTCATGGGCAGTACAACAAATAACAAAAACTATTTCTCAAGGTTTTAAAAGAATTTAGTGCGTTCAAATAAAGGTCAGTTGCTGTGACATGAAGCAATACAGCTGATGGTAATTAGTAATTGTTTATGCTTAAAAGATGAAGTTGTTCTTTCTTCATTTATTTGCCATGCCTCAACCAATACAAGATAGCTCATAGAGATTTGGGAACTTGACACAAACTTTGTAATTGCTAATGGCAAAAGGCCATATATTAAACTCATGTACTGATCACAAACATTTAATGCAGAACATTTGTAGTTTCAGAAAGTAACAACTTCTGTTGGCTAACTCTAGTTATTAAAGATGCAAGCTTTTGGGAGCTCTAGGGTAATTTATTCAGGTTTTATACAAGGGACCTATTGGGTTCTAAAAGCTTGCATCTTTAAAAACTTGAGTTAACCAATAAAAGGTATCAGTGAAACTTCAAATGTTCTACATTATAAGATGGCTTTACCTCCACAAATGTTTGACAAGTGTACACCTAGCTCACAAGATGTAACATTTACCCTTGGAACTCTTTATTTTTTTCAGCTAAGATTATAGGCCAAGCTGCTTAGCCCTCAACAAGGTATGGCCCTAAACATGGACTGCAGAATTTTAGTCCAAAGGTGAGTTTTGACATTGTTTTAGGATATTCATAGATTGGAAGTTTCCAAATCTGTTTTAATGGCATACTAAGCCCTTGTACACAAAGTCAGAAATTCCGACCACAAAATCCGTCTGATTTTTTCTGACGGATTTTGACCGAAACTGATTTTGCATACACATGGTCAGACAAAGTTGTCAGAAAATCCAATCGTTCGGAACGTGATGACGTTCGTTAGTTACGATGGGACTACGTTCAGGCTAGTAGCCAATAGCTTTGGTCTCGTAATTTGATCTGAGCATGCGTGGCACTTTGTCCGATCGGAATTCTCTACAAATGATCGGACAAAGTCCGATCGGATCATGTTGTCGGAAAATATTATATCCAGCTCTCAAACTTTGTTGGTCGGACATTCCGACGGAAAAAGTCAGATGGAGCCCACACATGGTCGGATTATCTGACAACGCGGTCCGATCGGACATTTTCAACAATTTTCTGCACAGCTCCTTTGATTTTCAGATTAAAAAGTCAGATAGGAGGGTGCCAACAGGGCCACCTATAGCTCAAATTTTGGCCCTATGTGGCCAACAATTTTCTGCCCAGTTCCTTTGATATTCAGATTAAAATGTCAGATAGGAGGATAACAACAGGGCTATCTATAGCTCGAATTTTAGCCGCCTCATGAGGAACCAGACAAAATTTGCCCTCTGTATAGTCAGCCTAAGTATTTAAATATTCCATGCGTTTATGATCTGCCATACATAAGTCATATGATTTCCCACATACAGTTATTTAAAATGGCTAAATGGCATCCATCCAATACTACATCTTTTCTGTTAAAACACATATAAATTGTATGTATCTTAGGGCCTCCAACTGCCATCCACACATTTCGAGATTTTAAATTTATTTAAATTCAAAACTTTTTTTTCCATATTGGGTAGAATGGTGAGGGAATAGAACCCCCTTTAGGTTTCTAATACTGTTTTTGTTGTTGATAAGCAGATTCACTCTCCCTCTTTATCCTAATAAACATTGTCACAGAACACTGAAAGTGAAGAAAAATACAAAAATGTCCCCAGAATAAAAGGGGAGTTCTTCTAATTGGGACATCTGTTCTGGTCTGTCTTAAGCCTGGTACACACTATCAGTTTTTTTTTTTGTTCAACCCAGCAGCCCGAATGAAAAAAAAAAAGAGGTGCTTGAGAAGAGCTCGCCATTGGCTGAGAGCGCTGATTTGATGCTGATCGGCAGATGTTTTTCAGTCAGGCTTCTGTCAGACAGGCTGCCATATACAGGGACTGAATGTTGGCCGGTTTCTGTTGAATTGCCTGGCATTGGCCGATATTCGGTCAGTGTGTTTGGGGCTTTAGGAAGAGATTTACCTCTTTTTCTTTCTATTATGTCTACAGGACAGAAAGTAAGGGAATCTCTGTAACAGGACAAACATGCAAAAAAATCTTACTGGTGGTTTAACTATTACTTGCTCTATCCAAAATGAGAAAAAAATCTTATGCCGTGTACACACGACCGGGCTTTCCATTAGAATGAACTCTGATGGACTTTTCGATGGAGTTCTGCTGAAACGGACTTGCCTACACACGATCACACCAAAGTCTGATCGTTTAACACAATGACATACGACGGGACTAGAAAAAGGAAGTTCAATAGCCAGTAGCCAATAGCTGTCCTTGCGTCGTTGTTGGTCCGTCGGACCTGCATACAGACAAGCCATTTTCTCGATAGGAATTGGTTTCGGTGAAAAGATTTGAAACATGTTTTATTTCCGATGAAGCCCACACACGATCAAATTGCCTGATGGATTCGTTGAGTCGGACCTTTGCTGTTGAAAAGTCCGGTCATGTGTACACAGCATTAGGCTTTATCTCCCTCCAATAATTTCATTTTTGTTCAACAGTTGTGACCCAGGAAAAAATGCTCTTGTACTGCAGTAAGGTTATTTATAATTTTGTTCTATGCCAGCTGTGGTATCAGTGTGTTTGTGGAGGTTTAAAGTAGACTAAATATTAAAATGGTTCTAAAGGCTCAAGGTTTTTTAACTTCATGCATTATGCATGAAGGTAAAAAACCTTCTCTGTGCAGCAGCCCCCCCAAATACTTACCTAAGCCTGATCTTCCACCAGCGATGTAAACAAGAGCCCCAGCTTTCCATCCTCATTAGCTGAGACAGTAGTGGGAGCTATTGGCTCCCGTTCCTGTCAATCACAGACATTGAGCAATTAGAAAATAGAGGGGGCAGGGCATAGCCACAGCTCTGTGTGTGAATGGTCACACAGGGGACGAGCCTGCTTGGGTGGCTCCATTACCCAAGTGTAATTGCAAGCTTCTTGCTCTGGGGGCACTTGGCAGGAGGGAGGGGCTAGGAGGACCAGCGGAGGACCCGAGAAGAGGAGGACCGGGGCTGCTCTGTGCACAGAGCAGGTAAGTATAACATGTTTGTTATAAAAAAAAGCCTTAAATAGTACTTCAAATGCTCCGGCAGGGTAAAGATATTTCATAAAAAGGAATTTTTATAGTAGTGAACCCGACATTCGCCAAATATTCACTGCAGGTGAATTCACTTTCAGATGTGTGTGTTTTTTAAATGACAGTGATTGATTCACTACCAGTGACTATTTGGTAAAAGTCACATTCATTATTTTATAAATATGCCTCATTATGTTACTGATTTAAGCAACTGCTGATTATAAAATACCATGAGCTGACATGAAAGTGTGTATCCTCCCAATCTAATATAAGTCACACGTGTGTCTCTTGATAGCCAGAGGAAGAAGTAAATAAGATGCTATCAAACTTTTCATGACCGTGGGATGTTTCAACCTGCTTGGAATGTATCTTAAAATTACAGAAAGTGTTGTCTACTGTTTTGTACTATCCTGCACTATAAACAAAGACACTACCTACTGTAGTGGTGGAATAAAAAGACTAAACATGCAAGTGCCAGGCACTGAAATGATACTGAAACAACTCCAGCATTTGTCTCCATCTACCCAGCAGACACACACAGCATGACCCGTACATATGTGACCATGGTCACTTATGCATTTTCTGTCTCAGACAATTGCTGATGGTTAGAAGAGAGATTAGGTAACAGAAAAACTCAAGTTCTGCTGGAACAGATGGCTGTCAACAGAAATAACTAATCCATGATTGCTACTGTTGTTTGAAAACACATGCTGCATAGAAAGCATATGCTTTGAAGTAAATATTGCAATTATTATATAATGAAGCATGAAGAATTTAAACTCTTACTTGAAACCTTAAGTTACATATTGACCTAAATTCTAAGTAGGCTTGGTCCTATAGAGATCGCCAAAGCACAGACACATAACTGAAGCACAGATGCATTAATACTTGGTATGTCTTTGGATATATATAGATCCACAAATGCAGACATGCAGCTGCCATGGTGGCACATTTGTTGCACACTGACTGTTCTATGGGAGTAGTTATTAATATCCCAATCTGTATCTAATTAGTTTTAATAGGGACAGTGTGATCAAAAAATAATCAAAGTCAGGGATGCCGGAGAGTTTTCATTATCACATGTAAGTGTAAAAAAAATATTACTAGATGCAAAAAGTTTACACAGCAGAGAGTCACTTGAATCATCTGTTCAGTGGATGGTCCCCACTTCTAACTATTCTTAACCACTCCTGTGATTTAGCTAATAAAATTTGCCTGTGTAGCTCTAGAAACAGAATTGGATTCTAGAAGATCCACATATAGTAACTCCTATCAGAAATTCAGAAATTCTTTCAGGTTTAGTTTCAGATTTATTCTACTTCTCTATTAGGATTCTACTTCCACGCCGCTTATTGATGTGTTGTTGGCTTGTCACCATTACTTGTCATGAGTTATTGCACATTTGCATTACTCACCTGTTGTGTAATAGTAAATAACTCAACATTGTCTGTTTCCACCCTATAAAAAAATCTTCCAATAATACTTAAAAATAATATCATAAAGGCACACCCTTTCCAGTTCACAGATTTTCCACCAGATGCAAAAATATCATGGCGCCATGAGTGGCAGTGTGATATCTCACTGTTTGGGCCAGGTCAACACAATACAGAATATTCATAGAAAGCAAAGTGTAAACAGTACTAAGAGCAGTGCTGCAACATCAGTGCTGCAACATCAGTGCTTATTATACAGTAAGTTTAAGGTTGCCTACTTCTCTTTGGGACCCTTAATATTCTTACTCTATTACTCTTTCCTCCACAATTGTTCCTCATTAAAGTCTTATGTTTAAACATATACTATCAAAAGTGTCAGAGACAGAGATAAAAAAGGTTTGTACACCTACACTGTAGTGCAGGATTGGAGCAACCCCCTTGGACTTTTTAGGCAGAAATTGTCATAAAGATAATTTTATAGTAAAAGGTGATATAATGCCACGTTTATTAATACAAAAAATAAAAACTTGTATATATATAGAAATAGCCAACAAGGCAAATAATGTACAACACACAGCATAAAATTAGAAAAAAATGGTGGTACATCAAAACATATTTGTCAAACTCAACAAAAGGCAAGTATGCCCTGTGCTGCCAGAGACGAGCTGTGGTCAGTCAATAGGGATTTCTTGCATATAGCCCAACATGTTTCGGAATGAACAATGTGTATTCCTTCA
Source organism: Lithobates pipiens (assembly GCF_037356315.1). Classification (NCBI taxonomy): domain Eukaryota; kingdom Metazoa; phylum Chordata; class Amphibia; order Anura; family Ranidae; genus Lithobates; species Lithobates pipiens. The sequence continues at coordinate 421,212,298 of NW_027507748.1, forward strand.
TCAAGGAATATTATATCTGGGTAACTTTAATTCTCATTGCCTGAAATGTAAACCACACTCTCGTGATAATCACAGAGTATAGAGTTGGTATATAATATATGTAACCATTCTAATACTCACATGATGATCCACAGTACAATAAACTAAAAAGGAAACACAAGGAATAAAATCAATAGGAAATCCCAAAGTGACTGAAGCAGTCCGCAGAGCAGCAGATGGGTGGGATGAACAGGCTGCAAACATCCACAAGAAATGCCTTGTAGGCTACACCAGCCAAAAACGTATCAAAATCTAAATTTACCTCCAGAATTAATTTATAGTTTATCCGGCATAGTAACATCCACAGTTGCAAGAGAATAGATATACAATGGCAGGAGGGCCCCCTCTGTGGGAGACAAGCTGGTATAAAGTGAATATAGGGCTTCAAGAGGTGACATGTGTAAAACTTTAGGCACTTTCCCCTGTGGGGGATGTGCCTACTGTCAATATATGGGCAGATGTAAAAATATTTGGTTACCCAATGGGCACACTTTTCACCCTAAACATTATGTAAATTGCAGGACCCCTGCCATGGTATATCTAGTGTCTTGCAACTGTGGATGTTACTATGTTGGGAAAACGATCAATGAATTCTGGAAACGCATATATCAACATATATTAAGTATATGCAAACATGATCCTGATGTACCCATTGGTCGATACATGGCCTCAGTCCATGCTGCGTTTATCCCTAAGGTACATTTTCTGGCCAAGGATCGCCTACATCCTAGCCACAGAGGTGGCAACCTAAATAAGCAACTACTGCAGTGTAAACTTAGATGGATTTTCAACCTCAAGGTCACTCTGCCACCAGGCTTGAATGTGGTATTCAACTTCAAGCCCTTCCTCCCTGGTTTTATGACAGGGAGATGTGAGCTGAACCTCTAATTTCAGATATTGAGAGTCTTGAACTCCGGAGGAATTAATGCTTTGCGACATTGCTGTGTGCCCCTATGCCATGACATCCTGGGACCCCCATGCCAAATATAATACCATATACAGAATTCTTTAATAATTAATCTTCAAATTTAGATCTGCTCGTCCTTGGTATTATATTTTCTTTCTCATCATATTTTATATTTTTTCTTCCTTTCCCTGTTTTCTTTTTCCTATGTATATCATTTAAAATTTTCTTGTATGTTTCTCCATTGTGGTTTTTGATTCATCAATCGCCCACTGTGACTGTCGTGGCTCCCGGATCTGCTAGATGGTGATGTGCGTGTCCCTTGTGGAGTCTTCTGCTTACACCACCTGGTGGGTAGGCTCCACCCACTTCTGGTCGGTGGCTGGCACTGGGGGTTTACACTTCCTGCTCTAAACACAGCACTTTTGCAGGGAGAAGCTCCTAGCTACCCCTCCCATGTCATATGACATTGCTGGAAAAAAATTTGCACCAATGATGCTGACGTGTGACGATGGGCGGGACTGCTCCGCGTGCCTTTGCATCAGAGAACTACCTTGTCCCTGTCCTGAACCACCCTGATTGGCGGCATCTTTGATGTCAAGGTTCCAGCACCTCCTCCCCATGGCTTATTGTCTCTCCCTGAGGAGTACTCCCTATATAAGCAGACACACCCTGACAAGCATGTCTCTGATTGAACATTGCTGCCATGGTGTGGCTATTTGCATTGGTGTGTTGAAAATTCAATGTACTCTATGGTGGGGTGATGAGATACCAGATTCCCTATCTCATTTCTATGCAACATTAATACTGTCTGCAGATGTTTAAGTTTAGGAAGTATGTGTTAATACACTCTTCCAATTGCTTTATTTGCTTCTTGTGGATGTTTGCAGTCTGCTCATCCTGGGATGCACTCCTACTCATATGCTGCTCTGTAGATTGCTTCAGTCACTTTGGGGGTCCTCATTGGTTTTTATTCTTTGTTTCCTTTTTTGTTTAATGTACTGTGTATCATCATGTGAGTATTAGGCCGCGTACACACGGGCGGACTGTTCGCCCAACTTTGTCCGCTGAACAGTGTTTCAGCGGACAGTCCGCTCGTGTGTGGGCTTCAGCGGACAGTTTCAGCGGACAGTCTGACGAACAAAGTTTTTCGGAATTTCCGTAAGACTAAAGAAACTTGGTTTCAGCGGACAGTCCGCTCGTGTGTAGCTTTTTCAGCACAGACTTCCTGACGACAAAGTTTTTCGGAATTTCCGTAAGACATCCGCTGAAACTTGGTTTCAGCGGACAGTCCGCTCGTGTGTAGGCTTGTTCGACAAACTAAGTTTCGCGCATGCTCAGAAAGGATTTACACGGCGAAGGTTGCATTGCAGTGTATTGGACGTCGTTTTTCTCGTCCCATCGTACGTGCCGTTCACGTCATCGCGCACGCTTTCAGCGGACTGTTCGTTCATCGTGTGTGGTCAAGTCCGTTCATGCTAATTTTGAGCGGACTGTTTGTCGGATTGTTTGACGAACAAAGTTGGGCGAACAGTCCGCCCATGTGTACGCGGCCTTAGAATGGTTGCATATATTATACACCAAAATTATACTCCTATATTGCTTGCTATGTTCACATCGTGCTTTACAGTGTGATTATCATGTGACTGTGTTTACATTTCAGACAATGAGAATTAAAGTCAACCAGACTGTCACGACCACTCGGGCACTCCGATCGTGTTCAAGAGACTCACCCGTAGAGATCCGTCGTGGAGAACTCATCGTTTCCCGTTGACGCGCGCTAAAGCCAACGAGCGCATTCGCGTCAACACGAACGCACGCGCACACGCACGTAGGTCACGAACGGAGGCACGTCTACGTGTGAGGGCGCGCTGACCCGTCGTACGTCTGATTGGCGCCCTAAGGCCTTCTTAAGTCACGAGCTCCCTTCCATCCGTGCTGTCCAGTCTACAGCGTGTCCGTGATCCGTGCTATTCGTAAACCTGAACCTGTTATCTGATTCCCGACTTCCGGCTTGTTCTCTGACTCTGATTGACTGCTGCCTGCCCACGACTCCTGCTTGCTTGACTACGTTTTTGCCTTATCCTTCTGTACCACGCTGATCGTGTCCTGCTGACCCGGCCTGTATCTGACTACCGCAGTTCCTGCTACCTACCTGAGTTCCTGCTCTACGGGACGTCTATCCACCAGCCAGTCCCCGCACAAGTGCTTACCTTCTACCATCGAGCTTCGTTCACTGTTCCAGCCTGTTCCCTGTGCCAGCTGACCAACTGGACCTATACCACCTGCCAGGCACTTGTGCCCCCTGAACTGTTGAAATACCTGTTCCCATCTCCAGGGGTTCAATAGCCAGGGGATACGAGGGGCCGCTCCCTGCATTCCGGGCTCCATCACCAGGTACGTGACAGTACTGGACAGCCATGTCCGAGCCCGCGCAGGGAGCCTCCCCCATGGACGAGCTCTGCCGTCATCTGGCCGGCCTTACGCAAGCAGTTAAGAGTTTGCAGGAGGGCTACGGAAGACTGGAGGAACAAGTCCAGGCACTATCTGCTTCAGCACCGGCCGCTCCAGGGGCCCATGCTTCGCCCTCGGTAGTTATGTTACCACCGGAACCCAGGGTGCCAACTCCGGAACGATTTACGGGAGTCCGAAGCAAGTTTAGGGCCTTCCGCAATTCCTGCGAGCTGTATTTTGCTTTGCAACCCCGGACCTTTTCTCTTGAAGCAACGAAGGTGGGATTCATCATTTCCTTGCTGACAGATGAACCTCAGACCTGGGCACACCGTCTGTTGGAGCGTAAAGACCCTTCTCTTGACTCCATGGATACCTTCTTTCAGGCTATGTCTAAGCTCTATGAGGATCCCCAACTAGCTGCTACCGCAGAAGCAGCCCTACGTGCCCTGCAGCAGGGTCGTAGACCAGTGGAGGACTATGTCTCGGAATTCCGGCGTTGGAGTGCAGACACGGAATGGAACAACGCGGCCCTGCGTTTTCAGTTCCGCTTGGGCCTTTCCGAGGCCTTGAAAGATGAGTTGGCCCGTGTAGGCATCCCCGGGACATTAGAAGCTCTAATAGACACCTCCATCCAGATCGACAGACGCCTGAGAGAACGCCGCCAGGAACGCTCTTCTTCGGCTACCCGTCCAATCTGGATGCTACCACGGGTGCCTAGTCACCCTACTCCCCCTGCTCCATCTGCATCCACGTTGGACACCCCAGAGCCCATGCAATTGGGCCTCCTGCGCCCGTCTCTGACACCAGAAGAGCGCCAACGTCGCCGGACCAATAACCTGTGCCTGTATTGCGGAGAACCAGGACATTTTGTTCATGCCTGCCCAGCCAAGATACGTAAGTGTCTTCCTGTTCCTCCTGTCCCCTCACCTATGCTGCCTGATAACACTTCTCACCTGGCTGTTCCTGTCCTTTTGCAGCTCCCAGGAAGGACTATCCAAACCCACGCGGTTATTGATTCCGGTGCTTGCAGTGGCTTCCTCGACTCATCCTTCGCCCGAAGACATAGGATCCCCCTCAGACCAAGGGAAAAGGGACTCTCCGTATACTTGGCCGACGGATCTACCTTAGGCTCAGGACCGGTGACTTTGGAAACTAGTCCTCTACCTGCTGTCATTGCCGGGACTCATCAAGAACTTCTGTGCCTGGATGTAATTCAGTCCCCGCTATTTCCAATCATCCTCGGCATGCCCTGGTTGAAGGCACACAATCCGCGGATTGATTGGACCACCGGGACCATCGAGTTCCCCTCGGACTACTGTCATCAGCATTGCTGCCAGAACCCTGACGGGGATTCCTCAATCCTCCTCTGTTCCGAATCTGATGATGATGATATTCGACTAGCGGTACCCAAGCAATACCACGCCTTCTTAGACGTTTTCAGTAAAAAGGGTGCAGAGACCCTGCCTCCTCATAGGCCATATGATTGTCCTATAGAACTACTCCCGGGGGCAGAAATCCCCTTCGGAAGAATCTTCCCTCTTTCTGAGACTGAGCTGAGTGCCCTAAAATCTTACCTAGATGACAGTTTGGAGAAGGGGTTTATTCGGCCGTCCACCTCTCCGGCAGGCGCTGGCATCTTCTTTGTCGAAAAAAAAGACCACTCGCTACGCCCTTGTGTGGACTACCGGGCCCTGAATAAGATTACCATCAAAAACCGCTATCCCCTGCCATTGGTACCTGAACTCTTCCAAAGACTGGGATCTGCTAGGTTTTTCTCGAAGTTAGATCTTCGGGGTGCCTATAATCTTGTACGCATCCGGAAGGGTGACGAGTGGAAGACTGCCTTCCGTACCCGCTTTGGGCATTACGAATATTTGGTGATGCCTTTTGGATTATGCAATGCCCCGGCCACCTTCCAACATTTCGTTAATGATATTTTTAGGGACTATCTAGATTTGTTTGTTATAATTTACTTGGATGATATTTTGATTTTCTCCTCCACTCTAGCCATTCATCGGGAACACGTGAAGAAGGTACTGACCCGTCTCCGTCTCCACGGTCTGTATGCCAAACCAGAAAAATGTACCTTTGAACAGCAGAGCATTCAGTTCCTTGGCTTGGTCATCTCAGTAAGAGGAGTAGAGATGGACTCACAGAAGATCTCAGCCATCCAAGATTGGCCTGCTCCTTCAGATAAAAAGGGAGTCCAGCGTTTCATAGGCTTTGCTAATTTTTACCGCAAATTCATTAAAGATTTTTCTGCTATCATCGCTCCCATCACTGGGCTGACTAAACAGAACCAAAGGTTCCAGTGGACCCCTGAAGCACAAAAAGCCTTCCAGTCACTGAAGGACCTATTCGTCTCTGCACCGGTCTTGAAACATCCCGATCCTGCTCTGCCATATATCCTTGAGGTGGACGCCTCGGAAATAGCTGTAGGAGCAATACTGTCCCAAAGGCAGGGACCCAAGTCCTTACTCCACCCAGTCGCCTTTTTCTCCCGCAAATTATCAGAGGCCGAAAGAAATTATGATGTTGGAGACCGTGAGCTCTTAGCTATCAAGTCCGCCCTTGAAGAGTGGCGTTATTTACTAGAAGGGGCTACTCATCCAATTTTGATCTACACAGATCATAAAAACCTGGAGTATCTGAAGTCAGCCAAGAGACTCAAACCTCGTCAGGCCAGGTGGGCACTCTTCTTTTCCCGATTCGTATTCCACATAACGTACCGTCCTGGATCCAAAAATACTAAGCCGGACGCTCTGTCCCGTATGTTCAGTCAGCCGGAGAACTTACCATCTTCTGACACCATTCTCCCGGCGGGGAACTTCCTTCTTCTTCAAGGAGACGTGATCTCTCAGCTCAAGCAGGCGTCCCTAGGCACCATTCCTCCAGCTGGCACACCGTTATCTTCCAGTGATGGCCTTCTTTGGCATGAAAGCAAGATTTTCGTCCCCCAGGCAGCCCGAACTCTGGTTCTGGCCTCCTGTCATGACCACCCCTTGGCTGGCCACTTCGGATCATTCAAGACACTGGAACTACTTAGACGCACCTTCTGGTGGCCACGGATGAAGGACGACTGTAAAAAGTACGTACAAGCCTGCACCACTTGCATCCGAAGCAAGGGCGACAAATTAAAGACCTGGGGCCTTCTGAAACCACTACCCGTCCCCGACAGACCATGGAGAATGATCTCCATGGACTTCATTGTGGAACTCCCTCCTTCAGAGAACCATTCCACGATTTTCGTTGTGGTCGACCGACTCACCAAGATGGCGCACTTCTTGCCCATGAAGGGCACCCCTTCAGCCGCGGAGACAGCCAACATTTTTATAAGAGAAATTGTGAGGCTTCACGGCATTCCTGCCAACATCACCTCCGACAGGGGGGTGCAGTTTACCTCAAGATTTTGGAAGGCGCTATGCGAAGCTTTGAAGATTGACCTTCGCCTATCCTCAGCCTACCACCCGCAGACCAACGGTCAGACCGAACGAACAAACCAAACATTGGAACAATATCTTCGCTGCTTTTCGTCCTTCTCCCAAGACGACTGGGCTTCTCTACTACCAATGGCGGAGTTCGCATATAATAATACTGTTCATTCGGCCACCCAGCAATCCCCGTTCTACGCAAACTTTGGGTTTCACCCGTTGTTCCTGTCTGGTGACCTTCCCGAGTGCTCCGTACCAGCGGTCCAGAGAAACCTGAATTTCTTCGAGGAGAACAACAAGCTTCTGCAGGAAACCCTGGCCAAGTCACAGGAACATAATAAGGTTGTATTTGATCGCAAAAGAAGAGGGGAGCTGGACCTTAAGGTTGGAGACCGGGTCTGGCTGTCTACCCGGAACCTTAAACTCTCTTGCCCTTCTAAAAAGCTGGGCCCCAAGTTCATAGGTCCTTTTCCAATCAAGAGGAAACTCAACGATGTGGCCTTCGAACTCAAACTCCCAGAGTCCTTCCGAATCCACCCAGTTTTTCATGTCTCACTCCTCAAACCCACCGTCACGGACCTCTTCACCGACAGAATCTCTAACCCTCCGGAACCCGTACTGGTCAATGGGGAAATGGAGTTCGAGGTAGAGGCTATTCTGGATTGCAGGAAGAGGCAAAACCAGACTCAATTCTTAGTCAAATGGAAAGGGTATGGACCTGAAGAAAACTCCTGGGAGCCGGAAACCAATATCCACGCCAAAAGACTTATCCGCGCCTTCAAGAGGTCCTACCCGAATAAGGTGGCTCGTTTGGGCATCCGGAGGCTGCCCCTTGGGGGGGGGCAATGTCACGACCACTCGGGCACTCCGATCGTGTTCAAGAGACTCACCCGTAGAGATCCGTCGTGGAGAACTCATCGTTTCCCGTTGACGCGCGCTAAAGCCAACGAGCGCATTCGCGTCAACACGAACGCACGCGCACACGCACGTAGGTCACGAACGGAGGCACGTCTACGTGTGAGGGCGCGCTGACCCGTCGTACGTCTGATTGGCGCCCTAAGGCCTTCTTAAGTCACGAGCTCCCTTCCATCCGTGCTGTCCAGTCTACAGCGTGTCCGTGATCCGTGCTATTCGTAAACCTGAACCTGTTATCTGATTCCCGACTTCCGGCTTGTTCTCTGACTCTGATTGACTGCTGCCTGCCCACGACTCCTGCTTGCTTGACTACGTTTTTGCCTTATCCTTCTGTACCACGCTGATCGTGTCCTGCTGACCCGGCCTGTATCTGACTACCGCAGTTCCTGCTACCTACCTGAGTTCCTGCTCTACGGGACGTCTATCCACCAGCCAGTCCCCGCACAAGTGCTTACCTTCTACCATCGAGCTTCGTTCACTGTTCCAGCCTGTTCCCTGTGCCAGCTGACCAACTGGACCTATACCACCTGCCAGGCACTTGTGCCCCCTGAACTGTTGAAATACCTGTTCCCATCTCCAGGGGTTCAATAGCCAGGGGATACGAGGGGCCGCTCCCTGCATTCCGGGCTCCATCACCAGGTACGTGACACAGACATAATCTTCCCTGATGAAGGAATACACATTGCTCCTTCCGAAACATGTTGGGCTATACGCAAGAAATCCCTATTGACTGACCATAGCTAACCTCTGGCAACACAGGGCATACTTGCCTTTTGTTGGGTTTGACAAATATGTTTTGATGTACCACTATTTTTACTAATTTTGTACTTTGTGTTTTACATTATTTGCCTTGTTGCCATTAATAAATGCATTGTTTTATATTAATAAAACGTGGCATTATATTGCCTTTTATTATAACATTATCTTTATGACAATTTCTGCCTAAAAAGTCCAAGGTGGCTGCTCCAATCCTGCACTACGGTCTATGTGTGCAAAACTTTTGTATGTTTAGGATATTGGCAGTCCAAACGCGAATATAACCCATTTCCTCTTTCCAGAGACAGTGATACAGGTTTATCATTGCCATGCTCATAAGTATCAGTCAGGGAGGGGTGTCTGTTTATACAATTAACCACTTGCTGTCTGGGCCTAGTCTGACATTTTTCATATACACTGTATGTAAAAATCTACTTTTGTTTTGTTTTTTTGGAAAATTAATTACAACTCCCAGTCATTATATATTTTGTGAAAGCAGAGGCCCTGGAGAATAAAATGGTTGTGGTTTAAAATTTTGGTGAATTCTAAAAGTAAATAGATTCCAGACATGTCAAGATTTAAAATTTCACATGCCAGTGAAATGGGGACAAACTATGGTAACGAAAAAGCTCCCTAGACTACCCTTTAAAAGCTTTGACAGGTTACCAATTTAGAGTTACACATGAGCTCTGGTCCTAGAATTATTGCTCTCATGCTGATGTTCATGTCAATACCTCATATCTGTGGTGAAATCACTGTTTACATTCACGTGCGTGACCTCCGTACGCGTTTGCATGTGCGCGAAGTACGGGGGACAAGGGCACTTTAATGGTATTTATTATTTAGCTTTATAGCTTCTTGGATTGGTTTTAACAGTTGTAGAGCCTCTTCCATCACTTTTACATTAAAGTCCATTGCTGGCTGCCAATTTTGCTACCAAGATCTTGCCTGCAGCTGCAGCCAACCTGGTATTACCAATTGTTCCTGAGGACGTACAGGTATGTCCTAGGGATTGGAATTTGTTAAAGTGCATGAGGTCCACTTATTCAAGGTGCCTAACCCCTATCTACAATTATGGTTGAAAGTGCAAAAAAACCTATAGGGCAAAATGGCTAGATGATATACCTAACTTTTACACTGATCTCTGCCAGGATACCTAGCCCTGGATCATATCATTGTACTTGACATGAACTTTTTTCCTGTATCAGCTGTTTAGAATTACTAATGATACTGTAAACCGGCAAGCTAAAAGTTTTTGTGCTCTGGCCAGAGACTATCAATAACAGCCCCCTCCCAAGCAAACTACCCCACAGTTCTAAAAGTAGGTAAGCTGTTACTTATATACTGTACAGTGTTTCAAGTTTTATTTGGACCTTATTTGGAGTAATCGCATTTGAAAAATTCAACAGGCTGGTTATACCAAGTCAATTGATGGATCCACTTAGGTACAATCAGCCTGCCCAAACATGGTTTGAAATTTGATTGGTCCCTGCTGAACCGGCTGAATTTTGATCCATGTATGGCTGACTTAACCTTACTTTTGCCACTGAAATTAAGCAATACAAGCGTTCATAAAACTGCCCTCATGCTCCTTATTGGATAATACAGGAGCAGTCGCACACTGGTGAAGTCATCATTTAGCTCACACTGCTCTCTTCTGTTGGCAGGTACCAGTGTTAAATTGATAGCCATCTGCAAAGCAGTAAAATTTAAATGGTTTTCTCTGCTGGCACTTCCTCTCACAATTTGCTGTGCAAAAGATTCCAGGAAGCTGATGTAAAGACAAATTTAAGTACTTACACTAGCTGTTTTAAAAAAAAAAATGTAATCACTTTACTGGATACATTGCTAAAATAAAGGGTAATTTCTTTCTATATTGAGTTTAGCTTCAATGTTAGAGAAAATGTAATTGTATCTGGAAACAATTCTCTCGTCTTCACAATGTCTTCATGAAATTATATAGTAAAACCACATCCTGCATCCTTGTGTTCATATTACACAATAGATACAGCTATATTTGGATGCATAGTTCTCCACAATGAACACAAAAGAAAAACCAAAACAAAGCACATAAACTCAGTTCACACTTATAGAAAGGTCTTTTTGTTGCAGTGTTTTTTTGAGAGCAGATTAGTAGGCTGCTCATGGGAGGCATGCTAAGACCACACTCAGGGCATGAGTGGGCAGAGTGCTGTGTTGACTTGTAAGCTTACTTGAGGCAAACAAACAAGAAGTTGCAAGACTCAGGTTTTGTGACTGTTTGCGACACCCGTATGCATTGTCATCTCATCGGTTCAGAAACAGTCTGAACTAAGTCATCTCATGTTTCCGTGTAGCTTTTAAATTTTATCCCTTCTCTAGCCACTTGCTTTCTGCCCACAAGTGGATAGAATTATTACTGTGAAGGCTGCATGATGAGGGGTCTTCTTATGCTAGTCCTGCCCTTAGATCAGTGGGATCCACTGACAATGGTCCTATACTTGGGTTGTGGTCTGCACATTCAACAAAAAGTATCATTCTCTTTTCTGTAGAGTAAATGTAATAGTCACTCATCAGTCTCTGTGATCTTCATATATTATTATTATACATACATGATTTATATATCATGATTATATCACATGATTACCAGTGATTGGTAAGGAAAGCTAACTGGTTCAAAAAGGTTGTCTATAGCGTAAGAACTGGACAGTATATAGCAGTCCTTCATTTTTTTCACAAGCTTTCCTTACTCTGAGCATGTTTTCTGATCACACTCAGGAACCCAATTAGAAAACACTAAATACTAGACATGTGCAATTAGTTTCGTAACTAACCAAAATTCTGCCGAATTTTGCATCATAAAAAAAAAGAATGAATTTCAACGAATTCAAAAGAAATTATAGCAGATATAACAAACTAATTCGACATGATTCAGTAATTTGTTAAAGATCTAATGAAACAAAAGGTCAACTCAAAGTAAATCTTACAGTCCAATCAGCTGATTAATTTTATGCTGGAGGTTGGATTACTGGCAAACTGAATTCCTGAGAACTGGGTGAGAAGGGTGTTGTATTGTATTTGAGCCGAGGAGAAGAGATATTGTCATTGTGTGTGTTCATAGATTCAATAAACAAATGACTTTCCAAACTACGAATCATTATCATGAATATATATACAAACATAAATATCAAATTTCAACTAATACGAAAGAAATTATAGCGGATATAACAAATGAATTTGACATGATTCGAGATTCAATATAACAAATATCGACATTCTACAGAAATAACGAATTATGCGAAAATTAATTAACGTAACATAACGAATATAATAGAACTTAATTATGTATTTTACGGATGACAATGAAACAAAACGAAACAAAATTTTCCGTTGTGCACAAGTCTACTAAATATTACCTATTTAAGGCCGGGTTCACACTGCTGCGGGGGGAGATCTGGATGTGATTCGCACCGCACTGCAGTGCAAATCACATCCGATCTCCGTAGCGATGCGAGTTCAGCCATACAGATAGTATGGCTGAATTCGCATCGCTCCCGCAGCAAACTCGCACGGGACCCTTTTTTTGGTCCGCAACAGAATCGGATCGCATGGGTGTTCACACCATGCGATCCGATTCCTGTGCGAGTCTGCAGATCGCACTGCGATATGCGGACGGATCTGGGGGTGTCATTAACATTTCATTGACACTCCCAGCCGTTCGCATAGGGCAGTGTGAACTGCCGGCGGGAGTCATGCGATGCGGGAAAACGCCGCGGATTTGCGGCGTTCCCGCATCGCTGTGGTGTGAACCCAGCCTAAAACTATAACATGGTTTCATTTAGAGGCATTCTTCTTTTCTTTTTTAAAATTATTAAAATTTTGCACAATCCAAATTTATTCAGAGGCCAACAGGGCAATGCCAGTAACTGGATACACAGTGTAACATTTTTGTATTTCTTATAATGTACTGCTAAATGTACAAATTGAGCAACTTACTAAATGAACTAGTTTCACTATTTCACTTAACTTCCTTATTGTATTTAGGGGAATTTAGTGACTGGATGGTTGACGCAAAATAGGTTGACTTCAACAAGAGTGAAATGTACTCCTTTAGTAAATAATCTCATAGAACTTCTGACATATCTGTGCTGTAGAAATAAATACACGTTAAAGAGCAAATATCCTTCCACAGTTTTGCATTTTGGAACTTTGTCTATGAATACAGTTTGGTTCATCGGATGATAACATTTGTTATCTTTATCTCAATTATCTGAATATATAATCTCTGTGAGAACTCATAGTTTTGCTTCCTCCTTTTTGCTTCCAGTTTAGGTAAGATAGTGCAGCACATTTATATTTGTAATTTTTTTTTTAAATGATAAAAGCAGAAAAAAAAGAAAAAACTTTGTATGACAGGTAGACCGTGACCTCTGTGAGCCTACACTTTTTTTCAATAATTTAATATAAAATCTAATAACAAACCAAAATTTTGAACAGATTATGTCATTATTATGTCATATCATTTTTACAGAGCTCTGTCCTATGCCAATAGTCTGAAATGTGAGCCAAGATTTAGTATCTTGGTGAACAATACATTTGTGAAAATTTTTGTGTCTGGTAGTAGTAGTTGGAGATGAAGAATCCCACTGTATTAATAATACACTTATTTCTAGACCATGAATAGAAAGACAGATTAAAACTGCGTGTGCATAAAACCCAACTCAAGATTTGAATATATCTTAAAACGCACTGCAATAACTTGTCTTCTGGGCATGCGTGGGTGCATGTGCGTTTGTTCCGGAGGCAGCGGAGGCCATGTTTGAAGCGGTTTGGATGCTGTTGTTGTCCAGCTGGCTATCGCTGCCACCTGCAGCCAATTTAGGGGAACGCCTATATATGCATGGCTGAACCTGGTCAATGACTCTCTCCCCTCAAGCCAGGGACTAACCAACAGGAGATAGATATGGTGAACCATACAAGCTACATGGCAGTAGAGTTCCACGTGGCAGATCTGTTATTCTTTGCTAGCTAGTTGGAGCTTGTTAACTGTAATCCATTGTAGATGAAACATTAGATTCCAAGTGGTGAAGGTCTAATGCCCCATACACACGGTCGGATTTTCTGACGGAAAATGTGTGATCGGATCATGTTGTCGGAAAATCCGACCATGTGTGGGCTCCATCAGACTTTTTCCGTCGGGTTTTCTGACGCAAGTTTGAGAGCAGGATCTAAAATTTTCCGACAACAAAATCCGATCGCATAAATTCCGATCGCTTGTAGACAATTCCGACGGACAAAGTGCCACGCATGCTCAGAATAAACTAAGAGACGAAAGCTATTGGCTACTGGCCCGTGTTTAGTCCGGACGTACGTGTTTGACATCACCTCATCCAAAACGATCGGAAATTCTGACAACTTTGTGCGACCATGTGTATGCAAGACAAGTTTGGGCCAAAATCCGTCGGAAAAAATCCAACGGATTTTGTGGTCGGAATGTTCGACCATGTGTATGGGGCATTAGGCATCTGAGCACAGTGTTCCTGCAATGCAGTAACATGTTCTTGCGTGGGTAGAGATGCGTGCAAACTGTGTTCTGTAATGGTGGTAGTGAATAGATAAAGACTGAGCAGCTTACTCTCTCACCAACGACCCAAATTGATCTGCAGTCTTCTATATAGGAACATGGATGGCAACTCTCCGGCAATAAATCCTCTGTTTTGGTCTTCTGTAGTGACTTTCTCCACACACAAAGAGTAGCACTTTGTGTCTGGCAGCTGCTTTAGTTTTATTTTTCACAGTTTTTTTACCATTCAGCATGAGTTTAATTTTTTTTTATTATTCTTGACTTTCTCCACACTTCCGCACCGATGGGTAGGCGCTGTAAATGATGCTAGTAACAGGATGTCCAACAACGGGTAGCAGGACTAGGCCTCTCAGGCCTCGGGGTGGAAGTAGCATTCTGCGTGGTAGGTGTCGACCTCTCTCTCTTTGTCAGACAGAGAGGTTCATCATGCGTCAGGCTCAGGAAGAAGAGAGAGTGCGCGGGCTTCCAAGCTCCTTTTATCATCCTTCCCAGCAACCTTAAGGCCACTGCAAGGGACCCTGGGATTTGTAGTCTTAGGGTACAGGGATGCATAGCAGCAGAGTCAAAGAGGACTATATGCCCCATAACTCACTCGGTTGGCACACGGGGACAAACAATGTTTAAAACACTGGAAGGTACGAAGCTTTCTAGTAACAGTTCATATTGCAACATATATATATTTTTTTTTTTACAGCTCAGAATACGAAGGTCTTTTTTTTGACAGCCCACTGCTTAAAATCAAACCGTTTGCCCAATAAAAAAAATTACTTAGTCGTCCATACACTTTAAGTTGAGTTTTAACTGTTATTTTTTATTGTTCTCACGCATGTTAAAAAAATGCTTTGATATCTGATCAGATATCAAAGATTTATTTTAACACATGTGAGAAAAATTTAAAATGACAGGTAAAAATCAACTTAACCACTTGACCTCTAGAAAGCTTTACCCCCTTCATGACCAGACCATTTCTTTCTATTAAGCACTTGCAATATACTCACACATACGTGTGTTTGAGCTTTGGTTTGGGGGGGCATACCCTTTGATTGTTTTATATCTAACTATATATAATAATAAAGTGCAGTATATCGCAGTAGTGCAACTTTATAATGCACTTGCATTAATATATATGCTGCATAAATTTGTGCTGTGGGCTGCTACCTGCTGTGGTCAAACACAGGCACAGAAACACGCAATGCATTCACCCACCAATACTGTAAATGGGGGAGAATTCTCTGCCTATAGTCCCCTGAGATGCAGTCCAGAGGCAGCAGGGAAGTGTTTTGTTGGTTAGTTTTGGTTTTCACATTGTACCTGTCCATCTAGGAGGCAGAAACTTAGCCTGCCAGCACTAGTATAAATGTACTGTCAGCTGCAGTGAAATTAGCATTCCGTCACCAAAATCCCAGTGTCCCATGGGTTCCTGGCGGAGAGTAGCAATTTAACTAGTTAAGGACAATGGACATACTACAGACATCCGAAGAAAAAAAAACATCATCAAAGTTTGCAGGATGTCTGTAGTATGTCCTTTCCTCCTGCTCTGCCCTTCCCCCTTATACTGCGCAATTCTAAACAATCACACAGCCAGAAGCTTCAGTGTAAATACAACAGCTTTAGAAGCTGCTGATATCAAGAACAGGCCTGCCTGTCTGACACAGTTTTTAGAAACACCAGGGGAGATTTACTGCATAACTGGTGTACACAGAATCTGGCGCAGCTGTGCATAGTAGCCAATCAGCTTCTAACTTCAGCTTGCTCAATTAAGCGTTTACAATAAAACCTGGAAGCTGATTGGTTACTATGCAGAGCTGCACCAAATTCTGTGTGCAAACGTTTTAGTAAATCACCCCCAGTGTTCAGATGCAAGATAGAGAGGTACAAAATAACAGTTACTTTGTATTTATTATGTTTCATTTGTTTGCAGATTAATAGGACAAGCTTTGATCTGCATATGATGCCAGTTGAAGCAACCTGACATTTTTTTCCCCTCATTAACCTGTAATTAACATTTAATTAACTCTAACCAGTCCTAATTAACTCCTTCTTCCCCTGCTCTCTATAACTGTATTTTTTCCTGCAGATTTTTTTCATTTTTATTTTTCTAACCATTAATATTTAAACTTTAATCATGTTATGCATGTTGTTCAAAATATTACTTTCAGTTAAAAAAGCTGTAAATGAACAAAAAAACCCTTTATTTTATTTGCAAACTATTTTTAACAGAAGGATAATGATTATTGTCATTTTAAATAGGTCAGATTATAGAATAAAATGTATACTTTGTATCTACAGTAACACTCTGTTTTTATGCTTACGCTGATCAAAGTAAAAAAAAAAAATTGCTTTTTTAGTTTTGTCTATGGATTGACTAAAACATAAAATTATTGTTTGCAAAACAATATCACCAAATATCACCAAAAATGCCTTGTTCGCCCTGAAAAAAAAATGTATTACCTTTATATATATCTTAAAGGATACCGCCACTTTCATGGGAAAAAAAATAGCAAATAAAGAAAAAATAATATTATGGCGGACAGATCGGACACTTGTGGCGCGATTTTAGGACCATTCACATTTATACAGTGATCAGGGCAATTAAAAATGCATTGATTACTGTGTAAATGGGACTGGCAGTGAAAGGGTTAACTACTAGGTGGCGCTGTGGGGATTAAGTGCGTCCTAGGGAGTGATTCTAACTGTGGGGGGGGGGGGGCTGTGTGTGACACAACACTGATCACTGCTCCCGATTACAGGGAGCTCAGATCAGTGACAGTGTCAATAGGCAGAACGGAGAAATGCTTGTTTCCATTAGCATTTCCCCATTCTTCTTCTCCGTGAGACGATCGTGGGTATTCCCGCGGATATCGTGTCTGCGAGACCCGCAATTACATTCACGAAGCTCCCACTGTCGCCGGCATACGCGCGCCCACAAACCATTGTTAAAACAGTATTAAACCCCCCAAAAAAATCATTATATTGCAGCTTACCAATTCTTAGATGTGGCGACTCCATTTGTTTTCTTTTTTAGGCTCTCTTTTTTCAATTTTCATCTGGTGATCCAGCCAGTAAGTCTGTTATTTTTGAAAAGAACAAGCTCTCCAGCAGAATGTATCAGTTACAGGGATGCGACAAACTATTTACCACTGTTGGGGGTTGCTTACAATGATCTTCTCTTATTATTTATGGAAAACTTTTATCCCAAAAGATAATAAACTCATTTCTGTAACTGGTATAAAGTATTAGCTGGAGTTTGGCTTCAACGTGTTAGTGTATCTACAGTGCCTTGATAAGTATTCATACCCTTTCCCATTTTCCACACTTTGTCATGTTACAACCAAAAACGTAAATGTATTTTTTTGGATTTTTTTTTGTGTGATAGACCAACACAAAGTGCCACATAAAATGATTCAAATTGTACCGGCACTCAAACCTCCCCTCTTGGCACATAATTGTGAAGTGAAAGGAAAATTAAAATTACTTTCAATTTTTTTTGCAAATAAATATGCGAAAAGTGTGGTGTGCATTTGTATTCAATTCAGATATTTATTTGTAAAAAAAAAAATGAAAACCATTTATAATTTTCCTTCTATTTCACAATTATGTGCCACTTTGTGTTGGTCTATCACACAAAAAAAATCTAAAAAAATACATTTAAGTTTTTGGTTGTAACATGACAAATTGTGGAAAATGTCAAGGGGTATGAATACTTTTTCAAGGCACTGTAATCTGCTAGGACATCTAACACTTCCCTCTCCTCCAGACTGACAATGCTACTGTCCAGAGGTGCCTCCTGTGCTCCTTCATCCAGAGTGGGGGCACTCTAATACAGGAGGTGCATTACTAGCCACATCAACAGGTGAAAACAAACAGAAAAAATTGATTGATTGATAAGGTGCAATATATTTCATTTTTGATTTTGGGTTTATTACTACTAGAAGTGCACTAGATTTCACTTCCTAGCACATTAAAAATGTTTACCAAAATAAACTGCACTTTATAGAGCACAATTGTGTGCATAGTGTTATATGATACATAGTGCTGATATAATATTTTTATACTCTCTACTTCCACAATGAATTTGCAAATCAATGCCTACATTTTGATATAACTAGAGGCCCCTACGATGTGACCTTTGGCTCAGGTCTGTTTTAGCATATCAGCCGAAAGCCTATGAAGTAAAGTGTGAGTGACAGCAGTCTCTTCCTCTTTATAGATACAAAGACTATGAACCAACAGGAAATAGAAATAGAGTAACAGAGACCGCAGAGTATCACATGCAACCAATTGCTAACTGTTGCATTTAATTGTAAAGGAAATCTACATTACACTCTGTAGTGAATAACCGCTTGTGTAAAATTCATGTTAGAGTCATTATCAGACCTCTGATGCCGGCAGCTTCAGACACAACAAAAAAAAAGTTTCCATCTACAGAATAAAGTGTAATGTGTAGCACATACCTTGGTGACATTAGAAAGTCAGCTGATTGAAATGAAACCAGAATTATTAGCTTGTGGACATGCGAAAAAATTGGATTTTTGAATGAAATTGGAACGCATTTTCAGTTTCAATACTATGTTTTTATTATTATTACTTTATTTTTTGAAAGATATAACCAGGGATTTTTTTCTGCCGGAAAGTGAAACGCTGTTCCGGCACCTCCGTCAGAGAACTCCCTTGTTCAAATCTGTGAAGCCTGCTGCGCTGCTGTCTGTAATTAGCCACTGACGGCCGTGGAGGGATCAAATGCAGAGGCACCTTCCGCCAGAGCACTCCCCGCTGCTGGGGCATCTTTGCCAAAGCACCCCCCGCCGCTAAGCTACCTCCTCTGGGGCATCTTCACCAGAGCACCAGCAGCCGCTGGGGGATCAAATGGCTTCAGCCTATGAGAGCAGAGGGCAGAATAATTTGTACTCCACTCCGCCTCTCAATACAGACCAACCAAACACTTGTTTTGTGTGTGAGCGATATTCTAGGTGGCCAGGGACTGCTATCCACCCACTTCCCCATTTCCAGCACTAACAGCGAGCTGGAGGATCAGGCTCCCTGAGGACCAGCAGGAGACACATGCAGTCCGCGACTCCACTGGAAGGAGCAGAACACCTCACAGAGAAGGAGAATAGGCACTGCCCGCTTCTGGCCAGCATGAATCTCCTATGGAAGGTACTGGGTATCTCTCTCCCTCTCTCCCCCCTCCCCCCGTGACCTCTCTCTTTCTCTCACATGCAGGCAGGGGGAGCTAAGTGGACAAGTGAGTGTCACTGATCTGCACCTAGCACTGCTACTAATCACATCCACCCCAAGCACTGCTACTGATCCCCCCCCCAAGCACTGCTACTGATCCCCCCCTCCCAAGCACTGCTACTGATCTCCTCCCTCCCAAGCACTGCTACTGATTCCCCCAAGTACTGCTACGCTCTGCTACTGATTCCCCCAGCCCTCCCAAGCACTGCCACTTATGCCATCCCCCGAGCACTACCACTGATTCCTTCAACCCCCCCCCCCCCCCTCAGCACTGCCAATGATCACACCTCCCTCTCCCCCAGCCCTGCCATTAATACCATTCCACCCCCCACCCCCCTCACTGCCCCTGATCATCATTGCACACCCATTGGTTTCTGGGGCTAGGGGCAGTGTCTTGTGCAGTAACCTCTATTAATCAATCAATAAAACTGAAATGATATGCTGCAACCACTAGCAACCAATCACAATTGTTGCCCGATCTGCTACCCTAAACTGAGTTTAGCTGCTATTTATGGTAAGTTTACAGCAGACAGAGAGAAAAATTGCATGCAAATGGGCCCAAAGAAAATTTTCACCCAGGGTTCAATCAATATTAAAGATGGCCCTGGATGGCTGGTGTCGGTAAGTAGCCTATCCTCCTCCTAACTAGTCTCCTGTTAACTGTTGCTGAACTAGGCTGTCTCTTGCTGGACTGGGTGGTTTTGGATGGGGGGAGGGGCGGGTCTAGGGGCGTGAGTAGGGGCGTGACCTAGGAGGGGGGGTGGGTTCCTGCATCTTTTTTCTGAGAAAAAAAAGCTCTGAGTATAACAGCTATGTAACCTGCACAGGGACAAAAAATCATTGCATACAGCAAAACATGAAATGATGCAAAAAACAATGAATGATGGAAAACAGCAATATAGTGCCTACCTTTACTACTATAGTTGTTAGTTTATGTCCAAAAGGGGATAGTTCAGCATGGGTGGCTGCACTAGTCTTTGGCAAGAGGGTAGAGGGAAGACATTGGGCAAAGGAAACGAAGGAGAAGAAAGGTGGAGAAGGGAAGTCAGAAAAAGGGGAGAGTGTGACAAAGTGAAGAGGGTTTTGCGGGAAGAGATGAGGAAAAAGGGGGGGCAGGGGGTTTGCCCTAGATGACTCTGGCCTAAGATAGAGGGTAAAGCTACATATAACTAAGACTAGAGGGATTCAGAAATGGAAGGGCATAGATGAGCCAAGGCTTTTAGATTTCAAGGAGCTTAGACTGAGAATCCTGTAGGATACTGGACATCTTTACATTGACAAGCATTATGGTCATATGCTTGTTTTATTTTACCTCCGCACTCTAGTTCAGTGTCTAAGCCCAAGCTTGGGCTTTGGTTTCGTTGGCAACTAGGAAGCGGTAGTTGGCAAATTAAGGTTAATATTATATAAATGTACTCACCGAGGCCAAGATGCCCAGAGCGGTCGCTGTTGCGACTCGGCGCAGACCACCCCAGAAGGTGGCACAGAGGGTGGTTGCACCAAGAGGCACAAGCTACCAGTAGGACAGTCACTTGCTAGTAGATCAGCAGGTAGCTTGAGCAGAGCTGAAAGGTGATGTCCCGTGGGAAGGTCCAGAAGCAATGGTAGCAAGTCCGTAAGGCAAAGGCAGAATCCAGGAGGCAGGCCAGGGGTCAAACACAGTCCAGATCAGAAGACAACAAGTACCAGGAACGCTGAGACAGAAGGGTAATCCAAAGACAAGCCAGGGGTCGAACACAGGAGATAGCAGGTAAGTCCAGATGCAGGCTGAGGGTCAAACACGTTCAGAAAGCGGGAGTCCAAGGTCAAGCCAGAGGTCGGGTCAGGAGAAGATCAGCGAGGTCAATGAGGCAATCCGGGTCACAACGGCTAATATAGATCACAAGAGCAGACATGGGAATCACAGGAAGCTGAAGACGAACCAGCAGTGTGTTTGGATGACCTCACTTCCTTTATAGGTCAGCGAGGGGTCACACCCTGTGTGTGTGCTCGTGCACTCTAGCGCATTCCTATTGCGCACAACTGTGCGCCAGAGCACCTTACCCGTGCGCATCTTATGACAGTTAAGAGACAGTGTGCTCAAAAATTATGTAGTGCAGGAAAACCTTGATTCTCTCAAGGTTTTCCTCTCAGTGACATAGATCAGTAGAAAATGTAGCTCTAAAACTTTAAACATTGAACAATGTATCAAGTATTGTGTGTGAACGTAATCAAAACTTAGTGATAAAATCAATCCCAAATATAATGAATATAAATATAAAACAGAAGATTTATAAAATGAGTTGAAACACAGATGAGAAAGTCCCAAAGATGAATCAATCTTATGGTAAACATGTATAAAGTCCACCACGGAAAGTTGTTGCTCAGAAGTGGGGTACAGAGGCCTCAGCAAGCATGTAGAACTTCAGGAATAGTGTGTCCTCCACTCGAGATAAGAGATATACACTCTTAGCATTAACAGTGGACTTGAATGTCAACAACAATGAGTCAATCTAGTGAGAATAGCCAGATCAGCAGATTTCCAAATTGACTAAGGGAATCCGGAGAGCTCCAAGAATGAATCCAGGGAATCGTGCTGGTTACCGTAAGGTTAGAACCGAAGGAATTTAGAAAGAAAAAATGCCTCCATAGGGTATAGGTCAAAAAGGGTATGTTTTATTGAAAAAAACAACATACATCAGTAAGAATAAAAAATATGTAATCACAGGATAAAAGCAATGTGGGGAGCAGTCCATCCCCATTGGGACGAAATTGGGATGAAATGTGTCAGCTTTGCCCCTGTCCTTCTTTCCAGTGTATTTCCCATCTCTTTTCATGAGGGAGAGCACATGGTGGAGACACAGCAGCACTGTGCTGTTATCAGCAACATGACGAAAGCGCAGAGCAAGGCAGTTCCAGATCCAGGAGGAGATATAAGGCCTTAAATATGCAATTTGAAGAGATGGTGGAGATGGTGGACATCTTGAAGAGCACAGACTATGATGGGAAGCATGGATCGTACAGAAACCCTAATGTGAGAAAGGCCAAGATCATGGCTAAAGTTGTCAGAAGTCTGCACAGGACTTTTGGGGTATGACGATCCAAGGAGCAATTGAGGAAACGCTGGTCAGACCTACAATTGATTCAGTATAGAAAGATCAGGAAAGTTCTGCAAAAAAGTAAGTATTTGTCGTGTGTTCCTATTATTATTATTATTATTACTTTTGTGCTGGTCCATGTGCATTTGTTCATGCCTATTTTAATTAAAATAAGTTTATTACATTGTTGTCTAGATGTGTTTGAAACTATAATGAAATGACAACTTGATTCAGTGTAAGGAGAGGACACTCAGCAGCTGTTTACACATCTGGACGCAGGAGCACTAGTGTGGGACACCATAACAGTGCAGGTGCTCCAGTGGATATTAGGGGTCTCTCCATGTGTGAAACTTGCACAAAACAGGTAAGTATTCCAGCTTTTGAAAGTAAAAAAAAGTATGTCTTCAGCTTGGAACTCTGCCAAAACAGACAATTGGATGAATCTTCCAAGCAATGTTTCATATTACTATTTCTAGCCTAAAATATCGGTCTGCTTAGTATACCTTTTTTGTATTCACATAGGGGAGAAAAGAATTGGGACATCTGAGAACACCAGTAACCCCACACCTAAAGAACAAAGGGAACTCACCACGCAACATGTGGATGTGGATGCAGAGGTTCAGGAAGTGCTGGGTGAAGTGGTCAAAATGGTGTCGACAAAAGGTCAGTGTCTGGTAATAGATGGATGCCTGCATATTTATAATACATGTTTTTTTGTTTTTTTTAGGTGATGTGGATGTTTTGGAAGAAGAAACTCACTTCAGCAGTGCAAGTGCCCAAGTACACATCAGTGAGATCATGGTGTGCAATCATGATTTGGAAAAGATGAAGCAAAATATCCATGATGTTCAAAAAAGACGGCGCAACATCATTGATATTTTAGGCAAAATCTAAACCCAAAACTAATTTTTAAGTTGTCGTTACTGTTGTACGTGTTTAGTACAATTTTGAAGATGCACACAGTGTGTCAACATGTGCTATCTGCCATCATAGGATATCAATGTACACGTTTTTACGGTGCAACCCCTTCCTCCAAACTAAAGTAGGTGAGGGGAAGGGGTGGCACCCCTAAAACACATCCATTGATTCCCCATGATGAGATCTAGCACATGTTGACACACTGTGGCTTCTTTAAAAAAGCAAAACCACTTTGCACTACAAGTGCAATGCAAGTGCACTTGAAAGTGCACTTGTAGGGCAAAGTGGATTGTCCTTTCTGAAAATACTTTCTCTGCAGCTAAAGGGAGTAGAGGTTGAGTGGTAAAAGCACAGCTCAACCACCCCCAGCTTCACGTGTAAATGAGCCCTAACGGGGTATTTCAACATTTATAGATTCCTTAATCTCTAAACTCACTTGGGAGTTTGAAAAGCGTGAGGCTGATGTAAAATGATTTTGACCACTGCCACCACGTTTTGGATGTCTTTTAGATGTAAATGAATTTGCCTTTAAAATGTGTTCAACAAACAGGTAATATACCCAGGCCTGTAATGTCACGATGCGGTAAAGATCAGTGGTGTTATAATTATTGTGAGGATGCAGGAAGCAGATAAGCTTCAGAGCCTCTCTATATCCCTTCCAGGCAGCTGGTCCTGTGTTTTTTCCTGTCACAGAAACCTCTTTCCCCCCCTACCTTCCCACACCATGTGCTGTTGTGTTAGCACAGGAGGAGAGCAGCAGAGTGACAGTGACACTACTACACAGCCAGCTGACAGGAAGAGATGTATAGAATCTTGTCTGTTGTTTCATTAACTAAAGACAACTGGGGAATAAGATTGGCTTATAAATAAAACAGATAACTGATAAGCGAGTGGGATGCCGCATTTAGACACTCAGTCGGCGGTGCCTGCCATTGCACCAGCCATTATTTATAAAAAAAAAAAATCAATAACGTATATTTGTTGTCATGGAAGAAAAACAGCAGGCATGTTTCCTAAGACTTGCAATAACATGTTCTTCCCTTTTTTTAGAATGGCCGTCATTTATCTATAGGGAAAGATTATAATTATGGCCAAACCACTATTTATATTCATTGAGCCTGTACACCGCTAGTGAACTTACTGGTTCAGCAGGTTATTGTGAGAGATCAATGCTACTTAAGTACAATGTCCTGTCTCATTAGAGTGACAGCTTTCTCACTGTTAAGAAAGAATGACAAGACACAAGTTTCTGGGATCACCTAGGGGTTATTTGTAAAAAGACAAAAAACACTTGTGTTATGTTACCAGTAGAGGGTGGTGATTCTGTGTCTTGGAGGCTGCAGCTGGATGTAATTGTATACAACATACTATGGAATTACCATGCATGCTTTTTACATATTGTAGTAATTAGCAGGACATAAGCAACATGGCAGCAATGTTACTATCCTTCAATCTACTTGGGCTTCACAATGGTGGGGCAGTTTAAAGAATATTGTGATTGTAGGTATGCTTTATTCATCCTTTATATGACAATATCTACATAAGAAGTACTCAAAGGAATAGTCTTACAATATGCTACTGTTGTTGACTACGTAAAGAGCAAGGTTCAGCATTGTTATTGGTTTCATAATGTGTCCTGTTGAATGTTGGTGTCCTCAGGTGAAACCATTTACATGGCCAAATGCAGAGACTATAATTCTTTAGTTTTTATATTTTTTTTCTAGTAATTGGTGCTACAAGAACGCACCGGGGCTTGGTATAATTTACAATAAATGTGTGCATGCATTGTCCTGGTTTGCAGTATGGCATGAACAATGTACTGGAACAGAGAAGATGCATTTACTGTATATCCCAGTAAGAATATGAGGGGTTTAGACAGTGGGGGTGAGCTGACCATGCCAGGGTTCAGCTGAAAATGAACATTACTAAAGTTCGGGTGCAAAATCCAAACCTCACTGAAGTCAATAGGAGCTGAATATTAAAAAACAGCAGTGGCAATTTTCTAGGAAAAGGATTTTCAATGAAAATGAATAGAGGGCTGGCCACTGCCCTTGGGAACATGAAAAAAAGTAACAATTCAGTTTGACAGGGAGCAGGGATTTTGATAATGATAAAAGGACAACATTAAAAATGCAAAATTCCTTAAAAACTCATGCTTGGAAGATTTCCTAACCCTCCCGCCACAAAATTCCATACCATACACTTTGAAAAAAGCATGGTGCCCCACCTCAATATACAGCAGACCCTTTTCTGACCATGTAGCCTTGCAGATCAGAAAAGAGGGAGGTCTGAGCATGCACCCCCTCCCTTCCTCCTGAACCATACCAGGCCACAGGTGTGGATCTGTAGATGGGGCTTATCAGAATCTGGAAGTCTCCTTTAACAATAAGGAGTTCCCAAATAACCTCCTCTAATATAAATGAGTAAAGGTTACATGTCCATATTTGGTCAGTGATTTCACTAGGGAGACCCTTTGTTTCATTTTATCAGCAAGGATCAGAAGGTGTAATGCTGCGTACACACAATCAGAATTTCGGCCCGCAAAAGACCGATGAGAATTTTTCGTCAGAAAATGCAACCATGTGTATGCTCCATCGATCTTTTGATGACGGAATTCTGGCCTGCAAAAGATTGAGAGCATACTCTAAATTTTTCGGTCAGGAGAAGTTCCTATCCGAAAATGCAATCGTCTGTGGCAATTCCGACATGAAAAATTCCTACGCATGCTCGGAAACAATTTGACGCATCCTCGGAAGCATTGAACTTAATTTTCTCGCGTAGTGTTGTACTTCACCGCATTCTTGACGTTCGTAATTTCAGCGAACTTTTGTGTAACCATGTGTATGCATGGCAAACTTGAGAGGAATCCCGTCGGAAAAGCCGTCATATCTGATCGTGAGTATGCAGCATAATTTGTAATGGTTAAATAATGGCAGTGGATCGTGTCAGCAGTCAGTAGGTTTTTCCTTTGGGTGGGTTGGCAGCCATTGCTCACGGCAATTGACATGGATCTGCATGGCTGGACAACATGACTGAGGATGAGCTTACAATATGGGACCTTATTGGGGGTATTTTATTACAGGACATGTCAGTATGTTTATTTACTGCCCCCATACCTCACACATAAGTAAACAGTGTGTGATATCATTGACCAAATATGGATCCCTTACTCATTCATATGGGAGGACAGTATTTTGGGGCCCCTTATTGATAAAGGGCGACTTCCAAATTCTGATAAGCCCCCTACTTGCAGATCTTCTCAATCACTGGGGCACAGTTATGGGGAAAAGGCTCTTGTCCTCATCAACATGAAGATAAGGTGCTTTCCAAGGGTTGTCCCATCCAGAGGGTGGTAGGAGATGGTTGTTAGGACACTGGTTGAGAAAAGCTGATCTATACTGTACATACATTGGGTTTAGATGCAGGGCAAAAATGTATCTTATATGCGTACGGTCACTAAATGTTAGACAGGCATCTGAAACACCACCCATTTTTTTGTGCATACCAAAGCATAACTCCAGTTAACATTATCATAATGTATTTTGCAGTTTTAAGTCATAGTGAAACTAGGCATCACTTCCTGAATTCCAGTAACACTGCTGCTTTGCCTTTCTGTTAGATTCTGATAGAACTCCATCTTTCAACGTTCTTGGTATACAGCTTTCTGTAGTCTCATTCTGTAAGGGTGTGGCCCCTGCAGTTTGAAATCATTCAAGAAATATGCAGAAAAAGCTCCTCTGCTTCTACCTGTTGTAAAAGTCAAGATCCAGATGTGACACTCTGCAGCAATCATTTCCAACAACGCTGGAAAAGGGAGACAGATTTCATGATTGACAGCACCCATCTCTCTGTGTGTGCTTTCCAGAGAGATAAGTGCAGTCATAGGAATGCAGGGGAAGGGGTGTGTCACACATTAGTAAACATATGCTCACTTACCACTGCGAATGATCCAACAACCCCCACCCCGACGTCACTAGTTCATTCATAAAAGTGAAAGACCACACAATGATGCAGGGCTGTGTGATCCTTCAGCCAGGTCTGTGTATGTTTAAAAGCAACTATTGATAGACACACAGAGCCGCAGCACTGAGTGATCTGTTACTGTTATAAATGAACAATCAGGGCTGCTTGTTTGTTCATAATAGGTAAAGATCACTCAGAGCTATGGCTCTTTGTACACATACAGGGATCCAGCAGATATTTTACACAGGGCCACAGTTCTGAGTGATATTTTACACTTATGAATGAACAAACGGCTCTGATTATTCATTAATAGTGGCAGATCACTCAGCTTAGAGAGAGGATGGAGGCTCTGTGCTGGATGTGCTACCCCACAGGAACACCCATTATTTGGGCTTCAATGGGGGTGCATTAAGACACTTGAGTCCACCTATCAATCAGAATTGGACCCAGCAGTATATGCACTTGGTTCCCTGGGGAAATAAATAAAGATTAAAAATGCTTCCACAAATAATTCTACCCTAACCCCATTCTTAGAGATGTGGTAAGAACTCTAAATACTAAAGTTGGAAACAAAGGGTAGAGTTATATTGCGGCCATGACTCCAATAAAGTCTCTAGCATTGTAAATTGAAGAGTACTAGCGTTTCACCCTAGCTACATATGTTAATAGGTCAGGTACAGCAAGGTAGTTATAGATATCAGGGTTCTTAGCATTATTTTCACTTAAAGTGGTTGAAATCCTAAAAAAAAAAAAAAAAAAAAAAGTGATCCCGTTCTTTTAAAGCAGAATACACAGCATAGTGCTTGTGCTATGTCATTTGTCCCTCTCTATGTTCTAAAAAACCTGGTTGATCCTGCCTGTTCCTCTGTCTCCCTATGTAAGCTGACTATGGTAATCATGGCTGCTGATCCAAGATTACCGTGGTCAGTTTACATGCCTCCATCATCCTGCTGCTCTCCTCTCTCCCCCTCCTGCCTGTCAGCTCCTGTGTCTGAGCTGATAAACAGTTCTGCTCCTCCCCTTCTGCCGCTATTAGTAGCTGGCAATAAAATCAAAGAAGGATTATTTCCAGCTCCTTTACTCCTTTTAATTTACTTGTTTTAAAAAAAAAAAATAATGTCTCTAAATACTTTCTTTTAGATCAGTTCTCTTTGGTCATGTGACCTCTGGCAGCTCTCCTCCTCTGTTCAAAGGGCTATGGTGGGAGGGACTGAGCGGACAGCACAGTGGTCACATGACCACCCGGCTGACATCAGAGGGGGATCGCATTTAAGCCCTTGGGACAAAGGAGGAGAGCAGCCAGAGGTCACGTGACCTTCTAAAAGAAGTTATTTAGAGGCATTATCGTAAAAAAATAAATAAATAAGTACACAGTCCTGTATATTTGAAGAATTTGCAACTTTATAACCACTTTAACTATTTCCTCTGGCATTTTTTGGCATCTTTAGTTATGCTATATTGTTAAAGACTGGCCAATTTGATCCTGCATTCAAACTAAAGTTAAATCAAGCAGTTTGTTACTTTCAAATAAAACTGCAAATACTAACATGCTTGTTAGCATAGTAATTGTAGATCCATAACAAATGTAGAGTTAGAAGCTGCTATATTTTACTTTGTATGGGAATAAGTCAGCCTTTTGCAGTGAAATTATTATGGAGCTATAGATACTAACATTGCAGAATTAGTAGATCCACTAATAACAAAAGCATAGCACTGGTGGTGGGGAGGGGGTGTTGTTACCTAGGGCCAATTCCATCTTATTCTGGGTATCATCAAAGGATATCCTCTGGCAGTGTTTTCCAGAGTCCGCAGGAGACAAAACATCTAGACAGGATTAACTGATGTAATCAGCATGAGACCAATGAATAAATACATATTGGTATGACATGTGTATTATGACTATTTTCACAACAAAACAAAATAAATAGTCTTGTCACAATGAGAGCCAACTATAGCTGCCATATTAGACATTGATTTCAACGTATAAACTGAATGTCAAGTTGCATAAATTTTAGTTTTTAATACCCTGCCTAGTAACTAGATTGTTGAAATGGTTCCAAAATGAGGGAAAAACTAAGATTTTGTTGCTTATGCACTTTAGAAGCAGCCATTTTGGCTTTTGAGCATTCAAAACATTTCAGTGATATCATTTATTCAAGTAGCTGGCTCTACAGAGCCAATATGGATAAAAATTTAGGAGAGTACCTAATTTTTTTGCCTTTTTTGTGGTCAGTAAAAACACCTAAAAGGTTCTACTGTCTTCTAAACAAGATTTCCTTAATGACTTCTGAGTTCTGCATGAGTTCATCTATTCCTTCTCAGCAGTACTCAGAAACCCATAGTGGCTTCTCCACAAGTAGAACCGCAAGTAAAGAACAACCATTAGTAATACATATGTACAGTAAATTGTAAATTCCCTATTACTGTTTTTGGTCTTGGGTAAATTTTTTGTCCAGGTAGTTCACGTGAAAAACCCTTGTAGGTCAAAGTGTATTTCCTTCTTGAATTGGTAACAAGTTACTCCAGGTGCTGACCCTAGTAGGCCTTGCCACAATGCAGCTTTGTTGACCCATTGCACTTTGGATAGTGGTGAATCAAAGTGACAATGTAGCACAAAGAACTTTGGCACCAGAAGATGAAGAGGAGATACAAATTTTTCAATTTTTTTATTTTATTGAGAATGCAAAAGCAGTAGTTAGACGAAAACATCACAGCAGTGGTAGCTAAGTTGCAAAGTATGGTAGAAGGATTACAACGCAAGAGCTGTGCACATATCTCACCGTGCAAAGAACCCACTGTGCCCTAAAACTTCACTGATTATTCACATGTGTTTTGTTTGGGCACACTTTATTATTTTTATTTTATCACACTTATTCACTCCTGATAAAGCCCTTTATTTTAATGTGAAACATGTTCAGTTTTGGGATCTGGGGTTGTATATTTTTGTACTTTATTTTTTATTCACCGGGCTGTGCTGGGATTTAAATTAAGAATGTTTTTTTGAGGGAGAGAGAGTAGAGCCATAGCTTGAATGTAAAAAATGAGTAAAGGCGGATAGAAGTGGTTATCTTTTTGGAAAGTATTTTACAGTCTCTTTTACACCTCATTATTCCCAGTATTAACCTTTAGGTCTGGTATTTATATAGTTTATATTTTCTTTTTTTTTTGGTATACATTTTTAATTTTGGTTCAATAAATGTGAAGTTTTTTAGGATCCAGTGGGTTCTGTGTGTGGTGAGATATGTGCAACACCTCTTTCTTCTAATCAGAGTTGATTCCAACATAGAGATCTATCCCTAATAGTACTTTTATAATTCAGGCACATTGTTTGAGTTTGTTGAAGTATGGTAGAGTCATCACACTGCCAGATACCACAGAAAAAAATATCAGATCCTATTAATGATACCTGAAAAACACAGCAGGTGTCATTTTATTTTCATTTAATCTAGTTTTATCTTTGTGTGTAAAAACTACTTCCTATTTTAGGCAGGAAGTTAAAGTAACAAATTGAGTCAATTGTAAAAGCTGTGAATAATCTACTCAACGGGATTACATTGTAATCATACTAAACAGCTGTCAGATGGGGACATACAAGTGGTGCCCTAGAATGTGTTCTACATATTTATGTGTCGGGTCAGTGTGCAATATTAAAATTTGATCTATTTTGTTCTTGCAAACCCATATAGAGTGGGAGTGAGGTATGTCAGTTAGCTGTACGGCTTAACAGTTAAATTCACAAACTAGGCTCCTCAGATCTCTGCATGTGGACGGGGCTAACTAAGACAGAGCTTTAAAGGGAACAGAGAACACAACTTCTCCTTTTAAGTTTTTTTAATGCATAGTAATCAGCAGTTACAATAATGCAGTAGCCTTCCTTCAGAGTTTGGTCCTGCAGAACAAGGCACTTATGTATATTAGTTCTAAGGCAGAAGAGTATTGCAGGACTTGCATACAGGAGGTTGGTTGAGACATACTTGCTTAAATATGTACCCCATAAGGCTTCTCCCATGGTCCTAACAGAGAAGTGCACAGACATGTGGGACACTGGTAACACTGGTAACACTGGCAAGCGTAGTTTCCTGGATGCCAAAGAAGGTTATCCATGAAGGTCCCTAAATTTTCCCGGGCTCATTAGGAACCTGTCCATAATGCTAAACCTAACTTTCTCTCACGAGTGAGTTTCTGTACCTACCTAAACATTCCCATACTGCGGGCGCACAAAGACATAGCAGGAGCTTTATATAACCCCTCTGTTTCAGATAAATTCTCATGAGAAATCTGTGTCCACATGCTATTCCAAGGTAGCGCCCAGAGTCTATGGCAGAGGACACATTTTGTCATGCCTGGCTCCTCCCCTGGACAGAACAAAAGGGAAGAACTTCCGTAAAGGAATTTCAAATAAGGAACTAAAGATGGTGAGGGTGTCTAGTGGGGAAAAGTTAAAACTAAATACCTAACACTTTGTAACTTGTGACTTCCTTCCAAAAGGGTGCATACCTGCTTAGTTAGGAAGTACAGGTGCTGGAATGAACATAAAATGCTTTACTTAGGTGCTTAAAAGTTTTGTCTGCCTGTAGTCAGGCTGGCTGGGGGCATACATGGGTAGATAGGTGATTTGTCACATCAGCCATGTTTTTCCATTAACTTGTTGGGCACCAAGTGCTGGGTCACATGTGAGGACTACCCCGCATAGGTTCTTCTGGGTTACATTAGGCACTTGGTTACAAAATCACTTTAATATACCCACACACGGTGTACCTTTACTTGTGTCATTTCCTCAATACTTGCAACAATGCTGAGGCTGCCGTGGGGTGGAATACTCAACCTTAAGGTGGGGCTCCTCCCTGTGGGACTCACGCTCAAGGCTGAACCATGCTCCTAAGTGTCTCCTGTGAAACCATTGTCAGCTCACAGGCTCAACAGACTGGACCACTGACACGATTTATATCACACAGGCAAGTGGGTTGGACCCAGACAGGAAAAACACGCCAAAAAGATCAGGAGAGCAGGCAAAGCATTAACCCCAACACCCCCCCCCCCCCCAGCCGTAAAAGCACCCACTAACCATTACAACCCGCTTACATGGCCATGGCGGCTGTAGTTTTTTTGGGAACACTAGATCCTACTGAAGAGCTGTTTTTTTGACAGGTACTGAGGCAATCCTGAGCTGAAGCTACTAACAGCTTCTTAAACAGACAGTAAAAGAGAGGAAGAAAGCTTGAATAATTGTTATGTAGAGGACCAAAAAAGCCTGACGTGACCAGAAGAACAAGGTAGTACAGGAATAAGGGTATAAAAGTAAAACTAAAGGAGATACTTTTTTTTATTTTGGATAGAGTAAGGGAGGGTTATAACCCCTGTCAGCTTTTTGCCATCTTTGTCCTTCCTTTTACTTCTTGTCCCATAGCTGAAACAGTGAGAGGATATCCCTCCAAAGTGATGGAAACTCTAGTTGTCACCAGGGTAACTAGAACTAGTGTTCTCATTGTAAGATTTCTTTTCCATTCCTGTTATGACAACATCCCAAAATTTGGCTCTTTTTTTTACTTGGTGTTAACATTAAATGGAACAGTTGTACTGTGTACACACGATCGGACATTCCGACAACGAAATCCTGGGATTTTTTTGTGACAGATCTTGGCTGAAGCTTGTTTTACATACACACGGTCACACAAATGTCGGAAATTTCTGATCGTCAAGAATGTGCTGACGTCAACACGTACAATGGCATTATAAAGAGGACGTTCAATAGCCAGTGTGCCACCCTTTTGGCTCCTTCTGCTAATCTTGTGTTAGTAGAGGTTTGGTGACAGGCGATTCATGCTTTTCAGCCTGGTGATTTTCAGATCATTACTGCTATTCAGTTTGTTCTTGTGGGTTCATATCTGGTTTTCAGTGCGTGTAGTCAGTTCACATCTGGGTTTCAGTGCCTGTTATTTATAGTACGTATTTGATTTCCAGTGTGTTCTTAACCGCTTGTTTCTCATTTTCAGTGCGTTCTGTTAGTTTGTTCTGACCAGCTGACCATTTTGAAAACATGTTGCGGGTACGTACTCATCGTACAGTTAATGCCATGCAGGGGCTTGGTGTTGAGGTTCTTACTTTGACTCAAGTCCAGTCCATGAACAGGGCAAGGAGGAGTTCATGGACCGAGAATTGTTTGCTCCAGAGTGACCAATTCTCTTATATGCCTTTGTTGTGGGAGATCCATGAGAATAATTCTGATGATTTCAGGAATTATCTCCAGATGACGTACCCCCCCACTTTTCACCGTCTGTTGGCTTTGCTGTCCCCTTATATTAAGAAGCAGGACACCTGCATGCGGCAAGTCATCAATCTCGAGCAGAGGCTCATTGCCACCTTGCGGTACTTGGCGATGGGGAGAAATCTGCAGGACATCAAGTTTTCGACAGGCACCTCCCCCCAGACTCTGGGAATTGTTATTCCAGAGACCTGTTCTGCCATCATTCATGTCCTGCAGAAGGACTATATTAGGGTAAGTTTTATCCTTTAAAATCACATTATATGTATTTAAATAAATGTATTTTTAAAATAAATTTGTATTTTAAAATGAAAAATATTTCCTTTGATTTACTGCTTGTGTTTCTTTTAGTTTTCTCCTGGGTTCTCCGATGGCTTTTTTTTTGGCCATAGTTCCAAGTAATTTCTTTGATACATGAGGTGACAATCTCTTCTTCAGCTATTATTTTTTTTGTGGGTCTGCTACACGCACCTTCTTTTTGTTGTTAATGTATGTAATGCATTAATGATAATAATATTCATCATTTTCAGCACCCTGAATTATTAAATTATTTTTTGTAGTAACGATAATGGCCTGATTTATGCAAATTATAAAGCACTGTGGGTGTTATTTACTAAAGGAAAATCCATTCTGCACTACAAAAGTGCACTGAAACTGCACTGAAAGTGCACTTGTAGTGCAAAGTGGATTTGCCTCCTCCACCTCCTGCCACAACTCCAACACCAGACCCACAGCCTGGAAGCAAGCGTGGAAGCAAGCCTATAAGGAAGACAAGAGAGTGATGGCCTGGGTTTGGTCTGGTCTGGCAAAAGACGCAGGCTGTTGTAAGACCACAGCCTGGGGACATATATGTCATCTGCTGCTGAATGAATGAATGAATGAAATACTTATATAGTGCACAATGCGAACTGAATCGCCTCCTGATCTCTCGGAGTCCTAGACCAGAATGTGCTCCCTATTAAATGGACTCCTCAGGCTCCCAATTTTGGCTGTCAAATAGTTGATGTGTGCCCTGGGGTACAAAGGCTTTGCTAATTTCACCAGTTTATCCAGTGTTGCCTCCCTCTTTATTTTGTTATGACCCCTAATAAATGTACATTTTTTTTCTTAAATCATTGGCTATGTGTTATAATTAAAAAAGGACAGTTTGGTTGTGAGTAGTACATTTTTACAATACAATGTCAAATTAACAAGGGACACAAACACCAACCAATCTCCTTGAGGTTAAGGTCCCAGCATCCTCTGGGACTGTGACACCATAATGGGCGGGGACATCATCTGCTGATGTCCCTATATAAGTCGCCGCACGACGCGTCCGTGCAATTGTGAGCAGAGGGAGCGATGAGGCAACATCTGAAGAGAAGAAGAGAAGAACAGAAGGCAGCGACGACAGCAGCGACAGAAGACCGGGCCACCGCCTGTAAAAGAGCTAGAAGAAGACGCGGTGGCCCGGCAAGAAGAACCGAAGAGGGGGACAAGACCCCCGAAGTCGGAAGAAGAGGGTGGCGGCGAGGAAGAAAGCCGGGCTCCTCCGCTAGCAAAAGAGCTAGAAGAAGATAGCGGAGGAGTCTGGCGAGAAGACCCCCGAAGATGGAAGACCACCGGAGCTGTGCAATAAACTATTTTAACCCTTGTGTGTTGTTTTTTTTTAACTTTTGTTCACAGGTGAATGGGTAGGGGTACAGTACCCCATATTCATTCACATAGGGTGGGGGCCGGTATCCGGGGGCCCCCTTATTAAAGGGGGCTCCCGGATTCCGATAAGCCCCCCACCTGCAGACCCCGACAACCAACGGCCAGGGTTGTCGGGAAGAGGCCCTTGTCCTCATCAATATGGGGACAAGGTGCTTTGGGGTGGGGGGGCCGCGCGGCCCCCCTTCCCCAAGGCACCCCCATGTTGAGGGCACGTGGCCTGGTACGGCTCAGGAAGGGGGCCGCTCGCTCGTCCCCCCCTTTTCCTGGCCGGCCGGGTAGCGTGCTTGGACAAGGGTCTGATGTGGACCTGGGGGGGACCCCCACGCTGATTTTTTTCGGCGTTGATGTTCCCCTTTAAGTCCATACCAGGTGGCGGGGCCAGCGACGTCTCCTTCGCGGGCCCCACCAACCTGGAGAAGCGCTCGAAATGAGCGGACTTTTCTCTGGGCGGGAAAATTGGTCTGGTTAGGAAGGGGGTTTAAGTGCCTAGTGGGTAAG
Source organism: Lithobates pipiens (assembly GCF_037356315.1). NCBI lineage: Eukaryota > Metazoa > Chordata > Amphibia > Anura > Ranidae > Lithobates > Lithobates pipiens. The sequence continues at coordinate 421,248,011 of NW_027507748.1, forward strand.
TGGTTAACTTGTATGGAGAAAAAAAGTTAAGCAGATTAACACATGCTATGTTTACTAAAGGGCAAAGCAAACAACTTCAGTTGCTCCTTACCATAACATAAAGTTTCAAGCATTGCATTTCAAATCCTTCCAAACTGCTTTACAAACACAAGGCCGAACAGAAGTCAATACTCTTGTAAAGGGCCATATTGATGGGTGTTTGTCTTCTGACATACAGTATATTTGTGATCCATTTCAGAAGAAATTTCAGTCCATACTTGCATATGGATTAGGATCTTACCTAAATTTAATACTATTATTATTATGATTTTTATGAATATTATTACCAAAGAAATTAATATAATAAAGTTAGCATTCATCCCTGCTTCCCTGGAACAGTAACCCCAGAGATGTCTACGAGTTTCTCAACTGTCCAGAATTTCCTTCCTAATTGGCTAAGACACAGCAGTGGCGCCATTGGCTCTCACTGCTGTCAATCAAAGTCAGCTAGCCAATCAGGGAAGAGAGGGGGTGGGGCCTGGTCAGGGCCCTGTGTCTGAATGGAGCTGTGACTTAGGTAAGCTTCTTGCTGTGGGGGCACTGAACAGGAGGGAGGGGCCAGGATCACTGAATAGGGACCCGAAAAGAGGAGGATTTGGGCTGCTCTGTGCAAATCCATTACACAGAGCAGGTAAGTATAACATGTTTGTTATTTTTACAGAAAATAACCCAAGCCTTTAGGATCGCTTTAAGCCAAGTACACACGATGAGATTATTGGACGGATGTTCGTCCGTGTTTTTGGAGTTTTCTTGCATACTAGTCTCCATATCGAATGCCAATACTGTAGGTTACTAAAGAAAGAAAATTCTCATATGACAGAAAAAAAAATCAGAAGTGCTGTAATGTACTTGTAATGTATTTTCAGACGAAAACTTACTGATTAAACGAAAATAGTACGATCTGGCATTGTGCGAGAAATTTCAGATGAAAGCTGTGTATTGTTTAGATTATTGTAGGAGTTCATTGAAAGCAGAATTTTTCGTCCAGTTTTCTCATTGTGTCTATGCGGCTTTATTCCTGACCCCTGCACCTTATATGTTCATTTTTCTAGACTCCTGGACCCTATACATTACTTACTCCTGACCACTGTTCTTTGTCTGTTGCATAATTCTGACCACCGCTTACTGTGCTGTACTTGATCTAGACCTCTGCACTGTGTTTTATGCACTCTTGACCCCTACAATCTGTGTGTTACAAACTCCTAACCCCTGCACTCTATATATTAGATACTCCTGACCACGCTCCTTACCCCTACAGTCTGTGCATTATACGCTCCTGATCCTTGTAAGTTACACATTCCTGACCCCGGCATTCTGTAGATTATACACTCCTGACCTCTGTACTCTGTGTATTACACACTCTTAACCCCTAGCAGAGTAGGCTCAGGTTTAATTTAACTATGCCCCTTTAAGCACTTCCTACTGGTGCTGCAATTTGGTCATACCCACAATTTGTTGCAAAATGCTATGTGCTACATCATTTCCCCATGGTACCCAAAATTTTTGTATTTATACTTTGCCTTTCTGCCTCTTGTTCCAAAAGTCTGTGAACAATTATTTTAGGGCATGTTGATAATGGGATGTGTTTTTGTGAGTGTGGCTACAAATACAGCAGTTTTATGGGTGTGGTTTGGCTTTTTATAGAAAAACAAACATTCATACTCACCTCCATGCTGCAGCATCAGTGTGTTGCTGCAGCTGTCACATGTTGGTTCCAAGCCCGAGAACTGAGTGATCACATGACCGCTGATCACTCAGTTCTCAGTCCACTTGGAGCAGAGAGCAGTGACTGTCAGTCACCACGCTTTACTCTACTCTTCCAGTGCTCACTGGAGTACCTGGCTGGGGAGTGGACTGGAGCTGCTTGTTTCAGCTCTCAGCCAACTGTCAATCGGGCAACCGGGTGACTCCTAACAATATTGTCAGGATCCTTCCAGAGCCTGGTGCGGCTCTATCAAGTCAGCTGATAGTGAGCATTTCTGTGACCCCCAAGAGAAGTATGGCCAAAAAAGCTGTCTCTTTTAAAGCATGCTGTATTAGATTTCCTTCAGCTTTAAGTGCAATTACCATTTGTACTAACTATTTCTATAAGTAAACTTTTGGAAACATATACTCTTCTTTATCTTTTATTTCAGGATCGGTCATCTTCAAGTCTATGTATTCAGATCAAGCTTAGCATTAAAAAGGTTTCAGCTGCTGCGCGGTCTCACTGTAATGTATTTATGTTTTCAGTGTGTTGCACAACTCTGAGCAGAATGCCAAATAGTGTTAAAGGCCACAGAGATCTTCACAATGGAAGGCAGACGGGGATGCACAATGTTTACCTTTTATCGTTTTACTTTCTTTTTCCCTTTGGTTAGAAATCAACTCATAAAGAAATTTACTGTTCAAAGTATCTTCAGCTAAGTTTCTATCAGTTCTATATTTGCAAAACAAGGTACGATGCCTATGAATCTTGCCTTTAGTTTAACAAACATCTGGTTTTAGATGTAAACGCTGCAGCATTCAGGATTTCATGGAATTTCCTTTTCTCGGAGAATTTACATGGAAGTACCTCCTCTATGGGAGATGAAAGCATCAGTTATCAGATAGGCTGTTAGATTACAGGCTGTTTCATGATAACCTTGTTCCTTTTCCTTACTTTCTCGTTTCATTAAAAAAAGTATTAATTAACCGTATTTTCTGAAATTGAAAGCTTTCGCAGATATTCTCACTAGTTGTGCTTAGGAGATAGTGCTGTAACTTTTCACTGATTCTCAGGACAGCTCACATACAAACCCGCCTCCCATAGCTTCCAATATCATCTCTACACTGACGACACCCAAATGTATCTCTCTACCACTCAGCTCACTCCTTCAGTCTTCTCACGCATAACTACTAATTGTATATAAAATAACTACCGTAATTTACTAACAGAAATATCAGCCTGGATGTCACACCACTTCCTCAAACTCAATCTATTTAAAAAAGAGCTAATAATATTTCCTCTTCCACACGCCCCTTCCCCTGATCTCTCTGTCAAGATCAATAGCACAATTATCAGCCCATCCCTGCACGTCAAGGTTCTAGGTGTAATCCTGGACTCTGAACTATCCTTTTGGCCCCACGTCCAATCACTGTTCAAATCTTGCGCCTCAACCTCTGCAACATCTCCAAAATATGCCCCTTCCTAACCAATGTCACCATAAAGCTCCTTATTCACTCCCTGGTCATCTCTCGTCTTGACTACTGCAACTTTCTTCTCCTTGGATTACCTTTACATATGCTATCCCCCCTTCAGTCCATTATGAATACTTCTGCCAGGCTCATCCATCTTACCAACCGCCCAGTGTCTGCTATTCCTTTCTGTCAATCCATCCATTGGCTTCTGATCACCCAACAAATGAAATTCAAAACACTAACAACAACTTACAAAGCCATCCAGAACTCTTCTCCCAGCTACATCGCTAACCTGCTTTCTAAATACCAACCTAATCGTTCTCTTTGCTCCTCCCAAGACATCCTACTCTCTAGCTCCCTTTGTCACATCCTTCCATGCTCACCTGCTGGACTTTTCCTGAGCCTCACCCATCCTATAGAACTCCCTACCCCAATCTGTCTGATTATCTCCTACTCTGTTTTTTAGACAATTGCTTTTAGACAATTCCTGAAAACCCTCCTCTTCAGAGAAGCCTATCCTGTCCACACCTAACAATTGTACTTTTATTTTCTCCATCAGATCATCCCCCACAGTTGTTACCTTTTGTATCAATTGACCCACCCTCCAAGATTGTAAACTCCAATGAGCAGGGCACCCTATTTCTAATTGTATTGTAATGGTACTGTCTGCCCTCATGTAAAGTGCTGTGCAAACTGTTGGCACTATATAATAAGGTTGTTCTATTTTCCCCAGGACTTTACCACTGAGCAGCAATATACCACCCCAAGCTAACCCCCTCTAACCACCCCCACAACTTACCTATGAAAGATTAGATAGGTCAAATGGCCTACCAGCTCCTTTTCCGAATATGCTTTACATGGCAATATTGAAAGCATGGTATTTGGTGTCAGAATCGTACTGTGAAGGGCCACCGAAGGATCCTTGAGTCCTTCAGCTGGTCACTTTGACCATGCATATTGTGCTGTTTTTTGAATAGATCACTATGCATGGTGTCTGCTTATCTCTTAGCAGCAGGGATAGAAGAGCTGCTTGCTTTAAAGCACCATATGGTTGATTGAAAGCTTAGTCTCAGCTGTTCAATGGATGATGAGTTACTGCTAAACAGTCATTAAAGTGGAGTTCCACCCAAAAATTGAACTTCCGCTTTAAGGGAAGGTGACCCCCTGACATGCCACATTTGGCATTTAATTTTTTTTGGGGGGGGGGAGCGGAAACCCTCTTTTTAGAGGGTTCCAGCTCCCACTTCCTCCTGGCCCACCCGTGGCACCGGAAGGAAGATCACCTCTCCCCCTCCCTCTCGGCAATCATCTGGGACACGTCACAGGTCCCAGATGATTGCCCACCCAGTCACAGCGTGCAGCATGACTAGCGCATGTGTATTGCAGCTTGCGCATGCACAGTGCAAGCCTGGCTGTCAATTCACAGCCGTGCGTCCACAGTGACAATTCCGACGCCGCAGAGAGGAGGGGGAGATTGGAAGGATGCTGCGGTAACCTCTCGCTGCAGAAGGGAGCCCACTTGATTTCTCCATGAAAGCCTCCAGTGATCAGCAGAGGAAGGAGAGGGTGAGTGGATGCTCCAAACTCCTTTTTGGGAGCGGTGCAGGTGCTGTGATGTGGGCGGTGCTGTGATGTGGGCGGTGCTGCACTGCCTCGAGTGTCCCCATTCGCAATCTCAGGCTCAGATCCCCACTGGTATGGTCTCCCACTGGCAGAAAAATATCCATACAGCTCTCACTCTCTCTCAGTGCCAAGAGGAAAACTTTCTGTGGCAGTTTAGTTAAAATCATCTCTTCACTTCTTTTCCTAGTGCATATCGGGATTTATGGTGTAAAGAGTCTATTTGTCCCATTATATGGCTGCCGTTTGAAACGACAACTCCCAGGATTCTCAATGCTCTGCATAGAAGTCTAGCTCTCCCCCTGTTGCCCGGAAGAATGATGCAGCATTACATCAGTAGCTCAGTAGAGGGAGAGAAGAATCAAAGGCAGGTCTATCTCCTTCTCCATATTGCTGTAGCCCAGTACCTGGCTACATAAACGTTTCTCATTGAAGGAGAGGGCAGGAGGCGGTATGGCTTCATATTTGGTGCAGTGCAGTTGAGCCCAGAGACCTGCAGCTGGCAATCTCCACAGTGCTGGAACTTCAGCAGCAGGATGAGGACAGGGCAGCCCTGCAGTGCAAATTTTTACAGATTACAGCAGCATTCATATCATGGGATTATTTTTTACCAAAACAGCAAAAGCAAAAACAAAAAGAAGAAGGGAGTGGAATAGGGAAGGAGGATGAAAGAAATAGTAAAAAAAACAAAAAAAAATAGAGGCTAAATGCGAATGCTCTGTGTTCTATTCCAGGGCTGGAATTATAAATAAAAAGAATATTGGACTTCTATTGTACCATATCTATCCAAAGATTATATATTATATCATCTGACAACTTTATGTCATTGGAATACTATAATATCATGGATCTGATATGATATTATAATATCACGAAGTCGTTTTAAAATCAAACCAACATGCCCATATCTTTAAGTGTTTGTCAACCATGCCCTTGGTATTGTACCTAAATTCTTCTTTATGACATATATCATCTATTTTTCGTAACCATTGAGCTAAGTTTGGTGTAGACTTTTGCTTCCAGTACATTGGTATTAAGGATTTCACATCATGGGACTTACTTAAAAAAAAAAAAAGAAACAACGAATTAGAGGCATGCCTCAAAACTATTTTCATTTAACATTCCAACCTTCTGGCTTTAAGAAACACTTAAAAAAAAATAAAGAAAACTAGTCAGGTGCAACTGTCTTTGCAGATCAAGCAGAGGAAAAAATATGGAATTACCATGTACTTTGCAGTTCTAAAACAAACATCTGAATCAGATAACATCCTGAAAAATTATGTCATTATGACTAAACATCTTTTCAATTGATGAAATAAGAAATGTGTCCAAAATCTCAATATAAACTTGGGCAGTTATTTAATGATGGTCATCTGCCATGTACCTTTACCTGACATATAACCACATATCATCAATGATTGTGGATAAAGGAGAAAAAAGAGAGAGAGGGGCGCCTCTGGGTGTAGATGTTTCAAAAAGTATTTATTTTCAATATAAAAGCATAAGATTTTGCACTCACATTTAGTAGGCAAAAAATAGGCATTAAACACAGAGGGTCGTCTGGTATATCTGATTATGGGACGTCAGCCAGTAATCCGGTCCACATCTGTCATCTTTAGTGTTCCTGTTCCTTTCACATGCGGTCCACTACAGGTGTTTTTGCCGGCTTATGGTGGACACAAGATGTGCGGTCTTTGGAACGAGGCTTGGGAGGCAGAGATGACCAGGGCGCGGAGCTGTGACGTCCGAGGGTATGCGACGCGTTTCTTGAGCGTGCGGGTCGGGGTTGTCGTACGACCGCGCTCTTTCATCAGGCAGAATCAGAATAGAACGAAGGGAACACGGGATTTAAATAGGGGCAGGCGGTAGGCGTGGTTGGGAACGGAATAGGAACAGGTGAAGGGACGAGGTTACGGCCGAATTTGTGGGGAGGAGAAAGACGAACGAGTAGTGAGGAAAGGGAGGGGAGGAAGGAAGAAAAAGGAAAAGGGAGGAGAGAGGGCGGGGGCAGCAGCGGCTTGGCAAAACGAGGAAGAAGCATGTCTATGGGGGAATCTTATGTATACAACAATAAAAGGTTCTATGGGAGTGAAAATAAAAATAAAAATAATAATAAAAAAAAAAAGTAAAAATAAGAGTGAATATAAGAATATAAGAACATCCCCTGCACTCACTGCTACATGTAATCTCACAGACTCCTTCTTTTTCTCCCTAGTGGGAACCTAATATCTTTGACTTGCGCCAAATACCTGTCTTACATCAATGATTGTGGAAATGTGCTTGTTTTCTTCAGGTAGTTCTTCATACATTTCATTGGAACGGCGCTAAAACAAAAGTTCCACCATCATCACCCTGCCCAATGCAGATTGGCGATTGATCGCTGAATATCACTTTCATACAGTCATCCACAGTCCATAATTGCTTTTCTTTAGCCCACTGTAACCTTGTTTTTTTCTGTTTAGGTGTTAATTATGGCTTTCATTTGGCTTTTCTGTATATAAATCCCATTTCCTTTAGGCAATGCCATCGGTCACAGACATTGACTTTAGTTTCTGACCATTTGTTCCTCATTTGTTTTGTTGTGCATTTTTTGTGTTTAAGGCATATTCCTTTAAGTTTTCTTGACGCTTTGATGTCTTCCTTGGTTGACCAGTACGCTTGCTTTTAACAACCTTCCCATTTGATTTGATTTGTACTAACGAAAACCATCATTAACACCTAAACAGAAAAAAACAAGGTTACAGCGGGCTAAAGAAAAGCAATCATGGACTGTGGATGACTGGATGAAAGTGATATTCAGCGATGATTCGCCAATCTGCATTGGGCAGGGTGATGAGGCTGCAGGGGCGGGCTGGACCGAGGGGCAGGGTGGAAATTTCCCCCCAGGCTGCCTACCTTGACATTAAAAATGGCCGTGGCGGTGCTCTGTCATAAATTCCAACTTATCAAATTCTGAACCTTATGACAGAACAGCGGCCGCCGATTGGCTGTATGGCACCTTCTGCACTGCACTCTGGGAGTTGTAGTCCGGCCGCGCTCAAGTTCCTGGTGGTGGGAGGAACTCAGCAATGCAGCAAACTACAACTCCCACCTCCCAGGAGTCTCAGAGGCAGTCGTCAGGGCATATGACATGCCAGGGGAGAAGGTGCGTCACGTCACACGTGACCTGATCGGTTGTGGACTGGGACCGAGCTCTGGCTTGAGGAGTGGCAGAGAAGAGGTGACAGATTCTTCACCCCACCTCAAAGAGACTGTGCAAGGCAAGGACCTGGCTGTGAGATAGACCCAGACACACCCCCAGCTGACCCCCCCCCCCCCACATTCCATGGGCACTGATCAACCTGCACTGATGATGGGCACTGCACTGGTGAGGCTGAATTGATGGGCACTTATCAGACTGCACCGAGGATGGGCATTTAAACTGCACTGATGATGGGCACTTATCAAACTGCACTGATGATGGGCATTTAAATTGCACTGATGATGGGCACTTATCAAACTGCACTGATGATGGGCATTTAAACTGCACTGTTGATGGGCATTTAAACTGCACTGATGATGGGCACTTATCAAACTGCACTGATGATGGGCATTTAAATTGCACTGATGATGGGCACTTATCAAACTGCACTGATGATGGGCATTTAAACTGCACTGTTGATGGGCATTTAAACTGCACTGATGATGGGCACTGCACTGGTGATCCTGCTTTGATGGGCACTGATTCTGCTGCACTGATGCCTGGGCGCTGTCTGCACTGGTGAGACTGCATTGATCAAGTTGCACTGATGATGGGCACTTCACTGGTGAGGCTGCATTGATCGGCACTGATCAGGCTGCACTGGTGCCTGGGCACTGTCTGCACTGATGAGGCGGCAATGATCAGGCTGCACTAATATGTACAGTCTGCACCGGTGAGGCTGCACTGATCAGGATGCACTGATGCCTGGTCACTGTCTGCACTGACGGGCACTGTCTGCACTGGTGAGGCTGAATTGATGGGCACTGATCAGGTTGCACTGATGCCTGGGCACTGTAAGCACTGGTGAGACAGCACTGATCAGGCTGTACTGACAGGCACAGTCCAGGCTGCACTGATGGGTACTAATCAAGCTTCACTGATGATGGGCACTGCACTGGTTAGGCTGCATTGATGGGCACTGATCAAGCTGCACTAATGCCTGGGCACTGTCTGCACTGGTGAGTTAGCACTGATCATTCTGCACTGATGCCTGGCCACTGTCTGCACTGGTGAGGTAGCACTGATGGGCACTGATCAGGCTGCACTGATGGGCACTGTCTTCACTGGTGAGGCTGCATTGATTGGCACTGATCAGGCTGCACTGATGCCTGGGCACTGTCTGCACTGGTGAGACAGCACTGATCAGGCTTCACTGATGGGCACTGATCAGGCTTTACTGATGGGCACTGTCTGCACTGGTGAGATAGCACTGATCAGGCTGCACTGGTGAGACTGAATTGATGGGCACTGGTGATGGTGAGCTGATTCTGTGGTTTAACCACTTCAGCCCCTGAGGGATTTAGTAACTTCCTGACCAGGCCATTTTTTGCACTACAGCACTGCATCGCTTTAACTGACAATTGTGCGGTGGTGTGACACTGTACCCAAATAAAATGTATGCCTTTTCCCCCCACAAATAGAGCTTTCTTTTGTTGGTATTTGATCACCTCTGCGGTCTTTTTTTTTTGTGCTATAAACAAAAAAATAGCGACAATTTTGAAAAATAAATGTTTTTTTTTTACTTTTTGCTATAATAAATATCCCCAAAAAATAAATTTCTTCATCAGTTTTCTACTCACACTGACCGCCGTCCGACCCCCCCTAACCCTGAAGGACAGTAAACTGGCCCTTTGTGTGAAAAGTTTGGAGACTCCTGTTTAGGCCAATATGTATTCTACATGTTTTTGGTAAAAAAATAAAATGCAATAAGCATATATTGATTTATTTTTGAAAAACTTATAGCATCTACAAAATAGGGGATATATTTATGGCATTTTTTTTTTCTAGTAATGGCTGTGATCAGCGATATTTAGTGGGCAGATCGGACACTTTTGACACTTTTTTTGGGGACCATTGACATTTATACAGTGATCAGTGCTAAAAATAGCCACTGACTACTGTATAAATATAACTAGATGGGAAAGGGTTAAGACTAGGGTGCGATCAAGGGGTCAATTGTGTTCCCTGGGAGGTGTTTCTAACTGTGGGGGTGTACTGATTGGGAATAGAGAGAGATCGCTGTTCCTGATTACTAGGAACAGCAGATCTCTCTCTAACTCCCCTGTCAGAACGGGGATCTGTCTGTTTACATTGACTGGCTCTCTCAGGAGCAATCATGGGTTGCCGGCGGATATCGCAGCCACATGCATCAGCTCCGGCATCGCCACGTAGCAGGGGAGCCAATCTGCCGCCATATAACGACAGCGGCTGGTTGGCAAGGTGTCAATGGGCCACTTGACTGGACTTGCCCCCCAAGCCTAAGGCTGCCAGCCCTCCCCTGTGAGGCTGGAACTTTTGTTTGGTGCAGTTCCAATGAAATGTATGAAAAAAAAAAAACAACAATATTTTTTACTTTTTGCTAAAATAAATATCCAAAAAGATGTAAAAAAAAACATCAGTTTATGCCAATATATATTATACTACATATTTTTGGTAAAAAAAAATTGCAATAAATCGCAATAAGCGTATATTGATTGGTTTGCACAAAAGTTATAGCATCTACAAAATAGGGTATAGATTTATGGCATTTTTATTTGTTCTTATTTTTTTTACTAGTAATGGCAGTGATCAGCAATTTTTAGGGGGGCTGCAACATTACGGCGGACAGATCAGACACCTTTGACACTTTTTTGGGACCAGTGACATTTATACAGCGATCAGTGTTTTAAAAATGCACTGATTACTGTATAAATGACACTTGCAGGGAAGGGGTTTACACTAGGGGGCGATCAAGGAGTTAAATATGTTCCCTAGGGAGGTTTTTCTAACTGTGGGGGGAGGGGACCGACTGGGAATACAGAGTGATTGCTATTCCTAATCACTAGGAACGGGCAATCTCTCTTTACTCCCTTGACAAAACAGGGATCTGTTTGTTTAGGTTGACAGATCCCCGTTCCGGCTCTCTGTGGAGCGATCATGGGTGGCCAGAGGATATTGCGGCCACCAACCACGCACACCCACTGTATCTATTGCACAAAGCGACGTACACCTAAGGAGATTCGTGCAATAGAGCCAACCTGCCGCAGTATAATGACGGCGGCTGGTCGGCAAGTGGTTAATCTAATGAATGAACATTTTAGGTTCAATAATTTTTTATTAAGAAATCACAGAATACAGATGATATAAGTCAACAATTAACTCAGTATCGCAGAAGCCCACATCTGCATAGAAATAACAGAGTAGGAAAAATAGTGTAACAAAATATAAACCGTGGTGACCAATATCAAATACTAAGTGCAACAACTGCTCACGGTAGATTATTCGTCACAGACAGGTTGGCCTTTATTAAGTCCATGTTACAGGTGAAATCTGCCCAACCCAAATGTTAAAGTGAAGGGGACGGTAAGATAGGGGGGGGGGGGAGAGGGAGCGGGAAATGAGTAGGGGACCTTTAGGAACGGAAAGGTCCCAGTTAAAGTGTATCATTATACCGTACATACACATCACACAGATTAGTATATGAGAAACTTCTTATACAGCAGTGTTTCTCAAATCCAGTCCTCAGGCCCCCCCCAACAGGTCATGTTTTCAGGATTTCCCTCAGATGAAACGGCTGTGGTAATTGCTAAGGCAGTGAAACTGATCAAATCACCTGTGAAAAATAATGGAAAACCTGAAAACATGACCTGTTGTGGGGGCCTGAGGACTGGATTTGAGAAACACTGTTATACAGCAAGGAAGTGATTAACCCTTCCGGGCGCAGTAGACAGGAAATGTAACCCGTGGGTCCAGGAACCATTACCCAATCTCAACATATGTCCAGTGCTTTATATTGGTTCGAGTAGCGAAATACCACCCATGGAGACCCAATGGAGTTACATTTTTCTATGGAGTCATTCGCAATGGCAACCGTTTCCTCCATGTGGTGTACGGCTGTCACTGAATTGAGCCACTCAGATATGGTTGGGGCAATTTTTGATTTCCAATGACGAGGGATCAGAATTTTGGCAGCGTTCAATAAATGTCTCACCAACGACTTTTTGTAACGTTTGATAGAGATATCAGTGATGTTTAATAGGCAGCATTGGGGACTCAGAGAGAGGGATGTTGCAGTAATTGATTTGATTAGTTTGCGCACCTCATCCCAGAAAGGTCTCAATGTGGGACAGTCCCACCACACATGGAACATTGTGCCTTTATCTTGTTCGCACCTCCAACATAAATCGTAGGACATCGGGAACCATTTTCTCACTTTTACAGGTGTGGCATACCATTGCGTAAGGACTTTATAGGACATTTCCTGGAACTTAGTACCAATAGAACATTTATGTGCAAAGATGGTGGCTTGTTGCCATTGTTTGTCAGTAATGGCCACATCAAGAGCTTTGGCCCATAGTGTTCTAGCACCCGAGTGCTCAGTGCCCCTATCATTGTGCAGTGTGGCGTACATCAAAGATGTAGATTTTTGTAGATGTAGATGGAGAACACGATAAGCACAGATTTTCAAAAGGAGTCAGAGGCCTAATTAGCTGTTGCTTCTCTTTGGAAGTATAAATGTAGTTATGTATCTGGCGAAAAGTCCAGTATGAAAAATGTGGTGGAGCGCCCAAATCTTGATTCAGCACTCCATAAGGTTTAATCTTGTTGGCCTCTACACAATGTGTCACTAATAGGGGCTCTTGTGCGTTCTGAGGGGAAGTCAGTTGCAAATTGTGCCCGGGAAGGAAATCCGGGTTGCGGGTGATGGGCGTGAGAGGTCCCGGCACGGAGCACAGTTTGTGGTCTTTCACTATCTTGTGGAAAGTTTTTAATGTCGTCCCTATAAGGGGGTGATTTTGTACTTCCTGCGGTAGCTTCCCCCAAGGGATCCAAGGAGTGAACCTCAAAGGCAGGCCAGTAATTGCCTCCTCTAAGAAGATCCAGTCCTTTTGCCCCTGGTGACAACTCCAGTCCAGAATTCTAGTTAAGTGGACCCTGCAATGGTAAAGTGTGAAGTCTGGGAGGCCTATGCCTCCTGCCAGTTTTGGTTTGGTGAGGGTGTCAAATTTTATCCGTGATCTTTTCCCCATCCAGATAAAAGTGTGAATCATGGCCCTTAAGCATTTAAAGAATTGGCAGGGGAGCGACACCGGGAGGGTATGAAAGTAGTATAAGACTCTAGGTAACACCCCCATTTTGACTATAACCTCCCTTCCAAACCATGAAAAGGGTCTGTTGTTCCATACCGATAGGTCTACTTGAATTTTACTCAGAAGGGGGGGGGAAATTAGCCCTATAAATGTCCACCAAATTTCTAGTAATATTAACACCGAGATATGTGATAGAAGAGGACACCCATCTAAATGAGGAAGCGGCCTACGCTCTAGCCAGGGACTCGTGGATAGGGTAAGGTTGAGGGCCTCTGATTTCTCATAGTTGATCTTCAGATTGGATATGTATCCAAAAAGTTGGAAGGCTTTAATCAGGTTTGGGATGGAGATATGTGGCTGTGTAAGAAAAAACAGAAGATCATCTGCATAGGCTGCTAGTTTAAAATTGTGATCCTTAATCTGGAAACCTTTTATGTTTGGATTATCGTTTACTGTGCGGATAAAGGGTTCCAAAGACAAGATAAACAGAATCGGGGATAAGGGGCATCCTTGTCTGGTGCCATTACTGATATCCACCGCTTCCGACAGGGTGCCGTTTATCTTAAGTTTCGCCTGGGGTTTGTGATAGAGGGCCGTCAACCACATCATCATGTTGGAACCCATTCCAATATGCTTACATGTAGCAAAAAGGTAGTCCCATGCCACACGGTCGAAGGCCTTCTCCGCATTAGTTGACAGGAGAAAGCCCTCGACGTCCCCCTGATTTGCACGATGAATTATGTTTAGGGTTTTGGTGACGTTATCACGAGCTTCCCTCCCCGGCATGAATCCCACCTGCTCTTCCCCGATCAGAGTGGACAGATAAGGGGATAGTCTGTTGGCCATAATTTTTGCTAAAATTTTTAGGTCCAGATTCAGTAAAGAAATGGGCCTATAGCTGGAGCATTCAGTGGGATCCCTTGCCGGTTTGGGAAGCAATGCGACATGTGCCGATGTAAAGGTGTGTGAGGTAGTTGGGGAAGCAGCAAAAGAGTTTAGGGCCTGAAGGAGAGGTGTCTTAAGTAGGTCAGTAAACATTTTATAATAGTGGGCCGTATACCCATCCGGGCCTGGACTTTTGCCCGTTTTAAGGGTCGTAATCGCCCTTATCAGTTCAGCTTCAGTAATTGGAGCTTCTAAGGAGTCCCTGTCAAGTAGAGGTAATGTAGGCATGCCACTATCAGTAAGGTATGAGTGTAGAATATCTTCCTTAGAATCCTGGAGTTCTGGTGGTTAAGTTATACAATTTTGAATAAAAAGTGTGGAATCGGGACGCAATATGATAATTTCGGTGGAGTAACCTGCCGTCCGTATTTTTGACAGACAGAATGGATTGTGAATGTGTCACCTCTTTAAGGGCTTTCGCGAGGAACTTCCCGCACTTATCCCCGTGCTCGTAATATAAGCCCCTCCGAAAATATATTACGCGTTTGGCTTTAAGATTAAGTAGGGAATTCAATTTGTCTCTCAAATTTGTCAACATGGCAAGTGTAGCTTCAGCCTGAGATTGCTTATGCTGAGCTTCCAGCACAGCAATTTCAGATGCAAGTGAGGTGAGTACTTTGGCCGCCTCTCTTTTTCTGCGGGCTCCCATGCGGATGAGCTCGCCTCGTATGACGCATTTGTGTGCCTCCCATATTGTCATGGGTGACACGTCTTCAGTGTTGTTAGTGCGGAAGTATGATTGCAACGCTGTGGTGATCGCCTGGCAATTGGTAGAGTCCATTAGTAGGGAGGGATTCAGTCGCCAATGGCATGATTTAGGAGACCTATCTTGTGGTGCCAGAGAAATCGAAACCGGGCAGTGGTCTGAAAGTGTCTGAATGCCAATGTGGGCAGTGGTCAGTAGGGTTAGACCACGTTGAGTAATAAAGACATAATCAATGCGAGAGTGCTTTTTGTGTAAAGCTGAGTAATACGTAAAATCTTTCCCTGTAGTGTGTACCAGGCGCCAAGAGTCCACCAAATTGAGAGAATTCAGGAGCAATTTAATTTTCTGGAGTATAGCGTACGTTATGCTAGATTTACCATTTGAGGTATCCTGTAGCGGAAGTAATGGGATATTAAAGTCGCCGCCTAGTATAATGCAACCCGGGGCAAAGCCCTTGAGCTCTTCCACTAGGCGGCGGCAGAAGGCTAGATGTCCCGAGTTGGGAAAATATGCATTTGCTAATGTGATTGGTATGTTGTGCCAGGATCCTTTCAAAAGTAAAAATCTACGGGTCTACGTATTGCTGAGCGAGTGTAAAATTAGCATTCTTATGTATTAGAATCGATACTAGTTTGGATTTATGGGCTGGGTTTGGCGCGTGGTACACCTCCGGGAAGTGTCTATCATATAATCGTGGGATGGATTAGGAGCAGAAATGGGTTTCTTGTAAAAATACAAATGCAGGCTTAGCCTTCCTCAATTCCCTCAGCAATGATATCCACTTCTCAGGAATATTAGGACCTCTAAGGTTGTGCGAAACCAACGTAGGGTATTTACCCAGGGCCGAGTAAGCCATGTTGAGTTCGAGAAACGCGGAGCTACTAGGAACTGCACAACTAACAGACTCCCAGGGAGAGGCGGAAAGAGTTGGAAAAAATAAAAAAAATAAAAAAAATAAAGGGGGTGGGGGGGGGGGGGGAAGAGGGGAGAAAGAGGGAAGCGAAAAAAAGGGAGGAAAGGTGAATAGGAAGGAAAAAGATTAGCAAGGAAAAGTATAGATGACCCTCCGGACCGACAAAGGGATTCAAATAGTAAAGCAAACGAGCACATCCCTACAACCACAGAGGGGCTCTACAGATTGTGCCTGATCTGGTACCCACCCGCGGGGGGACTGGAAATCAGACAGGCAGAGGTGTCATAACCCCCATGGGCCGTCCAGAACATGCACAGTGTGGGGTACGTGGGAGCAACTGGCGATATGAAAGGCAACAGGAAAGGGCTATCAAGGTCAGATATGGTATCTGTAAGTAAGACATATGGCAGTCCCCTCCCGCAGCCTATATCATAAAATAACAATGTGCATGAAATTCAACACTGACATTATAAACAAAACTATAACTATAAATTATGGATTCAGGTAGGCGAGTACGCCAAAACAAAAATTACAACAGAGATGCGTATATCACCGGTTCGGTTTGGTAGAAGGGAAGAACCCTATGGTAGACGTCTGGGAGAGTTTCGACACCCCACGGGGAGTGTAACAGTTATGATATCAGGCGAACAGGCGGACAGGGGCACTATGAACCTTGTAAGCAAAAATTAGTCTCTCATCTCATCTGCACAAGGTGGGAATATGTGGAACATCAAAGGTGCAGCAGGAGTAATCAGGCCACCGAAATGAGGAAGCACACATCATGAAGGCGGCGGATAAATCAGGGAGCAACGTTCAGGTGCCTGTCATATGAGCCCTTCAGCCATCAATGGGACCCGATCTGGGACCGTGGATGTAAACAAACAGGGTCAACATGAGATATAATCCCCAGTCAACTTACAACAGACGTGGCCCACCAAAATATGGGTAGAAGTACAGGTAAGAGTAGGTGATCAAGTGCCAAATTCGCAGCTTTGCAGGAACCGGAATTCACTGTACCAGTCGGGTAAGTCCATATAGGGGATACGCAGGGCCGAGCAGAATGTTGTTAAGTCATCCGGCGTTTTAAGGGTGTGTGTCACCCCTTCTGATTGCACTGTTGAAGCAAAGGGGAACCGCCACCGATATGAGAGTTGACGATTTCTCAGCGTGTCCAGTAGTGGACATAAGGCTCTGCGGTTGGCCAAGGTGATGGGGGATAGATCTTGAAACAGTGTGACTGTGTGTTCATTGTAGGTAATGAGCTCATTTAGTCGGGCCCACATTAGGATGTCCTCCTTTAGCTTGTAGTCTGTAATACAGCATATCACATCTCTAGGTGGCGCTCGTTCGGTTTAGGCCTGAGGGCTCTATGCGCACGGTCAAAATCAATCCCAGCTTCTGCAGGACTTTCCAATACATTATTAAAAATGGATGTGAGCGCTGGGACAATCTGCTCAGATGAGATTGATTCTGGTATCCCCCTCACCCTGATGTTATGTCGTCTCCCTCTGTTTTCTAAATCTTCCAAATGGCGGTTAACCGCTATCAGTTGAGCTGTGTGGGCAGATGACACTGTCTCCAGTCTAGTAATGGCTTTGTCCCTTTTATGCCCAGAGCGCTCCAATGCCTGAGTTTTCTCAGTCAGGGCCAACATGTCCGCTTTAAGCTCTGTGATGGCTGAGGGGAAGGCATTTTTAATGTCTGCAACCGTCAAGGGTTGGTCTCGCGCAGAGTGGCTTCTTACCAGATCCTCCGATGCAGCATGTGAGTCCTCACTGCAATCGTCCTCGTGTTCCTCCGGCGCCATCATGGAGGCCTCGGTCCCCGTGAGGAACAAGGCCTAGATCTGAAGAGGTCTGGTATACCATGCGCTCGCTGCGTAGCGGGTAGGTTACGAGCCGGTGTGCCGACCTGGGACTTGTTGTGCTTGCCCATCCTGAGGATCCAAGTGGTCAGTGTGAGGCTAAAGATTGTGGGAAGAGCGGAGCTCTGTCTCTATGCTGCCATCCGTGCCGCGTGCCAAGCCACGCCCCCATGAATGAACATTTTCCAAGAGCGGTGATTTCATACTTTTTGCCAGGGGATGTATATAAACTCAGACACTCAAAAATGTCAAATAAAGTAAGTTGATTGTACAAGTTGTTCCCTGTTAATTTGCATTTCATTACACACTTCTTTCTCTGAAACATGTTTTGGAAATAATCAACTCTGATTTGCAAGGCTTGCTTTCATACAATTTGACCTTTCTGTTCATTTATATATTCTGACGTCATGCATTTACTAACATTGCGACATTCTCACCTTTTCTTCTTAGCTTTTCAATGACTAAATAGTATTTAAAATCCTTTGTGTCATTCTAGGCATTCTAAATTGTAAAGAAATATTTGTGAACTGGATTGTTTTTTTGGTTGTATATTTTTTCAAATACCTTTGTGCGAAAACTTGAATTCTATCACATTACAAGAATGTTTAAATAATAAAATGGTACAGTAGAAGAGATAGCAATCAAGAACTTGAAATGGTCAATGCATGTTTGCATTCCATTTGTCTCTGTTCAAGCAGAGGGGTGTTTGACCTTTTTTTAGAGCCTTTACCTTGCATGTATAGACCTGTACTTCCCCAGGGCAACAACAGCATGCAAAAGTTCTTTTGGAGTTATCCTAAATACACATCTGTTTATACAAGTGCGGGATCCTTATAAAGAAAGGCAAGATCAAACTAGATGTTGTGCAACACCAGTACATACCGTTGAATATTTACAAAAAATGTCACTGATATTACCGTACTTGGGATGCTAACTGAGTACTGGATGTGATGATTCATGTACCATAATTGTATTTTGAAAAAAGATTTTTGTAAATCCGAGTTTCTTTAGGAGCCTCTGTCTATGAAATACCCTTATGATTTGTTTACCTGTAAGGCTTTCTACATATAGCTCAAGGGGCATGTTCTTGAGGAAGTAAAGACTTCGGCATGACTATGGTAAGACAGATGTAAACTGCCTGTACCTATAATACCATAATCCTACTACACCTTATCAAAATCGGATGACACCCATTTTGGAGTAAATTGGACAGACCGGCCATTTTATTAACATTTATTTATTTATTTCCAAACAATCCCTTCACAGATACATTGTAACCGTGTTAAGGATCCTTGAAGGCACTGACCAAATTTTCTTCTTCGTATCAGCGTGGCCACGTAAGGTCCCCAGTCTCTGGACGCCGACTCAAGGACCATGCCACTCTGCATTTTCCCATGCTGATACCCATCTCCTAATGCCAGTTAAACCTCGGTTAATTGCCATCAACCTAGGATCCCATACCATGATGGTTCCCCACTCCTGCCATATTGGTCTTACTTTCTAATGCCTCCAAAGATCCCCAACCGTTACCCCTTACCCCAATAACCAACATATATAAAATCAAACCAAATAATAGAGAAGGAGGGGGAGAGCTCCTTCTTTCTCCAGTGACTTGTGACTGAACCACCGGACCCAGGCTCCTCCTACCCCCTGGGAATAGACTTACTAAGGCCACCCCCTACCCTGTCCAACTACACTCCCCCAAATGTAACCAGTGTTGGTCATCTTACTTTAAAAAAGTAATTAGTTAAGTTACAAATTACTTCTCCCAAAAAATAATTGCATTAGTAACTCAATTACTACATTGGAAAAGTAATTAGTTACTCAGCAAAGTAAATGTGACTTTTTAAAAATATTCTATAATGCAATTACATTCTATAACATCTTTAATATCAACAATGTTTATATTAACTGACTGAAGAATAAAAACACTATATACAGTATTTTGGAACATTTGATATTTATTTGAACCTAAATGTTGAGGGGGGTGGCAGCGGTGGTACTTGAGGGGTGGCAGCAGTGGTACTTGAGGGGTGGTAGCAGTGGTACTTGAGGTGGTGGCAGCGGTGGCACTTGAGGGGGTGGCAGCAGTGGTACTTGAGGGGGTGGCAGCGGTGGTACTTGGGGAGGTGGCAGTGGTGGTGGTGTACTGGGGGAGTGGCAGCGGTGGTACTTTGGGGGGTGGCAGCTGTGGTGTACTGGGGGGTGGCAGGCAGTGTGGTACTTGCGGGGGTGGCAGCAGTGGTGGTGCCATCCTCTCCCACCACCACCACTTCTGCCTCTTACTGATCCCATCCCCCACCACCATGGATCTCATCCCTACCCTATCCCCCCCCATCATCTCTGGTGTAGAAGTGATGGTGGGTGGGTAGGGATGGGATCAGTAAGCAGAGGTAGTGGAGAACATGATACGGATCGATTGCACTGCAATTCGAATCATCAGTCACTTACTTGAATGCCTCCAGGGATGCCTTTTCTCATGGGGAGAGAGAGACCCTCCCCTTCACTCGATTGGTGTCAGCTGGTCAGCTGACTTCATTTTTTAGTGTCCGCCCCGCCTCCCTACATTCTCTCTCTGGATAGGTGGGGCGGGATGGGGCGGTCCAGACAGTCTCTCTGAGTCTCAGCCTCTTCTCAGCTCAGCGGGCAAAAGCCCCACTCCCCGTGGAACAAACGGCCAGGCAGCACGGCCACGGCGGGCCCCCTGGGCGGTAGATGTAATTGAGCTAACTCTGCCCAAGTAATGGGAACTGAGTTACCATGAGGGGAAGAGTAATCAGTTACTCGTTACCCTCTAAAATAACTGCGTTTTTTTTAACTCATTCACTGCCTTTTGGCTAAGATCAAGTGTAGTAACTGTTCTTATCAGTTACCAGGAGGTGGCGCTTGCTTCCATCCCTGTTCTACGGCGAGGTGGAGCAGGGATGGCGGTTGCTATGCAAAACCTGCTGGTGTGAAGGTAACCTGGAGCGGTTCGCAGCCAAAAGGGAAGCCTTCTGATGAGGATGGAGAACCACTGGTCGGCCCCAGGGGAGGGGACCCTGGCCTTCTGGCCTGGATTGGGGTAGCTTTAGCTCCGGTCAGTTTTTCGGGAGGGAACGTTGGTTCCCCTTTCTCCCACCGGGGGAACGGCCAGTACTTCCCGAATGTAATTAGGTAGAGTGATGGGAGCGAGGGTGAGGCCTGATGGCAAAGGGCTCTCATTAAGCTCCTGGATCTCCATGTCTTTCTGGCTGGAGTGGGGGCTGCTGTGGTCTGGGCTGGGGGGTCAGGATGCTTTTGTTGAAAAGCCTATGGTGATGTGCCCCTGAAGTGGCATTTCAGGGGTGCCTTACGTTCACTGTGCTTAGTCACGTTGATGTTTGGCACCATGGCCACCTCACTGTATACACGCTTTTTCACACCTGCCTCTAGGGCCGGGCCTTTTGGCTAGGACCAGAGGAATTTTTGATTTCTGGCCGGAGGGCCTGGTCATTGTATTAAACAATAGCCACCTTTTCACTCTCCTTCTTCACTATCCCTTCCCCACTTTATTTTTAATTTTTTAATTTTTGTTTTTTTTGAGTGTTGTGTGTCACATTTTATGTTTGTCACTTGCACGTTTGGCGAGTAGGGTGTCGGTCCTCGGGCCAACCCTGAAAGTCTTGTGGGAGGGTGGACATAGGCCTTCTGGCTTGGTTCGCCCTCTCTTTGGGGGTCTCCCTTTGGGGTAACCTCTACCCTAGTACCTGGGTGGGTCTGTTTCGGCAGACCTTCCGGAGAAAGGCGGTCGTCTGGTTTCGGCCAGATGGGCCATGTATGGTACCTCAGTCCCCGTCTGGAGCCTAACGCCCCGGGGGATCAGCGTAAGGTCCTTCCTAGTGGAGGACAGTAGGACAACCGTTGCACGTTTTTGTGTTCACTCTTGATGTGTGTGCACTTTTTTTGGCACCGGGTGGAAGTTTCTGGGTGTGTTTTGCACGCCGCAGGCTTTTCAAAACTTACATCACTGAATGTAACCCCTATCATTGCTGATTTGCCCTGCTACCCTGTCATGCCAGCCCTGCGCCTAAGCCTGCGTCTTACTGCGGGCTTCTCTTGATTGCCATTATGGTGATTTGGTCCTTACAAAACATTTATATTATAAATTAGATTCCAATTTATATTCAGTTTCATTTATCATAACTAATCAACAACGATACAAATTAAATATATCATGTAGACAAATAGAAAATATCATATATCACCCCTAGTTGCTGAAAACAAATATATGCTTTAATAATGGTTGCATGGTAGGCAGATAGTATTATGCTGCATACACACGATCTGAGTTTTCGTCTGAAAAAACATCCAAGATTTTTCCGACGAAAACTCAGGAATTTCGCTCAAGCTTGGTTTGCATACACAGAGACACACAAAAATACTCAGAACTTTCGACCATCAAGAACGCGGTTATGTACAACACTACGACGAGCCGAGAAAATTAAGTTCAATGCTTCCGAGCATGCATCGAATTATTTCCGAGCATGCGTAGGAATTTTACACATCGGAATTGGTACAGACGATCGAAATTTCCGATCGGAACTTTTTCCATCAGAAAAACAGAGAACCTGCTCTCAATCTTTTGCTGGTGGGAAAAAGTCAGATGGAGCATACACACGGTCGCAATTAACAACCAAAATATTGGACTTTTGCTGGCGGAGTTTCCGATTGTGTGTACAGGGCATAAGATGACACACAGAGTAAGTAAGTAAGTAACAAAACCAACTTCCAAGCCATTATGGAGAAAATGCATGTACAAATCTAGGCCAGGAAAGACATACTACATGCCATACATGGGCATATATGTTTTGAATCTAAGAACTCAGGAGGATTTGGTTTTGAAAGGCTCAGTACAGATGGGCATCAAGAAACAACATTTTACTCACCTTTCATGTTTTTGCACAGTCATTCCTATGAAAGGCTTCCTTGGGAGTGCCTCTTAAGAAACTGCTACGTTTTGGTGCAAATCCCACCTTATAGGGTATGAATGCTTGCCCACATCCACATCTGTATGAGCTGCGCATTTGATCACCATGCTCAGATACAGAAGTAAGTCACAACTCCGTGGGTTCCTGGATACACCCGGGGAAGACAAGTTCTACAACTTTCCTTTCTCAGCAACTCAGAAATCCATACCTGATGAGGCAGAGATTGCTGGGCAAGAAACCTGCAGTCAGGTTAGAGGCCCCCCCCACTATCAGAACTGGCATGTAGGCAGCTGGGCAGGAGCATAATAACATGCAGCCTCTGTAAAAAAAAAAAAACAGCTACTGTGGGGTAGACATGTGCAGAGTGAAATTTTTCCTTTTTTCAAATTTCATTTTCGTCCAAAAAATAAATTTATTTAGTTACTCCCGAAATTCGTTTTTATTTATTTTGTTTTTCGTTAAAAAATTGCATTCGTCCGAAAATCCACATGAATTACTGTCGAATCTGTCTTTGAAGGCTTATGGTGTCTGTCGAATGTATAAAGAAGATTCGACGGAGCTGCTAAACTCTATATAGCCTATAGGCGGAGCATTTGACTCCGGAAATGTAGGATTGCAGCGTCGTACAGTTTCGATGCTCCGTCTAATATTATAAACGTGTGTGTTTTTCGTTGCTTTGTCAAATCTCCGTCGTTAATGTTGAATGAAGTCTCACAGTGTTAGGTGTCAGATAGTGAGTGACTGATAATAATGAATATGGCGGCAACCCATTGTGAGACCGATATGGAGGCATTGGATGACGTTCCTGGGCCATCTACAAGTGTTTCTGTATATATATTATATATTCGTTCAAACAGATACTGGTGGACTGGTGATAGCGATCACTAGGGATGAGCTTCGTGTTCGAGTTGAACATATGTTCGACTTGAACATCGGCTGTTCGCCCGTTCGGCGAATTCCGAACATTATGGGCCGTTCGCGCCAAATTCATGTGGCGCTCACGGGCCACAATGCACTGCGATGGAGCAGTGCATTGCTGGCTCATGATTGGCCTAGCACGCACTGTGACCCCGCATGCTTGGCCAATCACAGCGTGGGCAGCGAGGAGAGCCATGATTGCAGGATGCCTGTAGCCAATCATAGCTCAGGCTGTGTAGTACACGCCCCACATTATATAAGGCCGCCAGCGCAGCGGCCTTGTGTAGTGTGTTAGCGTCTGAAGCAGTTAGGGGGTGTTCTGTGTACCTTCAACACAGTATACACCGATCTTTATCGGACGATTTTTCGATCTTGCTCTTCTGTAGTGGTTGTTGTCTGCGTGCCCTGTCCGCAGTATACACCGCTATATTCACCTCACCTATATAGCTAGCGATATATCTATCTTTTATAATAGAGCTTGCAATCAGTGTTAGGAGCTTGTGCGTGCTGTCTGCGTGCTCTGTACCCAGTACACACCGCTATATCCACCTACATAGCTCTTCTCTATTTGAGCCATCTGCCATCTGCAGGAGTTATTGGAAGTTGTGTGTTCCTCCAGCACAGCACAGTATACATCTGTATTTACCCTTTATTGCTGGTGTTCTATAATAAAGGCATCTGCAGGAGTTAGTGGGTGTTGTGTGCCTCCAGCACAATATACACCTGTATCTACCCTTTATTGCTGTTCTCTAATAGAGCCATCTGCAGGGCTTAGTGGGTGTTGTGTGCCTCCAGTACAGTATACCCCTTTATCTACCCTTTATTGCTGGTGTTCTATAATAAAGGCATCTGCAGGAGTTAGTGGGTGTTGTGTGCCTCCAGCACAATATACACTACCCAATTGCTGTTTTATCCAACTCCCTTCAGGCCATTACCATGTCTGGAAGGCCAGCAAGGAGAGGCAGACAGGCGCAAGCCGATAAAAGAGGGCAAGCAGGCTCTGTGTCTAGAGACAACAGTGCTGGTCGTGGACACGGTGCATCGTCATCAGCACGTGGCCATGGGACACGCTTGTCCTTCTTTTCGGCAGCTGGACATGTTGAGCCGCAACATGCCAATGACTTGGTAGAGTGGATGACCAAGCCCTCTTCATCCTCCTCATCCTCTCTCACCCAGTCTCAGGGTAGTAGCAAAGCAGCTGCCAACGCATCGTCTTCCCTCGTCTCAATGTCATCATCAGTGACTCCTTCCCTAGACCCACCACGTCCTCCTGAGGAGTCTCCTGAACTCTTTGAGCACAGTGTTGGGTACATGCTCCAGGAGGATGCCCAGTGTTTTGTAGGCTTTGATGATGACACTCAGCTAGAGGAAGGCAGTAGCGTGAATGCAGAGAGAGGGGATGCTCAAGAAGGACAGCAATCTGGCAGTCATGTTCCACAAGCTGCAGCATACTGCCAGGTTTGCTACAGCGATGAAGAGGGAGGGGATGATGAGGGCACTGACTCCACATGGGTGCCTGGTAGGAGAGAGGAGGAGGAGGAGGAGGAGGAGGCACATGTCCAACGAGGCAGGATGCCATCCGGGGGCCAGCTTAGGGGCAGCACACCGACTGAATCACACCGCAGGGCTCCGCCTGTGCAGGGCGCTGCCTCTGCGCGTTATTCTAAATGTTCTTTGGTGTGGGCCTTTTTTGAGACGAGTGCATCAGATCGCACCGCTGCTATTTGCAACATATGTCTCAAGCGTATCTCGCGTGGCCAAAACATCAGCCGCTTGGGCACCACATGCTTGACCAGACATATGTTGACCTGCCATGCAGCTCGTTGGCAAGCGTACCTCAAAGACCCACACCAAAGAAAAAAGCGGACCTCTCCTTGCTCCTCATCAGCTGGCATCTCCAACCCCACTAGACCTTCAGTCCTCTCTGAAACCTGCTCTGAGAGGAATGAAGGTGTAGAATTAGGAGTGTCACAGCCAAGTGCTTCCGGGCACTCTGCTAGCAGTACACCCACGTCCGATTATAGCAGGCAAATGTCCCTGCCCCAGCTGCTGGACCGGCGAAAGAAGTTCACTCCCAGCCATCCACATGCCCAGCGGTTGAATGCTAGCTTGGCTAAATTGCTAGCACTTCAACTGCTGCCTTTTCAGTTGGTAGACTCGGCCCCCTTCCATGAGTTTGTACAATGTGCGGTTCCTCAGTGGCAGGTCCCCAAACGCCACTTTTTCTCACGGAAGGCGATTCCGGCTCTCTACCGGCATGTGGAAGGCAATGTCCTTGCCTCGCTGGACAGGGCGGTCAGCGGTAAGGTGCATATTACCGCTGACTCATGGTCCAGCAGGCATGGACAGGGACATTACCTGTCTTTCACGGCCCATTGGGTCACTCTTCTGGCAGCTGGGAAGGATGCAGGACAAGGTGCAGTAGTGTTGGAGGTTGTTCCGCCACCACGCCTCCAAAATGCTACTATTGGTTGTGACACACCTCTCTCCTCCACCCCCTCCTCTTCTTCTTCCTCCATGGCCTCTTACAGTGCTCTGTCCTCAGAACCAGCGGTGCTCTGTAGGCGTTCCAGGGGCTACGCAAGTACGCAGGCAAAACGATGCCATGCCGTGCTTGCGCTGGTTTATTTGGGGGACAGGAGCCACACTGGGGCGGATGTTTTGTCAGCTCTGCAGGGGCAGGCCGAGAGGTGGTTGACGCCACGCCAGCTTAAGCCAGAAATGGTGGTTTGCGACAATGGCACCAACCTCCTCTCCGCCCTCCGACAGGGACAACTGAGCCATGTGCCCTGTGTAGCTCACGTCCTTAACCTGGTGGTGCAGCGTGGAATAATGGACAGGGCACTTGAGGCAGAACAGAGGCAGGAAGAGGAGGACTTCCTTGCCTCTCAAGGCCCCCTTTATCCAGACAGTGTTCCTGCTGTGCCACCCATCACACAGGAGGAGGAAGAGGAGGATGATTGTGTCAGCATGGAGGTGGAGGCTGGCACTCAGCATCAGCAGCAGCAGCAGTCTTGTAGGGATGATTTACAGTCCCAAGAAACCCGTGGACTTGTACGTGGCTGGGAGGAGGTAGCTGCGGATCATGTTGTCCTTAGTGACCCAGAGGACTCCGGACCGAATGCCTCAGCTAACCTACGCTGCATGGCCTCCCTGATCCTGCAAAGCCTGCGGAAGGATCCTCGTATTCTTCGGATCAAAGAGAGGGACCATTACTGGCTGGCCACTCTCCTTGATCCACGGTACAAGGGTAAGGTTGCTGACCTTATCTTGCCATCGCAGAGGGAGCAGAGGATGAGACATCTCCGGGAGGCCTTGCAGAAAGGTCTGTGCAACGCATTCCCAGAGACTGGGAGGTTACAAACTCCTGGTCCTGGAAAACGTGTTGCTGAGGCATCGGTCAGAAGGAGCGGTGGAGAAGGTGGCCGTCTGACTGATGCTTTCAGCCAATTTTTTAGTCCGCAGCCCCAAGGTATGATCGGTTCCAGCAACCATCGCCAGCGTCTGATTTACATGGTGCAGGAATACCTAAGGGCAAGGTCAGACTTGGACACCTTTCCCACTGAAAATCCTCTGGCTTACTGGGTCTTGAGGATGGATCACTGGCCAGAGCTTGCACAGTATGCAATTGAGCTACTGGCCTGTCCTGCATCCAGCGTTCTTTCGGAACGCACCTTCAGTGCTGCTGGTGGCTTTGTTACTGATCACAGGGTGCGCCTGTCCACCGAATCAGTTGATCGACTGACCTTCATCAAGATGAATCAGTCTTGGATAACCCACAGCTACCAAGCACCTGAAGTTTATGTAACCGAATAATTTTTTTGAAATATCACATCCCTTCAAGTCTGCCTATGGTGATGCTGAGTGACTGTCCTGTTATGTTGATTGTCTATCCTCTTCCTCCTCCGCTGATATGTTGGAAGAACATTTCTGGTTCTGGGTGATGCCATCAGCCCAATTTTTCTGCCCCTGTTTAACAGGGGCGTTTAATTACAATTTTTGATGCAATACTTTGCAGCAGGGCTAATTCCTGCAATAAAACTAGAGTATATGGGAGAGGTTGCAGTGTCGTAGCACCAGCACCAGTGCCTAAGGCCCAATTTTTCTGCCCCCGTTTAACAGGGGCGTTTAAATACAATTTTTGATGCAATGCTTTGCAGCAGGGCTAATTTCTGCAATAAAACTAGAGTATATGGGAGAGGTTGCAGTGTGGTGGCACCAGCACCAGTGCCTAAGGCCCAATTTTTCTGCCCCTGTTTAACAGGGGCATTTAATTACAATTTTTGATATAATATTTCACAGGAGGGCCCGTTCCTGTGCCCACCCAGATTAACTGTGAGGACTTATAGTGTTGTGGCACCAGCACCACAACCACCAAAGGTCAATTTTTCTACCACTGTTCAACAATGACATGTAATTACAATTCTTGATATAATCGTTCACAGCAGGGCGCTCCAGCGCCCACCAAGAGTCACTACTTTCAAACATCCAACTTACAAACATCTCCTACTTGCAAACGGAAGGAGACAACAGCAAGTGAGATGAAAAAAGATGGACGACAAAACAAATTATACAGGGGTGATAACCCTTCCCTATGTTTTCCAAAAAGCTTAAAAAGTTTTTTTGACTGGAGCTACACTTTAAAAATGTACCAGTTGAAAATTACAGACAGATTCAACTTAACACAACAAACCTACACAGTCCCTGTCTTGTTTGCACCGCCTGTATACTGCTATTCTGAGTATATAGGGCCTTGGGGGCCACACTTCCTTTTTTTAATATGGGTACGGGGTTCCCCTTAATATGCGTACAAGACCCAAAGGGGCTGGTAATGGGCAGGGAGGACTACCCATGCCATTTTTCTCAATGATTTTCAACCATATTGCAGGAACCAGATATAACATTAAAACCGCAAGCAGTTTTAAATGATGTTATTTCCGTTTAATGTCATTTTGTGCAGGGACTGTTCTAAACACGGGAAACACATGGCACTTCACAGGCATACTACAGACACCCCCCAGGCACGATATTTAAAGGAATATTTCACTTTTTTTTTCACTTTAATCGTCATTAAAATCAGTGCTCCCGCCAAAACGGCCATTTTTAAAAACATTTTAGGCATTGACCCATGTCCCCTGGGGCAGGAGCCAGGTCCCCAAACCCTTTTTAGGACAGTATCTTGCATATTAGCCGTTAAAATTAGCACTTTTAATTTCGAACATTCGAGTCCCATAGACTGCAATGAGGTTCTAAAGTTCGTACGAATTTGGGGTCCGCTCGAAAGTTCTGGTGCGAACCGAACCGGGGGGTGTTCGGCTCATCTCTACCGATCACTGATCAGACAGGTAACAAGATTCTATAATAATAAATCTCTCCCACAACACAGACAGCCTCTGAGGCTATCACAACAACACTAGCAGCAACACTAGTATCACTATAAGGTTCTCACACTAACACAATAGCAGCAGATTATTAGGAAAAAGCTAAGTTGAACTGTAGCTTGCTTCACTATTGTTCTGCTGCTGTGCTTATGCTTAATAATAATTTGGGTTCTCTGACAAGTGACAATTCAAACGGACCAGCTAAGATTGACTGTCTTCTGAAATGATGATTAATTGTCTGCGTCTCTCTCTGCTAGCAATCGTAAGTGAAAGTAAGTTGGCTGTACATGTGTACTTAGTTCTAGCTATTTTATTGCTCCTCTTCTTTGGTTACAATCAGCCAATAACATTCATCATTATCATAATTTTTATTTTACTTCCCCCCCCCCAATTCCAGAATCTTTTCTCTCTGTCAAATCTTTTCTCTCTATGTTGAATCTTTTCTCTCTGTCAAATCTTTTCTCTCTGTCGAATCTTTTCTCTATATAATCTTGGACTAAGAGAGGTAAGGTTAGGCACATTCAACCACAGGTTCAATAGACACAGATTGTTATTGTCAGAGTCACGTCGAATCTCCTATTCTATATCAAACTGTTGTAACAACGAAAACGAAAAATCGTTTTCGGATTTCGTTATCGTCTGTCAAAACAAAAACGAAAATACCTGAAATTCGGACGAAAATGCATTCGGACGAAAATGAATGCACATGTCTACTGCGGGGAGCCTCAACCTGATTGCTAACAGAGTGCTACAGTTTCAGAGGAGTGGCGCTTTGTCTTTGGACTTAGATCTCGCTAACATTCACATGTGGTACCAGCGCTAGCCTGAATTTCACTTTGAAGGACCCTATTTATGAGGATAATTGCAAGTAGTTGTGCTCTCTACTGTTTTACTGGTAGTAGATTAAGTAGTAGTGATTGTTATGCCGCGTACACACGTAGCGGACTATCCGACGGACTTAGTCTGGCAGACTTCCCGCCAGACTGTCCGTCGGACTTTCCGAACGGGCTACTTGCCCACACATGTCACTTTTTCAGTCCGCCGTACTTTTGAAATGAACGGACTCGCCCACACACGCGGAGTAAAGTCCGCTCATTTCGAGCGCGTCTCCAGGTAGGGGGGGCCCGCGAAGGAGACGTCGCTGGCCCCGCCACCTGGTATGGACTTAAAGGGGAACCCCAACGCCGAAAAAAATCGGCGTGGGGGTCCCCCCAGGTCCACAACAGACCCTTGTCCGAGCACGCTACCCGGCCGGCCAGGAAAGGGGGGGACGAGCGAGCAGCCCCCCTCCTGAGCCGTACCAGGCCGCGTGCCCTCAACATGGGGGTGCCTTTGTACTTTATTTTACAGGTGAATGGGTAGGGGTACATTGTACCCCATACTCATTCACATAGGGTGGGGGGCTGGTATCCGGGGGGCCCCCTTATTAAAGGGGGCTTCCGGATTCCGATAAGCCTCCCACCCGCAGACCCCGACAACCAACGGCCAGGGTTGTCAGGAAGAGGCCCTTGTCCTCATCAACATGGGGGCAAGGTGCTTTGGGGTGGGGGGGCCATGCAGCCCCCCTTCCCCAAGGCACCCCCCATGTTGAGGGCACGCGGCCTGGTACGGCTCAGGAGGGGGGGCCGCTCGGTCGTCCCCCCTCTCCTGGCCGGCCGGGTAGCGTGCTCAGACAAGGGTCTCTTGTGGACCTGGGGGGACCCCCACGCCGATTTTTTTCGGCGTTGGGGTTCCCCTTTAAGTCCATACTAGGTGGCGGGGCCAGCGACGTATCCTTCGCGGGCCCCGCCTACCCTGAGACCCGCTCGAATGAGCGGACTTTTCTCCGGGCGGGAAAAGTCCGCTCATTTCAAAAGTACGGCGGACTGTCATACACACGGCCGGATTGTCCGCCGAAATTCGAGTCCGGTGGGAAGATTGGAGTGCAAAACTACTTTCTAAGTCCGCCGTACTTTCGGGTCAAAAAAGTATGCCGGAGGCTACACACAGGGGGATTGTCCGGCGGACTTGAGTTTGCCGGACTTTTCCACCCGATTGTTTGATCGTGTGTACGCGGCATTAGCTTGACTCTCTATTGTTATAGAGTCTTATAGGGACAATGGTATGCACCCCATGTTACCCTGAATGAGTTACAGGAACATTGCAGTCCATGCTTGTGAGGCATGTTTTTCCCACCCTGAACCTATTTTGCATCATTGATTCTAACTTTGCACTTGTTCAAGCAAATATATATACACTTGCAGGCCACCTTTTGTCTTCAGAACTGCCCTAATTCTTCATGGCATAGATTCAACAAGGTGTTGGAAACATTCCTCAGAGATATTGGTCCATATTGACATGATGGCATCACACAGTTGCTGCAGATTTGTCGGCTGCACATCCATGATGTGAATCTCCCATTCCACCACATTACAAAGGTTCTCTATTATATTACCGTATTTGCCGGCGTATAAGACGACTGGGCGTATAAGACGACCCCCTATTTTTCAAGTGAAAACATAGGTTTTGGGCAATACTCGCGGTATAAGACTACCCCCCTTCTGAGGCAACACCATTTTAAAAAAACATTAGAACAATTAAAAAATACAAAGCAAGAATGCCAACTACTCATCCGCCATGCTGTGTTATGTCATAAAGTAAATCAAACAATAATAACACAAACAGATCTATTGAATGCCACAACACTGGAAAGTAGAATTTTTCACTAACCAAACCTATACCACTTTTGGGTTACATTCTATGGGAATTGTCCACCAAAATGCATTTAATAACCCCCTGTCATATGTCCCAGATTTACCTGTCCCTCTTGGGTGCCTGGGACCTCAAAGGCAAACAGCAGGATGTATAGTAGTAGGAGATCAGTGAATGGATTTACCCAGGGAAGTATGGTGAGCGGTGTATTATTTTAATGAATACAACTCCTGCTTGGATTGGCAGAGGCTGTAGCATCGTCAGCCCTTGTCTCTCTCTCTCTCTCTCTCTCTCTTAATAGAATACATCGCTCGCTGGGATTGGCTCAACGGCGTATACTGTTTGTAGCTGCAGCCACATACAGTATTAGCAGACATTTGGGGGCTGACATCCATCGGGCAGCATTGTATACCTGTATACCCGGCGTATAAGACGACCCCCGATTTTTGGGCATTTTTTTTAAGTGTAAAAGGTAGTTTTATACGCCAGCAAATACAGTATATTGAGATCTGGTGACTGTGGAGGCCATTGGAGTACAGTGGCCTCATTGTCATGTTTAAGAAACCAGTGGTGAGATGATTTGAGCTTTGTGACATGGTGCATTATCCTGCTGGAAGTAGCCATCAGAAGATGGCTACACTGTAGTCATAAAGGGATGGACATGGTCAGCAACAATACTCAGGTAGGCCGTGGCAAATAAACAATGCTCAATTGGTACGAAGGGGCCCAAAGTGTGCCAAGAAAATAGTCCCCCACACCATTACATTACCACCACCACCAGCCTAAACCATTGATACAAGACAGGATGGATCCATGTTTTCATGTTGTTTACACCAAATCCTGACCCTACCATCTGAATGTTCCAGCTGAAATCGAGACTCATCAGACCATGCAACATTTTTCCCATCTTATATTGCCCAATGTTGGTGAGCCTGTGTGAATTGTAGCCTGTTTCTTGTTCTTAGCAGACAGCAGTGGCACACAGTGTAATCTTCCGCTGCTGTAGCCCATCTACTTCAAGGTTTGATGTGTTGTGCGTTTAGAGAGAGTACTCTGCATACCTTGGTTGTAACGAGTGGTTATTTAAGTTACTGTCACTTAAATTCTCTTTCTTCCCCATTCTGATGCTCGATTTGAACTTCAGTAAGTCATCGTCACCATGTCTAGATGCCTAAATGCATTGAGTTGTTGTCATGTGATTGGCTGATTAGCAAATTGGGTTGCCAAGCAATTGAACAGGTATATCTAATAAAGTGGCCAGTGAATGTCAATGGGACTTTTAATGTGCCAACACTAAGAGGAGAATTCCATTAAAATAATAATTTTTATTTAAAATTCTTTGAAAAAGAGGGTGTTTTTCACAAACTTCTTGCATTATAGATTGTCAAACTGTCCATATTAATCACAATTGAATCATTCTTCTGGAAAACCCCCTATGTGCCCTAAACCTATATTGCATACATCACTAACATCATATACAAGATCATACATTTTTCTTGAGAGGAGGAATTGCAAGTGGCAAAGTCAGTACAGGAAATATTGCTTGCAGACAGTAAAGTACCATGGAATATACAGCCCTTAGAATTTGAAAGTAAGCAGCAGAGAAGATGGAAAGCATGCAGCAAATCCAGGAAGATGTGAAACGAGGTGGCCAGCAGACAGGCCGCACTCACAACATGAAAGAAGATTTTTCAAGTAAGCTTATATTGGAATGTTAAAAATAACTATTGGTTATATTGCTATTGGCTCCTGTGGCTTTCAATCAAAGTCAGTTAGCCAAACAGGGGAGAGAGGTGGCAACCCATAACAACCAACTAGAATTCAGTCTGCTGAAATCAGTTCAATTTAACATAGATGCTCATTAATTTGCTACAGATTACAATAATTGTTTTGGGTCGATGATTGAAACTCACGGATGGTTGGTAAAGGAAGTCACACCTCTCACTCACTGTGTTTTGTCTAAACTTTAGCCTAAGCTATTGAGGAATGTTAACTATTGTTCAATAAAGTAGCAAAGGAGAAAGAGGAAAACATGGAAAGGAGCACAAAGCTTCACTTTGCTGGATGTGTAGAAGACCACATAATAATCATATGCAATTTTATTGGACTAAAAATTTATCTATTTATTAGTGTTGACATAGTAAAGAATTAAATGTACAGAAAACCAATAAACATCTTACTTAAAGCGGTAGTAAACCCGCTGAAATTATTTTTTTTTAGACCTGCAAGGGAAAAGGCATAATGAGCTAGTATGCACCGCATACTAGCTCATTGTGAAATACTTACCTTAGAACGAGGCCCTGATATCTCCGACTATCCACGCCGAGGGAGCTGACATGTTCCCTCGGCGTTTCTTCTGCGATATCGTCACTCTTGCGCATGAGTGTGGGAGATTTCTTTCTGGCCGGGTCCAGCGTCTGCCGGGCTTTCAGTCGAAATCCCCTGTGCACATGCGCAGCTGCAGTCAGCGGCTCATTGCGAGGGGAATATCTCCTAAACCATACAGGATTTTTTTTTACCTACAGGTAAGCCTTATAGGCTTACCTGTAGGTAAAAGTAAAAAAAAAAAACACTATACAACTACTTTAAGAATTAGAATTTAAAGGAATAGAAGAGAAACACGAGAATTGATAGTTGTCTCATCACCTTCTGAGAATACTAGCTCTCTGATTGTCATGCTCACTAATTTTCTTCTAACACATAATAATAGGAGGCGCACATAATAATAAACAGTAGATAAAAATGTGCAAAATAAAACATGAAACAATAGTCTGTATCTCTATGTGCAATCTTGAATAGTAACTCCACCAATGCATATCACTCAGTACTCTAGGTGCAATCCCACCACCTACTCACTGAAATTCACAGTATGAAAATGAGCACCTGTCTAAGGCCCCTTTCACACGAGGGGGATTGGCTCAGATATAACTCCGTTGATCTCCGTTGAGCTGGCAGATGACAAGTCCCTCTCTGCTCACTGAGCGGGGAGGGACCTGTCAGAGCCCCGCTGATTTCTATGGGGAGATCGGACAAAAACGGCATGTCCATTTTCATCAGCTCTCCCCGATTCACCAGACGGATGGCTGAATGTATCGTCATATATCTGTCTTGAGCGGATCAGGTGGCAGGCGGGTGTCAGCGAACACATCTCTGCTGACACCCGCCTCCCCATAGAAGTCAATGAGTGGCCTGCTCGGATCTGCCTGAAAAACGGACAGGCGGATCCAAGCGGGCTTATCATGTGACAGGGGCCTAAGGTCGGTCAAAATGCACTTCATAATCTCCACTCAATGGAATGAAACTCTCTTACCTCTATTGTCTTGAATTCAGGATAAATGGTGATAGTGACAAATCAGCATGTTCTTGCGCCAGCAAATAGGGGTGCATTGCTCAGAAAAGAGATGTCTCATGGTGTAATAGGTTTATTATACAAAAAAATAAAAAATGTAAGTACAACTAAAGGCAAAACTTCATTATTTTTAAAAAAAATTTTGGACAGTGCGAAGATGGATCAAAACACCTGTCAAGTTTGTTTTGCTACCTCTGCCCTCATTAGGGAGATCCATCCACCATTACCATTTACGATTATCATCAAACGTGAAAGTAAAAGAAAATTCAGAATTTGGGGATATAGGGGAAATCTTCCAATGGAGCCACTAATTCTGGTGCCTGGGGGTCCCCAATGGGTTCCCTTAATTTCCAGGGATTATCTCTCAATTTCTGTTTTGGCTATGGGACAGGAAGTGAAGTTAAATCTCCCCAATGGGACACATATGACAGGTGTTATAACCCTCCCTTACCCTATGCAAAATAAATAAATTAAAGTTTTGCCTATAGTTCTAGTTTAAAACAGCAGGAAACACTCACATGATAAATGCATATGTATACAGAGCTGGAGCAAGCTAGGAGCAGATCACAGCCACAATTCCGAACGCCAACATTTTACCCAGTATCGGGTGAATACCAACGTGCCTGCATGGACTTCATCAGAGTCTCTTTTACCTGTGAGCATGAAGGATGAGGTTTTTGCAAATTGGAAAATCTCTATGTGTAAGATCAGGCACTGCAGAGATTGATACATCCACTATATGACAATGTATTAATACTAGTTAATATATCTGACAGTACAATGTATGACATCAAACAAAGTTCATTTGTTCTACATAAATATAAAAATATCCAAGAAAATAACATGAGTTAGGTTTAAATGGGTTAAGCAATCTGATTACATAGTGTCATAGACAGTTCAAAGGCAATCTGAACTAGACCATTGTTGTATTTGTAAGATACCAGGGTTTTTTCTTTTGATTCCTAGCAAACATTTGCCTGTTCCAGAATGGGCAAAGTTGGGGATTTAACAAATGAGCAGGGCCTTCTGATTTCTACTGCATTAAATGTATTGTAATTTATGTTGTAAAGCTCTGCATAAACTGTTGGCACTATATAAATCCTGTATAATAACAATGCTGAAGTAATGCAGGGGGTATAACACTAGACACATGAGTAGGATAGGACTGCTGAGGGTGTAACGGTGAGCAATATGTGTAGGAGAGGAGAGCAAAGGGCTATAGCAGTTGGCAGTATGTACAGGAGAGACATGTAGATGGCATCATATTATATTTTTACTTGTAAAAATGTACTTTACTGTGGCAACAGGTTGTCTTTATGTAGACAGCCAAGGTCTTTTAGCACCAACACACTGAAGCTCTAAACTCAGTAGTGTTAAGTAGGGATAGGCCAAATACCCCCCGGTTCGGTTCCCACCAGAACACCTCGAACAAGCAAAAAGTTCTAGCGAACATCCAAATGCTATTAAAGTCTATGCGACACGAACATGAAAAATTCATCAAAAGTCCTCATTGTAAAGGCTTATATGCAAGCTATTGCCATAAAAAGTGTATGGGGACCTGGGTACTGCCCTAGGGGACATGTATCAATGCAAAAAAAAGTTTTTAAAACAATCGTTTTTTCAGGAGCAGTGATTTTTATGATGCTTAAAGTGAAACAATAAAAAGGAAATATTCCTTTAACTATCGTGCCTGGGGGGTCCCCTTAGCCTGCCTGTAAAGTGGTGCATATGTGCGATGTGTAGAACATCCCGCAGCAATAATTACATTTTTAAAGTAAAAAATGTCATTTAAACTTGCTTGTGGCTAGGGATGAGCTTCGAGTTCGAGTCGAACTCATGTTCGACTCAAACATTGCCTGTTCGCCTGTTCAGCGAACAGTGAACAATTTGGGCTGTTCGTGGCAAATTCAAACACCCTGTACAAGTCTATGGGAGAAATCTAAAGTGCTAATTTTAAAGGCTAATATGCAAGTTACTGTCCTAAAAAGTGTTTGGGGACCTGGGTCCTGCCCCAAGGGACATGGATCAATGCAAAAAAAAGTTTTAAAAACGGCCGTTTTTTCAGGAGCAGTGATTTTAATAATGATTAAAGTGAAACAATAAAAGTGTTTTTAAATTTCGTACCTGGGGGGTGTCTATAGTATGCCTGTGAAGGGGCGCATGTTTCCCATGCTTAGAACTGTCCCTGCACAAAGTGTCATTTCGCAAGGAAAAAAAGTCTTTTAAAATCACTTTGAATTGTCGGTTTCCATAATACAGAGAACACTCATTGAGTGTTCTCTGTATTATGGGAGCCGACAATTCATTCATTGATAAAAAAAAAAGCGTGGGGTTCCCCTAAATTCAATTACCAGGCCCTTCAGGTCTGGTATGGATATTAAGGGGAACCCCGCGTTAAATTAAAAAAAAATTGACGTGGGGGTCCCTTAAAAATCCATACCAGACCCTTTATCTGAGCACGCAACCTGGCAGGCCGCAGGAAAAGAGGGGGGGACGAGAGAGCGCCCCCCCCCTGAACCGTACCAGGCCACATGCCCTCAACATTGGGAGGCTGCTTTGGGGGTCTGTGACCCCTCAAAGCACCATGTCCCCATGTTGATGGGGACAAGGGCCTCATCCTCACAACCCTAGCCGGTGGTTGTGGGGGTCTGTGGGCGAGGGGCTTATCAGAATCTGGAAGCCCCCTTTAACAAGGGGACCCCCAGATCCCGGCCCCCCTGTTTGAAATGGTAAGGGGGTACAAAAGTACCCCTACCATTTCACAAAGAAAGTGTAAAAAATGGTTTTCTATTTTTTGGGCCCATCGGGTGGCATGATTGAAGATGGATGTACTGTACATTGCGGGACACTTTTTTTTAAAATAAAGGAATTGTTAAAAACTGTCTCTTTTGGTTTTTACTTTTTTACACTTCTTTGGTGAATGGGTTGGGGGGGGGGGGTCAGGATCTGGGGACTCCCTTGTTAAAGGGGGCTTCCAGATTCCGATAAGCCCCTTGCCTGCAGACTTCGACAACCACCAGCTAGGGTTGTCAGGAAGAGGCCCTTGTCCTCATCAACATGGGGACATTATGCTTTGGGGTGCACCCCAAAGCACCCTCCCCATGTTGAGGGCACGTGGCCTGATATGGTTCAGGAGGGGGACGCTTGCTCACCCCCTCGCTTTCCTCACCTACCAGGCTACATGCTCAGATAAGGGTCTGGTATGGGTTTTGGGGGGGTCCACACCAATTTTTTTTTTTAATTGGCATGGAGTTCCCCTAAAATCTATGCCAGACCCAAAGGGCCTGGTATGGATTTTGAGGGGGACACCAAGCTGTTTTTTTTTATTTTGGCGTGGAGTTACCCTTAAAATCTATACTAGACCCAAAATGATTTTGGGGGGACCCCACATCGATTTATTTCTTAATTCTGTCACAGGGTTCCCCTTAACCACTTCAATACACTGTATTATATACTCTGCACTGCACTATATACACCCTGCACTGTATTATATATACTACAATGACTACACTATATACTCTGCAATGTATTATATATACTATACTGATCTCGCTATATACTCTCCACTGTATTATATATATACTACAATGACTGCACTATATACTCTGCAATGTATTATATATGATATACTGACTGCACTATATACTCTAAACTGTATTATATATACTACACTGACTGCTCTATATACTCTGAACTGTATAATATATACTACACTGACTGCACTATATACTCTCCACTGTATTATAAAAACGACAATGACTGCACTATATACTCTGCAATGTATTATATATACTATACTGATGACACTATATACTCGCCACTTTATTATATATACTACACTGACTGCACTATATACTCTGAACTGTATTATATATACTACACTGACTGACAGCACATTGCACTAACTACCTGCCTAATCTCTATTCATTCACTATTTACGGCTGCCATGTAAGCAGCATCCTTATATAGTGTGGGGCATGAACATTGCCCCTGAGCCATGATTAGCCAAAGGCACCCAGCCCTTTGGGTCTGGTATAGATTTTAAGGAGAACGCCACGCCAAAATAAAAAAAAAACATTGTGGGTCCTCCCAAAACCCATATCAGGCCCTTTGGGTCTGGCATGGATTTTAAGGGGAACTCCACTCCAAAATGTATGTTGATGGGGACAAGGGCCTCTTCCCAGCAACCCGGGCCAGTGGTTGTCGGGGTCTGCAGGTGGGGGGCTTATCAGAATCTGGAAGCTCCCTTTAACAAGGGGGACCCCAGATCCCGCCCCCCCCCCATGTGAATGGGTATCAGGTACCCCTACCCATTACCAAAAAAAGTGTCAAAAAGTAAAAAACACAAGAGACAGTTTTAACTAACGCCGCCCAAAGGACCCAAAAATAGAAAAAATTTAAAAGCTCTGCTAGATGGGAGACCTCTTGGCTTTGACAGCTGTTGTTCAGGCAAGGCCAGCCCGGTGATGTAACCGAGTGGCTCCGCCCCTTCTGATGTCTTCTGATGTCAGAGGGGGTGTGTCATCTGGTTTTGTCAGCAGGTGGGCCTGCCCTTGCTTATATAAGAGCTGTCAAAGTGAAAATACAGCAGTTTCCGTGGAGGCAAACTTTTTTCAGTATTTCTATTTGTCCGGTGCATCGGGCAGCGTGATTGATGGTGGATTTACTTTGCAACACACTTTGTTTTTCTTTTTTAATAAAGGAATTGTCAAAAACTGTCTCTTGTGGTTTTTACTTTTTGACACTTTTTTTTGGTGAATGGGGTAGGGGTATGATGTACACGCTACCCATTCACATAGGGGTTGGGATCTGGGGGCCCCCTTGTTGAAGGGGGCTTCCAGATTCCGATAAGTCCCCTGCCCAAAGACCCTGATAACTATGGGCCAGGATTGTTGGGAAGAGGCCCTTGTCCCCATCAACATGGGGACCACGTGCGTTGGGGTGGGGGGCACAGAGCCTCCCTGCCCCAAAGCACCCACCCCCCATGTTAAGGGCATGTGGCCTGGATTGATTCAA
This sequence comes from Lithobates pipiens, assembly GCF_037356315.1. NCBI lineage: Eukaryota > Metazoa > Chordata > Amphibia > Anura > Ranidae > Lithobates > Lithobates pipiens. The sequence continues at coordinate 421,287,871 of NW_027507748.1, forward strand.
GAGGGGGGGGCTGCTCCTAAAAAAAACAATTGTTTTAAAAACTTTTTTTTGCATTGATTCATATCCCATAGGGCAGTACCCGGGTCCCCATACACATTTTATGGCAAAACCTTGCATATCAGCCTTTAAAATGAGGCTAGAACTTTTTGCCTGTTCAAGGTGTTCTAGTGCAAACCGAACACTTGTGGGCTTCATGTGTGGAGAGATAAGATACGTGAACATTTAATTAATTGCCTCCCACTCAGCAGCATCTTGATAGCAAAAGTGCAGGGTTCACTTTCCTCTCTGCCATTGTAATCAGGAGAGGGAATAATGGGATGGGCAACAACAGATGTTCCAACATCCTTGGAGCATAAGGTGAACCTGGGAGCAGCGGCAGCAGAGATAGTGCTGAGCGTAGGAGCAGATCTTTTAGGCACATTGATTTGGAGTGTTTGTGGGGTGGCGCAAGGTTAGGGGTTTGTGTTATATCTTTGACTTGGATGTCATAAATACAATTGGATAAAACAAAAACTGTGCCTGGCTTAATTTCATGCTGCAAAACAACCAAATGTGATCATTTTAAAGGGGGTGATTTGTTTCCATATCCTCTATATTGATTTTATATATATAATATATATATTATATATATATATATATATATATATATATATATATATATATATATATATATATATATATATATATTCACTGGAACTAAGGGGCTAAGAACAACCCCTGAAAAACAGCCCCACACCATAATCCCCCCTCCACCAAATGATTTGGACCAGTTCACAAAACAAGGTCCAAGAAGACATGGATGAGTGAGTTTTTGGGTGGAGGAACTTGACTGGCCTGCACAGAGTACTAGAACTAGAAAAGTAATAGAACACTTTTGGGATGAATTAGAGTGGAGACTGCGAGCCAGGCATGCTTGGGAAAGGGTGGGCCAACTCAATATTGAACCGTACGGACTAAGCCCCTGTACACACGGTCAGAGATTTCGACAACCAGATCCGTCGGATTTTCTCAGTCGGATTTTGTCCGTCTGATCTTGTCCGAAACTGTTGCATACACACGGTCGGACTAAGTTGTCGAAAAATCCGATCTTTCAGAACGTGATGACGTAGATGGGACTACATTCAGGCTAGTAGCCAATAGCTTTGATGTAGGAATTTGATCTGAGCATGCGTGGCACTTGATCCGATCAAAATTCGCTACACATGATCGGAGTATGTCCGACCGGCCCAGTTGGTCGGGAAATATTTCCAACATGTTGGAAAATTGGGTCCAACGGATATTCCGACGGAATCAGTCCGATGCATACCACACACAGTCGGATTATCCGACGACACGGTCCGATAGGACACATTCCGACGGATTCTCCGACCGTGTGTACAAGGGCTAAGACTGGGAGGCCATTGAAGCTCATGTGTGTGCAGAGGCAGGTGTCCCAATACTTTTGGCAATATTATATATATGTATATATATCCCCTTTTTTCCTTAGAACTTCTTTAATTCTTTGTGGCATAGATTCAACACGGTGTTGGAAACATTCCTCAGAGATTTTGGGCCATATTGACATGATAACATCACGCATTTGCTGCAGATTTGTTGGCTGCACATCCATGTGGAAATCTCCCATTTCACCACATCCCAAAGGTGCTCTATTGGATTGAGATATGTCGACTGTGGAGGCCTTTGAGTACAATGAGCTTGTGAGCTCATTGTAGTGTTCAAGAAACCAGCAGTGAGATGATTTGATCTTTGTGACATGGTGCATTAGCCTGCTGGAAATAGCCATCAGAAGATGGGTACACTGTAGTCATAAAGGGATGGACATGGTCAGCAACAATACTCAGGTAGGCCGTGGTGTTTAAACAATGCTCAATTAGTAGTAAGTGGCCCAAAGTGTGCCAAGAAAATATCCCCCACACCATTACATCACCACCACCACCAGCCTGAATCGTTGCTATAAGGCAGGATGGATCCATGTTTTCATGTTGTTTACACCAAATTCTGACCCTAATGTCTGAATGTTGCAGATGAAATCGAGAATCATTAGACCAGGCAACCTTTTCCAATCTTCTATTGCCCAATTTTGGTGAACCTGTGCGAATTGAAGCCTTCGTTCCCTGTTCTTAGCTGACAGGAGTGGCACCCAGTGTGGTCTTCTACTGCTGTAGCCCATGTGCTTCAAGGTTTGATGTGTTGTGCATTCAGAGATGCTATTCTGCATACCTTGGTTGAGGTTAGTTGAGTTACTGTTGCCTTTCTATCATCTTAAACCAGTCTACCCATTCTCCTCTGGCCTCTGACATCAACAAGGCATTTTCCTCCACACAACTGCCACTCACTGAATATTTTTTTTCTTCTTCAGGCCATTCTCTGTAAACCGAAAGGTGGTTGTGTGTGAAAATCCCAGCAGATCAGCAGTTTTTAAAATACTCAGACTAGCCCATCTGGCACCAACAACCATGCCGCATTCAAAGTCACTTAAATCCCCTTTCTTCCCCATTCTGATGCTCTGTATTTTTCTGACAACTGTGATGGATTTCCCATCAGTTTTTATCTATAGCCCATAGGCTACCATGACATACATAGACTGTGTATCTGCCCAGCAGGGACACGGGCAAAAAAAAAAGACACGGTTCTAATGCTTCCACATTATCAAAAATAAAAAACATAATTAAATAAAAAAGTTTATGCTTTATACATTAAAGCATCAGTAAAAATGAATTAAATATTAATAGAGCAATCTCTGATTCGCAGGCTGGAAGTTTCTGAAATGCGAAATGAGAGGAGCTGGTAAAATTATGTATAAATCATTTCTTAAGTATTCTCATTTTCAACCGCTGTTGCTGCTTTCAAAAGGTGTAGGTTGGTGCAATAAATTTGTAGTTTTAATTGAATAAGCCACAAAACATTTCCGGGAAAAATAAAAGCATATACTTTTAGTATGTTCAGTTTACAATGTCTTTACATTTGCTACATGTGCCACTTTTGCTTGCTCTTGTTACAGCTTTCCAATCATAGGCTGGGTTACTTGCCAGGAAGCAATCAATGAGATGCTTTGCCAGTAAGTCTTGAGACGTTAATCTCCTGGCTGAAGACCAGCAGTTTGGCCTAGAGAAGGAGACTCTTGTTTATTCTATGGTACAATCTGTGCCTGTGTATTGTTATTTTGTAATAGGCCTAATGTTTTATATCTACTAACCTGTTTATCTTGGTACGGATCAGGGGCAGAACAACATTTGAAATTTTTTTTTTCAAATGTCTCTGTAAGTAGGTGAGGATGCCATTACAGATGTTTCTGTTAAGCCCCATACACACGATCAGAAATTCTGCCAGCAAAAGTCGGAGGTGAGATTTTGGTCAGAAATTCCGACCTTGTGTATGCTCCATCGGGCTTTTGCTGGCAGAATTCCAGCCAGCAATAGATTGAGAGCAGGTTCTCTATTTTTCAGTTGGAAAAAGTTCAGATCGGAAATTCCGATCGTCTGTACAAATTCCGGCGCGCAAAATTCCTACGCATGCTTGGAAAAAAATTGACGCAATGCTCGGAAGCATTGAACTTAATTTTCTCAGCTCGTCGTAATTTTGTACGTCACCGTGTTCATGGCGGTCAAAAGTTCAGAGAACTTTTGTGTGACTGTGTGTATGCAAGCTAAGCTTGAACGGAATTCCTGTCGGAAAATCCATCCATGTTTTTTCTGACAGAAAATCCGCTCATGTGTAGGGGGCATAAGGCTACTTTCACACTGAGGCGCTTTAAACTGTCACTCCAGTATGAAAGCCCTCGGGCTTTCGCAATGGAGACATTAAAAAAAATCATGCTAGCAGCATCTTTGCAGTACCTTAGGAACGGTGTATACACCATTCTTTAAGCGCCCCTGCCCATTGAAATCAATAGGCAGTGCCACTGAAGCGTCTGCAAAGTGCCTTGACAGCGGCGCTTTTGAGGCACTTTTAACCCTTTTTTGTCTGCCAGCAGGGGTTAAACGCGCCCTGCTAGTGGCCTAAAAGCGCAGATAAAACAACGGCAAATCGCTGCTAAATATGGCATTGCTTTACCACCAACGAGCCCACCGCCCCAGTGTGAAAGTGCCCTTAAGATTGTTTAATGGCTTCCATTTAAACAGTCAAAAAATTATTCTGCAATGTCATATGAATTTCTGTATAACTGCATCTGCTTTATGTTTCAGTGCATTGTTTGGAAGTATTAATGTTCCCAAATGTGTGGGACCATTGCACAGACAGAAGACATCTTCAGATATAATTGGATGTGTGGGTTGGTGACAACACCTGATGCAAATCTACCAGTGGACCTTACCCTTTCAACCCAAGCTACTGATTGTACATCTTTGTCCCCCTGTTTAAAACTGATGTGAACCTTCCGTATAAGCCAATCAAAAACAAATAAAACTACTCATATTATGTAAAACTACTAAGATATTAGGTAAATGCGCTTTTATTTTATTATACTGCATGGAGTTCCCCTTTACAGTGGACTCATATGCAAACAGCAACAGCAAAATGCACTATTGAATACATATTGTACATGTGAACTGTTGTATTTTATAGATAGCACAGACCCCCCCCCCCCCCGCCCTCCTCCCTGCAGACTGTTCCATAGTTGAGCAATAAAGTCAGGTCTAAAACACGCCCCCAATTGTGGTTGAGCAGTGAAGTTGTAGCTGATGAGGTCATAGCGCTTGTTCTTTGGTTTTAGTAGAACAAAGTAATGTAATATAGCCTAACTGGTTGACACTGCTGGCCCGTCCTCTTCTAATCTCATTGCTGTGCCAGGTATCACAGGTGGCTGATACTGAGATGTTCAGAGAATTTTGCAAGCTGCATGTGAATATACAGTTAAAGCGTTTGTTACCCTAAAAAAAAAAAAGAGGATCCTGTTAGCTTAAAGCATGTTATACAGCACAGTACTTGTGCTGTGTAATTTGGCCCCCTGTATCACCTGAAATATCTGGCTAGTCCTACCCTTCCCCCCCCCCCCCGTAATTGGACCACGGTTTATCATGGTTGCTGAGCCCTGACATCGTGGTCAGTTTATGTGCCTCTGTCACCCGCAGCTAAAAATTACTGTTCGCAATCACTGCCAGACCCTCTGCTAGAATAACATGTACTATACAGTGTATGTTGTTATTTAAAATTCTTATTCTAAATACCTTACTGCCCCTTGCCAATCATGCCCCATGCACTACAGATTAGGTCACATGACTGCCCAGCAGACATCCGAGGGAGATCTCAGCCCCTTCCTCTGTAGTATATACATTGGAGAAAGAGAGTGACAAGGTGATCACGTGACCACTGATCGGCGAGGAGCAATAAGGTATTTAGAAGAAGAATTAAAAAAAACAGCATACACTGTATACTATTAGGGATGGGCCGAACACCCCCTGGTTTGGTTCACACCAGGACATGTATGCAAACATGCAAACCCTATTATAGTCTATGGGACATGAAAAATCAAAAGTGCTCATTTTAAAGGCTTATATGCAAGTTATTGCCATAAAAAGTGTATGGGGACCCGGGTAGTATGTTATCAATGCAAATGCAAGTTTTTAAAAACAATCGTTTTTTCAGGAGCAGTCATTTTAAAAATGCTTAAAGTGAAACAATAAAAATGAAATATTCCTTTAAATATCCTGCCTGGGGGGTCCCCGTAGTCTGCCTGTAAAGTGGCGCATCTGTGCCATGTGTTTTACAGTGCCGCAGCAAAATTACATTTCTAAAGGAAAAAAATGTCATTTAAAATTGCTTGCAGCAGTAATGTATTGCCGGCTCCCGGTAATATAGATAAAAATCAAGGAAAAAAACTATGTAGGTCCCCTCCCAGTCCATACCAGGCCCTTCTGGTCTGGTACGGATTTTAAGGCGAACTTCACACAAAAATTTAAAAATAAATTGATGCGAAGTCCCCGCCAAAATCCATATCAGGCCCTTTTCTGAACAAGCAGGAAAGGGGAGGACAAGTGAGCGCCCCCCCCCGAACCATACCAGACCACATGCCCTCAACATTGGGAGGGGGCTTTGGGGCCCTACCCATTCATCAAAAAAAGTGTCAAAACGTAAAAAAAATTAAAACCACAAAAGACAGTTTTTGACAATTCCTTTATTTAAAAAAAAAAGTGTCCCACGATGTAAATCCATCGCTAATCACACCGCCTGACATGCCTGAAAAATAGAAAAAAAATAAACAAAAATATTCCACCTCCATGGGAGGGCTCCTGCCGACTGCTGTCTTTTCGCTGTGACAGCTATTATATAGGCAAAGGCGGGGCCACCCGCTGATGTAACTGAGAGACCCTGTCCCCCTCTGGTGGCCCATGCCGCCAGAAGGGAGGGGGGTCACTCAGTTATGTCACCGCTTGTCCCCCCTCCTTTCCTGGCCTGCCAGGCTGCTTGCTCAGATAAGGGTCTGATATGGATTGGCGTTGAATTCCCGTTAAAATCTGTGCCAGACCCAAAGTGCCTAGTATGGATTTTTAAAGGGGACCCCACGCTGTTTTTTTAAAAGGGCCTGGTATGGATTGGGGGGGGGTTTATTTTCGATATAGTAATTAAAGAGGGATTCCACCAAAAAAAAATATTAAAAGCCAGCAGCTATAAATACTACAGCTGCTGACTTTTAATAAATGGACACTCACCTGTCCCGGGTTCCAGCGATGCCGGCAGCCGAGGCCGATCGATCGCTCGGCTCTCGGCTGCTGCAGTCACCATTCTAGGTGAGGGAATCAGGAAGTGAAGCGAATCGGCTTCACTTCCCGGTTCCCTACTGCGAATGCGCGAGCCGCGCCGCACAATAGGAAATCTCCGCGCTGTCACTGGGACCCGTGTGTCTCCCAGCAGACAGCGCGGCAGGGCAGGAAATGGCGTAGACTCCCACGGGAGTCTATGCCCGGAAGTGGGTGAAAATACCTGTCTTTGACAGGTATCTCCACCCCCCTCCCCCCTGAAAGGTGTCAATTGTGACACCGGAGGGGAGGAGGGATCCGATCAGCGGAGGTTCCACTTTAGGGTGGAATCCCGCTTTAAGTAGCTCAGGGAAAGGAATCGAGAGGGCAAAAAATTTGAATGTGCGGAACACGCACATGAAATTGACTCTCACAGTGACACTGACAGCAGTGTGCAGTAGCACAGATAATGATGGCACCTCACTAACATGACACCTCCCCTCCTGAGTCATACTGACTCTCTCTATCCATGCTAGGTGGTCCCTTCAGTCCACTCCCAGCTTGCCTTTCTCCTGTTCTGCAGACCTGCACATGAGGTTCCAGCTGCTCCATTCCCTTGCACCATGATTTCACGCCGGCACAGTCCGGACACACTGTAGCAGGCCCTGAGATGGTCTCGGCCAAGCATCACAGTCATATTTTTTACTGGCAACCTTTTTCTTTCACTGGCATTTACTGGCAGGAGAAAAGTGCCCATTTTTTACTGGCTGCCAGTAAAAATCCTGGCGGTTGGCAACACTGATGTTGCCCTAATTTTTAAGGCCAACTTCATACCTTAGCTTAACCGCACACACATTAACATGCATTGCATTAAGACAGCCCATTCATTTTAAATGGGCTGCTAATTAGGGGTGCCACCCGTCCAGGATTCACCTGGAAAGTCCAGGTTTTGATTCGTGTCCAGGATTCAGGCTCCCTGAAACCTGGACACATTATTCAGACTGGACTGTGGCCCCCCAACTTAGGCGTGCCTGGGCACATTCTAATCACCCAGTGTGGTAATTGCCCAGTGCGCCTGCACGCAGCTGTCTACGACGCATGCGCCGTAGACAGCGGTGCTTGTCTTCAAGTAAATATCTCCTAAATCGTATAGGTTTAGGAGATATTTCTTGGACCTACAGGTAAGCCTTAATCTAGGCCAGTGGCGGCTGGTGAAGTTTTAAGATGGGGGGGCGCTAGACCACGCCCACCCTTTTGACCCATCCCACTTCTCATAAGCCCCAGCCATTATAGAATCCACCAACTCCGTCCCCTGTAGTACATCATATACAAGGCTCTACATTATACACAGGGCTCTATACTTCATATACCTGGCTCTACATTATAGACAGGGCTCTGTACATCATATACCAGGCTCTACATTATACACAGGGCTCTGTACATCATATACCAGGCTCTACATTATACACAGGGCTCTGTACATCATATACCAGGCTCTACATTATACACCAGGTTCTAATGACACATCAATATGTCTGACAGCCCAGCCACACTCCTCGTTCACCAGAGAAAAAAAAACAGGAAACACAAAAAAGGTGCTCGGGAAACAGCAATAGGCAGAGGTCACCGCAGACAATGAAGTACAAGAAAGCCTAATAAAATAAAACAAATACAGTCATCACATTTAGTGACTGCAATAATGCAATATCTTACATGTTTGCCTTTGGTGGTGGGATCAGAGGGATGGTGATGATCAGAGACAGAAGGATGGAGGTGGGGTGGGGAGTTGGATCAGTGGTGGGTGGGATGGGATCAGGGACAGAGGGATGGATCAGGGACAGAGAGATGGTGGGTGGGATAGATCAGGGACAGAGATATGGTTGGTGGGATGGATCAGGGACAGAGAGATGGTGGGTGGGATGGACCAGGGACAGAGAGATGGTAGGTGGGATGGATCAGGGACAGAAGGACGGTGGGATGGATCAGGGACAGAGAGATGGTGGGTGGGATGGACCAGGGACAGAGAGATGATAGGTGGGATGGATCAGGGACAGAAGGACGGTGGGATGGATCAGGGACAGAGAGATGGTGGGTGGGATGGATCAGGGAGAGAAGGATGGTGGGATGGATCAGGGACAGAGAGATGGTGGGTGGGAGGGATCAGGGACAGAGATATGGTTGGTGGGATGGATCAGGGACAGAGAGATGGTGGGTGGGATGGATCAGGGACAGAGAGATGGTAGGTGGGATGGATCAGGGACAGAAGGATGGTGGGTGGGTGGGATGGATCAGGGACAGAGAGATGGTAGGTGGGATGGATCAGGGACAGAAGGACGGTGGGATGGATCAGGGACAGAGAGATGGTGGGTGGGATGGACCAGGGACAGAGAGATGATAGGTGGGATGGATCAGGGACAGAAGGACGGTGGGATGGATCAGGGACAGAGAGATGGTGGGTGGGATGGATCAGGGAGAGAAGGACGGCGGGATGGATCAGGGACAGAGAGATGGTGGGTGGGATGGATCAGGGAGAGAAGGACGGTGGGATGGATCAGGGACAGAGAGATGGTGGGTGGGAGGGATCAGGGACAGAGATATGGTTGGTGGGATGGATCAGGGACAGAGAGATGGTGGGTGGGATGGACCAGGGACAGAGAGATGGTAGGTGGGATGGATCAGGGACAGAAGGATGGTGGGTGGGCGGGATGGATCAGGGACAGAGAGATGGTAGGTGGGATGGATCAGGGACAGAAGGACGGTGGGATGGATCAGGGACAGAGAGATGGTGGGTGGGATGGACCAGGGACAGAGAGATGATAGGTGGGATGGATCAGGGACAGAAGGACGGTGGGATGGATCAGGGACAGAGAGATGGTGGGTGGGATGGACCAGGGACAGAGAGATGATAGGTGGGATGGATCAGGGACAGAAGGACGGTGGGATGGATCAGGGACAGAGAGATGGTGGGTGGGATGGACCAGGGACAGAGAGATGATAGGTGGGATGGATCAGGGACAGAAGGACGGTGGGATGGATCAGGGACAGAGAGATGGTGGGTGGGATGGATCAGGGAGAGAAGGACGGTGGGATGGATCAGGGACAGAGAGATGGTGGGTGGGATGGACCAGGGACAGAGAGATGGTAGGTGGGATGGATCAGGGACAGAAGGATGGTGGGTGGGTGGGATGGATCAGGGATCAGGGACAGAGAGCTGGTGGGTGGGATGGATCAGGGATCAGGGACAGAGAGATGGTGGTTGGGATGAATCAGGGATCAGGGACAGAGAGATGGTGGTTGGGATGAATCAGGGACAGAGGGGTGGGTGGATGGGGGGAGGCTTCATATGGGCTGTGTGTTTCACAAGAGCCTCCACTGACACTGCCAAACCGAGACACAGCAACACCAGTGGAGATAAACAGAAGCACTGACGATCAGCACTTGACAAAACACACAGCCCGTGTGAAGCCTCCCCCTCCATCCATCCTGTAGCTCTGCCCCCCTCCTGTGGATTTCCAGCAATGCATCTACGCTACGGTCTACCTTGTTTCATAGTGCACTGGCACTGCAGTTCTCTCCTCTGCTCCTCCGCTCGGCGCACTGATCTGACGAAGACCGGAAGTGACTAACTAGTCTGTCACTCAAGCCCATAGCAGGCGCCGGGCGGATGCAGATTGGCATTTTTAGTTGCGCCGCAAGGCGGGTTAAAACCCCGCAAATGAAGCGCCGCGTCCGCAATCTTGTGATTGCGTTGACGTGGCGCTTCACATAGTGCACTGTGTCCAGCGCTGCACTGTGTCCGGCGCTCGTACACAGTGCACTTAAGGACTTTTTTTCATTTTTTTTTTTTTTTAAAGGGCCATTTCAAAAAAAAAAAAAAATTTTTTTTTTCCAAATTTTTTTTTTTTTGTGACTGCCTGGAGGGGGGGGGGGCAGCGCCCGGGCGCCCCCTATGGACGGGCCGCCACTGATCTAGGCTTACCTGTAGGTCAAAGTGGTTTGTAAGTAGCCAATGACCTATGGAATAAATCACAACTGCTGGTATGAAGATGGGGATTTTTCAGAGGGATTCATTGCTGTGGCTGATGCTTGCATGAGTAACATTTTTCCAACATGGCTCATTGACCAAAAATATTGCAGGTGTGTATTTTTTTGTGCTCATTAAGAGATAATTCAAATCGATAAGATAATAAATACCTTATTAAGAGTAAAAAATGTGTATTGATGTCTGCATAAGTGTTAAAAGGACCCTAAAGATTTAATCGCATGGATATAAATTAACTTTACATTAATCAACAGGAAAAAGCATTACATTTTTTTTTTTAAAAAACATTTTTTTTCTAACATACTTGTTCTGGGTTGTTGCTATGGAGTGCCTCGTAATCTGCCCCTTCCCTCTCTGCGGCGTCTGATGTCATTCCCCCTGGTGCCTGTGTTCTCTAATGCTCCTGGGGGATGTGTGTCATCATTTCGCAGGAGCCAGTGGGCAGCGCTGAGGACTAGAATCGCAGCTAAATGACCTTACTGCGCATGCGTGAGAACAGGCGGTGCATGTTGGTTATTCAGCAGCACCAAAACCCAAAAGTTTATGCTTCTGGGCTTTGCCTGCTGACAACCAACATGGAAACACCCGAGCATAAGGAATGTAAGGTATGCTATTATTTTTAAAACTAACTAAAGCGGCGCTATTTACTACAAGAAACCAATGCCAAAACAACATAATATAATAGCAACAGATATATTAAAAAAAAAATTGTCAGTGTAACTCCACTTGAACTTATTATTTATGATTGTGATGATTATTTAATCATGATACAAAATAGAGAGCACATACGGCTTTGTGAATTGTTGCTTCTGAGTCTTTAACCACTTAAGGAACGGAAAGATTTGCCCCCTTAAGCACTAGGCCCTTTTTTGCGATACAGCACTGCGTTGCTTTAACTGACAATTGCGTGGTTGTGTGACGCTGTACCTAAACAAAATAGTGCTTTCTTTTGGTGCTATTAGATTACCTCTGCGGATTTTATTTTTTGCGCTATAAACAAAGAGCCACAATTTTAAAATAAAGATTTTTTTTACTTTTTGCTATAATACATATCCCAAAAAATATATAAAAAAACAAATTTATTCATCAGTTTAGGCCGATATATATTCGTATACATATTTTTGGTAAAAAATAATCGCAATAGGCGTATATCGATTGGTTTGTGCAAAAGTTATCGCGTCTACAAACTATGGGATAGATTTAGGGACTTTTTTTTAAATTGTTTCTACTGGTTATGGTGGTGATCTACGATTTTTAGCAGGACTGACATTGCGGCAGACAAATCTGACCCAAAAAATTACACCTTTTGGGGACCAGTGCTATAAAAATGGCAGGGAAGGGGTTAACACTAGGGGGCGATCAAGGGGTTAAGTGTGTTCCCTCAGCGTGTTCTAACTGTAGGGGAGATGGGCTGCCTGGGACATGACAGAGATCACTGCTCCCGATCACTGGGAACAGTAGATATCTGTCATGTCTCCTGTCAGAATGGGGACCTCCTTGTTTACCAAGGCAGATCCCCATTCTGCCTCTGTACTAGGTGATTGCGGGTCGCTGGCGGACTTCGAGTCCACCCGACCTGTGGCCAGGCTCCTGCAGCTTGCAGCAGGCACGCTCCCGCAGCTTGCAACGGGCGCGAGAGCGCACTGTCAGAGGCTCGAACCTGCCTGCAACTGCGCCTGCGCGAGCCGATGTACAATGACGGCGATTCGTGCAGGAGAGCCAACCTGCCGCAGTACAACTGCATTGGGTGGTCGTTAACTAGTTAGAGTGATTCTTTAACATAAGAGAATGTACAGTATGTGGATGTAACATCTCGCATTCAATATACAAAATACAGTTTTCCTGGCCTAATAACTGCTTATCTATGCTTTAAAGCAATGTATCTCAACTCCAGTCCTCAAGTACCCCCAACAGGTCATGTTTTCAGGATTTGCCTCAGATGAAACGGCTGTGGTAATTGCTAAAGCAGTGAAACTGATCAAATCACCTGTGCAAAATAATGGAAAGCCTGAAAACATGACCTGTTGGGGCGCCTTGAGGACTGGAGTTGAGAAACATTGCTTTAAAGCACCATAGGCAAATGACTTATTTTGTATCAATAAATATAACACTTGAACTCATGCGAATATTAAACATACTAAATAACTAGCATATTTTAACCATACTATATTTTCTGGGATAAAACAGCATCCACAGCAGTGTGGTTTTTCTTTAAAAGTCCAAAAAAGGAAAAGTCACACTTGATATAGGACGTTTTTATAACGTTGAAGACTGCAGGGTTGATTTCCTGCCCTGCCTCTAGACGTATATACAGTATATGTATAGGATGTAACATCTTACAACATGTATTTATGGTTTAGTATATAGTAGGTGTTTTTCTGCTCAGTGATGTGTAATGGCACTTTGCACAGATTACTGTCCAGGTTAATATTTGCTTTCACTACTTCAGGTAACAGGCACCTTGTTGACTTTACATGACATCACCTCCATGAAAAGTGCAGTTAAACAATCCTTGCAGTCACATAATAATGAGTCATGTTCGGCGTAAACAAGTGTCTGCATTGTGCTTTTCAATAATAAGTAACAGTGGGGACCTAGTACCAGCAGGAACAGTAGTATTTTCACCTGTAGAACACATGTTAAAAGGTCAGTAAACACCAAATTGTTTTTTTTCTTTTATAGTTGGGGAGATCTCTTCACCATAATTCCCAGGACAGTTTCTAACTACCTTTTCATTATCACCTACCCACTCCTCCTACTAAAATAGGGGAATTTCTACCCTTATTCTGCTAGATTTTCTGTAGTTAACAGTCCCAGCAGATGTGCTGACTTACTAGACCTCACCACCAGGCACCCCCTATCTGCAAAACTTGGCCAAACCCTCCAGCTGGTTGCCTAGAGTAGAGCGAGACAGGCTGGAACTGGGTTGTTGTGCCACTTCCCAGTCTAGGTGCTCAATGCAGACCCCAATATTTGCTTACATGTACAGATGAAAAGTCCAAGACCCCACACACTATAGCCTCCTGATCCACATCCCCTCCAACCAGGGGCGGACTGACCATTGGGCTACTCGGGCACTGCCCGAGGGCCCCATGCCACTAGGGGGCCCCATCAGGGTTGCCAGCCTCAGTAAAACCAGGGACAGTATGTAAATATTTGTGTTTTTTTTACATCTGTCTCTGAAATGTCCCTTACCAACATTCTTTTGGTCTAAAAATCCTGAGATTATAGCTGCCCCACCTCTCCAGTACCTTCTCAGCCAATAGAAACATGTCTGTGTATACTATGTGATTGTATACTGTGTGTGTGTGTTTGTGTCTACTGTGTGGCCCCATAATCTCTGATTGCCTGGGGGCCCCATAATCTCCTATTGCCCGGGGGCCCCATGAGTTGTCAGTCCGCCCCTGCCTCCAACCCCTCTGTGCACCTGGAACACATGACCCTCTTATAATAGATGGGCTACTATCCCCTTATTGTAACCAATATATCTTAACCACTGCTACGTCCCCATAACCCCCCAGAAAATGAGACCACACCAATCTGGAGTAAATAATTGGCCGTAGCAGCCAATTAACTTTATTATTAAATATTCAAATAAATTAACATCAATAAACATAACTGTATAAACCAGTAATATCAGTTAACTCCTCCCGTTGGTCTTTGCAGGAAAAACCCACCACTCTAACCACCATCTCCAATCCGGCACTGCGGTACCTTAAAACTAAAATAGGCTTCCAGCTGACCTGCTGGCTCGGAGACACAAACCACTGACCGCAGTGCACCCGGTAACCACCTTCCAGCTAAACCACCATTAGCTGGACCACCACCCACGGGCCCCATACCACCGATGGGTCCCGCACTCTTCCATAGCTGGGGTTTAACCTTCACCCGCAAAGACCAACACCACGCCACAGCACACCAGGGGAAAACCTTACCCTTGTGTGCCTCGCCAAACCCTCAAAGCTCTCTGAATTCCATCCTGCAACCCCAGGGCCCACAAGTCAATTATTATGGTGTGAATTATGGTGAAGATTCCCACCTCCCAATCCGTTTAACAGCTGCCTCATCCAAACCCCACCTTACCGCTTCCGTCGCTGCCCCTATCCGAAACGAATGGTATGAAAATTGTTGATTACCCAACCCCAATGCTGCCAAACACTTCTTAAATACCGCCACAACTTGAAACCTAGAAAGCGATGACCCATCCTGATGCACCAGCAAAGAACCCCCCACCTCCGGCTGCAACGCCAGAAACCCCCTTACCAACTCCACCGGGCACAGGGGAGAACCGTGCAATGCAAAAACTTGCACCTTCCGGCCCCTGCCCCGCTGATCCGTTTTCGACCTCCGTAACAACATTGACAGTCTGTCCGCCTCGCAAACCAAATCTAACACCCCTATCCCCCCTGTCTGTTTTTTAGAAGGGCTCACCAACTCACTAATCCTGAAAAAAAGCCCCAAAAAATGCCAAGGCGAACGCTGCTCGAAACAAAACTACCTCGTAAGACGACGAACAGGTGACCCCCACCTGTGTCAACAACCTGCCCAGCAGTTCGAATGAGACCGGGCATCTCGTGTCCCTGCCCGGCGTAGCGTGCCTGTAACCCCTCACCACCTGCTTCACCCAGAAATCCTTGGTCAGATCTGGCCAGCCCTGAAACTTAAATCAGAACGCCAGACCAGCCAACTTCTTGTCCAGCCCTGACTCCATCTGTCTCGAAACAAAATAC
Source organism: Lithobates pipiens (assembly GCF_037356315.1). NCBI lineage: Eukaryota > Metazoa > Chordata > Amphibia > Anura > Ranidae > Lithobates > Lithobates pipiens. The sequence goes on from NW_027507748.1 coordinate 421,303,317, forward strand.
AAAACCAGCAGCCGCCGATCCTGTTCCTCCTGCCCTTCCTCCACCTCCTGAACTAAGGCCAATCAGTCTCCCCACACCCTATGGTAGGCTGACCACGTAGCTTCGCTCACGACTTTCTGATCCAACCTGTGAGTCGTCCAAGGCAATCGTCCATAGCCACTCGGGACAAGGGACCCCGCACTGTTCCGCCCCCGGTGCCAAGTCCCGGAATCTGTCCCACTGAAAGCGAGACAACCATCAGCAATGACGTTCTCTACTCCCGGGAGATGAACAGCATAAATGAACACGTTCAACTGTAGGCACCACAAAACGAGGTGCCTGAGCAACCTGACCATTGGTGGCAACGTTGCCGTCACCTTGTTAATCACCTGAACCACCCCCAAGTTGTCGCCATGGAACCGAACCTTCAAATTTCGAAATGATTCCCCCCATAACTCCACCGCCAGCACCACTGGGAACAGCTCCAGCAATGCCAGGTTCTTCACAAAACCTGCCTCCTTCCAAAAGTCCGGCCACGGCCCAGCGCTCCACTTACCCTGTAAGAAGGCTCCAAAGCCTGCCGCTCCCGCCGCGTCCGTGTACAATTCCAGATCAAAATTGGTAACCGGACCCGACATCCACAGCACCCTGCTATTAAAGTTAGCCAGGAACGTGTGCCAGCACTCCAGGTCCTCCCTGTGAATCTTACCCAATCGCACGTAGTACTAGCCAACAGCCGTCGGCAAAAGACCCTATCCCATTGGCAAAATGTGACACGCAAAATTCAACTTGCCCAGCAGCGATTGCAAAGGTCTGAGTTGAACTTTACGTAATCCTATGATCCCACAAACTTCCACCTTCAGCACCATCAACTTGTCTTCCGGCAGTTGACATTCCATCCTGTCCGAGTCTAACACTATGCCCAAACAACTCAACACTGTCGCCGGCCCTTCTGTCTTCTCTGGTGCCAACGGGACGCCAAACTTCTCAGCCACATGTTCCAACGTAGCCAACAGGATCGCGCAAACCTCCGAGGCAGGCGGGCCCACGCAGAGAAAGTCGTCTAAAGTAGTGTATGATCGAATTCACTCCCGCGACGTCTCGCACCACCCATTCAAGGAACGAACTAAACTGCTCGAACAATGCACAGGATACAGAGCACCCCATGGGCAAGCATCGATCCACGTAGTACTCCTCCTGCCAGTGACAACCTAACAGGCGAAAGCTGTCCGGATGAACCGGGAGCAAACGGAACGCCAACTCAACGTTCGCCTTCGCCATCTGTGCTCCCTATCCGTACTTGCGCACCCAAAACACAGCAGCATCAAAAGACGTGTATGAGACTGAACAAACTTCCGGGTCAATCGCATCATTCACCGAACCCCCTTTTGGGAATCGGCGGCGCCAGCAAGGGGCCTCCCATGCGGCCCAACGCCACCTCTTTGCGCAGTTTCTCCATGACCACGTCCGCATGCTGCAGGGCCGATCGCAAATTGCGAGTTACTGGGGGAGCGGTGACCAGCCTAGATGGAATATGAAAACCCTCCGAAAACCCCCGGGCCAGCAACTGAGCTGCCTCCCTATCAGGATACCTATCTAGGAAAGGCTGCATCCTTTCCACTCTCACCGGCGTTTTCCCCCTTTCCAACCACGTCTCCCGACCCACCTTTTCCCTTAAAACAGCGGGACAGGGGGTGTCCGCCGCCACAGCCAGAACATTCGTGCTTGTACTTGCATGACCCCCCAAACTTGCAGGCCCCCTCATTAAACTGCCAACACATCCCCTTTTTTCTTGCGGCCGATAGTCCGGGGCTGTTGGACCCACCGGCCCCTCCTGGAAAAAACGAACTCGCTGGTCTCGCCGAAGTCATCAGGCGCATCCAAAGACTGATGTCCTTGTGGTCCCACTGCAAGGACGGGCGGATCGTCCTACGCTGTCGGAATTGCTCATCATACCGCAGCCACGCCGTTCCCCCGTAGACTCGGTATGCCTCTCCCAGGGCGTCCAGGTAGCAAAATAGGGCCGAGCAGTGTTCCGGGTTTTTCTCCCCAATCACACTTGCCATGATCGCGAAGGCCTGCAACTAGTTCGTAAACGTCCTGGGAATGAGCCTATAGCGCCTCTTCTCCTCATCCTCTTTTTTGCTGTCCTCCGGCCTAACCCTGTCCAAGTTGAACTTCTCTAACGACAGGAGCGCAAAACTTTCCACGTACTCCCCTTTCCAGATTTTTTCGCGCACCTCTGGTTTTAAATGAGCTCCGAGGGGCCCCTCGAAGCACCCATATACCTCACACTTCGCCGCATCCGCCAGCCTAACCAGATCCTGCTTCTTCGCTACTTCCGCGGCGGCCTCCCCCGAAGACTTTGTCGCCACCTCTTTTTCTGACCCCCCCAACCACTTCCGGCGTGCTCACAGCCTCCGGCACCCCCGCCCCTCCCCCTTGCCCCCCCCCCGGAGCCACCCATGCAGATGCCGGAGCCGCAACGCCCCCTCCACCAGGCTCAAACTTGCTTACCAGGTCTTTCAAACTAGCCAAGAACCCCCCGGAACCCCAAATCCGCCCCGGCTCTGTCGCTCACCAGCGACACCGGAGGGGAAGGCGTGGTTGCGGCCGACCGCCCCGCTGCCACTTGCCCCACCCCCACCACCCCACTGTCCCCCACCCCCGACATACAATCCCGTGAAAAAAGTAATGCAGCCTTACCGAGATGCGTGGATGGGGTCCCACCAGCCGAAGGTCCCGTCACCACAGCCGCAGTCTGTCCCTGCTGCCCATCGTCGTCCGACTGCGACAGCTCACCTTCCGAGCGCTCGGCCACCATCTCGTCCTCACTCACCGAAGGCCCACCATCGGACACGTCACTGGCTGCCGGGGATCCGCGGTTCGCCACCTTCCTCTGCAGCGCACCGGATCCGCCCCTGGACTTCCACAATGCCTTTCGTGGCCCAGACCGTGCCAGCCCGCTGCGCCGCCCACTGCCACCGCCAGCTGCCGCCTGAAGTCCCGCTCTGTCCAGCACATTGTCAGCCGCAGCCCGCCCACCATCACTGCCATGTAGTTCTCCTTCTGCCGCCTGACGTCCATCCAAGCCAGGGCACCCGCCTGCTGCCCCCATCCATCCATCTCTGCGCCCCAACCCTCCAGTCACAGTCCCTGCAGACCCAGCAGCCATCCCTTCCTGTCCTCCATGTCCAGGCCCCACCCCCGCCGACTCAAGGCCAGAAGCCAGGGCCTCCTTCCTTCTTCCAGTCCCCCTGCTGGGCCCAGCCACTGCCGTCCCTCACAGGCCTTCCGACATTCCGCTGTGGTTGTGAGCCCCCCCCACCTGCGGGCACCGCCGCACGATTCGCCAGCGGCCCCGAGCAGGCCCTACCCTGCCGCCCCGTAGCATAGGGAAGAGGGGGGAGGGGGAGAAGCGAGCCGGCGGCCTGGAACACCGCGCTCGCACCGCTCTGTCCCCCACCACACTGGCCACCGGAGTACCTCCTCCCAGTGCCGCTGACAGCCGCTCTTCTAGCCATCCAGGCCACCTAGACGCTGCCTCCGCTCTCAGCCTGGCAAACAGAGCTTCCACCCCAGCCATCCTTCAAGCTCGCTCCTCGTGACCAGACTCAGCTTGTGGAGGAAGCCACTCCCCCTCTAGCTGCCTAATTCTCCGCCCTCTCAGCTCTGTTCCCATCCCCTCGTGACCAAAGCCTGTCTCTTAACCCCCTAGTTAACTCTGTCATGCTCGCCCTGCGCTTAGTATTTTTCTTTACTTTTGCTCCGGGCTCTCTCTCTTGCAGGGACCTTTATATTCTGTGGTTCAGTGTAGGGCTCTAAGGTTAGTCCAAAGGCCTAAGGCCCATGTGACATGATGGTAGGGTTGCCACATCGTCCCTTTAACCCAGGACACATATTAATTACACAGGTTCTGAGGCTGATTTAATGCAGATAAGGCACCAAGTGAGTTTAATTACCACCTTAATCAGCCACAGAACCTGTGTAATTAATGTGTCTTCTGGATTAAAGGGATGATGTGGGAGCCTTACATGATGGTCCAAACCACATGGAATGTGATACAACTTGAGGGATGCTAAACCACCGCTAGGAGCACCAACCTCATTTCAGCTGGACACTACCAGCTCCTGTTTAGATCAGGTTTGCACTTCAAACTTCCTAGAGCGGAGGGCAACCTGCTAACAGCACTTCAAGCTGACTTGCCACTCCCTGAATAGTGCAGCTATGTGGCATTAGCTCTCAGTTACATTGTGGCTGTTGCTCCTTTCATCTCCCATGTAGATAAAATGTTGGGTGCTTGAGATAACATGACCACCCAAAAATGACTGCACCAAATCTCAAATTTCAGTGCCAATGATAGGGTGGCTTTCCCAAGATGGCCACCTGGAGCGACTAACAGGGGAAACTCAGTCACCTTTTATTTTTTTATTTTTACAATTTTTTAATTCATTTTTTTTAAATAGTGTCACTTTTATTCCTATTACAAGGAATGTAAATGAAACATCCCTTGTAATAGAAAAAAAGCATGACAGGACCTCTTAATTATAAGATCTGGGGTCAAAAAGACCTCAGATTTCATATTTAGATTAAAATGCAATAAAAAAAATAATTGTCATTTAAAAAAAAATAAAGATTAAAAAAAAAATGGCCCTTTAAGAGCCTAGGGGCGGAAGTGACGTTTTGACGTCGCTTCTGCCCTTCAATGTCATGGAGACGGGTGGGGGCCATCTTCCCCTCATCTCCATGCACAGCCACAGAGATGATCCGATCGCCTCCGCCACTGCCAACGGCTCTGGTAAGAGGCGGAGGGCACCAGAGCATGGTAAGAGGGGACGGGGGCCCTCTCCCGCTGCTGATAAAAGTGATCTCGCAGTGAATCCACAGCAGAGACCACTTTTATCTTGTAGCAGACTGCTGGCAGAACACAAGGATACCGGGGTTATGGCAGCTAGCTCGGGCAATGTAATATTGTAAAAATTAATGATCTATTAGAATGTTAAATGTAAAGTATTGAAAGAAACCTTGGAGTTTTGTAATTTTCAGGTGATGTTGTAATGATACTTTGCTCTGTCTGGTATCCACCAGATAGTGTTTGTTAGTCACATACTGTAGGTACAGGTCACATTGATGACTCATTGTGATTTCACTGTTGCAAACAACAAATGTATCATTGCATAAACCAGTATAAACAATGTAAACAAATGTACTTTGTTGCAGTACTAAACATGAAAAGGAATGTTCATTTGTTCACTAAGTACATTCACATGTTTACTAAAGCTAGCCTGTTAGTTTTTGACTGTAGTACCAGGAAGGAAAATGTCTACTGAAAGAACAAAATTCCACCTGTAAATTTGTTTTTCAATCAGGACAAAATATTTGTGTGCGACAACCCTTGGGTGTATTTGATTATTTGCCTACTGTTGCTGTACACTTTTTATTATACTTTTTTTTCTTGCTCTTGATTTTTTTCTGTGAAAAAATGTAAGCCTCATTAGCCATTTATAGACCACTACACTCTTTTAAAAAAAAAAAACACCAAAATCCACCTTAATTTCACCTTCCCTATTGACTATGATATATTCTGCCAAAATGGTAGCTGTTTGCCAAAATTTAATATGAAAAAAAAAAAAAACAGAACATATCACCTTTTACAGTTTCAATCTATTTACCTACCTGAAATATTATTTACCTTTGACATTGTTCCAATAACTCTGCTCTTCAGGCTTATTTCTTATGCCGCGTACACACGATCGGAATTCAGACCAGAAACTACGAGACAGAAGCTATTGGCTACTGAACTTCCCCTTTCTAGTCCCTGTCGTATGTGTTGTACGTCACCGCGTTATAAACAAATTTGATGTGACCGTGTGTAGGCAAGACAGCTTGAGCCGAATTCCATTGGAAATTCTGTCGGGAAAACCATCAGAGATTTTTCCGATGAGAATTCCGATCGTGTGTACGTGGCATTAGGGGTTATACTTGATTCTGTCTCTTGCTATACCAAATATTCCCATACAAAATACCTCCTCATGTCTTCAACATATTTACTGTATCTGTTCCTTATTTGCACATGACATACAGTGCCTTGAAAAAGAATTCATACCCCTTTACATTTTCCACATTTTGTCATCTTACAACCAAAAACGTAAATGTATTTTATTGGGATTTTATGCGATCAGTCTGGTAAAACTAGCATTTGGAATGGAGATAGCACATTCGTCATGCTGCAAAGTTTTTAATCTTTTAATGCAGCGCATTCTCTTCGTCTTTAGAATGCTAGAATAATGAAGTTGTTTTGCTGCTGATAGTCACACAGAGTTCTGACAAATTGATTTCTTTATTATTTCTCGTGATCTCATGAATAATCATTTTTATTTTTTCGCCAGATCTCCAGAATAATGTTTGTAATTTTTGTTTATAGTTATCTCCTTTTTTTAATCAAGATCTCCTGATTTTTTATTTTTTATTTTTGTAGTGATCTCCATAATATTTGTTGTCATTTTGTGAGTCAAGTTACCACAGCACCATTATTATCTTGTATTTTTTTAACCTCAAGGAGGTTATTTTGGTGTTGGTGTCCCTTGTTAATTTGACATAGTATTTTTGAAATGCCTACTCACAAACAAACTGGCCTTTTTGAAGTAAAACAAAAATAGACATTTATTATAGGTCATAACAAAATAAAGAGGAAGGCAATGCTGGATAAACTGGTGAAATTGGCAAAGCCTTTGTACCCCAGGGCACACTTCAACTATTTAAAGGCAAAATTGGTAGCCTGAGGAGTCCATATAATGGCGAGCACAATCCGGTCCAGGACTCCAAGAGATCAGGAACAGCAGCAGATGACAGATGGTCTTACAACAGCCTGCGTCTTTTGTCAGACCAGACTGAACCGAGGCCATCACTTTCTTCTCTTCTTTCCACACTTCCTTCCACGCTTGCTTCTAGGCTGTGGCTCTGGTGTTGGAGTTGTGGCAGGAGGTGGAGGAGGAGGAGGAGGAGGAGGACTATAGTCAAAATCACAAACATGCTTTTACTTGTGAGTTTGCCCCTGAACCCCTTATTTAGGGCTTGTAAGATCACTTCCTCACAGAAGAGGCGTTGGCCCTCCTCCATTTCTTGCATTTTACAGCCATAGTCCTCTTAAAGATTGGGGGGGGGGGTTCTGAGGGGTGCCTTAGCCTTCCGTATTAACCCAAGTGCTGCCTCCACCTGGGATTTGGTCAGGCTACTGGGCCCGGCCACCTCCTGGCTGCCACTTACCCCCGCCACCTCCTGGCTGCCACTTTCCACAGCCTCTTCCTGGCTGAGGCTATCCTGTGTTTGAAAAAGGGACATAGTTTTAATTTTTTGTTCTTCAGTCACACACAATTTGCAGTTTATGACTGTTTCAAATTGAATGTTAATAAATAGATTCTGACCCCAGCATTTTTCATTCTTGTCCCCATCATTTTTGCCCACTACTGTCTATTGATATGTAAAACACTTTGTTAAATCAAAAATTAGTGATCAATAATAATATCTAGTTAACAGCATTCATTTTTGGACAAGAAATATGTTGAACAATGCTATACCTGATTCAAGCTGGACTCCTCCCCATCTTCCTGGGTGGAAGGCCTAGGTTGGATGTCAGAAGCATCAGGTGGGATGAAAGGAAGCGTTGAAGAAAGAGTGGAGAGTAATGGTCTGATTTCACTCTGGTCTGACAGAGAACACAGTCTGTCATAGTACCACAGTCTGGGGACATAAATGTCATCTGTTGCAGCTCCTGATCTCTGGGAATCCTGGACTTTCTTGCACTCCCTAATATAAGTGCTCCTCATGCCATCAATTTTGGCCTTCAAATAGGGGATGGTTGCCGTGGGGATCTTCGGCTGCACAAATTCCGGCAATTGGGGCAGCTTCCTGTATTTATTAATGAATAGGGGGATAAAGTCATGATCGTTGTCAGGCTAAACTACTAATCTTGTCCCAATATAGGCCTCAATCTATAAGCAGTATAGGCCACTGATGCACCAAGTTAAATATGTACCTTCTTTATCACGATCTGTGCTTCCGCTACTCCTTCCTCCGCTCACAGATCGTACGTACGCGGCATGAGCGTTATGCTTTATATACACTGCGCAAGCGTGAAACTCTGCCCGCCCCTGACCTTCTTCCTAGTGTATTCCCCGCCCCTTCTCTTTCAAGGCAGTGGGAGAGCACATGGCGAAGAAAGTGCAAGTGCACACAGAGGAGAGCAGCAACGAGGAGGACGACAAAAGCCAGTACAGAAGCATCAAGAGAGTGCTGCAAAAAAGTAAGTATTTTGTCGTGTGTTCCTATTATTATTATTATTATTAAGTTTGTGCTGCTCTATGTGCTTTTCTTTACTGTTGTACAGTTTAAAATGGCAAGTTTCAGGTTCGTGAGCACAGTAATTGTTCGTAATAAACATTGCTTGTTCGCTCACTAATACAATGTTTTTGGCAGATGCAGGTTAATTACATTTGTTCATGCCTATTTGTATTAAAAGAAGTTTATTACATTGTTTTCTAGGTGGGTTTGTAAATAATGAAATGCAAACTTGATTCAGTATAAGGAGAGGACACTCGGCAGCTGTTTACTCATCTGGATGCAGGAGCACTAGTGTGGGACACCAGAACAAACATTTTATGGTGTCCCACACAGGTGCTCCAGTGGATACTAGGGGTGTCTCCATGTGTGAAAAGTGTAAAGGCAACCCCTGGGGGGATATGAGCAACATGTAAAAATATATAAGGGGTCCATATAGTGAACTTGGTGTTGAGTTATTCACTTTACAGTCAACAAAGAGGACAAGGGGGCACTCTTTACACCTAGAGTAAAAAAGATTTAATCTCCAAATACGGAAAGGTTTGTTCACAGTAAGAGTTGTGAAAATGTGGAATAGACTTTCTGCAGAGGTGGTTCTGGCCAGCTCAGTAGACTGCTTTAAGAAAGGCCTGGATTATTTCCTAAGTGTACATAATATAACTGGGTACTAACATTTATAGGTAAAGTTGATCCAGCGAAAATCCGATTGCCTCTCAGAATGTTTCCCCTGCTTTAGCAAATTGGATCATGTTCTGCTGTTTTTTTTTTGCCTTCCTCTGGATCAACTGTGGGTATAGAATTTGGTATATGGGATCGTATGATATTATTATTATTTATTTTTTATTTTTTGTTGTTGAACTGGATGGACTTGTGTCTTTTTTCAACCTGACTAACTATGTATCTATGTAACTATGTATCAGCTTACAGGTTTCACACCAAGGTCGGGTGCTTACACATAGCTGCACCTCAGTATGTAATTTGCTTTTTTTTTTTTTTTGCAACTTTACCACTTTATTCTAAACATTCAATGCACTTAACATATAACATGACGAACATTCTCTGCCATTTCTCAAGTTCCTCATATCATAAGGAAGTAATGAAAAACAGTTTTTGTACTTTGTAAGAAAAAGAACAAATTTAAACATGCTGACTTTGCTGTGGGTCTGTGCTGCCAACTGCATTGGACTCACAGGGGAAGTGTAATTTTTACTACTGCTTTCCTCCTTCTTCATCCTTCTAAATATGCACTGTAACCTACATTCCCTTGAGTTGCCTTAACATATAGCATTGGCCAACCTATAATCAGGATAACTAAACAATCAGATAGATGTATTGGGGTTGATTTACTAAAGGCAATTGGACTGTTCACTGTTTCCTTAGCTTATTAAATGTGGTAAAAAAAAAAGTTTGCAAAAAAAAATACCCAATCACGTGCAAGGAAAATAACAGTATTTTTGCTTGATTAGATGATAGAAGTCATCAGAGATCCACCTTATTCATCAAGCTAAAGGAATATCCACTTGCAAAGTGAACAGCCTAGTTGCCTTTAGTAAATCAACCCGTGTTTCCTTTATTTTTTTTTGTGCTACCATTTGCCATATCCATGATGAATTTATTGATATTCAATATCAAATATATAGTGCATCCTGTCACCTTCAAACTTTCAAACCAATATACTGTATTTATCGGCGTATAACACGCACCCCAAGTTTAGGAGGGAATTTTAAGGAAAAAAACTTTTAGGAGGGAAATTTAAGGAAAAAAAACTTAGATTTAAATGCCCATCAATGCAGCCTTATCAGTGTCCATCTGCAGCCTTGCCAGTGTCATTTTCAGTCTTGTCATGCAGCCTGTCCATCATTGCAGCCTTGTCATGCAGCCTGTCCATCATTGCAGCCTTGTCATTGCAGCCTTGTCCATCATTGCAGCCTTGTCATTGCAGCCTTGTCCATCATTGCAGCCTTGTCATTGCAGTCATCTGTCATGCAGCCTGTCCGTCATGCAGTTTGTCCATCATTGCAGCCTTGTGCATCGTTGTCCCCTCAGCTTTTGTTTTTAAAAATGGCGCCGCCGAGATGTCCTTCGTATTTCGGCGGCGCCCGTGAAGTTCCCGGGTTTCTTTCAGCTGCCTCGGCCGTACCCGGTGGCTTTCGGCTGCCTCGGCCGTACTCAGAGGCTTTCGGCCGCCTCAGCCGTACTCGGAGGCTTTCGGCCGCTCTCAAAAACCGCCGAGAAGGGCCGAAAGCCGCGAGAAGGGCCGAAGGAGGCTAAAAGCCACCCAGAGCCCAAAAATCGCAAGGAAATCGTGGCGGATCGATTTTAAGGGGAAAAGAGTGCGTGTTATACGCTGATTAATACGGTATATAAAAAGCCATATAATAAAAGTAAAGATAGGTCCTCAATTGCTTGCAAGGGAGGGAGGTAGGGCAAGATTTCAATTAGATTTGGTCAGACTTGTGATCTACTTTCTGTTATCCTCTTGCCTAAATCTGCTGTTGACCCTTCTGATGTTATAAATGTCCCCAAAGAATTAATGAAAATTTACAGTGAGCCTGTCAATGTTTATATGCCACAGAAACTGAAGAAGCTCTATAAAAAAAGGATGACAAACTGTAGCTCAGGTTTACTTCCTGGAATAGTTGTTTATTAACATCCTAGCCATAATACAGCTTGTTGCTCCTCCTGGCTGGTTGGAATGCGGGGAATTCCACTCTAACACTTCTAACAGACCTGCTGTTGCATAGTGTTATAATGAAGAAACCTTTTCAAACGAAACACTTTTATACTGCAAATATAAGACCAATGTGAACAGATGCAAGAACATATTTTGCATTCTTTTAAATAGTGTCTGACTGAGATTCCAGTTTTGTTGAGAAAAAAACTATTTGTTCCAGGTCAGCAATATATTTTGAAAAGTTGGCACAGGAAAAACACAGTTAGATGGCTGAGTCTGACCATATGCAGATGTCTTTTCGTCCCACTTCAGCAACTTCAGCAATATATAAAACATTTTTTTTTCATGTTTTGACAATTGTAGTAGAGAAACATTGCTCTCTTCTTGGTTTCCCACTTATCCAATATTTATTATTGTTACACAGGATTTATATAGCACCACCAGTTTGAGACAGTACAGCAACATTACAATTCAATACAAGAGAGTTAGGAGGGCCCTGCTCCTGAGAGCTTACAATCTAATAGGGAGGGGCAAGTGGAACAAAAGGTAATAACTATGAGGGAAGAACTGATGGAAGAAATAAAAGATAGCTGAAGGCAGGGTGGGCTTCCCTAAAGAGATGAGTTTTCAGTGATCGCCTAAAAGTGGACAGAGTAGGAGATAACTGGATAGATTTAGGTAAAGGATAGGAGCAGCTTTGGAGAAGTCCTGGAGACGAGCATGGGAGGAGAAGACAAGGGAGCTAGAGAGCAGAAATCTTGGGAGGAGAAGATGTTTTGCACGATATATTGAGACAAATGTAGCTGTAGATGTAACAATTACTTAATTACCTGAAAACAATCGATAGGATTTAGCAAAGTTGCATATAAACATGAGATGGTTGTGTAATTTGTCATAATGATGAAGTTGTGCTTGTTTGCATGCCCCCCTCCCCCCTCTTTTTTAAAGTGGTTGAAACCCTAGAAAAAAAAGAGAGCTCCTGTTCCTTTACAGTGCAACCAAAAAGTATTCCCAGTGCTTCACTTTTTCTACTTTTTTCATGTTACAGCCTTATTCCAAAATTAATTAAATTCATTATTTTCCTCAAAATTCTTCAAACAATACCTCATAATGACAACCTTGACATCTTTGCAAATTTATTACAAAGGAAAAACAAAAACAAAAAAATCACATGTACATAAGTATTCACAGCCTTTGCTCAAAACGTTGTTGAAGCACCTTTCGCACCAATTACAACCTCAAGTCTTTTTGAGCATGATGCTACAAGCTTGGCACACCTATATTTGGTCAGTTTCTCCCATTCTTCTTTGCAGGGCCTCTGAAGCTCCATCAAGTTGGATGGGGAGCGTCGGTGCACAGCCATTTTTAGATCTCTCCAGAGATGTTCAATTGGGTTCAAGTCTTGGCCACTCAAGGACATTCATAAAGTTGTCCCGTAGCCACTTCTTTGTTATCTTGGCTGTGTGCTTAGGGTTGTTGTCCTGTTAGAAGATGAACCTTAGCCCTAGTCTGAGATCCAGAGCGCTCTGGAGCAGGTTTTCCTTAAAGATATCTCTGTACATTGCTGCATTCACCGTTCCCTCGACCTGGCTAGTCTCCCAGTTCCTGCCGCTGAAAAATATCCCCACATCCTGATGCTGCCCCCACCATGCTACATTGTAGGGATTGTATTGGGCAGGTGATGAGCGGTGCCTGGTGTCTGGTGTCTGGTTTCCTCCCGACATGACGCTTGTCATTCAGACCAAAGGGTTCAATCTTTGTTTCCCCAGACCAGTCTGAGAGTCCTTCGGGTGCATTTTGGCAAACTACTGGCTGTCATGTGCCTTTTACTGAGGAGTGGCTTCTGTCTGGCCACTCTACCATACAGGCCTGATTGGTGGAGTGCTGCAGAGATGGTTGTTCTTCTGGAAGGTTTTCCTCTCTCCACAAAGAAACACTGGAGTTCTGTCATCGGGTTCTTGGTCACCTAACTGACTAAGGCCCTTTTCCCCTGAACGATATGTTTGGTCGGGTGGCGCTCTAGGAAGAGTCCTGGCAGTTCCAAGTTTCTTCCATTTGTGGATAATGGCTTTGTTTGTGCTCTGACATGCCCTGTTAACTGGGGGAGACCTTATATAGACAGGTGTGTGCCTTTCCAAATGATGTCCAATCAACTGAATTTATCACAGGTGAACTCCAATTAACATCTCCAGGATGATAAGTGGAAACAAGATGCACCTGAGCTCAATTTTGAGTGTCACTGCAAAAGGCTGTAAATACTTATGTATATGTGATTGTTAATTTTTTTTTATTTTTAATAAATTTGCAAAGATGTCAAACAAACTTGTTTCATGTTGTCATTATGGGGGTATTGTTTGTAGAATTAAGAGAAACATAATGAATTTAATCCATTTTGGAATAAGGCTGTAACATAACAAAATGTGGAATAAGTGAAGCGCTGTGAATACTTTCCTGGATGCACTGTATAGCAGATTAAACAGCACAGTGGATGTGCTGTCTAATCTGCCCCTTTCTAAGCTGCTAACCCTTGATTACTGTGGTCAGGTTACGTCTCCTTTATCCTGCTGCTCTACTCTATCCCTCCCTCCCTGACTGTCAGCTCCTGTGTGTGTCTCTCCCCTTCTCAGCCCCCCTCCCCCTCACTGCTATTACTAGCTGGCAGGAAAAGTAAAGAACAATTACAGACAGTTCTTCTGTTATAGTAATCTCTCCTACACTGTGTAAATGTTTTTGGAAAACAAAGCCTGCAAATACCTTATCTTTGATTTCTTCTGGCCAGCAGTCACGTGACCTTCCCGGGCTGGCTGACGTCGGAGGGGGAACTCGGCCCCTCCCTCTGTAGCCCATAGATCGGAGGAATAGAGAAGTCGGAGGTCATATGACCTGTCATAAAAGAGCAAAGATAAGGTATTTAGAGCCATTGTTTTAAAAAAGCAATTACATAGTGTAGGAGAGATTAAAAAAAACAGGAGGAGCTGGCTGTAACTTGTTCTTTACCTTTACAACCACTTTAACAATTAGGCTACTTTCACACTGGGGTGCTTTTCAGGCATTTAGCGCCAAAAATAGCACCTGTAAAGCGCTTGAAAAGTGCCTGAAAAGTGCCTCTCATGCCTCACCAGGATGCAGGATGGGAAAAAAGTCCTGCAGGCAGCATTTTTCGGGTCCTGCACCATCCTGCTATTGAAATCAATGGACAGCGCTGCCGGAGCACCTGCAAAGCACTTCGGCAGTGGAATTTGCGTGGACTTTTAACCCTTTATTCGGCCACTAGCAGAGGTTAAAAGCCCCTGCTAGTGGCTAAAAAGTGCCACTATAACATTGGTAAAGCGCAGCTAAAACTAGCAGCACTTTACTGCTAACACGCCCCACCCCCAGTGTGAAAGTACCCTAAATATGCAAATAATGGTGCTTTTATTCAGCACTATAGATAAATCCTGTAAAATATCTCCACAACTAAACAGAGATATGAAAACACAGAAGTGAAAACCACAATAAAACTCAAATAATGAAAAAAGCCCAACAATCGTGAGGATTCTGAAATGACTTGCTGCAAGTTAGTAATACAATTCGTGCCACAAAGTAATGGATGTGCAATCACAACCACCATCCACCTTCTGAGTGAATTAGCTGCTCACCTTAAAAGAAGACCCATAAGGGTCTAATCATGCCTTGTGTATAAGTAAAAGGAGATCTGCAATCATCACGAACACCAGCTTCGGTAATTAAGGGCACACACTTTCTTTGGAAATTGATTCTCAAATATATAAAAGGAGTTCATTGCGCAATACCATTTAGAAAAAGATTTATTAAAACATAAGAATTGTTCACTCACAATTTCCACATCTTGTATAGGATGGAAGTAATATTTCCAAGCTGCGAGCTCCTTGCCTCCTCACCTCTAATTCCGATGTACGAGACATCATAAGTTACGTCACCAGCTCCACGCGACGCGTTGCATCACTTGTTATGTGACTTCTTCAAAGGGATAGCACTTTAACAATTGGCACTTCCTGTCGGGTTGCCATGGCCCCCCTCCTTCCTTCACAGCCTTCTGGGACACATCACTGGTCCCAGAAGACTGCAGGACCATTTACAAAGTGCAGCACAGTACAGCTTGTGCATGCATAGTGGGAAACAGTCTGTGAAGCTGCTAGGCTTCACTCCAGTTTCACTTAGTTAAAATGCCAGCGCCTGCACCTGAAGCCAATTGAAGAATCTGCTCAGCTGGGAACAGCACTGAATCCCTGGACAGCTAAGTGTCGTTATAGTAAAAGTCACCAGCTACAGTATTTATTGGTGCTGACTTTTAATTTCTGGGGAGGGGAAACTGGAGCTCCTCTTTTAACAATGCATGTGAATGGGCCCTTAGATAGTTGTCATTGAAATAGATGTCTCCATTGGAAGATGTATCCTTTCCTACTAGTTTGATGACGGCTCTAAAATGTTGCTTTGCCATTCGTTTTTATACCAATGATAATAGTCACCAGTACAAATAGGGGAGTTGGCCCTTTCGTTCATCCCTCTTCAATTAATGGAGCACTTTTCATTGCGGGAAGTGATAGTACAGCTTTTATGAATAGAGCAGGGGAGGGCAGAAAGGAAGGCATAGTTGGCACTTCAGATTATATCTTTGTGGATGAAACGCATCAATTCGAGCCTGATGGTCCCATTGCGTCATTTTATCGATTAACAGGCGATTGTTTTACCTCTTCTAAATGTGAGTATAAATCTTTCATTTTTTAATAAATTTTGTGTTATGCGGATTCACACTGTGTGCATTTTTTTATTCCTTTTTGGCCTTATACGTTTGAATCAATGAGACGTTTTATATATCTTGGAGCCTCCTTTCTTGTCAACCGGTGGTCCTTGTGAGAAGATTTTTTTACCCAATTCTTCCAACGCCTATATCCATCTGGGCCTTATTATCTTTGGTGAAGAATCGCCGACAAGGGGGGTAGTGTGGGGTAGAGATCTAGGGATATCAACGAACATAGCAGCCCCAAATGACACATTTAATTCAATGAAAATACCATCCCTGGTGCTAATTTAAAAAATATAAATTTTATGAAACTTCAGCTA
This sequence comes from Lithobates pipiens, assembly GCF_037356315.1. Classification (NCBI taxonomy): domain Eukaryota; kingdom Metazoa; phylum Chordata; class Amphibia; order Anura; family Ranidae; genus Lithobates; species Lithobates pipiens. The sequence continues at coordinate 421,319,389 of NW_027507748.1, forward strand.
TAATTTTGGCTTTGCTACGTGTTCACGACAGGCTGTTTGTTTAACAATATCTTTCTCATTAGCCCTTCTGGCCAAAATTGAATAACAAGACATGCCTTTTATAGATATAATGGAGCTTTATGAACGTTGAACCTGGAGCAAGATTTGTCAAACCCAGGCAGATAAATTAACCCCAATTGGAAAGAGTAGTGTGAAAATAAAAGCAATCTGTACTTTTTTTAATCCACAGAAAAACACTGTTCTGATTCTGTTGTTTAACATGTGATTGTTTATTTTTAAGAGAGAGGGTCACTTGTCTTGTTAATTACCATTAGGTCATCTCCTTATTCCCTGTTGTCAATGACATGGAAAAAGAGACTACAAAGTAGAAAAAGCCTTGTTAATAATTCAGCTAATAGGTGTGTTCGCTGTTGAGGTTGACTGGCCTTTGGCAATGGATTTTAATTGGGTTTCATCCAGATCTTGAAAATCCTATGATACAGATTAAAACAAACAATTCTTGTTAATGGTTGTTGCACACATTCTTATAAACAAACATCATCCGCAATCAAGATAAAATGTTGTATGAATTCAATCAATGTGTAGACGGAGAAAACAAACTTGATTCTCATGCATAATTCAGACGTTTACAGAATATTGTACGGGTATCAATTAGATAGATTTGATGGGATTAGGCAGGAATCTCCCTGATAAGGATAGAGAGGGCAATACAAAACTGACAGAGGCTCAAAACCAGTCTAGCCACTTGCTTACTGGGCACTTAAACCCCCCTCAGTCCCAGACCAATTTTCAGCTTTCAGCGCTGATGCACTTTGAATGACAATTGCGCGGTCATACAACACTGTACCCAAATGAAATTTTTATCATTTTTTTCCCACAAATAGAGCTTTCTTTTGGTGGTATTTAGTTACAGCTCGGAGTTTTATTTTTTGCTAAACAAACAAAAAAAGTTGCAAAAAAATAAAAATAAAATTTTTTGCAAACGGGTCATTTTTCTCCTTCATTGAAGTGCGCTGATTAGGCGGCACTGATAGGCTGCATTGGTGGGCACTGATGGGCTGCATTGGTGGGCACTGATAGGCTGCATTGGTGGGCACTGATAGGCTGCACTGGTGGGCACTGATAGGCATAGTTAAGGCGGCACTAATAGGCACAGATAAGGCGGCACCGATGGGCACAGATAAGGCGGCACTGATGGGCAAAGATGGGCACAGATAAGATGGCACGGATGGGTGGCACGGATGGGTGGCACGGATGGGTGGCACAAATGGGCACTGATAGGTACCACTGATAGATGGGACTGATGGGCACTGATAGGTGGCACTGATAGGTGGCTCTGATAGGTGGCTCTGATAGGTGGCACTGCTGGGCACTGATGGGCGGCACTGCTGGGCACTGATGGGTGGCACTGCTGGGCACTGATGGGCGGCACTGGGGTGCAGCACCTTTGAGGCAGATTGTGGGCACTGTGGGTGGCACTGTGGGTGGCACTGCTGGGTGGCACTGTGGGCACTGCTGGGTGGCACTGTGGGCACTGCTGGGTGGCACTATGGGCACTGCTGGGTGGCACTGACGGGGGGCACTTACTTTTTATTAGGGTGGCACTGCAGGGGGCAGGTGGGCACTGGCAGGGGGCAGGTGGGCGCTTGCATTGCTGGCCATGATCGGGACTGATGTCCCGATCACGGCCGCCGGTGATCGGCTTTTTTTTTTCTCCTCGAGGAGGAATACTAGCCGATTACCGGCTCCGTTATATCACCTGATCAGCTGTCATTGGCTGACAGCTGATCACGTGATAAGGGGTCGGGATCGACCCCTTGCACGGATCGGTGATCAGGCGAGTCTCATGGACTCGTCGATCACAGAGCGCGCCGCGCGCGCCCCTCAGGGGGCGCGCAGGCCGCTCGTACACGTGACTACGTCAATAGACGTAGCCCCGGAAAAGGAGATCCGCGCTGTAGCCGTCATTTGGCTATAGCGCGGATCTCAAGTGGCTAGAAAACAAAAACGTTTTCTCTGGAATTGGGCTTTGAAGGGTATCTAATGTCATAGTAAATAAAGTGATGAGGGGTTAGAACCCCTGTTAGGTCTCTTTTGCTGTCTGTGTCTCCACTGAGGGTGTTTGCCCTCTCTATTTTTCTTGGTGACTATAAATAAATAAAATCCAATAAAGAAAAAATAAATAAAGAAAAATCCAAATATTTCAGTTGTCACCAAAACAACCATTTTCCTGCATGAAAGAAATTTTCCTGCGTGAAGTGAAAATTGTCTAAAGCTATGTATACTGTACAAGTATTGAAAGTCGGCTTAGCAGGAACCAGCCAAATTTTGGCATGTGTATACCACTGGCTTTTCAACTGTAGAATGGGAAACCAGTATTTGATCTGTGCTTGCAGCCAATGGCTGCAGGGCTGATCTGTGTATTCTGATGGGGAAGGGGGGAAGTCCCTGCTGTCAGATCAGAATACAATGTCTCTGCAGGAGAGATCCCTGGATCATACATCATTGTGTTGATGCAGGGATCTGTATGCTTTTTTTTTTGTTTATTGAACCCGTCAATTGAAGGAAAAAACTCAACATGTAAATCCAACTTTAGATGGGATTTCTCAGGCTTTGGATAGGTTTTTACATTCATTTCTTGTTGTGTCTGCAGGACAGGAAGTGAAGCAAATCTCCCAATTGGGACAGATATAGCAAAACAAACAAACCTGACAAGATTTTTACAATTTATTTGAATCCCTATTTTTGAAACATTTTGGCTTTAAATATACTGCACATTAAAATAGAAAATTGTGTCCTATCCTGCTTTTTGTTCACAGATGAATCAAATAGTAGACATGTGGCACCCAATAGCATGACTACAGTGCTAAGAATATGGTTTTTGTTAGGTTAGGTAAATTGTCTGTGTGTTTTTCTGAGTCAGGGTTTGAGTGACTCAGGCAGGTTGAATGACTCAGCAGCAGCTTCTCCGGTGACTCCTCCCTGCTTGCCGGAAACTTGGAGAAGGTTCCAGAAGCAGTCGGGAGGGGTCTAGGAGGAGCTGGCTGGAGTGTTCTGCGGGCCCTGACCAATCCCCAACAGAAGGGTTGGCAGGGGTAAAGCCCTCTCAAATACTCAGGATCCGCACAGCTAGGGCAGTGTGGATTTGGGGTGGAAGATGGAGATGCAGTGTCAGGCTGTCAGAGGCCTTTGAGACTAGCACCCCAGTCTGGGGGGGGGGGGGGGTAAACTCAGGCCTGGGCGTGGGTGTGAAAAAGGACCTCTTCTCATGACATGGAGGGATCCTTACCAGGAGGTATGGGAGCAAGGAGGGGACAGCAGAAGGACACTACCAGGTAAATCTCCAGGGAGGAAGACAGCCAAGAGTGCTGGTGAGTGTTACTTTCAGAGGACTGAGAGGCATGCCTGAAGGGACTGGGTGCAAGTAGTCTGGTATGGATGCAGAGTGCCTGAAGAGGTGGAACTGGGAGCAGTAGCCACAGGAAAGGAAAGCAGGCACCAAAGAACTCTAATTTTGCTGAGCTACTAAAGGGGCCTGTGGCCCCTGACTGCAAAGGGCATTCACTTAGTTCTAACTGAGAGTGGTAGCTGGTCCTGGGAGTTGTAGTTCTACAAGCACATCTGTGCTGGAGGTAGAAGAAGGAGAAGTTTGTATATTCCGGATGTATATAGTTGATCAAGTGGGCATCCCATAACAACCCTGCCCCATTCAAGTTTATTTCCCCATAATAAAAAAACAAAACAAAGCCACAAGGATTGATTCTTGTCTCAAGAGTGTGTGCCTGGCTGTGCAGGGTGGGAGATAACCACATTTGCCAACGGACCCTGCAGGGGTAGTGCTACAGGCATAATACGGTTTAAAAAGGTTGTCGCTCTGCAACTGGATTCCATGTTAAATTTTGAAAGAAATCTGACCACCTTTTCCCTAAAAACGATTAGGCGTAGTGATAAAATATTCATATACTTGTACTTTATTCACAAAGTGTGCCAGTGTCTCCACTCGTGCTCCCTCTCTTTGTGCACTCCTGATGACCTCACTCTGACAAAACACATAGGGTGGAGCTTCTTGCGTCTTCGCATCACTTCTGGGTTTCGGTCCGTTGAAAGCATCACATGCCATACACTTCCTGTTTTTTTGTTGCATGTCATATCTTTATATCATGTAAGTGGATTTTTACTATTTTAATAAACAATTAAACAGAATTACGCTATGGGATTTTTTCCTTTCATTTAATGCATGAGTCTGCTGGCTAAGAGGATCTAACAGGTGAGTTGGGCAATAGTATGTCCAGACTGGGGCTCCAGCTACCGATTCACAGTCTTTGTCTGCTCCCCAGGTTTGGCATTGTGGGGAGCAGACAGGTCTGGTGTGTTGGAGATAAAGGAGTAGTGGCTGTCAGTCTGTGCTATTACCAAGAGGAGGAAGTGATCTGTGATCTGTATTTGAGTTAAATAGCCACCATAGGAGTAAGGAATATACAGGAGGATCTTTCAAGCTGCTGATATAAGCTACAGGCTTATTTATAAAGCTCTTAAGGTGGGGGTACACCTGGTGGAGGGTGTGTGCACACTGCATGATGACACTATTATCAACTATTATCCCCTGTTTTATGCTACTATTGGACTGTTATTGTTTGCTGTAATACATCATTAAGGATTGTGTGCAATACATGGAGCACTTTGCACTTTTGAACTTTATATGTTGATTTTATTATTTATTATTTACTTTTTGGTTACAGGATATATATATATATATATATATATATATATATATATATATATATATATATATATATATATATATATATATATATATATACATTTGTGACTTTATATATATATATATATTTGTACTGAAATCCGTTATATATTTATGAGTAATTAATTGTTACTTGCGCCACACGTTGGGGGTTATTAACGAAAAGGTTAATCCACTTTGCACTGAAAGTGCACTTGGAAGTGCAGTCGTTCTAAATCTAAGGGGTAGATCTGAAACGAGTGGAAGCTCTGCTGATATTATCATCCAATCATGTGCAAGCTAACATGCTATTTTTTTATTTTCCTTGCATATCCCCCTCGGATCTACAGTGACTTTACTTCCAAGTGCACTTTAGTAAATAAACCCCATTGTGTCATTGAAATTTGTTATCACATTTAGTGAAGTGTGGGAAGTGTTGGCAGCTGTTATTAGTTTAGTTTAATTTTTATCTTAGTTTTTAGCTCAGCAGCTCACAAGGTTTTTACATATCTGTGGATGCTAGTTACCCCCGGAGTGGGGATGGTTTTCTGGTGAGTGCAGACCAGGAGGGGCGGGAGCCCAAGTGGAGACATTGGGGGTTATTTACGAAAGGCAAATCCACTTTGCACTGCTAGCGCACTTGGAAGTGCAGTCGATCTAAATCTAAGGGGTAGATCTGAAATGAGTGGAAGCTCTGCTGATTTTATCATCCAATCACGTGTAAGCTAAAATGCTGTTTTTTCATTTCCTTGCATGTCCCCCTCGGATCTACAGCGACAGCACATCCAAGTGCACTTGCAGTGCAAAGTGGATTTTCCTTTAGTAAATAACCCGCATTGACACACTGCATGTGTTTTTTCCCAGGAATTCACGAAAACACAAACAGCACTTTGTTTATTTATGGACTTACACTGAGAACTGTTAATCATCATTATCAATTGGGTGAAATAGAGATTACTCATAGCACTTGGCACTTTTGTTGCTGAGCACATATGTTTATTCAGTCAATTAATTGCATTGAATTTTATTTTATTTATTTATTGCATTGTTAGAACGGAGCATTATCAGTTATAAGCATTAGTACACTTTACTTTATTTAATAATTGCTTTGATAGATTGAGTTATATAACAAAAGGAAGGAATTTCACTTGAAGAATTATACTTTTAGATTCACTATCTTTGGCACAGTAGAGGAGGAATTGTGTTATAAAGGTACGATCTCACCGAAGCAGTGTCATATCCACTCTCTATTTTTATTTCAGTTTACAGACTCTACTTACAGTAACAGACTGATTGGAGGCAGAAGCAATATACATTCATTTATGTTTTTCTTTCCCATAGCCTGGAACTATTCTTCCTAATTCCTTTATTCATGAGGTACTCCCTCTGCATTCCTTTCTATAATTACCTGTTATTATAGTAATGGGTTTATGGTGCTGTAGTATTATAAGCAATTTTTGTTGTTGTTTTGTTTACTTGCAGCTCCAAAGGTCAAAGGGTACCAACCCTGTCATTAAACTGTGTAATTTTGCTGAAAATCTTTAAAGCTGAATTTCAGGTATGGATTTTGATGCATATTTACATTCAATGTAATTTTGCATACACAATACTCCTGGAGCCCCTGTGGATGCATAGATTCACTGTAGTAGTCAGTGCTGGTACAGCGATCGCCACTGTCTTTCAAATCCCTTGGAGAGATGTGATCTGTACCTTGTCCAATCAAAGAATGTTTTGCATTCATTGAGTAAAATGTCTGTATTAAGCAAGCAAACCTCTTGTGTTGACTGGAAAACCAGCATTTTATCAGCTGCTGAACAGTGTATTCTGATGGGGGGGGGGGGGGGCTGGGGGAGTCCTCGATGTAAGACTACAATAGCGCAGTGAGGGAGATCCCTGCACCCACCTTGTTATGTTGATGCAAGGACCTGTGAGGTTTTTTTTCTATTGTTTAAAAAAAAAAACTGTGTATACCTAGCTTACAATTGGTCCAAGCTGGACTACTGCAACTATGCAAACAAAAATCCATAACGCTGGAATTCAGTTTTAAATACTGTGACATCATAATCTCAACCATTAATGCAAAAACATAGTAATAAAGAGCAAAGAAAGGAAATGCTACTAAGACTAATACCTAACAAATTCAAGTATTTTATGAATGGGTAATGTCATATTATAGACTGTCAATATTATAGATGATAATGTTGCAATTAGGAAGAGTATTATAAGACATTGGGGTAGATTTACTAAAGCTGGTGCAATCAAAATCTGGTACAGCTGTGCATTGTAGCCAATCAGCTTCTAACCTCAGCTTGTTCAGTTAAGCTTTGACAATAAAACCTGGAAGCTGATTGGTTTCTATGAAGAAGTGAGCCTGATTTTACACGCTCCAGCTTTAGTAAATAAACCCCATTGTTTGCAATGGTATTTATTTGTTATTTGCTTGATGCATGTAAAAAAAACAATGTGATCGTAGATTGTTGTACTGTTTTGCGTGTACATGATTGGAGGATGGAAGACAGCAGAGCTTCTGCTCGTTTACTAAGCTCTGGAGCAACTGCTCTTGCAGACTTTCAACTGCACTTTGCAAAGTGCACAGTCTATTTGCCTTTCGTAAATTAATCACACAGTATCTTTCTCTCATTAGTTGCACCATATGATCCTCTGAGGAAGTCACGAAATGCGTAGTTTGACAGCACTCATACCTCCTTTTTGCAACGCTCATTGATATTTATTATGAATAATGATCTATGTGAGGAGGGTGCTCAGGGCATTCATTATAGACAATGTAGTTCTATTATGAATATTTGATCAGGATCCTATTCCTTTTTAGCAGCCGTGTTTTCAAATAAAAATTGTGAATTTTATTGATGGGGTGGTGAATATATAGGAACCTCAAAAATTCTGCATACCATTCATTTTTATATAGCTGATAATGGTACTGTAAACAGGACAAACAGAGAGGGTGCACAAACATAAATAAAGACAGATGTGTTGTAATTATTCTCCATTCTATCCAAAATAAATATAAAAGTTTTGCCTTTAGTTGCACTTTAAATTGCACTACAATATAGGCATGTGGACAAATTACTGAGATATCTGTCATGAATAAAATAACTAGCAGTTATTCCTGGTGTTGTGCATAACTACCATAACAGATGAAATGCCTAACAGATTTAGCAAGGGAAAAGGCATAATGAGCTAGTATGCACTGCAGTATGAGCTAGTATGCACCGCATACTAGCTCGTTATGAAATACTTACCTTAGAACGAGCCCCGGACATTTAGCACAATCCACTCTAAGGGAGCTGACATGTTCCCTCGGCATGTCTTTCCAGGTATCGCGGCTCCGGCGCTGTGAGTGGCCGGAGCCGCGATATCGTCACTCTTGCACGTGCGCGCGGGAGATTTCTTTTTGGCAGGGTCCAGGGTCTGCCGGGCTTTCAGCCAAAAATCCCCTGTGTGCATGCGTCGCTGCAGTCAGCGGCTTATTGCGAGAGGAATATCTCCTAAACCATACAGGTTTAGGAGATTTTTTTTTTTACCTACAGGTAAGCCTTATTTCAGGCTTAGCTGTAGGTAAAAGTAAAAAAAAAACCTATACAACCGCTTTAAGGAGAGCCACCATATATCCGAGAGGTCAATATATTTGCACTTTTTAAATGATCATATTGATTTGATTCTGTTGGCCTCTACTAACATGCACATGCTATTATATAACCTTTTATCTTGATTAATCAGGAAATAACTGCTAAATATTTACATTCTTTATTTTCATCAATCAGATCCATGAGAATTTCAGCATGCTCATGTCTGTGCATGTAAATGATTTACCTTTTTTTTCTTAAACACTTTGCTGAGAATCAAATATCTCTCATTGTGTTGACTGCTAAAGTAGAACTGGTTATTCAGGCTTTGTTGCCCATTCTGCACCACCCAATAAAATATTTGTACTAATATTCATGCAAACACACATAATACTTACAGCATGGGTATAATTGCTGTGATACTAAAGACAACAAATACTGTAGAGCATGAAGTAGCTGTACTGAGATTTACAGTCCAATAGTAAAAATGGTACTTAAAAGTAGTGATGGACGAACGTTTCGCCCGGCGGTCGTTTCGCGGCGAATTTCCGACATTCGCGGTCCGCACGTTCGAACGCCTTTTTCCGTCGTTCGCCGCGGCGGACTTACGTGTTTAATGTATACAAGAACTTTAACCTTTGGTGACACGTTTATCATGTGATACAGGACAGCCAATTGAGACATGACAGCACATGGACACTTGGACATTCCCCCTAACCTATAAATACACCCGATCCGGTGGCCATTTTACATTCTTTCTTCTGTTACGATAGGGACAGGTTCCTGTGTGGAGTAGGGAGAGATAAACCACTAGCTATTTGGTACACAAAAGTTCTTTTCAGGACTGGTATAGGTGTTAGGTGTTGATAGGTTTGCTGTGCTGCTGATTCTTGCAGCAGCCCGAGTGTCTTTTGTTAGTTTAGAGAAAGGGAAAGGACGGTGTATGCTACAGGGACAGCCAGATTAGTCTTTCATCATCATCATCATCATCATCATCATTAGCTGTTACTATCAAGGTCCACAAAAGAGCTGTTCCAGTAACCACTAATCGTTCTCTTTTTTTGCCAATTTGTATAGGGACAGGAAGGAAGCAGTGTTGTCAGGCAGTGAGGGTAATTTTAAAGACTTGCTGTTATTATTAGTTCCACAAAGGTTCTTTTCAGGACTGGTATCAGTGGTACAGTAATAGGCTTGTACATGTATAATATTCTTTCTTCCAAATATAGAAAGGATATTATACTTGACTGCTGCCCTTCTGCTGCAGTCTGCTAAACATTCACAACTCACTTGTTCCACAAAAGTTCTTATAAGGACTGGTAACTTGGTATAGGGTGCTACGGTACATAGGCTTGAGTGCGGTACAGTCTGCTGTTCTGTAAGGACCGCTATCGGTCCACAATAGATAGGGTTGACGTGCACCACTGCTGACCGCTGCCCTATACTGCAGCAGTCCTTCAGCGGTATAGGGACTGACGTACAGTCTGCTAAACACTAATACACAACCTGCTTGGTCCACAAAAGTTCTTATAAGGACTGGTAACTTGGTATAGGGTGCTACGGTACATAGGCTTGAGTGCGGTACAGTCTGCTGTTCTGTAAGGACCGCTATCGGTCCACAATAGATAGGGTTGACGTGCACCACTGCTGACCGCTGCCCTATACTGCAGCAGTCCTTCAGCGGTATAGGGACTGACGTACAGTCTGCTAAACACTAATACACAACCTGCTTGGTCCACAAAAGTTCTTATAAGGACTGGTAACTTGGTATAGGGTGCTACGGTACATAGGCTTGAGTGCGGTACAGTCTGCTGTTCTGTAAGGACCGCTATAGGTCCACAATAGATAGGGTTGACGTGCACCACTGCTGACCGCTCACCTATACTGCAGCAGTCCTTCAGCGGTATAGGGACTGACGTACAGTCTGCTAATCACTAACACACAACCTGCTTGTTCCACAAAAGTTATTATAAGGACTGGTAACTTGGTATAGGGTGCTACGGTACATAGGCTTGAGTGCGGTACAGTCTGCTGTTCTGTAAGGACCGCTATCAGTCTGCTGTCAGCGCTGTATGTCACGGTGCTGCTGTCAGCGCTGTATGTCACGGTGCTGCTGTCAGCGCTGTATGTCACGGTGCTGCTGTCAGCGCTGTATGTCACGGTGCTGCTGTCAGCGCTGTATGTCACGGTGCTGCTGTCAGTGCTCTGTATTACGGTGCTGCTGTCAGATGCCTCTATCACGGTGCATGTGTCATTCCGGTATGTCACGCTGCTGGTGATCATCTCCTGCACCCTCTTCTTTGCCTACCCTGGTCCCTGACCTTCCCTCTCCTCCATTGCCTTCATTAGCTCCATAGTCCTGAATTGTTAGAACAATTTCCCAAATAAAATAAAAATGCTTGTAGTTATCGATCCCAAATTCACCTCATACATGTATTATGTCATTGTCCAGATGGTGGGACTACGTTTTACCCCCTAATAATTACCACGTGGCCGCAAATTCGACATGAAGGTTTGCAAAGTTCGCCTCCCATTGAAGTCAATGGGGCCCGCGGCGAACGTTCGGTTTCGCGAACGTTTGGGTCCGTTCGCATTCCGCTTTCGCGAAACGTCCCGTCGGAAGTTCGTCCATCACTACTTAAAAGTAATTAAAAAAATAGTACTATTATCTGTTGATGCAGTTAATAACCCAACAGTTCACAGCTGTAGTCTGAACATGCTAAAGTTATTTATGACAGGCATCCAAGGCTTAATTCACACTGGCAATCACATACAGGACATTTCCAATTGCATGCTAATCAATTAAATGATTTTATATCATTGCGCATTTACCTGTGTTAGGGAGAATTAATTTTCGTCCCAACATCAATAAGGCATTGCCTTCGGGGCTAAACAATCATACACCCGTGCGATGGGCTGTCCTTGCTTATACAGGATGCAGACAGCGTGCATTAGGGGACACACATTCATACTTGTGAGGCTGCCACATTAGAACCAGCATCTCCTGCATCCCAATAGACATAAGTGGGACTGCCTGCAAGTGGATGAACGTAACACCTGCACATTCCATGTGGGCAATGACAGCCCTTTGCATGACTGTAGAGATAGGTATACCTGTGTGAATGAGACCTAAGAGAATACAATTCTGTGCTTCTAGGGGAAAATTAGATACTCTTAATGCACCTAAACAAGTAAAAATGTGTAAATGCGTATAAGGATAAGCATACCTCCCAACTGTCCTGGATTCTGCGGGACCGTCCCACGATTTAAAGTCAGTCTCGGGGTCCCACGGATCAGGGCTGGAGTCCCGGATTACCAACTCTCCACACCTCTACCCTCCACCTCCCGCCTCCGGCTCTAGTGTAGGACATCTCTGCCCCCACCTTTGGCTCCGGTGTCTTGTTTGTCAGCGGCTCCTGCTTAAGAAGTACAGTAAAACACAGGAGAGCATTATCTGGGAAACATAAAGTTTGTTTATGCCCACCAGATTATATCTCCTGCATTTGAATGGCTAGGTAGTATGAATGTAGCTTAAAGGCTAGTTTATACCAGCATTAGCCCTCTGAAATACAAACCATGGTGGATTGCCCTTCAGAGGGTGTTTAACAGGTGGTGAAGAGGCATTAGTACAGCCTAAGGCCGCGTACACAGGGGCGGATTGTCTGCCCAACTAAGTTCGTCAGACAATCCGACAGACAGTCCGTTCAACTTTTGAATGAACGGACTTGACCACACACGATGAACAGACAGTCCGCTGAAAACTTGCACGATGACGTGTACAGCACGTACGACGGGACTAGAAAAATGACATCCAATACACTGCAATGTAACCTTCGGCCGTGTAAATCCTTTCTGAGCATGCGCCATACTTAGTCCGTCCAACTTGCCTACACACGAGCGGACTGTCCGCTGAAACCAAAGTTTGGACGGACAAAACCAAGTTTGGACGGACAAAATTACGGAAATTCCGAAAGACAAAGTCCGTCAGACTGTCCGCTGAAAAAGTCCGCTGAAGCCCACACACGAGCGGATTGTCCGCTGAAACACGGTTCAGCGGACTAAGTTGGACAGACAATCCGCCCGTGTGTACGCGGCCTAACTGCTAATGGAGATTATTTCAACTACAAACATAATGCTGTTTTTCAGCTATTCATCGCCGCTGCAGCAGACAATGGAGATTGCCAGAATATGATTGGGGACCATAGGCAGCATCATCAGTTGATGGTGATATTGTTTTGGATTTTAAATATGATCTGAACTTCTGAAAAGGAGTATGTGCTGGACCAGTGTCAGACTTGGTTAGATGGTGGGGTGCACTTGCTTCCAGAGTTGCATGCAGAAAACAGAAGATAAAGAAGTCTTTCATCCTAAACGTCACTTGTGCCCTTGACATGTTACATGAAGCTGCAAAGGAAATCAAGTATGAAAGATATCCCTCTGCCACATGCTGTGCTGAATGGAGGTCTAAAGAAAAAACAGGTTACTACAGAAAAAAAAAGCGTTCACTGACTGAAGGTCCCACTAATTCGTACTCTTTAACGAATACGTCAATGTTAACTGTTTTTTTAAATATGACTTTAATTTGGCTTTAACACAAATCTCTGACTGCTTGTGTATAAATAAATAGGCAAAGCCAAATATCAGAACCAAAACTTAAAGACTAAGGCCTCATTTACCATTGTGGTCGAGGGGTGGTAAAAACATGCAGTTGAGCTACACTTTTGTGATCATCCAAACGCTCCCCCTTAAGCTGCAAATGTAGGGGTATATACTTGGCATGCTACTGTAAAAACATCCCCCCATCTGAATGGGGCTGCCCTGAAACAGTGTGAAATGTACTCAGTTGCCACATGGTGGTACGGGTATTTGTGGGTTAAAACATGCAGTGAGGAGGTGACATAATGGGGTTGATTTACTAAAGGGAAAAAGATTGTGCATGCCACAAGTGCAGTTGCTCCAGAGCTTAGTAAATGAGCAGAAACTCTGCTGACCTCCATCTTCCAATTACCGTATGTGCAAGCAAAAATGCATTTTTTTATTTTTATTTTGCTTGCACGTGATTGGGTACTCTTTGCAAAGTGAAGGTTTACCTCATTTACTAAGCTCTGGAGCAACTGCAGTTGCAGAGGGCAACTGCACTTTGCAAAGTGTACAGTCTATTTGCCTTTAGTAAATCAACTCTATAGGCTAACATGCTGGGGGGCTTAGAGGCAGTGAAAAAAACACCACATGCCCTTAGGAGCAGCTGTAAAAATGTCCAGTGTGCATGAGGCCTAAGTCCCACCCGATTGCCTGTTTTAGCAGCAAAAACAACGTACACACATTAGCAACTAAATCTAAAATGATGGTGGTTCAGTGACAAGCTGCAAGTCACCTTAACTACTTCAGCCCTGGAAGGATTTACCCTCTTACTGACCAGAGCACTTTTTGCGATACGGCACTGTGTCGCTTTAACCGTCAATTGCGTGGTCGTGCGACATTGCACCCAAACTAAATTGACATCCTTTTTTTCCACAAATAGAGATTTCTTTTGGTGGTAGTTGATCACCTCTGCGTTTTTTTTTTTGGTTTTGCGCTTTAAACAAAAAAAAGAGTGACACTTTTGAAAAAAAGCTATATTTTTTTACGTTTGCTATAAAAAATATCACCCAAAAAATGTATAAAAAAACTAATTTCTTTCTCAGTTTAGACCGATATGTTTTCTTCTACATATTTTTGGTAAAGAAAATCACAATAAGCGTATATTGATTGGTTTGCGCAAAAGTTATAGCATCTACAATATAGGGGATAGATTTATGGAATTTTATTATACTTTTTTTATTAGTAGACGATCTGCAATTTTTATCGTGACTGCGAAATTATGGTGGACAGATTGGACACTTTTGACACTATTTTGGGACCATTGTTGTTTATACAGCAATGAGTGCTATAAAACTGCACTGATTACTATGTAAATGACACTGGCAGGGAAGGGGTTAAACACTAGGGGGCAATCAAGGGGTTAAGTGTGTCCTGGGGAGTAATTCTAACTGTGAGGGGGATTGCCTCACTAGAACATGACAGAGATCACTGCTCCCGGTAAAAGGGAGCAGTAGATCCCTATCATGTTGTTAGGCAGAACAGGCAAATGCCTTGTTCTGTTGCTCCATGACAGGATCGCGGACCCCCAGCGGACGTCAAGTCCACAGGACCTGCTGGCACGGTCACAGAGTATGCAGCGGGCACACTACCACAATGCCACGATTTAAAGGGCCCAGGCGTGCCATTGTGCTGACGTATATCGTCGTGCGCTGGTCGGCATGTGGTTAAATGGTAAGTTCACCTTTACAGAAATTTTTTTAAGGTGAACTTACACTGGACGCCCTCCCCAAACCCCCCCCCAAACCCCCCCCCCCCCAATCCCGCTGACCTGGAGCCAGCCGATCACCCGTTTGGGGACCTTGTACAGCCGCCTCACCGGTTCGGGGCTTAGAAATCCCCTTGGCTTCATTTCTTAAACGTACCTCATCAGGAGTTATGTTTAGGAGCATTCTAATTGGTGGTGCCGACCAATCAGAACTCACGTAGCCCGTCCTGTCACCACAGGCAGAGAGGAGAGAAAGTGGCAGGGATTTCAAATCTCTGGACTGGTAAAGCAGCTATACGATCTGTCAGAATGGGCGATCGCCAGACTCCAGGTTATCGGTGCGATGGGAAGGGAGTCCAGTGTAAGTTCAACTTACAGATTTTCTACTACTACTTAATAATATCTTGATCAGACCTCTAGATAGATATAAAAGACACCAATTAATGCAGTTCCGTGTTCATTAATTTTCCACTTAAAGGGATTGTAAAGTCAGAAGGTTTTTTATCTTAATGCATTCTATGAAGCCTTTGGTTTGCAGTAGCCCCCCTCTGCCCCCCTAATACTTACTTGAGCCCCTTCTCTATCCAACAATGTCCACGAGTGTCTCGGCCGTCTGAGACTCTCCCTCCTGATTGGCTAAGACACAGCAGCTGTGCCATTGGCTCCTGCTTCTGTCAATCAAAGTTAGTCAGCCAATCAGGAGAGAGAGAGAGGGGGTGGGGCTGGGCCACAGCTCCGTGTCTGAATGGACACAGGGAGCTGCGACTCGGCTCGGGTGCCCCCATAGCAAGCTACTTGACAGGAGGTAGCAACCAGGAGCACTGAAGAGAGAGACCTGAGAAGAGGATGATCCGGGCTGCCCTGTGCAAATCCACTACAAAGAAAAATTCACAAATCCACTACAAAGAAAAAGAAAGACTTTACAATCACTTTAATGTAAGTTTTTAATTACAAGCAGTGCAAGTAGTGGAATTTGACTTGGTATCAGCCTCTTGCAATTCACTGTAAAGTAGAGCTCTGGCTGGAAGACAAAGAACAGCACAAGTATCCATTCACCTGTGCTGCGGTGCTCATGTGCTAACAAACAACACGCTTATAATTGGAGAAAACAGAAAGACTGTCTGCTGCTCCTTCTTTGGCTACTTAGTCACAGGCTGTGAGAGGAACAAGACCTGAGTGCTACTTAAATGCAGCAGAAAAAATGTCAGGTTTTCTGTCTTAACAGACGGTGCTGCCCATACAGACTCTGCTTTGTTGCAGAACTGTTTAAATCTCCAGGCTGGATGGACAGTAATACCAATCTGTTGGTGAGTAAAACAGCTCAATTTTTTCACATGTGTATTTAATTGTTTACCTGGAGGTTGGGTTTACGCCCACAGGGGTCTCAAACTGGCAGCCCTCCAGCTGTTGTGAAACTTCAAGTCCCATCATGCCTCTGCCTGAGGGAGTCATGCTTGTAACGGTCAGCCCTGCAATGCCTCATGGGACTTGTAGTTTTACAACAGCTGGAGGGCCGCCAATTTCAGTCTCCTGGTTTACGGAGTTTATTCCAAATAAAGGACCCTGAACTACCAATCTTTCTCTAATAAAGATGTCATTGGACCTAGTCAGCTTTTTTGCAGCTTCCATTTCTGCTCTAAGACTAATGCCCGTTACACACGGTTGGAAATTCCGACAGAAAAAGTCAGATCAGATTATGTTGTCAGAAAATCCGATAGTGTGGGGGCTCTATCAGACTTTTTCTGTCGGAATTTCTGACGGAAAAAGTTTGAGAGCTGGATCTAAAATTTTCTGACAACAAAATCCGACTCATGCTCAGAAAAAATTTGGAGACGAAAGCTTTTGGCTACTGGCCTCTACGTAGTCCCGTCGTACGTGTATAACGTCACCTCGCTCCGAACGATCGGATTATCCGACAACTTTGTGCGACCGTGTGTATGCAAGGCAAATTTCAGCCAAAATCCGTTGGAAAAAATCTGACGGATTTTGTGGTCGGAATGTCCGACCGTGTGTATGGAGCATTATTTGCACTTTAGGAGTCAATGTTACATGGAAAATAACTGCTCTTTCAATCAAGCCACTTATAATCATTTTTATACATTTTCAGCAAAGATTCCTTTTTTGTTGCTAAATTCCCCTGATGACCTGGCAACCATTTATTTCCCAGTAGAATACCGGGAAATGTCAGTTGTTTCCAATAGAGCTTTTGTCAGACACATGCAGTTAGAGTGCTAGCAGTAATTCCTTAACCTTAATTGGTTCCCCGCTGCATAATCTGTGTTCTGAAAGAAGCTTTACCATGTATTCTTTTTATACAAGCACTCCGTGGAAGCATTTTTTTTTTTTTAAAGAAATAGAGCCAGTTTTATGGACAAAAGTACAAAAGTATGCCCATGGAGACTTATATACTTACAGACGCCACATATGGAATTTAATAGAACATTGCAAAGCTGTAAAAAGCGTATGTTCTTTGCAGTCCATTGTCTTTACTTTCATAGTAGTTGAGAATAATTTGAGTTCAATAAAAAGTTTTTGCATTTATACCGATCATCTTTGTGCCTAGTAAATTGTCTAGCACATATTCTACAGCTGCCAAGTATGTTTTGGATAGACCAGGTATATATAATATATAATAATATGATCCCGTCTGCATCCCATTGGGGAGATTATCTTTTTACTTCCCGTCTTGGTGAAAGAATGTGGGTGGAAAACGATGCCAGGTAATGGAATTCCTTTCCTAAAGCAGTATTAAACCCAAAAAACAAAATATATATTATATTGCGGATTACCAATCGTTAGATGTGGTGGCTACATCAGTTTTCTTTTCCCTCTCCGTTTTTACCTTGTGATCTGTCCAGTAACACACTTGTATCAGTGAGACACAACTCTGGAGGAATGAGAACAGGGGGAAAAGCAGACTGCGGCATTGTCAGTTTGGAGGAGGGAGTGTTAAACATATTAGCAGATTTAAATACACTAACATATCAAAGCCAAACTCCAGCCCGCACTTTATAGTCAGTTACAGCCAATTGTTTTTTTTCTTTTGGGATAAAGATTTTACATGAATTTATAAAATCTGATTATTTTGAACACCCCACTAGTGTTAAAGAGGAAGTACACTCTGCCACTCTGATGCTTCTTTTCATTTAGTCCATTATAATAAGTAATTATCAAACTATAGCCACTGTAATCCAGACCAAATTGCATATTACTTACTGTTTAAAGAAACTTTAAAAAACTTGTTTCCAGGGGTTGGGCAGCGCCACCTTAAGTATTGTTTTCTGAGTCCACAGTAGAGTGTATTTCTGCCCTTACATCGAGCACGTCCTGTACTGTTAACCAAGCCTCCTTCTCAATCCAGCGTTTCTATGGCAACCCTGCTTCCCTGTTCATAGCTGACTTGTTTTATTTCATAGTATTTACTTGTGCTGATTATCTAGTGTTTGCCTGTGTGAGTCCTATCAGCTTCAGCTGATAAGACTGCAGTAATGCTGTCCCATGCCCTGCTTTACACTGCATGTGATGTCACATGGTCACATAGGAGGAAGCTCTGAGTAATTATGCAGCCTCCTGGGATTTCAGTATTGTGTGCAATAGGAAGTCCTGATAACAGATAGATAAGCACATAGAGAGTGTGCCGTAAATCGGGGAGATCTGGGCATGCTCTGTGACATCATTCTAAAGAACAAAAAGGATTACAACAATACTAAGCAAGTAAGTAGATATCTATAAGCAGTGTTCATTAGGGTTTTTTATGCTGATTTACTTGGGACAAAGTTGTGGGGGAGGGTTTACAACCACTTTAAGTGATTTGTCTCATGTAAACTGATACATTCTGCTGGAAAGCTTGCTCCGTGAAAAGCAACATACTTGATGGCTGGATCACCAGATGAAAATAGAAGAAAGAAAGCTGAAAAAAGGAAATAAATGCAGCCATCACATCTAAGAACTGGTAACCTTCAATATAATAAATATATGCTTTTGGGTTTTATAGTGATTTAACCAATAATCAAACAAGAAAAAAGTGAGCGCTGTGAATTTTTTAGCAGCTGACACAAAAAAGGTGACCATACAACCTTCAAATAAGCATAACACAAAGGATAGGCAGATCCCTTCAAAAGCATGTGCACGGAACGCGACAGTGGGGGCCTACGTGCTGACGCCATTATCTCTGTGTCCTCGTGGCAGAAGCGTTGACTGAATATTGCCTGAGGTTTTTGGGGACCACTATTCTATCAGCATACCAGGGCGGGATGTCTTTTTGCTTCAGTCTTTGGCAAACTAAGGACTGAATGTTAGGACCACTGGCAGTCATGGCAGATGTTGGGCTTTCCTGCTAAGCTGGTAACATTGTCTGTGAACCTGCACCCTTTTGCATAGCCTGTAATAAGTAGCACTACACCTTTTAGCTATCAGGATTGTAAGTAGCTTGGCTGATTATGGCAAACTTTTTTTTTTTATGCTTTTAGGTCGTGTTTGAACTTTCCTTGGTGATTATCTATTGTGGGCGGCTTCATACAGGATTCAGTAAAAAGCTTTCAAATTACTGCTGATGTGTGCATGCCCTATTTCACCATAAGATGAGAGAATGGCAGTCACAATACAACTCCTTATTACAAAGCAAGAAAAAAAGAAATTGTTGCATGGAAGTGCAGACCTCACTGATGACAGTATTTTCAGAATTAGCATTATATTAGTATACCCAGGGAACAGCTTCAATAAAAGGCTTATTTGGAAATCACTGTGATGCATTGTGAGTCATTTATTTCTCTTTACCAATTATGTCTTAAGCCCCATACACACTATCAGATTTTCTGCTGATTTTTTCCTTCTGATTTACCAAAACCTTATAATATGAGGTCAAACCTTAGGAGTTTAAATTTGCATGCAATCACACAGGCCCTTGCACTACATGGTTTTGGTAAACCTGAAGGAAAAAATTAGCATAAAATCTGATGTATGTATGGGGCTTTATTCAAGGATGCTCAGCAACGGCTCAAGACACACTACACCTGTACATGTCAGAAGACTTTAGTGATTAGGCAGAATTGTTTTTGGTAGACTGGATAGTTCAGCCTTTCTCAACTTGTATAGCATGAAGGAACCCTTGGAAGAAACTACTGGGCTCAGGAAACCCTTTGCCAAAATCTACTATCAATACCTCCCGGTACATTGATGTTATTGTCATTGGGAAGAATATAGAATGCACCTTATATTTGTGGTCTTTGGGTAGAGTATCCTTAGGCTCCATTTACATGGGTGAACCGATTGGGTCCGCCTGTTAGCTTTTTAGGCGGACCCTCCATTATCCTTTACAGAGTGGCATATGTAAACAGACATATGTCTGTTTACACCCGCTGACATCCAATCTGTTCAGCTAAAAACAGACAGATGGGGATCCGTTCCCCGTTAGTCTGGCAGATCAGATTGAGTGGCAGTCGGGTGTAAACGGACAAGCAGAATGAAGGGGAAGTGTCAGGTCACCTGGGGCTGGGTGACAGATGCCCACTGTTGGGGTCAGGAGTGCACTGCCAAGCAGGGGTCAAGTCCTGGGGAAAAAAGTGTGGGAACTCCCACCGAAGAGCCACTTCCCCACCAAAAAAAAAAATTATACGTTCATATGCACGATCGCTTCAAAAGTGGTATTTTTTATCCAATTTTCATATTGTGTGTATGAAGCTTAACTGTTAATACATACAAAAATGCTCTGAATTATCAGCATTCATTCAATTGTGCTTCCATACAAATGTGAACATCATGTTCTGATCTTTATTGGGGAATTTTATTTTGTATATAGAGTGTTTATGTGGTGAGTTTACACTTTTCATTGAACAGAGTTTGGATAACACAGGGTTAAACGGAAAGGTCATAAATTAACTGCACATTATCTGGACAGAATGCTTGGGGAGATAGTGATGTGTTCCTGCTTAGGAGATGTATGTTAGCTTGGGGGGCTGCAAACTCTGCAGGTCTCTAACACACACTCGCTGCTATTCCAACCCTTCACATACTGTATTTCCACATAAACTTCCCTCCTGGCATTCAACTTTGCCAGGTATTGTGCTCAGCTTACCACCCCAAACTGATGTTCCTTCCTCAGCTCACCTCTCTCCCTGCATGTCCTGTGAGCAGAATAGCTGAGCTACCCGTCAGCTAGACCTAGACCTGATCTACCCATCAGCTAGCTGTGATTGACAGGTAGATCGAAGCGGAAGCTGTCGTGGGGCCCCCTACTGGCAAATCCTGAATGGTCAGGTGTGCAGCACTTACTATTGCGAGCTGTGTCGGCAGTTGCTGTTGTGGAAAAAGTACAGGAACTCCGTTCCCATGCGTTCCCGCAGGACTAGAGCCCTGCTGCCAAGGTAGTGGACCCTACGGATGACTGCTGCGGATGGAGCCCTGGGTGGTTCAGGAAGGCAGGTCCACTAGAGCACCAACACGGATCCCACTGGAAGCTAGTGCAAGATTCCCCAGGGTGTGGAGTCAGCAGGTGTTCACCAGAGCCTCTAGTGGTGAGGTTGGACTGCGCTGCAACTGGTTCCAGGTAATAGCCCCTAGGGTCTCCCAGCTCACGCTCACGGTAGGCTACTGGAGGATAGAGTGGAAGCAGCAGACCAGATCAATAAGGGATAGTTGGGAGATAAGCCAAAGGTCGGGGCAACTAGTAAACAAGGATAGACAAAGAACACGCCAAATGTCAGGGTATCAAGTAGGCAGAGATAGTAAAGAACAAGCCAAGATTGATAAACAGAAACAGACATAAAGCACCTGGCAAGAAACACACAGGAAGCTAAACACACAATATTGATCAGCAAGGCTTGGCTTGCAGTGTACAGGTTAATATAGAGTTCCCTGATAGGGGCTGGGGTGGAGCCATGCTTGAGGCATGCCTAACACAAGAGAGAGATAATCAGACAGACAGACATGAATATTAATGCAGATTCATGACAGGGAGAGGGGAAAAAATCTATCTCCAATAGGGACAAAAAAGAATGTAATGAAGGGGGAGAGGGGGTGAGCAGGGGGGGATCCTGTGACAAAGAAGGTTTTTTACCTTAATGCATACCCATTTTTTTGGGGGGGGGGGTAGCAAACAAACCTCCCCCCCCACCAGATCCGCACTTACCCCATCCAGGTTACTTCCCTGGCTTCTCCTCCCGGCCAATCCGGTCTTAAGACCTGCTTCCTGTCCTGATTGGCCAGTAGAAGCAGGAAGACAATAGCGAATATTGATTTGCTAATGTCAAAAGTGGGTGGGTTCGGGGCGCAGTGCTCTGCAACCCTGAGCCCAACCTTTTTGAAGCAAATTAGAGCCTCAGAATCATGTGCTTCAAAAAAAAAACATGTATAAATCTATGCGTCCGGCACCCCTTATGGAGATTAGGGGGCGGTGCCCCTTATGGACCGGCTGCCGCGGATGCATAGAATGAAGGAAAGAAAAACCTTTAGGCTTTAGAGCCACTTTAACATTGCCATACATTACGTGAATGTAAGCCAGTTCTTGATAGACCAGCCCTGTTGTCCACCTCTCACCTGACATCCTTTCATAGAAAAGTTGAAGGAGTCAGATGCAGATGTTTTTTTGAGTATCCTGCAAATCACCTGCAACGGTAAGCATGGTAGCAGATTCATCTGTCTGTGCTGTACAGTGTGGATGAAGGAATTAAGGCCCCTTTCACACTGGGGTGGTATTCAGGCGTTACAGCGCTAAAAATAGCGTCTGTGTAGCGCCTGAAAAAAACCGGCCCCTTTAACTCCAGTGTGAAAGCCGGAGGGCTTTCACACTGGAGCGATGCGCTGGCAGGACGGTGAAAAAAGTCCTGCTAGCCGCATCTTTGGAGCGGTGAAGGAGCGGTGTATTCACCGCTCCTATACCGCTCCTACCCATTGAAATCAATGGGACACCGCGGCAATACCGCCGGCAAAGCGGCGCTTTTGCGGATGGGTTTAACCCTTTTTCGGCTGCTAGCGGGGGTTAAAAC
Organism: Lithobates pipiens; assembly: GCF_037356315.1. Taxonomy (NCBI): domain Eukaryota; kingdom Metazoa; phylum Chordata; class Amphibia; order Anura; family Ranidae; genus Lithobates; species Lithobates pipiens. The sequence continues at coordinate 421,342,036 of NW_027507748.1, forward strand.
CACCCCGCTAGCGCCCGCAGACCGCCGCTAAAACGACGGTAAAGCGCCGCTAAAAATAGCGGCGCTTTACCGCCGACGCCGCTCCCGCCCCAGTGTGAAAGCAGCCTAACTGAATAAAAAAATAATCTAATAGTGTATGGCCAGCTGTTGTTTTGCTATGCCTGAATATGTGATTATAATAGGCATTTCCTTACAGTTATTTCATTTTGAGGAATTAATCAATTGTTGAATAGAAAATAAATAATGTGAAATAAGGTTTCAACGTGAACTATAAAAGCACAACTACCTCAATAGTCTTTAACCACTTGCTTACTGGGCACTTAAACACCCTTCCTGACCAGACCAATTTTCAGCTTTTGGTGCTCTCACACTTTGAATGACAATTACTCAGTCATGTAACACTGTACCCAAATTAATTTTGTGTCCTTTTTTTCCCACAAATAGAGCTTTCTTTTGGTGGTATTTGATCACCTCTGGGGTTTTTATTTTTTGCGCTATAAATGAAAAAAGACCGAAAATTTTGAAAAAAAACGCATATTTCTTTGTTTCTGTGATAAAATTTTGCAAATTATAATTTTTTTTTCATACATTTTGGCCACAATTTATACTGCTACATATCTTTGGTAAAAATAACCCAAATTAGTGGATATTATTTGGTCTTTGTGAAAGTTAGAGAGTCTACAAGCTGTGGTGTGAATCGCACAAAATTTATCACACCTGATGTACTGGTGGCCTATCTCGCTTCTTGTGACCCGAACAAGTCAGGAAAGTACAAATACCCCCCAAATGACCCCTTTTTTGAAAGTAGACATTCCAAGGTATTTACTAAGATGCATGGTGAGGTTTTGATGTTGTCATCTTTTTCCCACAATTCTTTGCAAAATGAAGATTTTTTTTTATTTTTTTTTTCTCACAAAATTTTCAATGTAATAGGTTATTTCTCTCACATGGCATGTGTATACCACAAATGACACCCCAAAATACATTCTACTACTCCTTCTGAGTATTACGATACCAAATGTGTGAGACTTTTTCACAGCCTGGCCACATACAGAGGCCCAATATTGAAATAGCACCATCAGGCGTTCTAGGAGCATAAATTACACATCTTATTTCTCAACCACCTATTACAGTTTTGAAGGCCCTGGAGCACCAGGACAATGGAAATGCCCACAAAGTGACCCCACATGGGACTGACAACACGTGGCACTGATGACACGTGGCACTGACAGATGGCACTGGAGGCAGATGGCACTGGAGGCAGATGGCACTGGAGGCAGATGGGGCTGACAGATGGGGCTGACAGATGGGGCTGGCAGATGGGGCTGGCAGATGTCGCTGACAGATGGCACTGGCAGATGGCACTGGCAGATGGTGCTGGCTATTTGCTCTGGCTAATTGCTCTGGCAAATGGGGCTGGCAGATGGCACTGCGGCTGGCAGATGGCACTGGCGCTGGCAGGTGGCACTGGTGCTGGCAGATGGCACTGGCGCTGGCAGGTGGCACTGGCACTGGCGGCACTGGTGCTGACGGCAATGGGGCTGACGGATGGCACTGGGGCTGGCAGGTGGCACTGGCGCTGGCAGGTGGCACTGGCACTGGCAGGTGGCACTGGCACTGGCAGGTGGCACTGGCGGCACTGGGGCTGGCGGCACTGGGGCTGACGGCACTGGGGCTGACGGATGGCGCTGGCAGGTGGCACTGGTGCTGGCAGGTGGCACTGGCAGGTGGCAGGTGGCACTGGCAGGTGGCACTGGCGGCACTGGCACTGGTGGCACTGGTGGTGGCAGGTGGCACTGGCAGGTGGCACTGGCGGCACTGGCGGCACTGGGGCTGACGGCACTGGGGCTGACGGATGGCACTGGCGCTGGCAGGTGGCACTGGCGCTGGCAGGTGGCACTGGCACTGGCGGCACTGACGGCACTGGGGCTGACGGCACTGGGGCTGACGGATGGCACTGGCGCTGGCAGGTGGCACTGGCGGCACTGGCGGCACTGGGGCTGACGGCACTGGCGGCACTGGGGCTGACGATTGGCACTGGGGCTGACGATTGGCACTGGGGCTGACGGATGGCACTGGCTGGCAGGTGGCACTGGTGCTGGCAGGTGGCACTGGTGCTGGCAGGTGGCACTGGAGGCACTGGGGCTAACGGCACTGGGGCTGACGGCACTGGGGCTGACGGCAGGCACTGGCGCTGGCAGGTGGCACTGGCGCTGGCAGGTGGCACTGGCGCTAGCACTGGCGCTGGCAGGTGGCACTGGCGGCACTGGCACTACTGGCAGATGGCACTGGGCTGACAGATGGCACTGGGCTGACAGATGGCACTGGCACTGGGGCTGACAGATGGCACTGGGGCTGACAGATGGCACTGGGGCTGACTTACAGATCGCTCTCCCTCCTCACACGCTGTCTCTGTGTGAGGAGGGAGAGACACGGCAATGGGAGATGATCTCATATGTTTACATATGAGATCATCTCCCATTGGCAGCTGCGATCGCGCTGTGAACGGCCGCTTTGATTGGCCGTTCACGGCGATCTGTATTTGCCTGTCTCCAGGAGACACGGCGAATACAAAATGTCCACGATGCGCGCCCCCGGCGGCGCGCATTGCGGAAGTAAACACAAGGCCGTCCAGGGACGGCCAGGCGAAGGAACCCGCCTGCTCTAAGGCCGTCATTCGGCTATAGGGCGGGCGGGAGGTGGTTAAAGTGGTTGTAAACCCTCCCTAGTGACTTTTAACTATAGGTAAACTCAGGGGCGGACTGACAACTCATGGGGCCCCCGGTCAATAGGAGATTAGGGGGCCCCCAGGCAATAGATTATGGGGCCACACAGTATACGCACACACACACATACAGTATACACATACAGGCACAAAATATACACACACAGTATACACACACACAGAATACACATACACATATTGAAAAGGTACTGGAGAGGCGGGGCAGCTATAATCTTGGGATTTTTTTAAAACACACAGATTTTTACATACTGTCCTTGGTTTTATTGAGGCTGGCAACCCTGATGGGGCACCTTGGTGGCATGGGGCTCTCGGGCAGTGCCTGAGTGCCTAAATGGTCAGTCCGCTCCTGGGTAAGCCTAGAATTATGCCGCGTACACACGATCGGAATTCCGGACAGAAAAAGACAGATGCAAGCTTTTCATCGGAAAATGCGACCGCGTGTATACTCCATCGGAATTTAGCTGTCCGAATTTCCACCAGACAAAAATTGATAGCATGTTCTCAATTTTCCCGATAAAAAAACGTTCTATCGGTAATTCCGATCGAGGAGAAGGCCCGGAATGTAAATGCGTAGCATTATAGTGGAGGGCCTGCATGACTGGGGGGGCAGGATAGGCTGTAGCTGGGCAGATTTTAAAGGGGGTTAGGATAAAAGTGAGGTGCACAGGTATTGGTCCAGGGGAAGGCGTGGTAGGGGGAGTAGATCAAGAAAGGGCGGAGTCTAAGAGGGTGTAGGCTGTAGGGGGGCTTGACAGGGTCAGTTGCTAACAGTCAGGGAAGGAGAATTTCCCTCCCTCTCTCCCTTGAATCTGTGGTTGCAGGGGGTCTCTGGGTTGGGCCATTCAGTGTTTTATTGGAGGTTTTTAAAGGGGCGGGGGGTGTTGGTGGAAGTCATAGCAGCGGCAGGGGTTTCAGGGTTTTGAAGGTGGGCATGGTCAAGAGGTTATGTGGTGTATGGTGGGAGGGCCTCATCTGTGGTATGGGACCCTCCTATAATTAAGTGACGTCATTATGATGATTTTGGTATTGGGGCTGTATCAGGCTGGTAAGGTTTGGCAAAATTGTCCTCGAGCCAGGTTATTCACGGCTGTGGGCCGTGGTATGGAATGGTAGCCTGATACAGCAAAATGTGGTAGACCATGCATGCCTCGAAAAAACACCTGCTTTAAGAGCCAGTTAGTTCTTGGAATATACAGTATTGCTTATGTTTTCAATTTGTTTAATCAAAGGCTGCTATGGCCATTTAAAACCCAAAAAGTTTGGTGTTTGATTTATTTTTGGGAGGTTGTGGGGATTAGAGTGATTGGCCACCGCAGCCGGTAAGTCTGCAGTACACCAGTCATGTGCATGCAATTCCGACAAAAATCACACATGCTCAGATTCAACTACGAGACAGAAGCTATTGGCTACTAGCTATAGAACTTCATTTTTCTAGTCCAGTCATACGTGTTGTACGTCACTGCGTTATAAACGATCGGAATTTGATGTGACCGTGTGTAGGCAAGACAGTTTGAGTCGAATTCCGTCGGAATTCCGTCGGGAAAACCATCAAAGCTTTTTCCGACGAGAATTCAGATCGTGTGTACGTGGCATAAGGCTACCTATAGGTAGTGGTAAAATCTCCTAGATGTAATCGGCGCATGCACTGTGAAGAAACGGACCTCCGTGCCGTTTCTTCGCCCAGCGTGTGCCATTACTGACGGCTCCCATGTGTATGTGCGGGAGTGAAATCACAGAGCCGGAGTCCGTGGCCCCCGTAAGGAAGAGGGGCGAAGGTGGACGCAGTCTGCACAGGGGGCAGCGATGGATTCGTTTGCAGGTAAGATACATACTAGCCCATTATGCTTTTAATTTCCAGGCTTTGCAGGGAGCAAAAGAGGAAGTAAAACCCATCAGGATTTACTTCTTCTTTAACCACTTGCCGACGGCAGTCGGCATATATATGTCGGCAGAATGGCACGGCTGGGCAAAGTAACTTACTTTGAAATTGGCGCTGTGCGCGCCCGCACCCGCCGCAAGCTCCGTGACCATGCCCGCTGGACCCGCGGACTCGATTGGATACCCATGTCACGGAGCTCAAGAACGGTAAACAGCATCTCCCCATTCTGCCTAATGACAGGACACTGATCATCTACTCCCTGTGATCGGGAGCAGAGATCAGTGTCCACGTCACACAAGCTCATTCCCCCAGACAGTTAGAAACACTCCCCTAGGACACACTTAACCCCTTCACTGCCAGTGACATTTTTACAGTAATCAGTAAGCATTGGTCGCTGTATTAATGCCAGTGGTCCCAAAAATGTGTCAAAATTGTCCGATGTGTCCGCCATAATGTCACAGTCATGATAAAAATCGCTGATCGCTGCCATTACTAGTAAAAAAAAAAAATTATTAATAAAAATGCCATAAAACTATCCCCTATTTTGTAGACACTATAACTTTTGCACAAACCAATCAATTAACTCTTATTGTGATTTTATTTTACCAAAAATATGTAAAAGAATATGTATCGGCCTAAACTGAGGAAAAAATTTTTTTATATATTTTTGGGGGATATTTATTATAGCAAAAAGTAAAAAAGAATGTGTTTTATTCTAAATTGTTGCTATTTTTTTGTTTATAGCGCAAAAATCACAGGGGTGATCAAATACCACCAAAAGAACGCTCTATTTGTGGGGGAAAAAGGACACCAATTTTTTTTGGGAGCCACTTCAGCACGACCGCGCAATTGTCAGTTAAAGCGACGCAGTGCCGAATCACAAAAAGTGCTCTAGTCAGGAAGGGGGTAAATTCTTCCGGGGCTGAAGTGGTTAAGTAACACCACTTTTGATTAAGTAAGATTAGGCTTGTTATAACATCCACGTGTTTATATTTAACCCAAAAAAGAACCTATTAACAGAAAGTTGGAATGTTCTACACCCACCTCAGACAAGGCCAGACTGTATCATTGTCCATGAATTTGAATGCTGAAGTGTGATGAATTGAATGTTATTACACTTTTGTTATTATTAATCAGGATTGTGTGAAGGAATGGTTTCCTAAAATGTCGTTTTAGCTTGTTACTAGTTACAAACCTACCGTCTGTATCAGAAATCTGTCTCTGAAGCCTTCACACCATTATGGTTGCATGTCATGTGTTATTGTATTATTCACAGCAATAAAATCATCAGAAGCATTACATAATGATGTAATTATGTGACGTAACAGTCTCCTATTTTTTTTTTTCAGTTCTGTTCTTACATTTGTAGAAATTTAAAACTGAGCAGCCTTTGGTTGTGTGTTTATACAGTATGACTGCCCTCAGCTCATTGCGGTGTACACAATTCTGAGGTACTGTATTTCCTCTGGCAGTTGCTCCTTTTAAAATGGAAAGTTAAAATCAATGTAAATGTCTCAGCTTATCATCAGCTGAGAGCAGCACATCTGAGTACACATCAGCACTAATCCATTTGTCATAAGAGCAATAGCGAAATCCCATATGTATCCTAATTTCCTGACCTTAACCCACAAGGCCAGTATTACAATAAAAGCAGCCACAATCTCCTGACATGACAGACCAGTCTATTCCTTTGTGCTTGACTCAGTGGTCTATGATGACACACACTTCCTAAGTTTATACCGTGTATATTTGCAAAACCTATAGTGTAATTCTTTGTTAAGAGAAAGTAAAAAAATAAATAAAAAGGAATATAAAATAAATACTATGAAATGTGTTGTCTTCAGGAATTTCCTTGAACTCATTTTGCTGAGCTGTTCTCAATCTAATCCTCACCATCCACACATGTGTAAATATTTTTCAGATCCAACATCTGGTCTTACAAGGCCTTCTAAACCATACCATAGAGAAGCGATTTTACCCCTAAAGATTGATCTGCCAAATCTTGATCTGACTAACGCTGTGAACATTTGGGCTCCATGCACACTGGAGCTCATAAATGGCAGTTTTTTGGAGTTTGGGCGTTTTTTTTAACAGCCCATAAACTCCACTCTATGTAAGGCCCCTTCCACACTACCGATCCATTCAGGTCCGCCTGTCAGTTTTTCAGGCGGACCTGAACGGATGCTCCATAGAGTTCTATGGAGCATCGGATGTCAGTGGTGACATGTCCGCTGACATCCGACCCGATCTGAAAAAGTGTGACGGAGGAAAAAGCTATTTTTCCATCCGTCATCGGATCGGATCGAGTGACGACGGACACTGCGGTCCATCATCACCTGATCTCCCATAGGGGAGAGCGGCGCTGTGACAGGTCCGTCCATGCGCAGTGTGCAGAGACAGACCTGTCATCTTTCTGCTCAGCGGAGATCGCTCCGGCGGTCCCTGCTGTGCAAGCAGATATCCACAGGGCGGATCAGCACTGATCTGCCCCGTGTGAAAGGACCCTTATTCTATGTGTCCATGCACACGTGGATGTTTTTGAACTTTTACCAGCAGTGGAGTTTATGGGCTGTTTTCTGAATGCCATAAAATCGCATTCAGGAGTTGTTTTTCTGACCACAAAAAATGCCAAATGCTCATAAACGCTGATAAGTGTTGATAAACGCTCAAAAACGTGGCTCACCGTTTTTTGTTTTTTTTTTATGTTTTTGATCCATTGAAAAAGAAAAATGCTGAAAAACACTAATGCAGAAAACACTAAAAAATGCTAATAAACTAGGGTGAACAGACGTCCCCGTTTTCCAGGGACAGTCCCCGTTTTCCAGGGACAGTCCCCGTTTTCTGACTACGATCCCTGGACCCTGTTTTGCCCCACTTTTGCCGATCGGTATTTGGGCAGCCAGGCTGTGGTAGTTTCCCGATGGACGGGAGCGTTTTCCGGTGGACGGCGGCGTTGCCCTGAGAGATAGCACATGCAGAGCTGTGTAGACTGTAGAGGTGGAGCTGGAGCAGCTCCAGCCTGCCTATGTTGTGCTAGTGTAGTTAGTTTGAGGAATATATGCTTATAAAATTGTTTACCATTTGCCAAAAAAAATAAATGTCCCCGGATTCAATTTTGAAAATCTGGTCACCTTACATTAAACGCTATTGCAAAACTTTAAAAAACATTGAAAGACTCACTGCAAACCTACTGCCATTTGTATAACCTTACTTTAACTTCCAGCGTGCATGGAACCTTGTTGTTTACAGGAACTTTCTATATTTATTTATTTTTTTCACATTTAACACCATATTGTATCTTTCTTTTCTAATTGTTGATTAAAGGGTAACTCTGCTGCTGTGAAAAAAAATATAGCAAATAATAGAAACCAATATAGCATATACAATTGCTACACAAGGCATCTTGTAATTTAAAGAGGAACTGCAGTCTGCTCACATAATTTGTAATAAAAACATCTTTGCCATTCTGAAGCTTCCCTCCAACCACTTTGAATATTATTTTATATATACTGTAAATATGTACTTGTCAAATATGCTGCAGAAATCTCCTTCCACTGAGTCTGGCTGCAGCCATTTTAACTGTGGGCAGCTGAAGCTGCTGCCTGTTCACTTCCTGGATTTAAAAAGACACACAGAGGCACACCTCCAGCCTTGCAGCTCCGATTGGCCCTCTTATGAACCACCCTCCCTCCCTTCCTGGAAAACTCTCATGAGAGTGAGAGCTGTACATGATGTCATAAGCCTAGGCATTTTTCCAGACAAGAAACAGGAAGTGGAACTTTACAAAGTATTTACTGGCAGAAAAAATGTTTCACTATCTAAAGTTAAAGCAACAAGGGCAGAAGACTTAATAGATGGAAATTTGGAAAAATGACCGAAGTTCAGCTTTAATATTATCAGAAATGATCTTTTCCTTTTCAATCTGCAGCTTCTGTAATTTTCTGTAAAATTAAACGTGTCATTTATTCTATTTTGAATATGTTGTTGCTACTATACAATGATTTTGAATGATGTGTCGAGTTTAATCCGAGTTCAGTTGGTGAATCAGAATATTTCTGGCAATGGATCTGGACCAAACTGTTCACATAAGGTTTGAGGCTGGGTTCACACTAGGGCGATCCCAGGCATCGCATGTGATTCGCACCGCATTGCTGTGCACATCACATGCGATGTCTGTGTGATGCAAATTCAGCCATACAAGCTGTATGGCTGAAATCGCATTCGCACCAAAATGGTGCAGGACCCTTTTTTCGGTCTGCACTGGAATCTTCTTTACCCATGCGATCTGATTCCTGTACTGTTTCACAGTTCGCACTGCAATCTGCAAACTGATTTGGGGGTATCATTAACTTTACATTGACACCGGCAGTGGTTCACAGATGTCAGTGTGAACCGGTGTGCGTTCAGGTATTCGCAGGGTTTCCCGCATCGCACCAGTGTGAACCCAGCCTAAGTGTATGTATTGTGTACTTCAGCCAGGCTTTCTTTGTGATAGCAGTTTAATACTGTTTTTAAGCTAGCTCAACTGTAACCTAATGCTGACACATTAGAGCAGTATATACTGTAGGTGATTGTGGTGATTAGTTCCAATAGGTAATGACTAAGCACTAACATTTGCGTGAAACGCGTCTACATCTTTGCCCCCCTTCTCCATCTGTTAACCATCTGTCACATGAAGCTTCAATGAAGAGGATTTTTGAAGGTGCAGCTGTCCGGAATCTTTGCTTTATGAAGCTTTCTTGTTGCTTAAAGTGAAACTCCGCTGCTATGGAAAAAAAATATAGCAAATAAAAGAAACCAACATAGCATATACAATTGCTACACAAGACATGTTGTAATTTAATGTTATTATAAATTATCATTTCCTTTTTAATCTGCAGCTGCTGTAATTTTTCTGTAAATTTAAATGGAATGACAACCTGGAGGTGTTCTGCATACCATTGGTTTACAGAATGCTCCCAGAAATGTAATTCCCTGCCAGAAACAGGTAGGAATCTGCAACAAAGCTTGTTAACCCCTTTACAGCAGGCTGACATATATGTGGGCTGGGAATAGGGTGGGCTTTAAGCCTTACACTCAGCAAAAATGCGACGATGGGCATCGGTTGTTTTGCGCTGAGAGCACGCTCCCTACGTGACCGAGCTGTTTCAGACAACTTTCAGTCCTGGCTACAGATGGGTAGCTGGTGGGCCCGGTTTCTGGTCATGTGGTGATCTGACACTGGCCACATGATCGCTAATCCTTCCTGCCCCCTGGGCATTCTAAACTATTTAAAGGGATGCCGTGGTGGGCCGGAAGGGGTTAAAATCTATGCAATGTACACTGATTACCCAGAGGTGATTGTTGTTGTTTTTTTCTCAATGTTTGCAAACTCACCTAGTAGCCTTGTCTCCTGGCAGCAGCGTTTTGGCAGACAAAAAATTGTAAAAGTGTGCAACGCGTTTAGGTGCATTTACAGGCATTAAGTGTTTGGACCTCAATTCATTTCTGCAGTGCGGTGCGAATCACATGCAATCTCGTAAGGTGCACTAATGTGAAATAAATACTAAATTCATTCCAGGTGCAACAAAACTAATGGTGCAGGTTCTTATAGTTTGTTGTCGGTCTGGAGTGACAGCTCTGTTTCTCCATATACCTAGATACAGTACAGTGCTTAATGGGTTGTCACCCTAGGACAGGAAGTGTATTACTGACCAGATCACCAAGTCAAAATAAGAAAAAATAAAATAAAATGAAAAAAGAAAACTAATATAGCCACTACATTTAAGGACTAACAAGTTGCAATTTATTACTTTTTTGTTCTGGGGTTTAAGTGTATCTAAGGTTTATAAGGTTTATATTATACATTTAAACATTATAAAGGACAATGTTCTATGCTTGAATAATATATGATGTTTGGCCCATATTGTGTGTTGTACCTGATTGGACCTGGTTGGATGATGGGACTATAACAACCGAAGGAAAATTGATTGCATTTTACCCAGAAATCCATGCAGTAAAAAAAAAAAAAAAAAAAGATCTATTTTTACTAGTTCTTTCTTTGGCTCCCAGCTGGTTTATATAATTCCAATTACTCAGAATAGCCCATTTCTGACAGCAGGAAAGACAGAAGGACAGATTGGTTCATGGGATTTTATTGCATGCTCCCATTTGTTCTAGAATTAACAAAGCTTTTTTGAAATTCTACACGAAGGCAAGCTTTCTAGCAGGATGTGACTCACCTATGCTGTTCAGGATGACGAGGTGACGTCACTCATGCTACAGGCATTTCAAACACGATAACATATTTGTGTCACACTGATATATTTGTTTGGATAAAATCTGTGTGTCATTAGATAGTTGTGTCTGATGATTTCATACAGAAAGCCTGTCTAAAACCATTTAATACTGGAAAGTGAATAATATTACTATTTTCTCTACAGCTGCACTGGATAGTAATATAGAGTAATATGAATGAATGATTTAAAAGTGAAATATTGGGGTTTATTAACTAAAGGAAAATCTACGCTGTGATTGGACAGATCCGTGATGACATCACTCCTGCCCATGCGCACGGGAGCTGCTGGTGACTGTAGCAACTGCACGTACATGCCATTGCTTCAGTGTGCATGTGCTGATGACGTAGGCTCATGCAAATACAGGGGATATCTCCTAAACCGTTTAAGCGATTAGCCTGTGGAACTGCTGAGGTGTTATGGAAGCCCAGGTTTCTTTGATAGAGGCTTTCAGCTCATCTGCATTGTTGGGTCTGGTATTTTATCAAGTAATAAGTCAGCACAACCCTCTACCAGGAAATTCTAGAGCACTTCATGCTTCCGTCTGCTGACCAGCTTTATGGAGATGCTGATTTATTTTTCCAGCAGGACTTGGCACCTGCCCACACTGCCAAAAGTATCAATACCTGGTTTAATGATCATGGTATCACTGTGATTGGCATGCAAACCCGCCTGACCTAAACCCCATACAGAATATGTGGGGTATTGTCAAGAGCACCAGACCCAACAATGCAGATGAGCGGAAAGTCGCTATCAAAGCAACCTGGGCTTCCATACCATCTCAGCAGTGCCACAGGCTGATCGCCTCCATGCCACTCTGCATTTATGCAGAAATTCATGCAAAAGGAGCAAGTATTTAGTTCATACTATTCTGTACATGAACATACTTTTCAGTAAGCCAACATTTCTGTATTAAAAATCCTTCTTTTTTATTGGTCTTATGTAATATTCAAATTTTCTGAGAGACTGAATTTGGGGTTTTCGCTAGCTGTAAGCCATAATCATCAAAACTAAAAGAAAGAAATGATTGAAATATATCATTTTTCTGACAATGCTCATATATCAAAACAGTGTGCAAGAAGAGGCCTTAGGGAAGGATTTCACGTGAAGCAGCAGCTTGCAGTTACTGGTGTGCACACCATTATTTGTAACAATTCGTTTTGGTGATGTATCTGCCCCCTCACAAAAAAAAAGGACCCAACTCCGATCTTTATCTGTTTCCCTCTATCTGAACCATTGGAAGCATGTTGTGGTTGTCATTTAGGCTTGTCATTTAAACGCTCAAATCAAGCATTTCACAAGCAGCTTAACAGCTGAGCCAGGTGGTACACAACACAAAACCAAAATGTCATTCATTTATTATATAAACTGTTATGTTAAACATATGTTAAAGCTCTTTCATTTTGATTACAAAAAAAACAAAAAAACACACAAATACACGCACCGGCTATTTTACACTTGCAGTTGTGGGGAGGGGTTGGTAAAGACCAATTGGTCCCCCCTAAGCTGCAGCAGCGAGCAGGGGTATACGCATGCGGCAAAAATGATCCACCTGTCACATTCAAAGGACAATATTGCCTGCCAAATGTGACCCATTCAACTAAATGGGGTTGTGCCTCAACTGTCCCACAACAGCAATCAAGTCAAACGATCTCTGAATAGCCACGCACCGAAAAAAAATCACTCTGTTGCTTAATGCTTTATGTTACATAAGAAACTCTACATATATCACTTCCCCTTGTATGACCACAAGAGTGACTTTTGTAATATGGAGGCTGGGGTTGTGCATCTTTTTAAAGTATACTTTTTGTGGGAGACACAGAGGGGCTGCCATTGCCTATCCCCTACTGAATATGCTAGTAGGGATGAGCTTTGTGTTCGAGTCGAACGTACGTTCGACTCGAACATTGGCTGTTCGTCCGTTCGGCGAAATCCGAACTCTTGGTCCGTTTGCGTCAAAATTCGTGTGGCGCGCACGGCCCACAATGCACTGCGATGGCGCAGTGCATTGCTGGCTCATGATTGGCCAAGCATGCACTGTGACCCCGCATGCTTAGCCAATCGCAGCGCCAGCAGCGAGGAGAGCCATGATTGGCAACAGGCATCCTGCCTGTGGCCAATCATAGCTCAGGCTGTGTAGTGCACGCCCCACACTATATAAGGCCGCCTTTGAGGCGGCCTCATGTAGTGTGTTGGCATCTGAAGCAGTGGGTGCCTTCAACACAGTACACACCGATCGTTTTTGGCTGATTTCCTATCTTGCTGTTGTGTAGTGGTTATTGTCTGTGCCCTGACCGCAGTATACACCACTATATTCACCTCACCTATATAGCTAGTGATCTATCTTTAATAATAGAGCTTGCAGTCAGTAGTGTTAGGAGTGCGTGCTGTCTGCGTGCTCTGTACCCAGTACATACCGCTATAATCCACCTACATAGCTGTTCTCTATTTGAGCCCAATTGCCATCTGCAGGAGTTATTGGAAGTTGTGTGTGCCTCCAGCACAGCACAGTATACATCTGTATATACCCCTTTATCTCTGCTGTTTTCTGGTTATTGTCTGCGTGCCCTGACCGCAGTATACACCGTGATATTCACCTCACCTATATAGCCAGTGATCCATCTTTAATAATAGAGCTTGCAGTCAGTAGTGTTAGGAGATAGTGCGTGCTGTTTGCGTGCTCTGTACCCAGTACATACCGCTATAATCCACCTACATAGCTGTTCTCTATTTGAGCCCAATTGCCATCTGCAGGAGTTATTGGAAGTTGTGTGTGCCTCCAGCACAGCACAGTATACATCTGTATATACCCCTTTATCTCTGCTGTTTTCTGGTTATTGTCTGCGTGCCCTGACCGCAGTATACACCGTGATATTCACCTCACCTATATAGCTAGTGATCCATCTTTAATAATAGAGCTTGCAGTCAGTAGTGTTAGGAGATAGTGCGTGCTGTTTGCGTGCTCTGTACCCAGTACATACCGCTATAATCCACCTACATAGCTGTTCTCTATTTGAGCCCAATTGCCATCTGCAGGAGTTATTGGAAGTTGTGTGTGCCTCCAGCACAGCACAGTATACATCTGTATATACCCCTTTATCTCTGCTGTTTTCTGGTTATTGTCTGTGTGCCCTGACCACAGTATACACCGCGATATTCACCTCACCTATATAGCTAGTGGTCCATCTTTAATAATAGAGCTTGCAGTCAGTAGTGTTAGGAGATAGTGCGTGCTGTCTGCGTGCTCTGTACCCAGTACATACCGCTATAATCCACCTACATAGCTGTTCTCTATTTGAGCCCAATTGCCATCTGCAGGAGTTATTGGAAGTTGTGTGTGCCTCCAGCACAGCACAGTATACATCTGTATATACCCCTTTATCTCTGCTGTTCTATAAAAAAGGCATCTGCAGGAGTTAGTGGGTGTTGTGTGCCTCCAGCACAATATAAACTACCCAACTACTGTTTTACCCAACTCCCTTCAGGCCATTACCATGTCTGGAAGGCCAGCAAGGAGAGGCAGACAGGCGCGAGCCGATAAAAGAGGGCAAGCAGGCTCTGTGTCTAGAGACAACAGTGCTGGTCGTGGACGCGGTGCATTGTCATCAGCACGTGGCCATGGGACATGCTTGTCCTTCTTTTCTGTAGCTGGACATGTTGAACCGCAACATGCCAACGACTTGGTAGAGTGGATGACCAAGCCCTCTTCATCCTCCTCATCCTCTCTCACCCAGTCTCAGGGTAGTAGCAAAGCAGCTGCCAACGCATCGTCTTCCCTCCTCTCAATGTCATCATCAGTGACTCCTTCCCTAGACCCACCACGTCCTCCTGAGGAGTCTCCTGAACTCTTTGAGCACAGTGTTGGGTACATGCTCCAGGAGGATGCCCAGTGTTTGGTGGGCTCTGATGATGACACTCAGCTAGAGGAAGGCAGTAGCGTGAGCGCAGAGAGAGGGGATGCTCAAGAAGGACAGCAATCTGGCAGTCATGTTCCACAAGCTGCAGCATACTGCCAGGTTTGCTACAGCGATGAAGAGGGAGGGGATGATGAGGGCACTGACTCCACGTGGGTGCCTGGAAGGAGGGAGGAGGAGGAGGAGGAGGCACATGTCCAACGAGGCAGGATGCCCTCCGGAGGCCAGCTTAGGGGCAGCACACCGACTGAATCACACCGCAGAGCTCCGCCTGCGCAGAGCGCTTCCTCTGCGCGTTATTCTAAAAGTTCTTTGGTGTGAGCCTTTTTTGAGACGAGTGCATCAGATCGCACCGCTGCTATTTGCAACATATGTCTCAAGCGTATCTCACGTGGCCAAAACATCAGCCGCTTGGGCACCACATGCTTGACCAGACATATGTTGACCTGCCATGCAGCTCGTTGGCAAGCGTACCTCAAAGACCCACACCAAAGAACAAAGCGGACCTCTCCTTGCTCCTCATCAGCTGGCATCTCCAACCCCACTAGACCTTCAGTCCTCTCTGAAACCTGCTCTGAGAGGAATGAAGGTGTAGAATTAGGTGTGTCACAGCCAAGTGCTTCTGGGAACTCTGCTAGCGGTACACCCACGTCCGATTATAGCAGGCAAATGTCCCTGCCCCAGCTGCTGGACCGGCAGAAGAAGTTTACTCCCAGCCATCCACATGCCCAGCGGTTGAATGCTAGCTTGGCTAAATTGCTAGCACTTCAACTGCTGCCTTTTCAGTTGGTAGACTCGGCCCCCTTCCGTGAGTTTGTACAATGTGCGGTTCCTCAGTGGCAGGTCCCCAAACGCCACTTTTTCTCACGGAAGGCGATTCCAGGTCTCTACCGGCATGTGGAAGGCAATGTCCTTGCCTCGCTGGACAGGGCGGTCAGCGGTAAGGTGCATATTACCGCTGACTCATGGTCCAGCAGGCATGGACAGGGACGTTACCTGTCTTTCACGGCCCATTGGGTCACTCTTCTGGCTGCTGGGAAGGATACAGGACAAGGTGCAGTAGTGTTGGAGGTTGTTCCGCCACCACGCCTCCAAAATGCTACTATTGGTTGTGACACACCTCTCTCCTCCACCCCCTCCTCTTCATCTTCATCCATGGCCTCTTCCAGTGCTCTGTCCTCAGAACCAGTGGTGCTCCGTAGGCGTTCCAGGGGCTACGCAAGTACGCAGGCAAAACGATGCCATGCCGTGCTTGCGCTGGTTTGTTTGGGGGACAGGAGCCACACTGGGGCGGATGTTTTGTCAGCTCTGCAGGGGCAGGCCGAGAGGTGGTTGACGCCATGCCAGCTTAAGCCAGGAATGGTGGTTTGCGACAATGGCACCAACCTCCTCTCCGCCCTCCGACAGGGACAACTGACCCATGTGCCCTGTGTAGCTCACGTCCTTAACCTGGTGGTGCAGCGGTTCTTGGGCAGGTACCCCGGCTTACATGATGTTCTGAAGCAGGCCAGGAAAGTCTGTGTGCATTTCCGCCGATCATTTAATGCCTGTGCTCGGCTGGCTGAGCTGCAAAAGGAGTTGAACCTGCCCAAGAACCGCCTTATATGTGACATGCCCACCAGATGGAACTCAACATTGGCCATGCTGCAGCGGCTGCACACGCAGCAGAGGGCCATCAATGAGTACCTGTGCGACTACGGCACCAGGACAGGGTCAGGGGAGCTTGGTTTTTTCTCACCACGCCAGTGGGGCATGATCAGGGATGCATGCACTGTCCTGTCACCGTTTGAGGAGGCCACAAGGATGGTGAGCAGTGACAGTGCATGCATCAGTGACACTGTACCTCTTGTCCACCTCTTGGAGCATACGCTGCGTGGAATAATGGACAGGGCACTTGAGGCAGAACAGAGGCAGGAAGAGGAGGACTTCCTTGCCTCTCAAGGCCCCCTTTATCCAGACAGTGTTCCTGCTGTGCCACCCATCACACAGGAAGAGGATGAGGAGGAGGAAGAGGAGGAGGAGGATGATTGTGTCAGCATGGAGGTGGAGGCTGGCACTCAGCATCAGCAGCAGCAGCAGCAGCAGTCTTATAGGGATGATTTACAGTCCTAAGAAACACGTGGACTTGTACGTGGCTGGGAGGAGGTAGCTGCGGATCATGTTGTCCTTAGTGACCCAGAGGACTCCGGACCGAATGCCTCAGCTAACCTACACTGCATGGCCTCCCTGATCCTGCAAAGCCTGCGGAAGGATCCTCGTATTCTTCGGATCAAGGAGAGGGACCATTACTGGCTGGCCACTCTCCTTGATCCACGGTACAAGGGTAAGGTTGCCGACCTTATCTTGCCATCGCAGAGGGAGCAGAGGATGAGACATCTCCGGGAGGCCTTGCAGAAAGCTCTGTGCAACGCGTTCCTAGAGACTGGGAGGTTACAAACTCCTGGTCCTGGACAACGTGTTGCTGAGGCATCGGTCAGAAGGAGCGGTGGAGAAGGTGGCCGTCTGACTGATGCTTTCAGACAATTTTTTAGTCCACAGCCCCAAGGTATGATTGGTTCCAGCACCCATCGCCAGCGTCTAATTTACATGGTGCAGGAATACCTAGGGGCAAGGTCAGACTTGGACACCTTTCCCACCGAAAATCCTCTGGCTTACTGGGTCTTGAGGATGGATCACTGGCCAGAGCTTGCACAGTATGCAATTGAGCTACTGGCCTGTCCTGCATCCAGCGTTCTTTCGGAAAGCACCTTCAGTGCTGCTGGTGGCTTTGTTACCGATCACAGGGTGCGCCTGTCCACCGAATCAGTTGATCGACTGACCTTCATCAAGATGAATCAGTCTTGGATCACCCACAGCTACCAAGCAGCTGAAGCTGATGTAACCGAATAATTTTTTTTGAAATACCACATTCCTTCAAGACTGCCTATGCTGATGCTGAGTGACTGTCCTGTTATGTTGATTGTCTATCCTCTTCCTCCTCCGCTGATATGTTGGAAGAACATTTTTGGTTCTGGGTGATGCCAGCAGCCCAATTTTTCTGCCCCTGTTTAACAGGGGCGTTTAATTACAATTTTTGATGCAATGCTTTGCAGCAGGGCTAATTCCTGCAATAAAACTAGAGTATATGGCAGAGGTTGCAGTGTGGTGGCACCAGCACCAGTGCCTAAGGCCCAATTTTTCTGCCCCTGTTTAACAGGGGCGTTTAATTACAATTTTTGATGCAATGCTTTGCAGCAGGGCTAATTCCTGCAATAAAACTAGAGTATATGGCAGAGGTTGCAGTGTGGTGGCACCAGCACCAGTGCCTAAGGCCCAATTTTTCTGCCCCTGTTTTACAGGGGCGTTTAAGTACAATTTTTGATGCAATGCTTTGCAGCAGGGCTAATTCCAGCAAAAAACTAGAGTATATGGAAGAGGTTGCAGTGTGGTGGCACCAGCAGCAGTGCCTAAGGCCAAATTTTTCTGCCCCTGTTTAACAGGGACATGTAATTACAATTCTTGATATAATATTTCACAGGAGGGCCCCTTCCTGTGCCCACCCAGAGTAACGGTGAGGACTTATAGTGTTGTGGCACCAGCACCACAACCACCAAAGGTCAATTTTTCTACCACTGTTCAACAATGGCATGTAATTACAATTCTTGATATAATCGTTCACAGCAGGGCGCTCCAGCGCCCACCAAGAGTCACTTTGAGGGCTTACAATGTTGTGGCAAAACCAACACCTTGTTCCGCCATTTCTGCAGAGCATATAGGGCAGGCCCTACTTTCAAACATCCAACTTACAAACATCTCCTACTTGCAAACGCAAGGAGACAGCAGCAAGTGAGATGAAAAAAGATGGACGACAAAACAAATTATACAGTGGTAATAACCCTTCCCTATGTTTTCCAAAAAGCTTAAAAATAGTTTTTTTGACTGGAGCTACACTTTAAAAATGTACCAGTTGAAAATTACAAACAGATTCAACTTAACACAACAAACCTACACAGTCCCTGTCTTGTTTGCACCGCCTGTATACTGCTGTTCTGAGTATATAGGGCCTGGGGGCCACACACATTTCCTTTTTTTAATATGGGTACAGGGTTCCCCTTAATATGCGTACAAGACCCAAATAGGCTGGTAATGGGCAGGGAGGGCTACCCATGCCATTTTTCTCAATGATTTTCAACCATATTGCAGGAACCAGATATAACATTAAAACCGCAAGCAGTTTTAAATGATGTTATTTCCGTTTAATGTCATTTTGTGCAGGGACTGTTCTAAACACGGGAAACACGTGGCACTTCACAGGCATACTACAGACACCCCCCAGGCACCATATTTAAAGGAATATTTCACTTTTTTTTTTCACTTTAATCGTCATTAAAATCAGTGCTCCCGCCAAAACGGACGTTTTTAAAACTTTTTTTTGCATTGACCCATGTCCCCTGAGGCAGGAGTCAGGTCCCCAAACCCTTTTTAGGACAATATCTTGCATATTAGCCGTTAAAATTAGCACTTTCCATTTCGAACGTTCGAGTCCCATAGACTTCAATGGGGTTCTAACGTTCGTAACGAACGTGAGGTCCGTTCGAAAGTTCTGGTGCGAACCGAACCGGGGGGTGTTCGGCTCATCCCTATATGCTAGTTACCTGACCTAACTGAGCAACTGGATTTAAGTCACCGACCGTGAAGAGGTATGCATATCTGTAGAGTCAGACATATTTATTTGCATGCTTATTTCACATAAAGGACACAAAGGGGGTTATTTACAAAAGGCAAATTCACTTTGCACTACAAGTGCAAACAACAAATGCAAAGTGCGCTTGAAATTGCACTTGGAAGTGCAGTCGCGGGTAGATCTGAAATGAGTGGAAAGTAATAATGGAACTTCCGGTCTCAGCCGCGACCGGAAGTGACGATCGTGACACCTGGCTCCTCCCTGACGCGTTGCGTCACAGACACGTGACTTTTTCAAAGGGTCCCTTTGAAAAAGTCACGTGTCTGTGACACAACGCGTCAGGGAGGAGCCAGGTGTCACGATCGTCACTTCCGGTCACGGCCGAGACCGGAAGTTCCATTATTTACAAGCGCGAGATTCGAAATTTTATGTGAGTGGATATTTTATGTTATTTTTAATAAATGTTACGTTTCTACACATGAGAGTCCCCTTTTTTTCCCTATGATCGCTGGTATTGGAGTACTTATGTGAGGCTGAACGAATAACTTAAAAGAAGCCATATCAGCAATTTCCCCTACAAGTGTGTTGGATGCTGAGGGGTCTTATATTGAGGTGAGAGGCTGGGGGAAATGGGGGGTGCACTGGTGGAGCACTGAAGGTGGACTGTCTCTCCTATTTTTATGAAGCACGTTTACATCTGTGTTAACACGGCATTATTTTTACACATCATCACGTTTGGATATTGAGCTATTGAAAAGCACCGGAACATTCGTTTGAATACTTACATTTTTATATGGACTTTTTTGTTTTAGTTGTTTTTCTTTTTCAGATAATTTTTATTGTGATTTAGTCACACAGTATTTTGCGATATTTGCACATTCTATTCATCACTCTGGATATAGGTGATTTTGCACTTTTTAGATATTATAAACTATTGTGTTTTGCATGTGTATGGAAGCACAGTGTTTTGCTATATTTGCACATTAATATATGTATTGATTATAGTTAGTCATTTATGTCACTTGAAAAGGTAGCGCTACATACTTTTTTATATATTTGATTAGATAGTGTGGAGAGCATTATATATGTTAGCAGCTTCCTTTAATATTTAATTTATCATTAGAGTAGGTAGATTTAGGATTTATTTTGGGGTTGTGCGCACTAGTACCTTATTTGCAGATAAAAACCAAACTTCCGTCAGCATCAACTGTCATATTGAGGTATATTTTTGCCTTTAAATTTATCGTAACAAACGTTCGTACAAGTTAACGAACCTAACGACAATTCATATTTCGTACGAAATTGAATTTCGGACACGAAATACGAAGTACGAATTAATTTTAATACGAACCGTAACGGAACAGAATGAAACGAATATATTGACGGCGCCCGTGTCTAGGAGGATGTTGTAAACCAAGTCAAGAAAGAACCTTATACGACATTATTTAACTTTTTGGGAGTAATGGAGGATTACAACCCTTTGTATTGCTGTCTGTGACTAGATTGGAGAGATTCGTCTTCAGTACTAAAAGTACTAAAAGTAAGGGAAAAATGCAACATTTCAGAATCATCACAGGAACAGTGGGAATACTTTTAATGGGAACATCTCTTCTAAAAATAACTGTCATTTTGGACTGACATAACTGTCATCTTGAGACACAACTTCCTGTTGTGTCTCAAAGACAAGAAATGAGAGGAAATCTCACCAATGGACACAGATAAATAAAAATAATTTTTTTTTCCAAAACTAAAAAAAAGTTTAGGCTTTTGATACATTTTAAAGCTGTACTATTAGTAAAACTTTGTGAGCTCTGGTATAGAGGGGCCTAACCTAGCTTCACCCTGTGTGCTTGTCCTTTTGGGTCTCACCATGCAATAGCAAGATCCACAAGCTTGTGGGTGGGTGCAGCATGGTGCGGTGGCAATAACACACACACAGTCCAATTGCAAATAATAGAACTTGTATTAAAGTAAAGGCAAAACAGTACACAACAAACCCAGGAACACTCACGGATGCCAACATTGTGTAGCCGAGCAGGTTTCAGCCAAAATTACAGTGTCTGTTTGGAAGGATGGAATGTAGAATATGGAATATGGAATGTGGCCTTGGTGTTCCAAGCCCAAAATGTGAAGGTGTCCAAGAACTTTAGAATGGAGCACTAAGCATTCCTTACTCGTCTGGAACCTTTCCTTGCCACTAATACTGTCCCTGACAGATGGGTGATCTGTTTCTACGTGTGAATTTATGCCAAACCCAGGGGTCAGGGTCTTAAATAGACTCTCCATCGCCTAAGATGGCCACCAGAGTCACATGCACGGCCCGCATTCCAATCAGATCGCTGCCCCAGTGACTCAGAAAACCATAGAGGAACCATGCTCCTCTTGACTTCCCCTCCCTCTGCACTGCCGCTGTGATTGAGCGCTATCTGCAGTGGAAACAACAGACCGCATCTGCCTACAAGCTGTTAAAGTGACTCTATCAAAAACTTAGATACCTTACATACAACTGCACTTTCAGTAAAAAGAACTTAAATACCTCTTCTGTTTTTTTGTTTTTTTTTGCTGCTTCTGCATTGAAATTACCAATTGAAGAGTCTTCAGAAATCAAATAGTTTGAGAGTCCTCCTGGTGCCTGTTGTGTTCAGTGGTTCTTTCTACCAACCCCTACATCACAGCAAGATACATTATCCCTGTGTAAGCTACAATGCCAGCAAATTGTAGTTTTCCTTTCAATCCTGGTGACCGAAAGGCGCGGCGGAGGAGAATAAACAAAGTATGTACTGTATGAGAGGACTGCAATAAAGAAAATTGGGTGTTTTACCCTCTATGAGCAAAGCATAGGTTTGCCTTAAATCTAACATTTAAGATCTACAAATATTGTGTTAATAAAAGAGGCATGTGTATTCTTGCCTGAATCTTGGCTTCATTAAACAACTGCATTTTTCCTGTAATAATTAGTTTCCTGTAATAAAGACAGCTCACTGCTTCTCTCTCGCTCTCTCTCCTTGTGCAAGGTGACAGGTCTCATATCCCCTGTAGTTTTCAGTAGGCACCCGGATGGTTGTTATCCTTATGTACCTGGTGGAACCATGAGTCTATTTAGCTGAACCTTCTTCGATATGTACTGCATCAGTGCTAGATGCTGTGGAATTGCCATAGCAGCAAGAAATAGTGCTTTAGTGTATCACTCGTTTTCCATATGGCAAGTCATCATCTGTAGCAGATACCTGTATGTATGCTTTCGACTGTGTTGCTGCTTGATTTGTATATCAAAGCCTGTCATTTGCTACCTACGATATGCACTGCGTGTTCTCTGGAATTATTATTTACATGGAATTGACATTTGAATACTTATAGTCTAGGGCTTATTACAGTGCTGATAACATTGTAGTCCATGGCTCCTTCCATTTTTAAGGCTCAGTTATTGGGTAGAGAGCTCTAATTAGCCAAGATATCAGTCTGTAGAGTATTTCCTGTACTGTCATGCTTATTCATATTGCATGGTAGCTGATATTTGCATATTTCAAAGTTATACCATTAATGCTGATGTAGCACGCTGGGGTTTAATCAGGGCGCTCCTCACAAATTTACTTGCCAAAGGTAGTCATCTTGGTTGATTGATAGAGATCGATTTCTCCTTAATTTTGGCCTTGTTGCACTTTTCTCTTCTACTGCTAAGTGGCCAGGAACTTGGTGGTACTAGATATGAGAAGGGCAACCCAAGGTCAGGTTTTGGGTATATGGGCTATCTCAGCCAAAGGGCAGGGGTTTTCTTGAATCCCTTGGCCTGCTGGGAGAACCTATATATTCGGGCAAGGTCAGGTGATCTGTTTTCTGTGCCACCTGGATGGCTGTCTGTACGCCCCGGCTGCTAGGCTGGAGATTGGGCTGGAAATCCTGGAGATTGGGCTGGAAATCCTGGGGGTATTTGGCTTCCGGGCTGTGTGAGGACCTATCCAGAAGAAAGAGGGAAGCACATGGTTTGGACTGCGGTTTGCAGTCCAACCGAAAGTGACAGAAGTGGTAGAAGGGAAGCTGTGGCCACAAAGGGACCAACCACCTTTACCAGGGACCACAGTGAGTAACTGAAGAAAGTACCGGAACCATATTCTCACCGAACGGGCACGGTGGAGAAACAGGAAACTTCAGGCGGTGATCAAGTAAGGGACCCAACCAGTGGAGGAGATGCTTGCAGGGCAGCCTTGTGAGTCAAGCCAGGGACCTTGCCAGTCAGCAGGGGTGAATCTTTTTTTTAAATTACACAGTGGGATATTTTTAGGTCAGGGTTTACATGTAAGTTTATTATACAGTGTTATTAAAAAAAAAGGGTATTTTAATACCTGTCCCTTATACCATTTCCAGTTCTTTGTTTTTCAGAGCCTATAGTGGGAGGACCTCCTGGGTCCCATCCATAGATCTGCTTTCTGCACTGGTACAATTCTAATTTTACAAGGTAATATGTGGATTTTCAAAGTCATCTGGTGCACACAGAGTGGATTTATATAATTTGTGGCTATTTATGAACATATTTAAAAGAAAGTTTCTGTAGCTGGAGTTCAACTTGAAAAATAAATTGTTAAAAATAAATGCTTACTTGCAGTGGGCCTGTCCTCCCACTGCATGGGGCCCTGAAAAAGCACTTTTAACTTACCTGATCCTCCCCTTCCCACAGGCTCTCTCTAAAACAGGTCCCCACAGCCCCTTTTGCCCTATGCCCTGGCAGCTTAGGTCCTCTGACGCCATAAAGAGCAATGCAAAGAGCAATGCAGAGCCAATAACTCTGCATTGGACATGAGGATGTGGAACAACAGTCCTCTGCTGTAATGTAAAGAAGAGTATCGACTGCCAAGGGAGTGGAGGATCCGTTAAGTAAAACTTTTTTTAGTAGCCTCCTAGACATAAGAAAACTTTTAATCCTTGAAGTGCAGCCACAGCCCCACTGCAAGGAAGCATTATTGTTCTCCATTGAGACAGGCTTTTGGTTACGACCACTCAGTGTGTATATGCCCAGTACATATATATTTCTGAGTCAACTTGGGATTTAGTAAATCTTTATAATTGTGAATCCTTATACCTTGGTCTATGGGAGAGGACTTGCGGAATTCCCCCACTGGCTGCAATTGAACACAATACATTACTTATTAGAACGTACTGTACATCTACGTTCCCCTGCCTCTGGCATGCACCCTGTTGGCCCTCATTTGGGGTTGAAATATTATCCTCTTCCCTGGTAATGGGATGGTTATCTTTTAAACCTCTTTGGCTGATTTATATATGTTCCATTTGCTAACAACATAAGTGATCTGTTCTAATGTACACACCCCTGAGGAAATAATGAACTTCTAAAACAGATGGGAGGGGGTGGGGGGGTTTCCATGTATGCTTTGCCACGATGTCCTCATCGTGGTATCTTTGGAATATGTAGAACTGTATACATTTGTGTGAATCACACTACATTGGCTTCACTCTGTTTTTTTAATGATTTTACTAATAGAATTTGTATTTGAGATCTCTTAAATATTCTCTTATTAATTTACACTCTATTATGCTATTGTGCTCTAGGCCTTTAAAGTCCTGCTAGGGGGTTGCTTCTTTCTTTTCATTTACTTGGGATGTTGGCCTAACTACCCTATCGACTATACGCTCATCTTCAACATATATACTTGTGTAGCACCCTCTAATTAGTCAGTGGCAGTGCTAGAAGTGAGGATTTTTGGCAAGGTAGGGAAATTGGGGCAGGCCTAGTTGGTGGCTAGGCCTGTTTCTTTTCATTCTGGGCTGGAAGTGGCTCAGGTTGAGAGTAGGGCGACTGACAAGTCACCTTTCTCCCCCTTCCTTTGAAAAAGTCCTGGAAGGAGAGGAGGTGCGGAGAGGTGGAGCTGCATGAGGTATCTGGGGAGCCTTGACCAACTCCCAACTTGGATTGGCAGAGGGCAGGCCTCCTTAAATACCTGTGGTCAGCCCAGATGTGAGGAAGTTATTAGGTGGAAGAGCTGGAGTGAGAGTGTGGGGGCTTTTGGGCCTATGGGGAGCTCCCCAGTCTGGGGTGGGGGGAGACCCTGGGCTGGGGCTCGGGGGCATTCAGGAGGTTTGAAGAGCTCATGGAAACAGAGGCACATGAGAGAGCAGGAAAGAGGACAGCGGGAGAGAACACTCTAATAGTCTCCAGGAGGACTACTGGTCACAGCCAGTAGGGCTGGTGAGTGAGCACAGTCAGAAGGATTGGGGAGGCATGCCTGAGAGAACTGGGAGATTGCAGTTTGAGATATGGGTGTAGAATCAGTGGAGAAGGGCAGTGGAAAGGGACCTGAAGAGAGCTATCTGAAAGTGTTAGCTGAGCAGAGGATAGCTAGCACCTGAACTATTCTACATCACAGGGGCCCGCAGCCCCTTCCTGCAAAAGGCAATTTATTGAGGCCAGGCTGGAGTAGTGTCAGGCCTACCCACGTGGTGTTAGCTAGTCCAGAGGAGTAATAGTCTGCAGCAAGGAAAGTTCTGGTGAAGGAACAGTCTGCAGCAAGTGAAGTGCTGGAGAGAAGATTGAGGTGTATGTACAGGGAGTGTACATAGTAGTCCCAGTTGATGATCAGGAGTAAATTTAATTTAGTAAATTCACAATTGATTGTTCTACAACCTACAATTGATGATCAACATACCACAATTGTTTTTTCTGAAATCCTGGGCATCCCATAATTCCCTAATACCCATCTAAAAAACAAAACAAAACAAGCTATGGGCTGGTCTGTGCTACTGAGTGACTGCAACATGGATTTTGAGCTGGGCAGTGTGACGGGTAAACCACAACTTTCAGCAACCCCTACGGGGGCATGGCTACATTTGGGGGCATCATCCGGGATCACCTGTCACAGTTAACCTGCCAACTATTGCCCCTAGCAACCAGGATCGATAGAGCTGTTGAACTGTTTTGTTTTACCACCAGCAAGGAAATAACTTGGGGAAAGGTCTTATGTGCCCTGCCTACTACTAATCTGCTAACCCTGCCACCAGGAACTGTTAAAATGTGTCGTTACCCATGGCAACCACTGTGGGCAATCGTGCCCTTGGATTACAAATATGTCCAGCGACCTGCTGTTGCTGGAAAGTCTGAACTGTTACTCCAAATTCCTTCTTGAACAGTAAAGTTGTGCCTGGAGTGTCTGCTGTTGCAGGGGGTGATCGGGGTGACCCTGGGCTGAGGCTCGTGTTCATCCGGGAGGAGTGAAGAAATCCTGAAAACAGAGGCACATGAGAGAACAGGAAAGAGGATAGTGGGAAAGAACACTATAAGAGTCTCCAGGAGGACTACTGGTCACAGCCAATAGGGCTGATGAGTGAGCACAGTCGAGAGGACTGGGAAGGCACATCAGAGAGAAATGGGAGATTGCAGTTTGAGAGATGGGTGCAGAACCAGTGGAAAGGGGACAGTGGAGAAGAGCAGTGGAAAGGGGTCTTAGCAGCCAGGCTGGCTAGCAGGGCGTGAAGAGAGCTATCTGGGAGTGGTTGCTGAGCAGAGGACAGCTAGCACCTGAACTATTCTACACCACAGGGGCCTGCGGCCCCTGCTCACAAAAGGCAGTTCATTGAGGCCTGGCTGGAGTAGTGTCAGGCCTACTCACATGGTGCTAGCTAATCCAGAGAAGGGATAGTCTGTAGGAAGATAAGTGCTGGAGAAGGAACAGTCTGCAGCAAGGGAAGTGCTGGTGAAGGAACAGTGTGCAGCAAGTGAAGTGCTGGAGGAGGAACAGTGTGCAGCAAGTGAAGTGCTGGAGGAGGAACAGTGTGCAGCAAGTGAAGTTCTGGAGAGAAGATTGAGGAGTATGTACGGGGAGTGTGCATAGTAGTCCCAATTGATGATCTACAATGCACAATTGATTGCTCTACAACCTAAAATTGATTGTCAACAATTCCCAATTGTTTGTTCTGAAATCCTAGGAATCCCATAATTCCCTAATACGCATCCAAGTTTAATCCCCTCAACAAATCAAAACAAAACAAGCTATGGATGGGTCTGTGTTACTGAGTGACTGTAAAATGGATGTTGAGCTGGGTAGGGTGACGGGTGAACCACAACTTTCAGCAACCTTTATGGGGGCATAGCAACACTTGTGAACGACAATCTTCCAAACTGAGTTGCAAGTTTTGATTGAATTTAACTGTATGTACGTCATCCATTCATTCAGCTATACCTTCACAAGAGACAGAATGACATGAGAAATAACTCAATAAGTGTTCTAGACAATAAAGTGGATGTTTCTGAGCAATCCAGTACTTATTAGGTCCATTCAAAGAACTGAATATACAGTACGTAGCATGGCCCATAAACAATATTGCACATGATAAAAGTAACATTGGTACATATAAATATCATACAGTGGGCACAGGCATCAAAGTAACCCGATGCGTTTTGCAAGACGTAGCTCGCTTCCTCAGGGGTGGATGCATGTGTGATGTATCAAGATTTAACACAAAGATATGAGTGACACAGTGATAGATTTTGAAGAAAATAGTGAAAGAGGCTCAGGGGGATGGAACCCCACACTCACCAATCTGCAGAGCCAAAGTGCCAAATTGCTTTATCCCAAAAGGCGGCATCGACAAGTGTATGACATGAGAGCTAAGGGGGAGAGACCGATCAAAACCATTCACCAGGGGACAAACAGAGGGCAGACATGGCATGGGTTGGAGTGTTTAACACTGAAGATTTCACATAGTTCATTTGTAAATGTCAGCTGTAACATAAAGGGCCATGTACACACAATAGTATTTTCCAACAACAGAACCGTGGATTTTTTTCTGAAGGATGTTGGCTCAAACTTGTCTTGCATACATACAGTCACACAAATGTTGTCAGAAATTCTGAATGTCAAGAACGCGGTGACGTACAACACGTACAACGAGCTGAGAAAAATGAAGTTCAATAGCCAGTGCGGCTCTTCTGCTTAATTCCGAGCATGCGTAGACTTTTGTGCGCAAGAATTGTGTACACACGCTCAGAATTTTGTTGTCAGAAAAATGAAGTTCAATAGCCAGTGGGGCTCTTCTGCTTAATTCCGAGCATGCGTAGACTTTTGTGCGTCAGAATTGTGTACACACGCTCAGAATTTTGTTGTCAGAAAATTTGAGAACCTGCTCTCAAACATTTGTTGGTGGAAATTCCGACAACAAATGAGCTATGGAGCATACACACAGTTGGACTTTCCGACAACAAGCTCACATTCAACATTTGTTGTCGGAAAATCCTATCATGTGTACGGCCCAAAATATTGGTGAATCAATATCGTAGATTACACAAAGTGGACATACAAATTGTATAATTGAGTATATAAATATATATGTATATGCACCGACCTATCAATGGAGCAGGGCATGGAGACTCAAGGGTAGATGTGAGGGAATGTGGGTAAAGTGCAGAAACCAAAAAAGGATATCTAGGAAAACAACTCCCTAGAGCAAAAGGAAAGGGACGGTTAAAATATGTGCCAACAAAATTTGAATATATGTATGAAAGAGACCCAATGTCAGGCATAAAAGTGCTGGATTATAAGAAATTAGTGTACCTGTGTAGGATAATAGCTGCCAACGGCTGAGTCAGCTGTCCCAAGTGAAGTGAATAACAAGGAATGAAGGAAGCCCAGCCATATCCGCCCTCCAATTTGTATCCCCGGAGGGGTCCGGCGAACTCCACCCAATGCCACGTAGGGATGGCAGGGCACGCTGACGCCATTTCGTCAGTAGCTGAGTGGGGGTATGCATGTGCAACACCCCACGGCCATCCTGGATGACACACTACACCCAAACGGGATGACACCACAACACCAGCATGCCCTACCATCCCTACATGGCGTTGGGAGTGGAGTTTGCTGGACCCCTCCGGGGATACAATTACTTTTTTTAAATTGCATGGGGTCCCCCAGGCCCCCAGACACTATATACTCTGAACAGCACTATATATACTATACGGCCTGCCCTATATACTCTGCAGAAAATTAGGTTTAGGTTTAGGTTTTGGTGGTACTAGAACACTGTAAGCCCTCAATTTTTCTTGGTGAACACAGGAAGGGCCCTGCTGTGAAATACTATATCAAAAATGGTAATTACATTCCCCTGTTAAACAGGGGCAGAAAAATTGGGCCTTTGGTGGTGATGGTACCAGACCACTGTAAGCCCTCACAGTTAATCTTGTTGGGTGCAGGAACAGGCCCTGCTGTGAAAGATTATATCAAGAAGTGTAATTACATCCCCCTGTTAAACAGGGGCAGAAAAATTGGGCCTTGTGTGGTGATAGTGGTGCCACAACACTGTAACCCCTCACAGATACTCTGTTACTCTTGTTGGGCACAGGAACAGGCCCTGCATTGAAATATTATATCAAAAACTGTAATTACATGCCCTTGTTAAAGAGTAAGTAAACTCTGGTGGGTTTTAAGTACTCTTTATTTCCCTGCAAAGGTAAAGCATAATGGGCCACTAAGCATTGCATAGTAGCCCATTATGTGTCACTTACCTGATACCGAAGCCCGCAATGTCTCAGTGGTCCCCACTAGCCAGGAGCATTAATCTTCAATCCTCTTCCTTCCGGGGCCACGAACTATGGCTCTGTGACTGGCCAGAGTCGCGTGACGTCAGTCCCGCGCATGCACGCGGGAGCCGCAAGTCACCGCATGACCCCTATTAGAAACGGCACTGTGTGCCCTTTCTAAAGGGCGTATGCGCTCAGATTTTTAGTAAATGTCTCCTAAACCGTGGCATACCTACAGGTAAGCCTTAATATAGGCTTACCTGTAGGTAAAAGTGGTTGTACAGGGTGTACAACCACTTTAAACAATGGCAGAAAAATTGGGCCTTGGGTGGTGGTGCCGCAACACTGTAACCCCTCACAGATACTCTTTTTGGCGCAAGAACGGGCCCTGCGTCAAAAATTGTAATTACATGTCCCTGTTAAACAGGGGCAGCAATTGGGCCTTGGGTGGTGGTGGTGGTGCCCTAAAGCAAGAATATTGTTGGAAGCTAGAATCATCAAGATTGAGGAGGAACAGGATAGTGGGCATAGGCAGTCTTCAAGGGATCCCACATTCATAGCAAATTCAATCAGTTACACCAGCATCAGGTGCTTGACAGCTGCAGATCCAAGACTGATTCATTTGATGAATGTGTCAGAAACCATGAATCAGACGGAGACAGAAGTACAGTTAAATCTCTAAATCTGTTTAATAATAATAAAAAAAGGTAAACAGAGTAAATGTAGTAAAAATATAGCCAGAGTTCAGGAACCGAAATGGAGAGTCAGACAAGCCAAAACATCAGGGAGCCAGAGATGAGTATAGTAGAACAACAAGCAGGATCTGGAGCCAGAAGGAATGTCAGCCAAGCAATTCTTTAACAGGAACACAGGAGAGCATCTCTAGAGATGTGACCAAGGTGAAGGCAGAGATCATCTGCACTGGACAGCTTAAGTAGGCAGGACTGACGAGCAGGATATCATCGACAGGTGAGTCACTTTGGAGAGATAGGAGCTGGCAATTAGCCGACAACTGAATGGCCAGCTCAGAGAAGGAAGGGCTGAGCCCAGCCATGAAAGAATATGAGCCTATCAATGGAGTCTATGTACAGGCACTCTTTGTTCCATTACAAACCCTCCAGTAGCACTGAATGTGCATTCAGAAAGCATGCTGGATGCAGGACAGGCCAGTAGCTCAATTGCATATTGAGCAAGTTCTGACCAGTGGTCCATCCTTAAGACACAGTAACCCAGTGGATCCTCTGTTGGAAAGGTCTCCAAGTCCGCACTTGCCCCTAGATATTCCTGCACCATGTAATGCAGACATTGGCGATGGTTGCTTGAACCGATCAGACCTTGGCAATGAGGACTGAAAGATTGTTTAAAGGCATCGGCCACCTTCTCCACCACTCTTCCTCTGACTGCATCAAGTTTCAGCAACACATTGTTCAGCATCAGGAAACTGTAACCTCCCAGGGTCTGGAAATGCATTGCACAAACCTTTCTTGAAGGCCTCCTGAAGATGTTTCATCCTCTGCTCCCTCTGCGAAGGTCCTGCAACCTTACGTGGAACAAGAAGGGTTGCCAGCCAGTAATGATCCGTCTCCTTGAAACAACGAATCCTAGGGTCCTTTCACAGGCTTTGCAGAATCAGGGAGGCCATGCAGCGTACGTTTGCAGAGGCATTCGATTCTGAGTCCTCTGGGTCACTAAGGATCACATTATCTGTAACTAACTCCTCCCAGCCACGTACAACTCCTTGGGTTTCTGGGGACTCAAAACCATCCCTTGAAGACTGCTGCTGAGTGTTATCCTCTACATCCATGCTGACACAATCCTTCTCCTCCTGCATTGTCGCTGCTCACCATTTTTGTATATATACTGTATATATATATATATATATATATATATATATATATATTAATGCACCGCCTGAAGTATGTTAGAAACAGTGTACCACAGAATACACTGTATGTAGTGTATATATATATATATATATATATATATATATATATATATATATTGTTATGTCCCTTTGACTCAGGGTGTTGCTAGCAATGCTGCCAGTGTCTGCTCAGCAAGTTACACAAGGCTGGATGCACTTCTTAACCAGGGAAGGGTTTATCACTCACTCAGAAAGATATGTACATTCTTACATGGAGGAGTCATATACAAAAGATCTCCCTCTAAGTATCAAGCTGCTGCTTCCCGTCCCACACACACTGTGCATGACTTCCTGGTACAGCCCCTCCCCCAGCATGCATCAGGAGAAAGGGATTAAGGGTCACGGTGATTCTGCATAAACATTGCATATATATATATATATATATATATATATATATATTTATATATTAATACATATATATATTAATACACTGCCTGCACTGACTGAATATCAAGTAAACACTGAATATATAGTCTATGCTAAATGCAGAGTATATATATATATATATATATACACTAGACTGACTGTATATATATCAAATACACTGCCACTAACTGAATAACCTGCCTACTTAATCTAAATGAAGCTATCTATCTGTCCACACTAACAACACTACACACTGCGCTGTGTAAGCAGCCTTATATAGGGATAGGGTAGGGCGTGGACTTAGTCCCCTTGAGCCATGATTGGCCAAAGGCACCCTGCCTTTGGCCAATTATGGCTCTCTTAGCAAAGGGTGCCATGATTGGCCAAAGTATGCAGGACAGGTGCATGCTTTGGCCAATCATCATACAGCAATGCATGGCGATCTCGCCATGCATTATGGAGCAAATATTGTGGCGTTTGAAATTGCACCCCATAATGTTCGCTCTTCAGCGAACGGGCAAACTTCCCGATGTTCGAGTCGAACTTATGTTCGATCCAAATATCAAGCTCATCCCTACTGCTGTTATTTTGGCCTACCGTGACCACCTCACTCAAAGTCCCAGGGCAACCCTCTGTGTATTTGCTATATCTTATTTGAAACATTTTTAATAATTTTACCTAAAAGATAACACACAATTAGGGATACTAGTCAATATCATCTGTTACTCTTTACAAAAAGAAGGTGTTGTATTTCTGTTTCAAATAAATGGCCTAGTTCTCAGATGCAAGTAGTGAGAGATTTTAAATTTCATCTCACCCGGCTATATTACATTAGATGTTGCCAGCAGCAAATAATGGTCATCAACTTCTCATAAACACTTTTACCAGCCAACAAACAGAACAATTTATGGGAAACAATAGAAGTATTTGCTAAAGGTTTTAAAAATTTTCCATGCATTGGATAATTTTTCTTAGTGCTCCCTAAATCATACAATATAAAATAAACTCGTGCCTACTACTTATAATCTTTCTCCTTTAAAATAGGGTGCCCACAAAAATATTTCTGTATGCTTTGTGAAATGCTATTGACATCTGAAAAGTGATGTAAGAACTTTAGAAACAATGACTATCAGCAACATGCCTTAATAGTGGCTCCATGTTGATAAGTGGTTGATAAGTACCTTTGAAGAGTGTTGTATAGTATACTGAGATTAAAACATTAAATTCAACAGTACACATATGTTGTAGTTGTGTTACGTTTTCACAGGTATGTTCCACAACTTACTATAAAGACTCCGCATCCCCGCTTTGTGTAGTCTGGACTGTTGAGATCTGAAATACATAATCACTCATTCATTAAACTCTAATGCCTATAAATATTTTTTTTCATTTCCCATTACAAAATTTGGCAAATTGCTATGTTTCCCAATCCATCTGTCTGTGGCCAAAAATAGAGAAGAAAACATTTTCTCATGTACATCCAGCTGTTTACTGGCTCTCATCCTAAAATAGATAAATATAGCAGATATTTCAACCACCACCACAAAGAGAACAAACCGTCAGTAATCCAATTGGTTTTAAACTGAAATTATCAAGTGGGTTTCTGTTCATCGTAAATGGGTTAATTTGGAAGTAGTGGCTTTTGGGTCTCTGAATGATTCATAGAATACTGATTTGGCAATACTGCCTAACTAGGCAATATATTAGCTGGACAGGTATTACTTGGTCAACAGTGTCATGCCAATGATCCATTGATATATACTGTATAGCTTGTGAGGGTGCATAACAATTTCACTGGATGGCAATGCAAAGACTGATCATGGAGGGGAGACATTAAACATGCTGATAAAGGAGTAGGAGGGTGAGAGGAGGAAGACTGGGACCTGAACGCAGATAGGGATTGGGGGGGGGGGGGGTAGTTTCATAGTTTATTAGCAAGGTGGGGATAATTGTGAACCATGGGGAGAAAAGAAGTGGAAGTGGGAGTAGAATGGTAGTTAATTGTGAGCTGTAGGAAAGAAAAAAGGTGGTAGACATACCATGCAGCAAGTAGGGAAAGAGTAGGTCATGGACTGGAATGGGTGTGAGCAGAAAATAGGCAAAAGGAGGTGATAATTAAAATCTCCATAATGTGGTCTCAGAAATAAGTTTTGTTATTTTGATTAGTTAATCTATTTTTTTCATTTTAGTTAAATTTGGTTGATTCATTCAATTCATTTTCTGAATTCGTATTAGGAAATTTTTGAATTTTCTTTGGATTTACTGTTTTTTTTCGATTCGAAACAAACAAATCGATCAATTTTCTAATCGGTCGAAACGACAATGTTATATTGTTTTTGATTCGAATGCAGCAAAGTGAACAAACAAAAGAAAAATCTTCATCAAATGATTACAATGTATCCTTAAATCACCTTTGGCTTAATAAAAACAGCATTATTTCGTAATGTTTTTCTAATAACACACACAGTCTTTGATTTCAGCAATACGTGTAGTGAGAATTCGACTGGAGTTCAATGTAAAATTTGATTTGAATTTCAGTTCGAATTTACAGAAATTCGGATGAATTTTGTTACATTATTCGGAGAATTTGGTAAAATTTGTTTATATTTGAATTCATGTATTTGGATATATACGAATCTCTGAATAAGGAAAAATTTGTCCGGATATTTGCCCAAATGCATGTAATTCTCCAAGTGTTTACAGTTGTCAGTAGTTCATTTTCACACTGCCAATGATCCATTTTCCAAATGCAAGGAAGTCAGAATAGAGCACTACTCTGCAGAGTGAATTGAGACTCCAATGTGCTGTGAGCAACTGGCCAGGTCTGGTTTTTAATGTGCGGGTTGTGCTAAGCATTAGGAATTCAACGGGAATATACTCCAGCTTCATTTAGTGTTGGAATTCTCCACTGAAAATAGGAACTTTCACTTTGTCTTAATAATACATTGGATTGGTTCCTGCTGCTGCCAATCAAATCCTGGCAGGAGGGAGCAGGGGGTGGGGTCAAGCCACTTTGTGTCTATGGATGCACACAGCCTGGATCAGGACCTCTTCCAATTGAGTGCCCCCAAAGTAAGCAGCTTGTTCTGGGGGCACTCAGAGAAGAGGCGGCGTGGACAGCACTGGTTCAAGACCCCAAAAGAGGAGGTAAGGGGCTTCTCTGTGCGATACAATTGCGCAGAGCAGGTAAAATTAACATGTTTATTATTTTAATTGAAAAAAAAACTTTATATATCTTTACAACCACTTTAACTAAAAGAAACATGGAGGCTGTCATTGCTGAATATATTAATTTCCTGTATGTCGTGTTGATGCTCTTGTTTTAATACTTTGAGTCACTTACACTAAACAAGCAGGATGCAAGGATTCTTGACTTTTTTTCATGACTTTCCAATCTGCAGAATAACAGCCAAGCAACTGTCATGTCTATCCCAACACAGGTGGTCAGACACTATAGCTAAAATTCGAAAGCTGCCGCAACACCGTTAAAGCCTATGGGACACTAACATGGAAAATCAAAAGTGCTCATTTTAAAGGCTTATATGCAAGTTATTGTCATAAAAAGTGTTTGGGGACCTGTTCCTGCCCCGGGGACATGTATCAATGCAATTTTTTTTTTTTTAACAAATTTTTTCGGGAGCAGTGATTTTTTTTAATGCTTAAACTGAAACAAAAAAAAATTAAATATTCCTTTAAATATCGTGCCTGGGGCTGTCAGTAGTATGCCTGTAAAGGTTGTAAAGGTTGTCAGGTCTCGGCAATATAGATGCAGATAAGTTAAAAAAGCGCATTGAATCCCCACCCTTCATCCATTACCAGTCCCTTTGGGTCTGCTATGAATATTAAGGGGAACCCTGAATCGAAAAAAAAAAAATGTGTGATGTCAGCTGTCATTCACGGCCTGACAATGAAGATCTCTCACAGAACTGGTGACACTCTCTAACAGCTGTGACCTCTGTGGTAACTGCATTGTATTTAATTTCCTTGACTAGTGTAGATCAGATTTCCCCAACTTTCCTTTTACCTGCCTGGCTGTTAGTACTCACACCCACCCCTTCTCATTACCTAGATAAATGAGACTAGACATGAAATGGAGTATAAATGGCCATAGCAGCCTTTTTATTAACCAAAACACTTATTCAAATAACATTCTTTACATCAACATCTGAAATCAAAATAAAGAGTCCTCAGGCCTGTTGGTCTGTGACGGCAACTCCAACATTCCAAAACATGTTCCACTGCTGGAGCACTATAATGTTGGGTGACCTGTCCAGGCACGCAAAACTATGTACCTCTGACACCACCCTATTCCACATCATCCCTGGTATGCCTAGCCATGGAACACATGCCTCTGTCCTAGAAATACCTAGCTGTCTGCTATCCAGCCTAACATTATCTCACCTGGCCCCCCAAAAGTGGCCCAAAATCCAGACAAGGCATGTCTGCACACCATCTGAAGGAAAAGAACGAGAACCACAGGATAATACAAAAACACCATAAATACTCACCCACAAGCAAGAACCACCGCGACCCTATGTCTATTGGGTACCCCCCTCCCCCCATGATCGGCTAATCGGCTAACAAATGCAGTAGGTACGAAATCTCCTTAAGTCCCACCTACCAATCCTCCTTACAGACACTTGTCCAGCCCTCAGAGAACAGCCTCCGGGGCTCCCCTGATACGGAAGCAGTGTGGGGCTTACTGTTTTTCTTCCAAACCCGCCACCCGAAGCCTCTTCCTGAATATGGCAGTGAACTGAATCTTGGACAACAGCGACCCATCCTCGTGTAACAGAAAGGACCCTGCCACACCCGGGCGCACATTCAAAAATTCCCATACAACCCCCACCGGACACACCATTGAACCCGGCAGTTGAAACAGCTGTACCCATGTGCCCTTGCCCATCTGGTCTGTCTTTGACCTGCATAGTAAAACCTGCACCCTGTCCTCCCAAATCACATCCCTCTCCAAAATTCCCCCCGAAACTTTCTTAGAAGGACTGACCAACTCGCTGAACTGGCACGCCCCAAAAAATGCCATAGAAAAAGCCACTTTAAAAAAGGATACCTCATATCTGGAAGTACTGATGGAAGTGAAGTGCCCAATTGCACAAAAATGGCCTGCAAGATAGCAAAGGACACGGGCCACCTAGCCCGTGTCCTTTGCTCCATCCATGCAACTTCCTATACCCCTTTAGAGCTTGACGGACACAAAAATCTTTTGTAAAATCAACCCAAAAAATCAACCCAACTCCGACACGCCCCGCTCCAGGTTCCTGGAAACAAAGTAAAGGACCAACAAGCAGCCTTACCTCTGAATCCTCCCCAACCCCTTCTGCATTCCGCACCAACTCCAACCATTCCTGCTATACCTTGGTATATGCTGCCCATGTGGCCTCACTCACTGACCTTCTGATCCATCCAGGGATGGCTCCAAGGCAATCTCCCACAGCCAACCCGGACAAGGAACCCCCCCCCCCCCCCCGTTGTTCCGCCGCTGGTGCAAGCTCTCGTAATCGGTCCCACTGAAACCGAGACAATGAGTCAGCCACGGTATTGTCAATCCCCGGGAGGTGTACAGCATATAGAAAAATATTCATGTGCAGGCAGCAGAGCACCATGTGGCGCAGCAGTCGTATCACAAATTGCGACGACGCTGAGATGTGGTTAACACCCAGGTTGTCGCAATTCAACTGAAGTTTCAAATTCCTAAATGACTCACCCCAAATTTCCATCTCCAACACTACCGGAAAAAGCTCCAGGAGAACCAGGTTACAAAGTCACCCTGCGTCTGACCAGGAACTCAGCCAAAGTTCCACACTTCAGTGACCCTGGTAGAATGCCCCATAACCTGTTGACTCTGCAGCATCCGTAAACAGCTCCAAATCAAAATTACTCACTAGTCCGGACATCCAAATTGATCTACCTTTTACAGCTTTCCAAAAATGTGTGCCACACCCGCAAATCTTCCCAATGTTCCCTAGTGAGATGAATAAAATGGGTAGGAGACCTACACAATGCCGTCGCCGCTGATAGCCTTCAGCAAAACACCCTACCCATAGGAAAAATGCAACATGCAAAGTTGAGTCCCATACACACTATCAGTTTTTCTGCTGAGATTTACCCAAAACCATGTAGTGCAAGGGCCTTCCTTATTGCATACAAATTGAAACTCCTAAGGTTTAACCTCATATTATATGTGTGACAGACCTAGCCGGGACAGAGGCTGTTGGAGGGGATAGAATGCGAGCCTCTTGCCTTGCGATTATGGGCCCTGGCATTTGGGGGAATGGTGCTCTTTGTGAGCTGTATGCCTAGGGACCCCTGAGGTGGTGTTACTTGGATTCAGATCCATGCCCCCCCCCAAGACACACAGACTCTGGATATGTATTTACCATATTAGCAATAGACTGAATCACACTGTTGGGACACAAACTGTTAGATGCTAATGTCATCAACTCCAGCCACCTGTCTGTTGTGTAAATGAGTCTATTCTGGCTTGTAAGAATATTCCACACATTGTTGTTTGTGCTAATTAACCCTGTGTTTATGTTTATGGTAATGTGTATTGAATAGTCAATCAGTGAGCTAGGAGACAAAGTCTTACCCTGAAAAGTCTTATCTCACAGACAACTAGTCTGGGTCAATGATTAGATAATTAGCTCATGCTAATTAGGTTAGGTTTTAGACTTCTACTGTATTATAAATACTTGTCTTTTTGGTTCTAATAAATCAGTCCATGTTGAGCAGCTAAGCAAGTGTTGTCTTGTTTTGTGCTTGTGAGCGGTTGGAATATCTATATTCAGACTTAGGAAGCGATATGCTGACGGAAGCACTCAATGGGAGTGTGGGATTGGATCCGTCACAATATGGTTTTGATAAATTTGAAAGAAAAAATCTGATAGTGTGTATGGGGCTTTAAACTTACCAAGCAGCGATTGAAGCCTCCGAAGCTGGACCTTGTGCATCCCCACTATCCCGAATCTCTGTCTTGAGTGCCAACAATTTATCCTCTGGCAAGCGACACTCCATGACGTCCAAGTCCAGTACTATGCCCAGAAAACTGAGCATGGTCGTCAGACCCTCCGTCTTGTCCTTCGCCAAAGGAATACCAAAACTCCCCGCAATGTGTCGCAACGTAGATAAAAGGATCGCACACACATTAGAAGCCAGCGTCCCATGAAAAGAAAGTCATCCAAATAATAAATGACAGAATTCACCCCCGACAGATCTCAAACCACCCATTCAACAAGAGAACTAAATGTTTCAAACAGAGCGCAGGAAATGGAACAGCCCATGGGCAAACAGCGATTGTCATAAAATTCATCCTGCCACCAGCACCCCAACAATCGAAAACTGTCAGGATGAACTGGGAGCAGATGAAAAGCAGACTCGACGTCAGATTTTGCCATTAGAGTCCTTTTGCCGTAGTGGCGAACTCAGCTCACTGCTGCGTCAAAAGAATAATATGACACCGTACACAATTCTGGATCGATTTTTATCGTTCACCTATCCTTCCCGAAGGGAGGTTCTGTTATGGATCAGTCAGAAATTGTTTGGTTCCTTCTTAGGCACCACCCCAAGTGGCGAGACCACTAGGTCTGGCAGCGGCTTCACTGCAAAAGGCCCAGCCTTGAGACCTCCTTAGTCAATTTTTTCAGATACCACCCCCGGATACTGCAACGCTGAATGCAAACTCTGCGCCATAGGTGGCACAGCCGCCAAGGAACACGGGATGCGAAAACCTTCCAAGAATCCCTCCCTTAAAAGGCACGCAGCATCCTGGTCGGGATATCTACTTAGAAAGGGATTCATCCTTTCCCCCCTCACTGAAGTCATTCTCCTTGTTTGCAAAATCTCCTCCACGGTCCTTACCTTTTTCAAAGCAGCGGGACATGGGGTGAGAACCTTCACAACCCGAGCACTCATATTTAAAATGGCATGGTCCTCCAAACTTAAATAGTCCCTTGTTGTATTGACAGCATATGCCCCAATCTTTTACTGGCCGGTTGTCCAGTTTCCAGATTCGGGGCCAGTGCCGAGGGCATGAGCCGCATCCAGAGGCTAATGTCCTTGTGGTCCTAGCGAAGGGATGGCCGGATAGCCCGACGCTGCCGAAACTGCTCATTATAACGTAGCCAAGCAATTCCACCATAGACTCTGTGAGCTTCGCAGATGGCATCCATGTAGCATAAGAGAGCAGAACAATGTTCTGGATTCTTATCCCCATGACGTTTGCCATAATGGCAAACGCTTGCAACCAGTTGGCGAATCAATAAATACTGCAGCTTCTCCTCGTGCTCTTTTTTAGTGTCATCAGGCTTAAGCCTGTCCAGGTTAAACTTCTCTAACAGCAGTAAGGAAAAAAATCTCCACTTACTTACCCTTGCAAATCTTCTCTTGGACATCTTCTTTTAAATGCACGCCCAACGGACCCTCAAAGCATACATAAACTTTGCATTTTGCCGCTTCAGCTAACCGCATTGCATCTGTTTTTCTTGAGACCTCCTGCAATGCTCCCGTCTTCTCAGGCACCAAACTACTACCGAGACCATAGGGGGAGAAGTGGGCGCCACCAGACTAACCCCATCTAACACTGCCCCTTCACCTGGCTGGACTCAAAGCGACACCTGCGGGGACTGTAACCCTGTTCCCTCCCGCAAAACGCTGCATGACCAGGCTGACCAGGGGAGACCCCAACAGCCGCTGCTCCTGAATACACCAGTTCCAGCTGATTCTGTGACTTCATCCTCAGAGCGTGACAGCTCTTCCTCGGACCACTCTCCTGGAAGCTGCTGCTCTTCCACTCTTAGCACTCCAGGCATGAAGGGCCTAAATGCCGAGGACCCATGCTGGTGTTGGCCCCTCCTCACAGCATTGGATCCACTCCTTCCGCCCTTCTGTTGCCCCCGAAAAGCACCGGCGCTCTCCTATAGCTTCTACCCCTTCCGCCTTCTACAGGGGGAACTGGCCTGGTGTTGGAGCTGCCGGCAGCATCTGCTGATGGCCCGGCAGCCATGGCTGATCGTCTCCCTTTACAGGGAGCTGTTGATTTTTTAGCAGCGTGTAAAACTGCCTGCTTCTTCGCCTGCTGACCCTCCACTAATGCTTCCCGCTTAAGTAAACTACCGTACCCCTCCTTTTCCTACTTTTCTCAGCCAATCCTCTCTCCTTCCTGCTACTAGAACTTAACCCATTCATTGCCTCCCTTTCTCATTATGTCATGCCGGCAAATCACTATTCCTATCGCTCCAAGCCTCACTTTCTCTATATACGATATACTTTATATTAATAATATGGAGTATGCAATACATGCTTGCTTGACTAAAGTAATTGTTGATTGATCTTTACTTATCAAGTGCAATTTTAAAAATTCTTGTTCTGACATTTCACACACAAAAGAGTTCTATAGCTAACATTTGTCATAAAATACAGCACAGTTCAGCTTTCACTCAACCTTTTATATTATTGGTAGACTTTTCAGTGCTGAATGATATGTCTGCTTAGCTACTAAGGTACAAACTCCTAATCCAGAATCCACTTTCTAAAAGCCATTGACAAGAAAATCCTTACACAGTTAATATACATATAGGGGTCATGGTTTCTGTTGTGACATTGAAGTTGCGCAATGTCTATGAGGAAACATTTCCTTTACTGGCCTTTACTGAGTATGAACATGATCTGTGCTTGGTATAATGTATGACCTAAGTAGCTGTGCCCGTAGAAAAATAATACAATGTAGAAATATTTCAGAAACTTCCTGTTTAATTGTGCAGGAGATTTAAACTAATCTTGATCCATTTTGTAAGGGTTTTTATAACCACCTTTTAGATTTCCCATTTTCTTTTAAACCTTTGAGGGTTTTAGGCAGGCAAAGGTAAATGTTCTACGAGTAAGGAATTGTACTGCTATTTATCTCAGATTAAATGATTGCTTGTTAATGTCAGACAACCTTATCTTTATTTGCTCTGGCAATAGTATTCCAGTATTTTCATTAAGGCAATTTGTAATACCCCAGTAAAGGCATTATAGAGACTCTAGAATATGTAGTTTCTGGTCAACTAGGACAAAGGGAAATAATGGAACCACTGAAGCTGAAACATGTTTCTGACCCAACCAGCTTCTATGTGTTTCTGAACCAAAATAAGTGTCAAACAAACATTCTTGGAGTCCAAAAGTATTTTATTAAATTTGCAATTAACAACAGGAGAAGAAAAAAGGCAACCAACACATGTTTGGGGTCCAAAAAAAAACCTTCATCAGGGCTTTAGAATGTTTATAGGTCTTAGAGCAAAGCTCCTGGATTCATCAATCTAGACCAACAGTCAGTAAGTGAAAGTCTGTGTCAGTGGCAGAGATGCTTTTGGACTCCAAAAATATCTGTGTGGTGCTTCATCTGATTCAAATACATATACACTACTCAGTTTGGGGGATACCTGGTGGAGAGCTGCCAAACTCAAGTCATCCAGCTTTATTGAGATTTTTTTATCCTATTAGTTGCTGGTAGCAACTCAATTTCCTATAATTTGTGTACAAAAAAAGTTCAGACAGATTTGCAGCCTTTCTCCAAATAGTGCAGTATCTCAATACAAGCCTTGAAGAGTTTCTTAAATATGTTGATTCTGGTCAGGCTTGGAGAAGGCAGCACCAGACATGCAAAATTACACTCCACTTCTAGCAGGTCCCAACATATCTCATACCACACGTAGCAGTACAATATAATGCCCAGGGTGGCATGGTCCCACTAAACACAAACTTCAAAGCTCTTCATACGGTGAGCAGTGTTTGGTCATAGGAGACGTGTAAAGCACTACCAATGGTGTTCAGACCTTTTGAAAATATATGCATAGAATTATGTAGTATCGCAGAAAGTTTCTCATTTATTAAGTATCAGGACATCTTTTGCTTGACTTGTATGATTGTTGGGGTAGCCAATTTCCATGCTTTTGCTAAGGTTTGCTCAGCAGTTTAAAATAATTTTAGGCTCAACTTGAGCCTCCCATTTAATCTTTCGGATACTATTCCTTAATATTGTATATATCAGTTATTAGACGCCTATCCTGTAATGTCTAATTTTAGGGCACTCCCTCCAAACATGAAGGAATGTGCTAATGTCAGCACATCCCATAAAACAACAAGGCAAAACCCCAGCAATAAGTTTGGCTAGTCTTTAGGACACCATATACCAGTGCATTAACACCTCATCATTGGCTTTAACGACCATTGATTCAATAGACTTTAGTATCCAAGATCTGGCTCAATTATTAAGAATCAAAGTGTTTGTTAAGATGTCATTCCCAGTGTAACATATTAGTTTGGAGAACTGGGCCCTGACCCTCCAGACTGGTATATAGCAGGGCGAATGCATTTTTCCTCAATAGTTACAGTGCCTTGGAAAAGTATTCGGCCCCCTTGAACTTTTCAACCTTTTGCCATATTTCAGGCTTCAAACATAAAGATAAAAAATTTTTATTTTTTGTGAAGAATCACCAACAAGTGGGACACAATTGTGAAGTGGAACGAAATCTATTGGATTTTTGAAATTTTTTTAACTAATAAAAAAATAAAAAGTGGGGCGTGCAAAATTATTCGGCCCCCTTGCGTTAATACTTTGTAGAGCCACCTTTTGCTGCGGTTACAGCTGCAAGTCGCTTGCCGTATATCTCTATCAGTTTTGCACATCGAGAGACTGAAATTCTTGCCCATTCTTCCTTGCAAAACAGCTCGAGCTCAGTGAGGTTGGATGGAGAGCGTTTGTGAACAGCAGTTTTCAGCTCTTTCCACAGATTCTAGATTGGATTCAGGTCTGGACTTTGACTTGGCCATTCTAACACCTGGATACGTTTATTTGTGAACCATTCCTTTGTAGATTTTGCTGTATGTTTGGGATCATTGTCTTTTTGGAAGATAGATCTCCGTCCCAGTTTCAGGTCTTTTGCAGACTCCAACAGGTTTTCATCCAGAATGGTCCTGTATTTGGCTGCATCCATCTTCCCCTCAATTTTAACCATCTTC
Organism: Lithobates pipiens; assembly: GCF_037356315.1. Lineage (NCBI taxonomy): Eukaryota > Metazoa > Chordata > Amphibia > Anura > Ranidae > Lithobates > Lithobates pipiens. The sequence continues at coordinate 421,386,337 of NW_027507748.1, forward strand.
TCTGTCCCTGCTGAAGAAAAGCAGGCCCAAACCATGATGCTGCCACCATCATGTTTGACAGTGGGGATGGTGTGTTGAGGGTGATGAGCTGTGTTGCTTTTACACCAAACATATCGTTTTGCATTGTGGGCAAAAAGTTAGATTTTGGTTTCATCTGACCAGAGCACCTTCTTCCACATGTTTGGTGTGTCTCCCAGGTGGCTTGTGGCAAACTTTAGACGAGACTTTTTATGGATATCTTTGAGAAATGGCTTTCTTCTTGCCACTCTTCCATAAAGGCCAGATTTGTGCAGTGTATGACTGATTGTTGTCCTATGGACAGACTCTCCCACCTCAGCTGTAGTTCTCTGCAGTTCATCCAGAGTGATCATGGGCCTCTTGGCAGCATCTCTGATCAGTCTTTTCCTTGTCTGAGCTGAAAGTTTAGAGGGACGGCCAGGTCTTGGTAGATTTGCAGTGGTCTGATACTCCTTAGATTTCAAAATAAACGCTTGCACAGTGCTCCTTGGGATGTTTAAAGCTTGGGAAATCTTTTTGTATCCAAATCCGGCTTTAAAATTCTCCACAACAGTATTACGGACCTGCCTGGTGTGTTCCTTGGTCTTCATGATGCTCTCTGCGCTTTCAACAGAACCCTGAGACTATCACAGAGCAGGTGCATTTATGCAGAGACTTGATTACACACAGGTGGATTCTATTCATCGCCATCAGTCATTTAGGACAACATTGGATCATTCAGAGATCCTCGCTGAACTTCTGGAGTGAGTTTGCTGCACTGAAAGTAAAGGGGCCGAATAATTTTGCACGCACCACTTTTCAGTTTTTTATTTGCTAAAAAAGTTTAAATTATCCAATAGATTTCGTTCCACTTCACAATTGTGTCCCACTTGTTGGTGATTCTTCACAAAAAAATTTAATTGTATATCTTTATGTTTGAAGCCTGAAATGTGGCAAAAGGTTGAAAAGTTCAAGGGGGCCGAATACTTTCGCAAGGTACTGTATGTAGACAATAATATTTGAAGAGGGTAAGACAATTGAGTTGAAAAGGAGTTCTTGGTTGTAGAAGTGACATAAATTTGAATTAGTACTTAAACTTTCTTGAGCATGCATTGTTGTGAGGGGTTTTAGAATCAATACAGATCATAGAGCAAAACGAATATTAACAATAGTAGCCTGTAGCTGGTGAGGGCATTCAAGTCTGTTATTGCTCAGGTAGAATCGCACATAGTAACTGCATATCTCTTATGTGCTTAGGAATTTGTCTCAAAAACATGAAGTATATTATTCAATAAAATTAACAATATAATTTTTTTTTTGACTGGCAAAAACCTTTGACTGCAGGCATATATTAGCTAAATTATGTATTATGTGATTGGTCCGATTCTTTTTTTTTTGTACAGCTCATCAGAATATAGATTTTGGTAAGTATATTAAATTCTCATTTGTGCAGGGCAGTAGTTGATGTAAATGGTTCCCTTTACACTACTCCAGAATGTGCCAGAACTACAGTAACTACAGTTAAACCCCATTAGTTTATTCTTAACTGTCCTTGTTCTTTTGGGGAGTTTTTTCTTGATTTCCTTTCCCAGAGACACAACAGGAAGTAAAACCATTCTTTACAAAGTAAGGTGAAAATCCCCATCAGACACTTGTCAGCAGAACATGGGTAAATATTGCTTTACTTCCCCCTAGATAATTATATTACAGTTGTTATAGGAAATGCATACATATGTAAGTAGTTGAAGGGTTTGAAAAAAACAACAACTTTTAAACAGTTTGATTTATTGGCCTTCCAATGCCCCCCTGTCTTTCCTTCCACAACGTGTGCTTGCACCACCAAACTTAACATATTTACAGTATTTTATTTTTTACATTCATATAAGTTCCTGCCTTTATGCAATCTAGGATCCCTACTTTATATGTGTACATACAACTAAGGTCATTTACTAGTATGACTTCTGAGTATTGGAGGAAACCTACACAGGAGAACATGCTAACTCCAGGTAGGTAGGGTACTGGTTGGAATCCAAACCAAGGGACCTAGTAATGCAAGGCAGGAGTGTCACCCACTAAGCCACTGAGCTGTCCTTTGTTTTTCATAGTGATCCTGGTGGGTCATATTATTTCGTTTGAGGTGCCTGTTAAACAGCACAGACTGCATAGGAAGTATATCTGCTACAAAAGGTTGCAGATCTATCTGTAGGAGCTTCCCCCTTCCCTTTTCAGTTGTCTCACTTTTTTGTCTGATGTATGGGCCTCCATAGGAAAAACACTATCTAACTACCAAAAGTGTAGTACTACACTACCCCTTTCATTAAACCTCTATATTATTGCATTTGTTATTTCATAAAGCTTCTCTTCCTTTTAGAAAGCTGGGAGGCATGTAATACTTGGAGGCTATTACAGACATGAGTTGCACAAAGCCCTGCTTGTAGTGAGCAAGAGGTAAGACAGGTCTAAACTATTCATTCTCTGTTTGGCTGTTGTACAATACCGATTAATATAATAAGGTACTAAAAAATAAAAATCTCCTTTTGCAGCATACAATTTTGTAGAATCATATGCACTTCTTATACCAACCAATCAGACATACAACTTAAGATACAAATCACAGACAAAAACTATTTTGTTCCTGGAATATTCACTTTTACATTTTAAGGACCTTTTTGCAGCTTTATACTTTCAGAAGCACTTGCTTCCAGTGTACACATTGCAAATACAAACAATAGCTAATGTCTTTAAATAGAGCTCATTATTTTTACAATGACCCAAATCAGGGTGTATGAACTGAATGCATGTTAGAACACTTGTAAAACAACCGTTCTGTTATTCCCTCAATGAAACTTAAGTGCAGGTATCTGGACAAGCAGGAAATGAAAATTCTCAGTAATTGAAGTCCTGTCTTGGTGATAAGCCAAAATGCATTCCTGGAAATTAAATTTTAAAGCTTACAGATTTACATATAGGTCAAATATGTCCACAAATACATGCCAATTACATATACAGTGTAAGGACAAAACCATAGTCAAAGTATTTAAAAACATAGAAAAAAGACCAAGTAGTTCACCAAATATGGACTTTTGCATTTTAATACGTGTTTTTTTTTTTATTATTATTATTTTTTTCATTAACTTTTTCATCTGAGTATAGATCTATGTTTGAGCCAAGCATGTTTGAAACCATTCATTATTGACTGAATCATTACCTCTGCTAGAAGTCGCTTCCAAGCATCAACTACCCTTTTAGTATAATAAGGCCGCGTACACACTGTCCAACTTAGTCCGCTGAAACGTGTTTCAGCGGACAATCCGCTCGTGTGTGGGCTTCAGCGGACTTTTTCAGCGGACAGTCTGGCGGACTAAGTCTTTCGGAATTTCCGTAATACAGTCCGTCCAAACTTGGTTTCAGCGGACAGTCCGCTCGTGAGTAGGCTAGTTTGACGGACTAAGTATGGCGCATGCTCAGAAAGGATTTACACAGCGAAAGGTTGCATTGCAGTGTATTGGACGTCGTATTTCTAGTCCCGTCGTACGTGCTGTACACGTCATCGCGCACGCTTTCAGCGGACTGTCTGCTCATCGTGTGTGGTCAAGTCCGTTCATTCAAAAGTAGGACGGACTGTCTGTCGGATTGTCTGACGAACTTAGTTGGGCAGACAATCCTCTCGTGTGTACGTGGCCTAACACTTTCTAAGATTAGTTTTGAGCTTTCCTCCAGTTAGTTCAAGGTCATGTCCCCATGTTCTTGATCTTGGCTTCATATTGAAAATAATGCCCTCCTGTACCTTATGTATTTATGTATTTAAAGGTTTCAATCGTGTCTCCCCTTTCCCTTCTTTCCTCCAGGCTGTATATATTCATTTCCTGAAGTCCCTCCTGATATGTTTTATCCCCCAAAACCTTTCACCATTTTTGTTACCCATCTCTGTAGCCAATAGCCATCTCTGTAGCCAATAGCTTTGATGTAGGAATTTGATCTGAGCATGCGTGCCACTTGGTCCGATCAAAATTCTCTACACATGATCGGAGTATGTCCGATCGAACCAGTTGGTCGGGAAATATTTCCAACAAGTTGGAAAATTGGGTCCGACGGATATTCTGACGGAATCAGTCCGATGCATACCACACACAGTCAGATTATTCCGACAACACGGTCCGATAGGACACATTTCGACGGATTTTCCGACCGTGTATACAAGGGCTTAGAGGTGAGCATAGCGTGTGCTCTGGAGGTGGAGGGAAAGTCACACTTGCAATGAAATTTTCTCACATGGAATCTCTGCCTGCTGGGACTGTTAGTCCACCTTCTGCTCTTCTTTTGGATTTATTTGGACTTTTTATCACATTTGTTATGTTTTATAGAGCCCTGATATGCGCTGAATTCCTCTGTATATATTTATAAACAATGAAAAGGATTAACCCCTCGGGTTCCACAGTGAGTATAACAATCATGCTTTACTGCATATACAGACTGATTTTACTATTGTGGGTTTAATAACACTTAAGTCACCTGCACATTATCATTGAACTGTTGTGAAGGGTTTTGCTTATGATTGGAAACAAAAAAACAGCTTTACAGGCTTGAAATTACAAATATACCAACAACTTACAGTTAAAGTTGTTCTTTATTTTTTTAAATCAGTTCATTACTTTCATTTTAAACTTGAAAGGTGATTTTAATTAGAGTAATAGAAATGTGCTCTCAACTTAAACAGAACATTTTCTACCTTTTTGGATTGGAGATGGTCTATTATTGTAGACAGTTTACTTTTACTTTTAACCACTTCCCGACCAGCGCACGACGATGTACGTCAACAGAATGGCACGGGCAGGCATATTGGCGTACATGTACGTCCAATATTCGTTGCCGCCGTGCCATCGGGAGCGCTGGTCGGGACCCCCGTGAGTCCGGTCGCGGGACCCACGGACTCGATCGCCGCGGGCATCCCCGCGATCGTCTCACGGAGTGGCCGAATGGAGGAAATGCTGTATAAACAACATTTTTCCATTCTGCCTAGCAACTAGTGACGCTGATCTCTGCTCCATGTGATTGGAGCAGAGATCAGTGTACACTAAATGAAAGCCCAACCCCCCCACAGTTAGTAACACACCCCTAGGAACACTTAACCCCTACACTGCCACCCACTGGTTAACCCTTTCACTGCCAGTGTCATTTACACAGGAATCACTGCATTTATATAGCAGTGATTACTGTATAAATGACAATGGTCCCAAAAATGTGTCAAAAATGTCCGATGGGTCCCCCACAATGTCGCAGTCACAATAAAAATCGCAGATCGCTGCCATTACTAGTAAAAAAAAAATAATAAAAAATTATTAATAAAAATGCTATAAAACTATCCCTATTTTGTAAACGCTATAACTTTTGCGCAAACCAATCAATAATCGCTTATTGTGATTTTTTTTACCAAAAATATGTAGAAGAATACGTATCGGCCTAAACTGAGGGAAAAATATTTTTTTTTATATATTTTTGGGGGATATTTATTATTACAAAAAGTTAAAAATAATGCGTTTTTTTCAAAATTATCGCTCTATTTTTGTTTATAGCGCAAAAAATAAAAACCGCAGGGGTGATCAAATACCACCAAAAGAAAGCTCTATTTGTGGGAAAAAAAGGACGTTAATTTTGTTTGGGAGCCACGTCGCACGACCGCGCAATTGTCAGTTAAAGCGACGCAGTGCCGAATCGCAAAAAGTGGTCTGGTCTTTGACCAGCAAATTGGTCCGGTCTGAAAGTGGTTAACTGTTAGCACCATAGACCAAATATGACCCAACATTGTTTGCAAAAGCCCCAATCAAGATATGGAAATGAACTCATACTATTACAACATCTTGAGTCAGAATATTTGGGGCTTTACAGGTAAGTAATCTCTTATTAAATAATGCATAATAACGGAAAACTTTGGTAGAGTTGCTCATTAGTTTGTGCTCTCAGCTTACCGTATCTATCCTTGCATGGCATAATTCTTTAACACACAGCTCAGATAAAAACATATGACTGCATTATGATTGAATCAATTCCCAGAAAGGCCACATGAAACACCAGGCAGGAATAAAAACCTGACAATGTTTCTATCCCCCAGCACTCCATCCAAATCCCCCAAAATGACTTTTGTCTTTAACTATACTGTAATATTATATTTCTAATGAAGTAGGCCAGTGAATAAACACCTCAATGAATGACCATGGCTAAAATATAATTTAAAGTGTTACTAAACCCACAACGGTAAAATGAGTCTGTAAATGCAGTAAAACATGCATGTTATACTCACTCTGGAACCTAAGGGGTTAATCCTCCACATTGTGTAAAATGGCTTTTTGATCCTGTCTTCTCTGATCCGCGTTTTCTTCCACAGTCCCCAATCCATCTCCCGATAAGACAGAGCCTTGGGGTCACTCTGCACATGCTCAGTTTGGTGTTTATTGCTAGAGTTTTTTTTCTTTTCTTGGGAGGGTGCATGTGATCAGCACAGGGCCAAACAAAACTGCCCAGACAGAGGGTCGGGGATCCTGTGGCCTCATAGAACAATCAGGGTGGGAAGAAAACTCCTCCTACAAGCTTTAACCCATGCTCTGCTGGACACTGATAGAAACCACAAGACTGCTCTAGCTGCTGATGAGAAAAAGTATTTAGCAGTTTATATTTACTAAAATAATTGCATTTCCATGTTTTGTGTACTGTGGGTGACCAGATATAGTGAATACAGGGCCCAGGGTTTAGTAGCACTTTAAGGGTAATGTTTGTCTTTAAAGTCATAAGGGGAAAGTCATTGAACATCTGTGTTTATTAAAAATGATATCAACAATGCTGAACATACTTGAAGATAATTAAAAACTTCATACAAATGTATTTTAAAAAATTTCGAAAAAACATTACATTCATTCTAAAATTTAGAGGTGATTTTAAGTAGTAGGAAGGCACCCTGGATTGAATAGAATATTCAGTACCCTTTTATGCAGGACTGTCTTTAACTGTTAGTACCATAGGTGAAGGTTAACTGGACGTTGCTTTTGTGAAAAAGCCCCAATCACGAAATGGAGCTGAACTGAGACTGTTACAACAAAGGACAAAATAATAGGGGATTTACAGAGAAGTGATCTTATCAAACACTGCATCATAACAGAAAATTTGAATTTGCTGATTAGTTTGTGCTCTCAGTTTACTTGAATGGTATAATAATTATTTAACCCAAAACATAACGATGAAGTATGACTGAATTATTTCCCAGAAAGGCCCTTAAGAAACACCAGATAGCACAAATTGCAGATGTTTCCCTATATACGACAACATTTTCTGATAACTTGTAAGTCAACCAACCCCTCCAGTCTTTACTTTTGATTTAGATATGCTGATACTATTTTAAGCTAGTGCGTTTATTTTTACATGAACATATTTGGAATGTTTATCCACAGTCTGCACCAATGAATGCATGCTTGCTGAAATAAAAAAAAAAAAAAAAAAAAATATTCCATAACAAAAACTGCAAGCAGGCAGTAAATCAGGGCATCATCATTAGTCCATCAGGACTAGGATAAAACAAATCCTAATGCCTGAACACGGTTTTGCAATTTTGTGTTAATAAAACTTTAAATATCATTGCAACTGCTTAACCACTTGCAGACCGGACCATTTTGCTGGTCAAAGACCAGGCCACTTTTTGCGATTCGGCACTGCATCGCTTTAACTGACAATTGCGCGGTCGTGCGACGTGGCTCCCAAACAAAATTGACGTCCTTTTTTTCCCACAAATAGAGCTTTCTTTTGGTGGTATTTGATCACCCCTGCGGTTTTTATTTTTTGCGCTATAAACAAAAATAGAGCGACAATTTTGAAAAAAACACATTATTGTTATAATAAATATCCCCCAAAAATATATAAAAAAACTTTTTTTTCCCCTCAGTTTAGGCCGATACGTATTCTACATATTTTTGGTAAAAAAATCGCAATAAGCGATTATTGATTGGTTTGCGCAAGTTATAGCATTTACAAAATAGGGATAGTTTTATAGCATTTTTATTAATAATTTTTTATTATTTTTTTTTTTACTAGTAATGGCGGCGATCAGCGATTTTTTATTGTGACTGCGGCATTGTGGGGGACCCATCGGGCATTTTTGACACATTTTTGGGACCATTGTCATTTATACAGTAATCACTGCTATATAAATGCAGTGATTCCTGTGTAAATGACACTGGCAGTGAAGGGGTTAACCAGTGGGTGGCAGTGTAGGGGTTAAGTGTTCCTAGGGGTGTGTTACTAACTGTGGGGGGGTTGGGCTTTCATTTAGTGAACACTGATCTCTGCTCCAATCACATGGAGCAGAGATCAGCGTCACTAGTTGCTAGGCAGAATGGAGAAATGCTGTTTACATGGCATTTCCTCCATTCAGCCGTCCCGTGAGACGATCGTGGGTATGCCCGCGGCGATCGAGTCCGCGGGACCCGCGACCGGACTCACGGGGGTCCCGACCAGCGCGGGAGCGTGCCGCCGCCGGCGCGTTCCCGATGGCAGGGCGGCATTGAAGATTGGACGTACCTGTACGCCAATATGCCTGCCCGTGCCATTCTGTGGACGTACATCGGCGTGCGCTGGTCGGGAACCAGTTAATGTATCCAGGCGTATTATACCTTGATTTTTTTAGGACAAATTGGGCTTTTATTTGATGGTAAATGGTCAGATATCTCCTGATTTGGTTCTTAGTATCAAAGGAAAACTGGCCCAAAATATTTAAAAAAAAAAATTTTTTATTTAGCTGTGTACTTCTTGCTATTACCATCAACTAATGCCGAAGCACAACCCAAAATAAATTATCCTGATCCTGACAATCGCAGCAATATATGTGTATATTCCTTGTTGTTTGTACTTGTAGTAAGGCCCAGAAACAATGGAGTGGATTTTGCTATTTTGTATTGTACCTAAAACACTTTGACACTGACATTCATGACACTGATACTAATTTTAAATAAATGCCTTTTTTTTTTTAAATCCTACCTAAAATACATTGACCCCGACCTTTGACTCCAATCTTTAACCTTGACATTTGACCCTGAGCTTTACCATAACTCTGATCTAGATCGAAACCTGATCTAGCTATTTTATCTTTATTTATTATTTGTTTATTTTTTATTTTTGTGAGCGTCAAATGTTTGATGTTTCTTGAAATGTTCTACTATTTTCAAGTTGATGTATGTGGTTAGAATTTTGAGTAACCATGTAGTTCTGTTTAGTTGTGCTTGCCCAGCTGAGGTGGCACTCTATGCGAGATAAGGGTTAACTCTGCAGGCCAGGTTTTTTGGGGAAGTACCTGCCTCACCTCTCTAGGGTGCAACAGTTAGTAAGACAGCCAGAGGTTTGGTTCCATCTCTCCCCACCCAAGGTTGAAGAACGCTGTTAAGATGTGATTCACTATTTTACACTCAACCACGGCCTGTGGAAGCCCAGTCAGGGTTCCAAGAGTATGGCTTTGCGATGTGGACAATGGACTAAAAGGAATTTCACATCTATTCAAGGAATAACTATCTCAAAGGTCAAAAAGGGGGTGTTAGAACCATATCCACAGGAATGATATTGAAGACATCCGTGTTGAACTGTTCATATGTTATTTTTACCCAAACTCAGTAAAGAAATTTTATTGTTACATACATGTTGGCCTGGTCTGAAGTCACCCTAGGACGGGGGTTGGCAACCCATAGATTACGATCTACCAGTAGATCGCAAGCAGATGACAGGTAGATCGTGGTCTGGGCTTGCTGACTTGCAATTCCAGAGCATCAAACAGAGTTCAATGCAGAGGGACTACTTGTAATAATAGAGCTGTAGTAGAGGGCAAGAGTCACATAAGCTGATGTCTCCTCTATAGTGCTGACTCCTGTCCCATGTGGAGTGATATCAACTGCACTCTACCTCTTATACTGGCTAACAGTTTTCAGAATGGTGCCAGCAGCAAGAAAGACGAGATCTTCAGGTCAGTGTGAAGCAGTACACTGGGACTAATAGTATAGGGCTGCTTTTACACTGATGTGCTTCTGTTTATCCCCAGTGCAGTGTACTTGCAGCTTTCCTGTGGGTTTGCTGCACTTAGTCATAGATTTCTATTATATCCTGCAGGTTTAGTGCTCTTTCTGAATGCAGGAGTTTTGGTGTTCTTTCAGAAAGTGCACCACACATGCAGGATATAATAGAAGCCAATAACAAAGCACAGCTAACCCAGAAATATCGCAGATGCACTGCGCTGCATCAGCGGTGCAGGTAAACCGTAGCACATCAGAGTGAAAGCAGACTTATAGGGGGCTCAGGACAGTAAAGGTTAATTTACATTTGAATATTGGAGGTGGCAAAACCCCATAGTTAGGATGTGTTTTTGCCACTCCAACCCTAACTGCACCCCCTTTAGCTACAGTGGCCAGGGGTGCACACATGTCACAGTCGCAGCAGAATTTACATGCCCTGCCATGGTTGGCGGGTGTAGCACCTGGCAAGCATAATAACCATTCAAGTGAATAAGGCCACTCTGCAAGTGCCCTGCAACCTTGCACAATACAGCAAACAAGGGATTAAAACAGGCAGCATTGTGTTGCTTTCTCACCACCTGCTTTAACCCCTTGGACTCCGCAGAAGCCTGCAGTTGCGGGGCGCTTTCAGAGTGGCCCCATGTATTTGAATGAGTCCCGATTGGGAGGCCGTAGTACCCACCAAAAGCAACAGGTGGGTTTAATTCCTGCTGTGGCATGTGTACACATTTGGCTACTGCCTCAGCAGCTAAAGGAGGTAGGGATTCTGGGTTATAAAACCACAATTCAACTGTAGGGTTTTACCACCACCCCAACTTTACGTGTGAACGAGCCCTAAGGCTGCCAAAAACAGCCTTAGGGCTGAATCGTAAAACCACGATTCAACCGTAGGGTTTTACCACCACCCCAACTTTACGTGTGAATGAGCCCTAAGGCTGCCACTGTCAAATGCAACTAAGGGCTTATTCACAAGTGCAGAAGGCACTGCTCTCCTCTAAAAAGCTATCCGATATGCTGCCTTCTCACCACCTGATTGAAACTCAACTCACGCAATTGCAACATGATAGTACAGTTTAAATCAGGTGTGAGGAGGCGACACTGTGCCAGGTGATCTTTGACTTCTACCATGTTGTTCAGATTGATCTACACCTCTTTAAGGTTGCCTACCTCTTGTTTACAGTGTGGAATGAGTTAAAGAACTCTCACACAGATTAAGGAGTTAAAAGAAATTACTCTGCAAAAGAATACAATTAAGTTGGCGGTCTCCCTTAATGCCAGCCTTGCGTTGAATGGCAGCCTCAGCCTGCCTTTGGAGGCACTAGCGAGCACTCTTTCTGTGTCCCCACATTGGGTGCAGTGAGCCCGGACCATGTATTCATCTACTATATATATCCTGAGCAACTGTAAACAGAACAGAATCTTGACTAGATCATGCATCACAATTAAATTTCAGATCTACTCTTTTAATAATTTCGCACTGATTGCTTGAAATTTTCTTTTATTTTGTGATGGGGTGTTGTTGTATATTAGATATTTGTAGCTATATCATTTTTACAGTAAATGCCAGGCTTCATAAAGGATTCATGTGCAATATGAAATGTTGCTTTTTCTTCCACAGTGATTGTATGTTCCAATGTATCACAGCCAGTTTTTATTCTGTGTAATGGAACAAACAATAACTTTTATCAGCAAGCAAGAAGACCTTGGTGCTGACCGGTTTATACTTTGTAGATTACTGTTACACTCATTCTTAGGTGCTTGGTAGGTACGAAATAGCACCAAGTATATCACTGCTGTGCAGTCATTTCTTGGAGATTTGAAGTGTATACCAAGCCAAAACATTATTGTAGTTTTTGGATAGAGTAGGTAAAAATTTGAACCTCTGTATGTTTTTTAGTGCAATATAGTTTCAGAAGAAAAATCATCTGATGTCTAGATAACAGGAAAATCTATGCTTCATGGGGCACTTTGGATTGGCAACATATATTCTGCTAGGAACTACAGGCTATGGGCACTGAATCAATAAAGGAAACATATGCCATTGAATGAGCATGTTGCATTTTTAAGACGTGTTTATAAATTTAGATACTATAATTATCATAGTAAGACTCAGACTTGCTAGACTTCACAGAGACATGTCTGAATTAAAGCCCAATTCCAAGAATTAAAAAAAGTGTGGCCACTGCAAGGGTAGACTTTTTTCACTTTGAGGGTTAAATGCTCATTGTTTTTAGGATGTACAGTAATAGGCAATATTACTTACTGTACACCCCTGCTTCAGCTGCCTCCGGCACTCTCCTCTTCTCCCCGAACTTCCAGTCTGTGGGCAGTCACAGCACCCCCAGACATAATGAGCATTTAGCTAGTACAGTTTCACACTATGCAGTGCGCACCAGAATCAGGTCCATTTCTGCAAATCACACTGTGTTTTGCAAATCAATTTTGGGGTGTCATTAACTTAACATACACACATACAGTAGTTTGCATGAATTGGATGAAGTGCAGAATCTGCAGAGAATTTGCACCGTGTGAACTGGAACTTACAGCATGGTGGGTAGGTGCTGCCAGTGTCGCTTTTTTTTATTCCTGAAATTGTACTTTAATAGTTAGATACAAATTGCAAACTGTGTATCTTTTTTTTGTTGTTGTTGTGGCTAGGAAATCTATTACACATAAAAATCCACTAACTGAAAGAGATTTAGCCATACACCTGTATTAGAGGTCGACCGATATGGGTTTTTCTCTGGCCGATGCCGATATTTAGAAATCATGGCGGCCGATAGCCGATATATGATGCCGATTTTTTTGGGCCGATATGTTAGGCCGATTTTATTTTATTTTTATTTTTTTTAATCCCCCCTAACACACCTTTCCCACTGGGGTGTTTTTCAGGCGCTTTTGGGCTAAAAATAGCACCTGTAAAGTGCCTGCAAAATGGCTCCCCTGCAGTCTGTGTGAAAGACAGAGTGCTTTCACACTGAGGCGATGCGCTGGCAGGATCTTAAAAAAAAAGTCCTGCAAGCAGCACGTTTGGAGTGGTGTATACCGCTCCTCCACCACTCCTGCCCATAGATATGAATGGGCACCACTGCCGAAGCGCATGCAATGCGATTTGGCAGCAGTGCTTCATGGGCCCATTTAACCTCTTCCTTGGCCGCTAGCTGGGTTATATGTGCCCCACTAGCAGCCAAATAGCACCGCTAAAATGCGGGTAAAGAGCCGCTAAAACTTGCGTTTTACCATCAACGCCTGCCCGCTCCAGTGTGAAAGCAGTCTTCATAAGTGATACAGAAAATTTCTTATATTTAAACATTTATTAAAAAAACAAAAACTCCAATCAGTTTACTTGTATGTATGATTTAGATTAAAAAAAAAACAAAAAACCTGTATATTAAATAAAAACAGGTAGTCAAAACTTTTGGATGAAAAAAAAAATGGGCTAACTTTACTGTTTTTATTTTATTTTTATTTTTTAAATAGTGTATTTTTTTCCCCAAAAAATGCATTTGAAAGACCTCTGTGCAAATGCCGTGTGACATAAAATATTGCAACAACCGCTATTTTATTCCCTAGGATCTCTGCTAAAAAAATATATATAATTTTTGGGGGGTCTAAGTGATTTTCTGGCAGAAAATACAGGATTTTTACTTGTAAGCAACAAGTGTCAGAAAAGATTTAGTCTTTAAATGGTTAAACTGAGAACTTCTATACAGGGAGATGATTTCATTCATTGAAGTGTAAACATTGTATCTTTCTGTTCTTTTCTTGGCAGCCTGCCCAGAGAGGAGGAAAGGGTTTCTATGACGACTCAGGCAACTTACACTGACTTCTATACAGAAGTCATTTCAAAGTCCCGCTGTAGTTCTAAATCGGCTTTTTATCAGCACAATCGGCCGATGACGATTATTTAAAAAACGGCAAATATCGGCCGATATATCGGCCGGCCGATATATCGGTCGACCTCTAACCTGTATAACCTTATTATTATTATTATTATTATTATAGGATAAGGTTGTATAGGTTTCTGTGTTACCTAACATTAGTAATCCGATCAGAAAGATAATTTAATTTCTAGGCCGCGTCCCTATATTTGATTTATCAAAACTATATTTATAGTATAATTGTGGGGATTTTGAGGCATAGCATTTAGTAAATAATAACATTTATTTGGTTCAATTAAAATTAGACAAAATTGTTCCATACATTAACAGCCTATAGTAAAATACAATTGTAAAACAATCAATCCCAAATCCTGTGGTAATTGCATATGATAGTCATTCAAGCTCAATGTGTTTCTTGGACATGGTCCTCTTCATCAGGAGCTATCAATAAAGATCTTTATTTGTGCCATCTAAATGAAACGACAAACTTTTAATAATTATGAAAATATAACAATCTTTCACACACTATGGGGGTTATTTACTAAAGGAAACTCCACTTTGCACTGCAAGCGCACATGGAAGTAAAGTCGCTGTAGATCCGAGAGGGATATGCAAGGAAAATAAGAAACAGCATTTTAGCTTGCACATGATTGGATGATAAAATCATCAGAGCTTCCCCTCATTTCAGATCTACCCATTAGATTTAGAGCGCACTTGCAGTGCAAAGTGGATTTGCCTTTCGTAAATAACCCCCTATATGTATTAGCATTTCCCAAGGGATTTCAACATATGCATCTGGGCAGTCCCTACTCACAGGCTCACACATATCTCTCTAGGGGCCTCGAGAGCCCCTCTCTCCTCCTTCTCCCTCCTCCTTCAACCTCCAACCTCCAATATAGTTTTACTTAATTCTCTTCTGAATAGTTTTCATATATTATAGGGATTACCTTATACTTTAGTGTAACAATTCCATTTGGGTCAAAAGAATGTGGAAGTTTGTTAAATTTATCTCAGTATAGAAGAAATTTATCAAAGGCTGTTATCATTTTTAGGGATGAGCTCAATGTTTGGGTTGAACATAAGTTCGACTCGAACATCGGGTGTTCGCCCATTCGCAGAACAGTGACCACTATGGGGCGTTTCGCGGGAAATTTGAGGGCCACGGAACGCCCCATAATGCATTGTGAGATTGCAGTACATTGCTGTATTATGATTGGCAAATACATATATATATATATATATATATATATATATATATATATATATATATATATATATACTTAGAATTTAGTTCAGGCAGTGTATTAATATATATATAAATATATATATATATATATATATATATATATATATATATATATATATAGTACATTCGGTGGCGTATTTGTTCTAATACACTTCAGGTGGTGTACACAGTATCTATTACAGTGTGTACAGTTTCTACTACACTTCTGGTGGCGTACACAGTATACAATACAGTGCAGCCATTGTACAGTTTCTGATAAAGTGCAGGCTGTGTATACAGTATCTAATGTGGTGTGTACAGTTTCTACTATACGTCTGGTGGTGTACACAGTATACAATACAGTGCAACCATTGTACGGTTTCTAATACAGTGTTTACAGTTTCTAATACACTTCAGGCAGTATATATATATATATATATATATATATATATATATATATATATATATATATATACAGTCTAGTGTATATATATATATATATATATATATATATATATATATATATATCAGCAGCCGCTTGAGCACCACATGCTTGACCAGACATATGACGACCTGACATGCAGTCCATTGGCAACAGCACTTGAAAGACCCACATTAAAGAAGAAGGTAGACTTCTCCTTTCTACTCATCTGGGATCTCCAACCCTACTATACCTCCAGTTCTCTCAAAAACCTGCACTGGGAGGAATGAAGGTATAGCAATAGGTGTCCCAAGTACTTGCAGCCAATCTGCTAGCAGTACACCCCCATCTGATTTTAGCAGGTAAATTTCCCTTTCCATTTGCTGAACCATAAAAATAAATTTGGTCCCAGCCATTTCACAAGCTCAGCGTCTAAATGCTAGCTTGGCCAAATTGCTAGCACTACAACTGCTGCCTTTTCAGCTGGCAGACTCTGCCTCCTTTTGTGAATTTGTGAAATGTGCTGTACCTCAGTGGTAGGTTCCAAAAGCCATTTCTTTTCATTGAAGGCCATTCCGGCTCTCTACTGGCATGTGGAAGGCAATGTTTTGGCCTTGTGGGACATGGTGGTCAGCAGTAAGGTTCATATTACCACTGACCCATGGCCCAGCAGTCATGGGCAGGGATGTTACCATTCCTTCACAGCGCACTGAATAACTCTACTGGCAGCTGGGAATGATGCAGGACAGGGTTCAGTGTTGTTGGAGCATGTTCCACCACCACACCTCCAAAATGCTAGTGGTGATTTTGCCGCAGTTCTCCCTATATGGTCTCTTCTGCAGATTTGTCCTCTGAACCAGCAGTGCTCCGTAAGTGTTCCAGGGGCTACGCAAGCAGTTAGGCTAAAAGATACCATGCGGTGCTTGAGTTGGTCAGCCTAGGGGACAGGAGCTACACTGGGGCAGATACTCTAATATGAAGGAGAAGGGATCTCACCGCTCCAGGAGCACACATGCAGGCTGTAAACTGTCTCTTCGGATGGGAAGCCACAGGCGCTGGCTATTACCACTAGCAACAGACGAAAAACAAGCTCTGGACTGCCGCACTCTTCAGAAGACCACTTTCATGTATTGGAAAATCACATCCCAGCTCAACAAACACAGCAAACAAGGAAAACTTGCTGATGTTTTGCACTAGCTGTAGTGCTTGCTTTTCGTCTGGGGCAGATACTCTGTCAGCTCTGCAGGGGCAGGCTCAGAGGTGGTTGACGCCAGCTTCAGCCAGGAATGGTTGTATGCGACAATGGCACCAACCTACTCTCTGCCCTCCCACAGGGATACTTGTCCCATGTTTCGTGTTTGGCACACGTCCTGAATTTGGTGGTGCCACGGTTCTTGACCAGGTACCCAGGTTTACAAGATCTCCTGAGGCAAGCCAGAAAAGTCTGTGGTCATTCCTGCCGGTCATGCAATGCCAGTGGCTGGCTGGCTAACATTTAAAGGGAATGCAACCTGGCCACCAACCGCCCCATTTGTGACATGCCCACCAGGTGGAACTAAACGTTGGCAATTCTGCAGCAGCTGCACACACGGCAGAGGGCCATCAATGAGTACCTGTGTAAATATGGCACCAGGACAGGGTTAGGGGAGCTTGGCTTCTTTTTGCCATGCCAGTAGTTACTGATGAAGGATGCATGCACTGTCCTGTCACCATTTGAGGAGGCCACAAGGATGGTGAGCAGCGACAATGCATGCATCAGTGACACTGTCCCTCTAGGCTTCCTGCTGGAGCACACGCTTCATGGAATCATGGACAGGGCACATGAAGCAAAACAATGGGGGAAGTGGAGGTCTTCCTTTCCTCTCAAGTCCCCCTTTATCCAGATAGCATTCCTGTGGGCCTGCCAAACACAGGATGAAGAGGAGGAGGAGGATTGTGTCAGCATGGATGTAGAGGATAACACTCACCAGCAGTCTTCAAGGGATGGTTTTGAGTCCCCAGAAACCCAAGGAGTTGTATGTGGCTGGGAGGAGGTAGTTACAGATAATGTGATCCTTAGTGACTCAGAATCGAATGCCTCTGCAAACTTACACTGCATGGCCTCTCTGATTCTGCAAAGCTTGCGAAAGGACCCTAGGATTTGTGGTATCAAGGAGAGGGATCATTACTGGCTGGCAACCCTTCTTGATCCATGTTACAAGGGTAAAGTTGCAGAACTCATCCTGCCTTCGCAGAGGGAGCAGAGGATGAAACATCTTCAGGAGGCCTTGAAGAAAGGTCTGTGTAATGCATTTACAGCCCCTGGGAGGTTACCATTTCCTGGTGCTGAACAACATGTTACTGAGGCTTCATTCAGTCAGAGGAAGAGCAGTGGAGAAGGGGGCTGGATAACCAATGCCTTTAACCACTTGTCTACCGGGCACTTGCACCCCCTTCCTGCCCAAGCCATTTTTTCAGCATTCAACGCTATCACACTCTGAATGACAAATGCACGGCCGTGCTACACTGTACCCAAACACATTTTTTTTTCTAATTCTCTTTACAAAAATAAAGCTTTGGTGGTATTTAATCACTGCTGGATTTTTTATTTTTTACAAATGATGTTTGCTAATGGTGTTCGCATGTTCTGCTGCAAACCAAACTGGGGGGGGGGGGGGGTGTTCGGCTCAACCCTAATCATTTTATATCCTAGTCATAATAAAATAATAAAATTAAGAACTAGTTGATGAAATTATAATAATAATGATGTGGCAATTTTAGAGAGGTGCTACAGTATTTCTCTATATCAAGGCTGGTAATGATTAATCATACTTTTAATTTTATTTTTGTAAGAGCCCAATAGGGTAATGCAGGGGCATATATATTATATCCTGCAATGTAAATACCACTTTTGCATAGCTAAACCTGTGTTGTTATTAATGTCATATTTATCTTCTACGTTGCAGCTTATAATATGTGGTGAAACATTTATGTCCTCACTGCTAGAGTAGTGGCAAAAGTCCCTGGGGCAAATGGTTAATAAGCCCTCTTCATAAATTTAATTTGGCTTCCTCAAATGGATTCTATAAAACAATGATGGTTATAGTAATGATAATAATAATAATAATAATAATGGTGATAATAGTCATAATAATAATAAATATTAATTTATAATTCAATCCATTTAAACATAAAGTTGAATTATTTATTTAATCATGGCAAGTTTGTTATATTAAAATTCAGGACCTACCGCAAAACAAAGAGAGGACACTACCAGTTACAGATTTTTATATTCAGCAAACTCCAAAAGTATCATCATGCTGTTTCTTTCAAGCAGAAACTGACATAGTCTGCAAGATGAACAAGGGATACACTAGCCATCAATAACTTAATTAGCGCTTCTTTCCCAATGTAGAATTTATATAAATATTGAGATAGCAAAGCTCTCATGGGTTTTTTATGCCTGTAATGGTTTTATCATGCCAGACACAGTCAGCCAGCCTGTTCTCAGGCTATCAAGGAGGGAGACAAGGGCCCTGAGACTCCCCAAGCCATATATGTGACATTGATTGCCTCCAATCAGTGACAGCTGGGGCCAGGCGGAATATTCTGCCATTTGCCTTCATGCAAGATGGCCGCAGGAGCTTCGGGTGTATCGGTGCATGCACGCCGGATGACATAATCGCATGTCGTATGTGACAGGCATTGCTCACTAAATGGCAGCCTGATATGCTGGGACTGAGAGGGGGAGTAACTAGGTTCCACCCTCCTCAGCGTGGTGTAGATGGACCAAGTCCTCCTGGACGTGTGCGTGCAGGAGACAAGGAGGCGGAGTGCAACCAATTTGCATACATACTTCCATCATAGGGAACGCCATGCTGAGAGAGGGCAGAGATGTCCTTAACCAGAGCCCAATAATGCAACATAAATCCCAAGAGAAAGAAGCCCAAACACATACTTGTTAAAAATATTTCCTTTTATATTAAATAGCTTATTTTTGCCTACATTTCTTATAAAAGAAACACAATTACTGTACTTGTTATGTATAGTAACAATTAAATATCTAGCTGGCTGTTGGAGTTCCATGTTTACTATGGTGAACGTTACGTCTGTAAGGAAGACCAGAAAGAATATATCTAGGCATATACATGGAGACTATATTTCATGTCTATCTACTGAGCAGCCTACAGGAACAGATAAGTATTTTGCTCCCCCCACTAACTACAGGATAGTGAATCAGAGCAGTCAGGATAATGCCTGATGTCTTCTGCTTCTCTGCATTGAAGTTCCCATGGATTCCACTGAGATATGAGTCATAATTGAGAGAAAGGGCTGCTTCACATGAAAAAATGCCCTCATGGTAAACTTATGTAAAATATTTGCTGTCTCACCTGTCATTTTACCGAGGCCAAATACCGACTTTACCTCTTGACATTTGTGCCCCCGCTGTTAAAATATGTACTGTAATATTGTCTGCCAATCAAATACAAGAAGACATTTGTTTAACTTCCAATGGTAATGAAATGATTCCTCTTCATCAAAATCCAACTCCTCACCCTGAGGGTATGTATATCGCACAATGTCAATAATGTGAATGAGCTTGTTGGAGCTCGACCACGGCATGTCTCTCCGCACACACTACAATCACAACTAGTGGCTACTTGCACAGTACACCCCTCTGAAGAATGTCTGCATTTAAGGTTTCAAAACGCCTGCAAGCTCTCTAATTAAACACTGGAAAATATTTACCTAGCACAATCACGTATCAAATACATAGGGAAGGGTTAAAATATAAAGAAGCCAGAACATAAATGTATTTCAAGGTGGGACAATATTTTATGTACCCTTGGAAAGAAAGATTAATGTTTAGTTTGCACAGTAAAAGCTAACCTATTGTCAGCTTGCAACCAAGCAGAGAAACATGTGACTCTTTATAAACATTGCTAAAGAAATAATGCCTTGTCATATAAAAGCACATTTGGGGGCTGTTAGAACTGTAAGAGTTGTAAAAAAATAAATAAAAATAAGACTGAAAAAAATGAACAATTTAACAAAAGCTGATTTGCCGCCATTACATTTCTTCTTTTATTCTTTGTGAAAATGAAACAAGGTTTCTGACTGGTCAGTATTGGCAGAAGCTTTACTTTTTTTCTTTTTTTCTCTTACATTTTTACATTTTCCTTTACTCAATACTTTATAAAAAAAAGCCCCATATTACTAAGTCCATCAAAACAGAGGAAGGCAAAAAACCCAAGAGGCAATCTTATCCAGTTATATTTTGGACATTTAGGCTAGGTTTCCACTATTGCAACCCCAAAGTCGCATGATTTACAGTGCGACTTTGCAATTTCGATTTTTTAACCGATGTTATGCAACTGTTGAGAACCATCAGAGAACAAGTCGCACTGAAGTCAGAAAAAAGTAGTACAAAAACCTTTTTTGGAGTCTCTGTGACTTGAGTGGCACCAATTAGAATGGGGACCATTGAAATACATGGATTTTGACTTGTCATGCGACTTCAAATGTGTCATGTTGCACAACTCACAGTAGTGGAAACAGAGCCTTAGGAAAAAATCCATGTATTTTTTTAAAGCAATCTACGAAGCTGGCCAGAACCAGCTCTTGAGGAATTCTATTCCCTATTTTCTCAAATCTCCTCTTTCACATGGACTGTCCTTTGTTCAGGTTCGCCTGTCAGTTTTTTAGGCGGACCTGAACGGACGCTCCATAGACCTCTATGGAGCGTCGGATGTCAGCGGTGACATATCCGCTGACATCCGACCCACTCCGATCCGAAAAAGTGTGACAAGGAAAAACCTACTTTTCCATCCATCTGAGGATCGGATCGGGTGACCACGGACTCTACTGTCCGTCCTCATCCGATTCCCCATAGGGAAGAGCAACACTCTGACAGGTCCGTCTCTGCACAGTGTGCAGAGACAGACCTGTCATCTTCCTGCTCAGTGGGGATCAACAAAGCGATCCCCGCTGAGCAGAGCAGGCTCCGTACACGGACACGTCCATGTGAAGGAGCCCTTACTGTGAAGAAGCATTTCTGTATTTGAAAATTAAGGCCTCTTTCACACGAATGATTTATTTAGGTCTGCCTGTCAGTTTTTTTAGGCAGACCTTAACGGACGCTCCATAGACCTCCATGGAGCATCGGATGTCAGCGGCGACACGTCTGCTGACATCCGACCCTCTCCGATCCAAAAAAATGTGATGGAGGAAAAAACCTATTTTTTCATCCGTCTGAGGATCGGATTGGGTGACGACGGACTCTGCGGTCTGTCCTCATCCGATCCCCCATAGGGGAGAGCGGCGCTTTGACAGGTCTGTCCCTGCACAGTGTGCAGAGACGAACCTATCATCTTCCTGCTCAGCGGGGATTGACGGAGCGATGCCCACTCTGCAAGCGGATGTTCACGGGGCGGATCATCATGAATCTGACCCATGTGGAAGGACCCTAAATATCTTTTCCTCCAGACATAAAAAGTGCCCTCTTGTCCTCTGGGATGACCTTAAAGTGAATAACTCATCACCAAGTTCACTATATGGACCACTTATGTATTTATACATGTTGATCAGATCCCCCTTAATCTCTTCTTCTCAAGAGGGAATGAATTCAGTTCCTCTAATCCTTCCAATTACAAATTGCCATTTCCGGAAATGACAAAATCTTGCTCTAGCTAGCCATATAAATGAGTTAAAGCTCAATCCTAGCATATTTTATAGTCTGGCAGTACTGCAGAAAGTTTGAAGAAATAATTCTACCTATGCCAAAGAATACCAAATCGTCTCTTGAATGCTCACATCCTGATATAGAAAGGACTGGCCTTTTATTATTCCAATGAGAATAGAACTTGTTTGGATGTGTTGGGAGAACTGTAGGCATGCAGAGAAAAAAAGCTCCTATTTCACATAAGGATGGGGAATGGCAGAAATGCTAGAAGACTTTACCAAAAACAAATGACCATGTTCGAGGAGAAGGTAAAGTAGTAGTCATTACAGCTGTATGCACAGATAAGAAAAAGGCTTTACGATGAATGATAAAGAATGACCACTATTTAAGGAAAAAAAAGCACTGACAGAAGATTCACAGAATAGTTTTCTTCCTCTACTGACTAAAATAAATAATGTATTGTTCTTACTTCTAACAGAACTGTGGGCTTATTATAGAGAGAGATGCAGGATTTGTCAAACCTAATGCAATGAAAATTATTTTCTGGGTGAGGCTACTTTGGTAAGCAGCTAAGAATTAGCTACTAATTCTTGCGAAGAATTATGATCAAACTTATGAAATTGCCAGAAGATTATTAGGGTGAGCCAATGTCAGATAGATCACAAACAACCAGAAATATGCCTGGCAAGACGAGCTTCTATTTGAATTTATTATCCTGAAGATTGGAAGCAAGAGCACATTCCTCTAAGTTTTGAAGACCCAGGTAGGACATGTACTGTACATAGACAGATTTAAAATTTCTGCTAAACAATATCCTTGTTCATTTGAAATTAAGCTGAAACTTAAAAATGCTAAGGATAAGACTTTCCTAGGTCATCAAGCTGCTCAGGGCACAGATGCTGGAAGACTGAAAAATGTGTTAACTAATAGGTTATAACAATACACTAGGTGTTTGGGTTCAGGACATGACAGCCTCGAGATTTTTCATTTTCTACACCAAGCAAAAGTCATAAAAATTGGGCAGTAAATGCTGCAGAAAGCAAGCAAATGCACTAGGACTAACAATCTAGTGTAATTGCTAGGGGGATTGACCAAACGAGCTACCAGAAGGTAGCTTTAGAATTGACTTTACTAAAGAGGTGCTGAGTGGGGTTCACTACAAACAAGGTCGGAAAGCAAAGGCTATGCATCTGTTATAGAACAAGTGTTAAACAGATTACAGTATTCCAACATGAGATCCTAAGAGCAATGGCTTTGTTACTCATATAAAGAGGAATTCCTACTTCTGTAAACCACGCAACACCATACAACCCCTTAAGAAAAGCTATTTCACTTGGCCCTTGACAATCTTTCTCTAACAGTGAGGTAGGCTGGGTCTGATAGCCCAAGTGAGCAGCTGGAGAGAGACAAGGACCGGTTCCACAGATGAGTGACTGCAGGAGTCTCTGAGTTGGAAACACAGACAAACAGCTGTAGGCACAGGACCACCCCACATGAGGCACAACACTCTGTAAACAATTGCTGCAGTGTTCTCTGCATTGGCTGCATCTTTCTTGAAAGCTACATTCTATTGCTCTCCAGCTTGGCTGACCACCCTGTCGGGATTAACAGTGTAGGACCATATACCTAATGGCAGATCACATGCCCAGGAGCAGGAAGCAGGGGCAAATATATCTCTGGTGTGTCCAGGAGTCCAAGGACTTGTGAAATCTCAGAAGAATGTAGGAAAAGGAGTTAGAGGAGAATGTGCCTACTTCTGAACATAAAGAATAATTTTGCTACAGTAGTCAACAATTTCTGTGATCAATTACAATTGGTAGAGACCATTCTTAAATTGGCCATACATAGCTTTTTTTTGTTTTGTTCTGCCAGTGGACTAAAAGAAAAAAATAAACAGATTTCACTGTCCACACAAATGAGGTGACTGGAGGTATCCCCTTGGTGGGACCTTGTCTTGCTGTTCAGCCACTGTCAAAGATTGGCTGCAGCCACTGATTGACAGAAAATGTTCTAACATGTTCCTTGACAAAAGTCAATTAAATAGTGGGAGAACCCTCACATTGGTCCCTGCTGGACTGTTGGATTTCAATCAATGTATGGCCAGCTTAAGTTTCCTTTATCGGTATAACATTTTTCAGGATGAAATTACTATAGACTATCATAAGCAATTGAGTCTCAAAACATTTTGTTTACTTCTGTTTTTTTGGTATTGCATTCTGAGCAAGCAGTTAACCACTAGATCTTGTCATTTGACTTTACACATCCCTATCAAAAATTACTAAATCCTTTATAGTCTCAAAGCCAGCCCTATGAAGGCCCCTACCTAGATGACATTTTAGGGTCAACCCAGAACAGGTATACACTGCAGCTTCACAGGGAACATGTAATAAAGCAGGTTCAAAGATCTAGACAGATTGTAAACTGGGGAAATTCATTCCACTTAATGCCAGCAATTCGTGCTGGATAATCCCACCTGTGGATTTGCTCATCACAAGTACAGCATAAAACGTTAATGCGACAAACAGTAGGGAATGTAGTTCTGACTTGAAAAAGACCTGACCTTAGCTAAACTGAGGTTGCATATAGCATTTCACTCTATGTTAACAGATGAGCTCAACATAATTTTGATGAGTGTTTAAAACTAGTAGACTAATACTCATAAAGCTCATTAACCTGTTATGCTGTGAAAGAATTGTCAAATTATACTTTCTAAGATTTCATAAACCCTCACAAGAACAACATGTTCATAATTGTTGTCATGCTCTTTTTTTTCTTTTTTTTTTTACTAGTGGGGGTTTCATAGGGGTATAAATTATGGCTAGTTTAGTCTCAACTGGTCATGTTCTGAAATGATGAAAATGTTTGTAGTTTCCCCAAGCTACATCTTCAGTTCATGGTTTAGGAAAGCTACAAAACATATTTACCATTACAGTACAGGTCCATTTTAAAGAACAGGCCTGGAGCAAAGGGAACCTGGGTGGAGGGCCCACATGACTGGGGGTTGCTGTTAGTGGTTGAACAGGTTGTATCCTGGAAGATGGGTGGTTAAAACGGTTTTAGAATGGGTTTGGTATAATGAGAGAGATAAGAGGTGTGGTTTACATAGGTAATATGGTCAGTGGGGGTGGGGATTAGTCAGTTGGGGGTGAACAGGAGAAGAGATAACACCATAGAAATGTTTTGCTCCCTCCGTCCCTGTAGTTGATCCTGATAATTTTGATGACATGTTTTCTGTTTCAGGTGGTATGCAAGGGTCTCTGGTTCGTCAAGATCAGAATGGTGGAAGGTATACAGTATATGGTGTGGAACGTGTTGGGCCAATCTTGGTATGGGTACCTTCTCTATATGGTAATCATGGGCTATCGGTCATTGGGCTGTATTGGGCAAGAAGGTAGCAATAGTTGTGCTGGTGTGATCGTGGCTAGGGGCCAGGATGCGGAAATGGTGGCGGCACAGCCAATGTGATAGAATACCTTCCTTCATGAACCTCAGACATAACAGTCAGTATATATATATACATATATATGTTAAAAAGCTTTTATATATATATATATATATATATATATATATATATATATATATATATATAATTAAATGGAAGTTCATTTATGGAATTTTGTTATGGTTGTTAATAAAGGGGCCAGAAGGTGTGGTGTGTTTTATTGGGAAGGTAAGGGTAAGTAATACAAAAGTGGGGTGGTTAACAGGTTAGAAAACCATACATCAGCATACACCAGTCACGTGACTTACTACTGCTACTGCTAGCTATACCATGACCTGTATAAGTGAAAACCTTCACAGTGAGTATGTTTCACAGTCAGTCCTAAGCCAACAAGACAGAGTGAATGCTTTGTATTGATCTTGGCGTGACATCTAGTCTGAGAACATTTTTAAAATAGCTCCCTTACCATTCTCATATATAAACAGTATGACATCATGGTCTATGTGATTGCTTATGATGTGCTTACTGGCTTGTAATTCTGCCTTAATGGCTTTTATTTGATTCCCACTGGGGCCTTATCTGTTGTGTCTGTATTTCCTTGGGTGTAGCAAAAATCTGTTATATGCTTTTCTGTACTATTGTGGGAAAAGAGGGGTGTACTTTAGTTTATATACGACAGGTCTCAAGCTGTGGGAAGCACCTAGATTTAAAGAGGAATTTTGCTGCTTCATTTACCTTTGATCCAGAGATTTCTCCAGCAGTATTTTGTTATGCCTGTAGATGTCCTCTGTCCAGTCTGATGATCAGCAACATTGATCAAACTTTCTCTGAGTGCAGGTCATTCTGGTAAAAGGAGAAGAAACACAGTGGTGAGCTTCTCTCTGTCACTCTGCTTCCTCCTCCAATCAACATGCTTCTTTTCAGCGCATGAACTACTATGTACTGTTTCTTTGTTTTTATTCCAGCCCTGTTGCACATGGACTGCAAGAGGCTGATAACATGTCAAATTCAGGTACTTGCACTCACATTTAATGATACATTATTGAATACAGAGCTGTATTAATGTGTGCTTTTTATCATGACTCCCAACTGTCCCTGATTTCAAGGGACTATCCCTCATTTGGAACAAAGTCCCTCTGTCCCTGCTTCCTCCTTATTTGTCTCTCGTTTTGGTATAATCTATATAGTTGTATATAAAATGCACTATTTATCAAATGGTATTTTACAGTGCAAAACCTTTCATCCAATTTCTAGATTTCAATTTTGCTGCATTTGTGAATTTCAAAAAGCCAATATAAAAGCAATAGTAGTGGTAAAAAAAAGCCACTTATGGGTTTAACAATAATTTTTTTGTATCATTTTTTTAACCAATCATTTTTGTATCATTTTCCCTTAAGGGGGCATGGTAAGGGACTATGCCTACATTCTTTTACCAATTGGAGTCCAACATTCCCATCTCAGAAAGTTGGGAGGTATGCTTGTATATGTGCTAAGAGTTACACTTTAAAGTTAACTGAATATAGAGTATGCACAGGAAGCTTTGGGTGTATAGAGTATGCGCAGGAAGCTTTGGGTGTATAGAGTATGCGCAGGAAGCTTTGGGTGTATAGAGTATGCGCAGGAAGCTTTGGGTGTATAGAGTATGCGCAGGATGCTTTGGGTGTATAGAGTATGCGCAGGATGCTTTGGGTGTATAGAGTATGCGCAGGAAGCTTTGGTTGTATAGAGAATGCGCAGGAAGCTTTGGGTGTATAGAGTATGCG
This sequence comes from Lithobates pipiens, assembly GCF_037356315.1. Classification (NCBI taxonomy): domain Eukaryota; kingdom Metazoa; phylum Chordata; class Amphibia; order Anura; family Ranidae; genus Lithobates; species Lithobates pipiens. Next base: position 421,413,764 of record NW_027507748.1, read on the forward strand.
CAGGAAGCTTTGGGTGTATAGAGTATGCGCAGGATGCTTTGGGTGTATAGAGTATGCGCAGGATGCTTTGGGTGTATAGAGTATGCGCAGGAAGCTTTGGGTGTATAGAGTATGCGCAGGATGCTTTGGGTGTATAGAGTATGCGCAGGAAGCTTTGGGTGTATAGAGTATGCGCAGGAAGCTTTGGGTATATAGAGTATGCGCAGGATGCTTTGGGTGTATAGAGTATGCGCAGGAAGCTTTGGGTGTATAGAGTATGCGCAGGAAGCTTTGGGTATCTAGAGTATGCGCAGGATGCTTTGGGTGTATAGAGTATGCGCAGGAAGCTTTGGGTGTATAGAGTATGCGCAGGAAGCTTTGGGTGTATAGAGTATGCGCAGGAAGCTTTGGGTGTATAGAGTATGCGCAGGATGCTTTGGGTGTATAGAGTATGCGCAGGATGCTTTGGGTGTATAGAGTATGCGCAGGATGCTTTGGGTGTATAGAGTATGCGCAGGAAGCTTTGGGTGTATAGAGTATGCGCAGGATGCTTTGGGTGTATAGAGTATGCGCAGGATGCTTTGCGTGTATAGAGTATGCGCAGGATGCTTTGGGTGCATAGAGTATGCGCAGGATGCTTTGTGTGTATAGAGTATGCGCAGGAAGCTTTGGGTGTATAGAGTATGCGCAGGATGCTTTGGGGGTATAGAGTATGCGCAGGATGCTTTGGGTGTATAGAGTATGCGCAGGATGCTTTGTGTGTATAGAGTATGCGCAGGAAGCTTTGGGTGTATAGAGTATGCGCAGGAAGCTTTGGGTGTATAGAGAATGCGCAGGAAGCTTTGGGTGTATAGAGTATGCGCAGGAAGCTTTGGGTGTATAGAGAATGCGCAGGAAGCTTTGGGTGTATAGAGAATGCGCAGGAAGCTTTGGGTGTATAGAGAATGCGCAGGAAGCTTTGGGTGTATAGAGAATGCGCAGGAAGCTTTGGGTGTATAGAGAATGCGCAGGAAGCTTTGGGTGTATAGAGAATGCGCAGGAAGCTTTGGGTGTATAGAGTATGCGCAGGAAGCTTTGGGTGTATAGAGTATGCGCAGGAAGCTTTGGGTGTATAGAGTATGCGCAGGAAGCTTTGGGTGTATAGAGTATGCGCAGGATGCTTTGGGTGCTTTATTTCTTATATTGTATTAAAGCAGAACTAAAGTCTGCAAATACTCTCCTCCACTCCAGATTTACAACATCTGCAAACTGCTTTGCTAGCACTGATATCTTCTCTCAAGGTTTTTCTGGCTGCCGGATCTTCATCCATCTCGATTATCTGGCCGGTAATGATGTAACTCATGCACACAGGTGTTCATTTATTCCGGCACCAAGTGTGCCGAGAATGTACTCTGTGTACATTCGAAAGTAGATTTTGAACAGACAAGTACATTTGTTTTATTGCAGAATAGACATATCCTGCTTGCTCGCAATTTCTTAATGGTTTTACTTTAGTTCCACTTTAACAGGTTAGCTTCAAGTCTAACTCTTTCAAAGTATAACTGTAGGCATAGAGTAAAGGAGAGTTATAACCCCCTATCAGATTTTTTTGCGTCATCTGTGTCCCATTTCGGGGGTTTTCCGTCACTTCCTGTCCCGTAGTCAAACAGGAAGTGAAAAGAAATCCCTACAAATTAAGGGAATTCCTTGGGGACCCCCAGGTCACCAGAACCAATGTCCCCATTGAAAGATTTTTCCCCTATGACCAGTGGCGGCTGGTGCTAAAAAAAGTTTTGGGGGCGGCGCAAACAAACTGAATAATTATGAAAAACACCAAAAAACATCAGTTGCAGCCTCACTCTACCATCAATTGCAGCCACTATGCTCATCAAATGCAGCCACTGTGCCATCAATTGTAGCCACTGTGCCCATCAAATGCAGCCACTGTGCCATCAATAGAAGCCACTGTGCCCATCAAATGCAGCCACTGTGCCATCAATAGCAGCCACTATGCCCATCAAATGCAGCCACTGTGCCATCAATAGCAGCCACTATGCCCATCAAATGCAGCCACTGTGCCATCAATAGCAGCCACTATGCCCATCAAATGCAGCCACTGCGCCCATCAAATGCAGCCACTGTGGCATCAATTGCAAAAACTATGCCCATCAAATGCAGCCACTGTGCCCATCAAATGCTGCCACTGTGCCCATCAAAAGTTGCCACTGTGACCCCCCGTTCGCTCACCATCTGACCAGCACTTACTTATCTTGGTGGCAGGTCAGGCAACCGGTGATGGCAGCGAGCTGTGCGATCTTGCAGTGGGTCAGACAGCGGCGAGCTGTGCCCCCTATGCGTCTCCTTCACTCCTCCTGGTAGGCGTCCAATAGAAGCGCCTGTCCTATCAGCTAATCGAGTGACAGGTAACAGACCCACACTTTCTGATTGGCGGAGAGATGGTTCAGTGTTAGAAAAGCGAATATTCATTTGCTTTTTTACCACACCTGAGTGGACTACGAGGGCAATGTTTTGCACTCTGAGTCCACCTTTATTGAAGCCTATTAGAGCCCATGGCTCTAATCAGGTGCTTCAAAAATACACCCCTGCCACTGTAATTCAGGTGCCCGCTGTCCAGAAAGGGGCTGGACGCCTGTATAGGGGATGGCAGCGGACGTTATGTATATGCTATGCATGAATCTATCCATTATTCATAGAGGGGGCAACTGAATAGAGGGTGCAGCACCTGTGCTCCCTTAATGGATGGGCTGCCCCTGCCTATTAATTTTCTGGGGACAAGACAAAATTTGGGTTTTTCTTTACTTTCACTTTCAATGATAATGGTAAACAGGAGAAATAGAATGGGTGAATTTCCCTAATGCCGCGTACACACGGGCGTACTGTATGGCCTACTTAGTCCGTCGAAACACATTTCAGCGGACAGTCCGCTCGTGTGTGGGCTTCAGCGGACTTTTTCAGCGTGCAGTCTGGCGTACTAAGTATTTCGGATTTTTCGAAATTCTGTCCGTCATACTTTGGTTTCAGCGGACAATCCGCTCGTCAGTAGGCTAGTTCGACGGACTAAGAATGGCGCATGCTCAGAAAGGATTTACACGGCGGAAGAGTGCATTGCTGTGTATTGGACTTCCTATTTCTAGTCCCATCGTACGTGCTGTACACGTCATCGCGCAAGCTTTCGACGGACTGTTTGTGCATCCGTGTGTGGTCAAGTCCGTTCATTCGTAAGTATGACGGACTGTCCGTCGGATTGTATGACGGACTAAGTAGGCCATAGGCCACGTACACACGAGCAGACTGTATGGCCTACTTAGTCCGTCATACAACCTGACGGACAGTCCGTCATACTTTCGAATGGACGGACTTGACCACACACGGATGCACAAACAGTCCGTCGAAAGCTTGCGCGATGACGTGTACAGCACGTACGGCGGGACTAGAAATAGGAAGTCCAATACACAGCAATGCACCCTTCCGCCGTGTAAATCCTTTCTGAGCATGCGCCATTCTTAGTCCGTCGAACTAGCCTACTGACGAGCGGATTGTCCGCTGAAACCAAAGTATGACGGACAGAATTTCGAAAAATCCGAAATACTTAGTATGCCAGACTGCACGCTGAAAAAGTCCGCTGAAGCCCACACACGAGCGGACTGTCCGCTGAAATGTGTTTCGACGGACTAGTCCGCCCGTGTGTACGCGGCTTAACTGGGCACAGACAGCAATAAAAACTTACAGGGGTTCTTATCCCTCTCCACTCTCTCCAAAACTATAAAAAAGTTTTGCCCTTTGTTATACTTTAAATAAGACCTATTGTTTTATAAGCAGGTCATAAGCTACTAACCCTAAATTAAGGTTTCTGTGTTCATTAAATAATACATTATTTGCATATAATTCACCATTATTCGATGCAAGTAGAAATTAAGTTCAGTTTTATAACTGTCAGAAGTGGGAGGCTAAGGAATGCGTTACTAATTGTTGAAGGAACACTAAATGCTAGTTTTAGGACAGAAAGCAGCAGAACTGAGATATAAATAGTGTTTGCTAAAGTGCTGATTTTGTTTCCGTCCACAGTGGTAGACAGAAGGAAGGTGTAATTATAGGAAATGTCTCAATTTTAACAGTTGCTGCTTGCATTATATGTTCTTGCAAATGCAACAGACAAGTTACTACATATAAATAGATTGCTGGATTTAAGCTTCTTTTAAAGTGCAATGGATCAGTAATCATTCTGCTTTGACCTTTAATTATTAGGCACTGAAAGGTGTACAGAATACCATTTGAACTGTCATTCTACTGCAGTGCAACAAATTGTCAGTCACTTTAATATAGGACAGCCCATATATAAAGTGATGTTATCAGCAGGAAGTATGGTTAGGATGAGTGTGCCTATACAGGCATCTGACTGTGCATATTTTTTTTTTTTTTTTAAATAACAATTTTTATTAATATTTTCCCCCCCAAGAACGAAGGAAAAAAAACATTCAACGATATTAGCACTATGTTCAAGACAAATAAAGAACACTCATAATGAAGTGATGACATTTTGAGACAGCCATAGCAGTGGCAGATTCTCAGTGAAAACTATACAACTACCAGGGCATTATAGTTCAAAATATCTCTAGTAAAAAAAAAGACATAATAAGACATAAAGAAAAGGCACAGAAAGAAAAGATTAGCGAAAAAATGTGGGGGGGTTGGGTGATGGGGGAAGGGGAATAGAATAAAAGAGGAGGGGAAAGGGGGGGAGCCTCAGGCCAGTGACTGTGCATATTTCAATGAAAATTAACTATACAAAATAAATTCTCAGGGTTAATGGTATTTCTTGAAGTTTATACCCAAAATGTTAACATTAAAGCATCTAACTTTTAAAGTGTATAGAAGCCATTTTTTTGAAAAGAGCCATGCGGGATTAGAACACTGGTTTTTATTGCTGTTTGTGTCCCTGTTAGGGAACATTGCCCTCTTAATTTGAACCGAGTGAAGGAAAATCCAAAATTTTTAGTTGCTACTAGGCTTGTGCGATTCGTTTCGTAACGAATCGAAATTTGGCCGAATTTTGCATCTTTTGAACATTCGGATGCATCCGAATGTCCGAATAAAAAAATAACGAATAACAACGAATACGAAAGAAATATAACGAATGAATTCGAATGAATTTGACATGATTCGGTAATTCTTTAAAGATCTAATGAAACAAAAAGGTCAGCTCAAAGTAAATCTTATAGTCCAATCAGCTAATTAATTTTGTGCCGGAGGTTGGATTACTGGCGAAGTGCATTCCTGAGAACTGAGTTTGAAGGGTGTTGTATTGTATTTGAGCCGAGGACGAGGAGAAGAGATGTTGTCATTGTGTGTGTTAAAAGATTCAATAAACAAACAACTTTCCAAACTACGAATCATTATCATGAATGTCTATACATTCATAAATAGCGAATTTCAACGAATACGAATGAATGAATTCGATACTCTACGAATAATAATGAATTATCCGAAAACGTATTTCCGTAACATAACGAATATAACAGAACAAAATGATGTATTTTACGAATGAAAACGAACCGAAACTAAACAAAATTTTCCTTTGTGCACAAGTCTAGTTGCTACCAGAACAAAATTTGAGTTAAAAAAATTCTTCCAATGGGAACACTTACTGTCTAAAAGGGGAAAAAAAACTCACTTTTGAAAGATTTCCTCTCACTGCTTGTTGTGGCTATGGGACACGAAGTGAAGGAAAATCTTCCCAATTGAGCGCAGATGGCAGTTTGTTACTAGGTGTATGGACCCAAGGTGGATGAGTTCTAAGTACAGTGCACTTTTCCACCAGCAGACAATGAGGGCCAGATAGCGCTAACAGGCCGGTTGGCATAACTGAGCATTTTATTATATGCAGGAAGGTGTTACTGAAAGCCAGAAACCTGATGTGTTGGCACCCCTTGGCTGCCCTGATGCCCTAGGCCAGAGCCTATGTTGACTATGCTGAAATATGGCCCTAAGCAATGATCCTGACAGTTAAATTCTCCTCTATTTCCCAATGACAAACTGAAGATACAGGATTTTTATCATAATAAATTATGTCAGAGAAAGCATTCCAGCATTCCATTAACGTTTATGTCCAGCCAAAACTTGGTATCTGTTTAGATTATCTTTGCTCTTCTCTGCAAGACAGCTGTTAACTAGCCAAGAGAGCAAGAATATTTAAAGCTGAAATCCAGGCTAAAGAAAAAAAGCTACCCTTTGAAATTCAACAGTTAAATGCTCTTTTTTTTTTATAGAGCATAGTAAATTAGGTGAATCACTTATCTTATTCTTCCCTCCCCCGGCAGCCTGATATCTCCTCTGCTCTCCAAAGCTCACAGTATGTGAGCAGGCCCTTGGCATCCTCAGTACAACGTAGGACCACTGGTCCTGCATTGTATACCATGATGTTGGAGAACAGCAATCGCTCATCCAGCCAGGAAGAGTTGTTTTTGGGGATCCAGCTTTATGAAGTCGAGGAATGGGCAAGTACAAGGAGTAAGGTAGACATTTCACCCTATTCCAAACTCCCTAGACAAAATGAGCTGTAAGAGTTACATTTTTCTCCAGCCCAGAATTCAGCAAAGTGCATATCGTAATAAAAATTTTGTTTTTAGGTAGTGAGGAGAGGCACTAGAACTAAGACTAAGACTAGAAATATAGAAAATATGCAACTTGTACACAGACAGTTATACATTCTGACTGGGGTTTTAACCTTCCCCTAATTCCTCTCTCTGGTGAATCTGTTGTCACTATTACACAATTTACTATGAGCATTTAATACTAATTATGTGTGTAGCATATGATAAAAGTCAGTAGTGTCCATTTTGGAGGTTGTATGATGTCATTAGGACATTGGGGAGCATGGGGAGGAAGTTTCTTCTGTACTTTTGATCGTTGGATGTTTCTTAAAATAGCTGTATTTATGCACCCTATACCTATCACATGCAGGACAAAGTGGCCCTGCGTGACTTAAGAACATTGCACTATTTGTACAATAATGCAAGCTTTCTAATAAAACCTGGACCTGATCCAAGGTGTGCTGGTGACATATATCCTCTCACTTTCTACATGGTTAGGGAGACATGATGTAAGGAAAAATTGGGGTGCAAGAAAGCAGGAATTGAAACCAACAGAGCTTATATCCCTTCCCTACTCCATTCAAAACTCAAAAAATATTTTTTGGGCTGGACATACACTTTAAATTTTCTTACTCTCAAAGCTAGTACACAATTTGCTTGCAGAGAAGAGAAAGAAGCATTATCGTCTAAAAGAGATACCAAGGATGACTTTTTAACCAGCAATGGAAAACATTGCGGCTCATTTCTTTTCCCTCTTCACCTGACACATTTCCTTATGTAGATACATTGAGACATGTTCTGTATTAAAACTATGACTTTTAGTCCTGCAAGCACTGAATCCACAAGATATAAGGAGAACAAGTCTACACTAGCAAATGAGAAAAGTACTGAAGGAGCTGGCTAGCCAGGTTGCCTTCTACAAGTTCTCATCAGAGGATCCAGAAGCTACCACTGCTTTAGGTTTTTAGCTTAGATAGGATTCACCCATGTTACCTCATTTACAGAAACTATAAATATTTTACCCAAGTAATACATACAGGAAATTCAATCTGCACTCATTGTGAAGCTTAAGCCCCGTACACACTATCAGATTGTCTGCTGAGTTTTTCCTTTAGATTTACCAAAACCATATAATATGAGGTCAAACCTTAGGAGTTTCAATGTGTATGCAATCAGGCAGGCCCTTCTACTACATGGTTTTGGTAAATCTGAAGGAAAAACTCAGCAGACAATCTGATAGTGTGTACGGGGCTTTACTGGTAATTAACATAGTTAGTTGAATAAACAATGAAGTTTCACCACTGCACAATGAATCCAAAGGCCATAGTTAAATGGAAAACTTCTAAAGCCTCATACACACGATCGGACTTTGTACAAACTTTCACGTGGACTTTTGTACAAAGGGCGTAGTCCACAAGTTTGTATTCCATACACACGGCAGGACTTTTTAGGCAACAAACACGAACGTAGTGACGTTTCAACGTACTGATGACACTTCAAAAGAGGACGTTCAATGACTCCAGCGCCACCTTTGGTCAACTTCTGTATTGTAGTCTGATCTTTTGCATTGGTTCTGAGCATGCGTGTTTGTACCTTGTACAAAAGTCCGATGCTTTTGCGTACACACGATCAGACTTTGCTCCATCGGACTTATGTTGTCAAAAAGTTTGTCAGTTCGCACAGACAACAAAAGTCAGATGAAAACAGAAAAAGTTTGTCCGATGGAGCGTACACACGGTCGGATGTTGCTCCAAAACAGCTAATTTGCATGTTTGTTGTCAAAAGGTCAGACCGTGTGTACGGGCCTTAACATCACAAGCAGTCCACTATTTAAGGCCTACAGATAAAATAGTACATGATCTGCATGACGTTTTTTATGTTCTTCCATTGTTTGCATGAGTTTCTTTCAGTCTCGTCTGTTTTCCTCTAACAATCTAAACACATACTTGCAGGATAATTGGTGTTTTACCAAACTGGCTAGGTGTTTTTTTTTTTTTTTTAACAAGAGTAACTGGCTAGGTGTTTATATGTGTTAGGAACATTCAGCTATTTAAGGGCTGGGACTAAAATGAACTGCTCTACTGTGTGTATCATGTGAAGCACAGCACAACTAAAATATGAGAAATAAAAATATGTTAAATAACCTAATACTTACACATTGAGCTATTTCTTCCATTACTGTTGTTTAAAGTAGAAAGGTAAAAGCTGCCACCGCCAGTAACTCCCATGGTCCTTACACATCACGTGCAAATAAGGATGAAGTTGCCTCAGTAGTAGCAGTAAGAATGCTCCAATGTCAATAGACAGAGAGGACGAAAATGCAACAGCATCTGTGGTTAATGGGAGAAAAAAATGTCCCAGAGCCATTGGTTAGTGTTAAGAAAATGTGCCCCAGTGTCAGCAGGAGAAAACAATGCCCCGAAGTCAGTGGGGGGGAAAATGCACCAACTTTGGTTGTCAGCGATAGTAAAAACAACATTTTGGTTGTTACTGGGGACAAAAATGCCCTAGCTTTCATAGTCAGTGGCAGGACAAAATTACCAATTTTTGGTGGTTAGTGTGGGACAAAATGTCCAGTATTGGTGGTCAGTGAAAAAAAAACACACCCAAAAAATTTGTGGGCAATGGGAGGAAGAGTGTACCAGCCTTTATATCAGTGTGCAGAAGAAGGTTCAAGCATTGATGTCAATGGTTACTTACCTAAGGAGATGTTTGGTGCCCCAACACCAAGTCTTAGGTGACACTAGTGTTAAAGCTATGCAGGCACTGTTGGGAAGGAGATTATTCCATCTGGGACAGTCTGCATTGGGCCTCTGTTGGGTGATGGAAATTTTTGCATTTCTCATTTTGAGCTAGCAGATGGAGTTTTAGGTTCCTTTTCTCATCTTTGTGTATTTATCCCTCTCATAAAAAAAGCTTGTTGTTTACAGAAATCAGTAGCTGAAGATAAAATCACTCATCATATTTTATCATCTCTTATTAGATTGCTTAGTCTAAGATTTTAAGGAGAATCAGCCTACCTAAAAACTATTATATTATTATTCTATGCTGTCTCTTTAGCTACACCTCAGTGCCCTAAGACTCCTGACATGTATAGAATATTTTTTGTAATGTCTTTTGAATTATAGAGCAAGAAGGAAAAATACAAAAGCATAGTTCCTAATGTATCTTTTATTGGGTTATTTGATTCAAGTTATTTCTTTAGCATTTAGTTTGTTTCTGCAAATAATCTCAAATACATGTCAAACAAACACAGCACTCTATATATTTCAAACTTTCTGAGCACACACACATTTCACACATTTTACACATCCTTTTATTCATTTTTGCCTATGATCTCCTTGCAACAATAAAAAGAAGCAGAAAAAAATCTAGGAACAGTGTCTGCCTCACAGGATTAGCCTAATGTAAGATCTAAAGGACACAAACAGGAAGTCTTATAAGCCATTAGTAAATGGGTGTTTCCTTCCGAGGGACGACACTTTTTTTTGTGCCTTCTTTTCCTGCAGTCACAATTTATATACATAACAGTACAGCTGTTGCCTTTTTTTAAAAGGATTTAAAGAGATACACCACCTGCTGCCTTTACGTCAATTATGTGTGTTGCACAAAAACAGACAGAAGGTCTCCTAAAATCAATGGCAGTATTCCCCCAGGGAAAGCCATAAAAATGTGGTCACTGAGATGTCATATTGAACTAATGAGATCCAGTATATGCATCAGCCTTGTAAGTGACTCAATCAGACAATTACTCTCTAGTATGAGCACATGGTCAGCTGGCCAGTTCACGGAATAGGCTACATTTATTCATTAAAAGATTACATACCATTTATCAGTTAGAAATACCAGAATAGTTTTTACAATGTTGGAGTAATCAGTTGGCTGAACCATATCTAAACCCAAGAACAAAAATTAAATATACGACAGCTTACCTTACCTTAGATGTTGTGCATAATTATTATTTTTTTTTTTTACTTTATTTTCAATTGGTGATCCTGCCTAAAGCAGCACATTTTCAATATAGGGTAACAGCTGTACTGTATCTAGGAGAAGCAGCATTGCCACCCTAGGAAGGGAGAGTGTTAGGACTATATAATACCTTCCCCCTCTATAAAAGATAAGAGGAGGAGGGATTTTGTAGCCAAATGAGATAGCTGAGAGCATTCCTAACTGATAACTGTCCGCAGAGGCGGAGAATATAGGAAGTTATCTGCTTACAAGATTTCTGGCTAGATGAACATCTATTTTTTTCTTTCAAGTACAATATGACAACCAAAATAACAATTGTTTACTGGCATAGTTAACAGACCATAAGGGAGCACATAATAAAAATGTATTGTTAGAGTTTAAGTCATGATTTAAATGTATTTTTAAAACAATATTTTAACAATCAGGGACACTCTATTCAGAAGAATGTGAAACCGTTGTTTTAATTATTATTATTTTAATGTACTTGTGACATATACGGTCCTTGTCATGTTAGCTAGCTCTTATGTCTCTCAGTCTACCCTACTCAATAAGGCTGTTTTAACTGGAAAATATAAGGCCCAATCATACTATGCATTGCATTAATGCACATAACATTAAGACAGTCCATTTATTTTAAATGGGCAGCAGCGCAACTTAAAGCATAAAACAGTGGACATGACCCCCTTTTTTATGTACAGCTACAGTACAGGTGACATTATAAATTAAGAGATTTAACTTCAGTTATATTGCCTTTAACCTCTTGTAATAATGTCTGGAGTTGGGCTTTAAACCACTTACGTAAATTGACAAATACAAAAATGTGTGTTAATTGGATGAATGTGTGTTAACTGAACTAACTAATAACTTATTTTCACATTTTTATCTTTCCATTTTGCGAAAAAGTTTCACATAAGATAAAACATTTGATGCAACTGTGCAAGTATTTCAAAAGCTGTTTTTAATTATTGTGACTGTTCTGTTTTGCCAAATTCTAGTGGTAATTTCGTAATATTACCCCATATTCTCATTGAATGGAATGTAAATGACTAGGCTACAATATGGTATTAAAGAAAACCTATACTGATATTGTTAGTTGCCTTGCTGTTTCTGGCTTAAATATTTTCTAAATCACTGACCTAGAACTAGCATAAAGCCAATAAGGTCAGAATGAAGTCATAAATCCTTATCTGCAAATGTATTCCAGATCAGTGACTCAGAAGCTATTGAAACCACTAAATTAGCATGACAGTCAGGCAACTAACATTTTCAGAAGGGCTGATCAGCAACTGAGGCCTCCCTATATCTCTCATCAAAAGACATAGTAAGGCTTTTTGGATAGAAACATACCCAAACCAATAGCTCTGTTCCAGAGTTGCTCCTTTCAATCCACACGGTTGACCCAGGTGCTGGCTATCACAGCCTATCTCCACTCTCAGTCATTAGTAAATAAAAGGCGCATTTCAAAACCTAGCTCTTTCTTACATTGACTTGACTTGTGGTGGAAGGCCTTTTAGATATCCAAAAAAAACTGATTAATTTAGAAGGACTGGACTGTTATCTGACACAGTTTATGTGGGAAATATTAATATTGCTAAACATGTTGGTCATGAGTCATGGGTTCACCAATAGGCTAATGGGTTCACAACTAGAGTGCTACGAATAACCTAGGGGGAATTTCTTATGCCGCGTACACACGATCGGAATTCCGGCCAGAAAAAGACCGATGAGAGCTTTTCATTGGAAAATGTGACCGTGTGTATGCTCCATCGGAATTTAGCTGTCGGAATTTCCGGCAGCCAAAAATTTATAGCATGTTCTCAATTTTCCCGATGGAAGAACTTTCAATCGTGTGTATGCAATTCCAATACGCCAAAAATCACGCATGCTCAGATTCAACTACGAGAGAGAAGCTATTGGCTATTGGCTATTGAACTTTCTTTTTCTAGTCCCGTTGTACGTGTTGTACGTTACTGCATTCTAAACGATCAGAATTTGGTGTGACCATGTGTAGGCAAGACAGCTTGAGCAGAATTCTGTTGGAATTCCTTCGGGAAAACCATAAGAGAATTCCGGTCTTGTGTAAGCGGCATAAGAGGTCTATAAGGTTCTTTTGTTTGTTTAAAAACTATATCTGTTAACATCTCCAAAACCTATTCTGAGACCATGTATAAACATACTGCATATGGAGTATTGGGTACCAAATGTATACAAGTCAAGGGATATGTAATATAAAGAGGCCTATATAAAACAGTACTTAGTAACAATTTTAATTTACCAAAAAACACTTGATATTTCGGTGTAGAGGTCCCTTTAACAATGCTTCTAAACTTCTAAAATACATTTCACTTTAGAAAAAGCAGTTGTTATTAAGTAATGCAGTCCCTTTATCTTATATGCCCCTTGACCTGTTTACATTGATACCATTATTAAAGGGGAACATATTTTGATAAAGCTGAGAAGTACTGCTATAAATAATTTCTTTGCTGACATCTCAAGTGCTTTATGAGTGAATTCAGGAAGCAGAAAGACATTTTTTTGTTTCCTGTTGAATGTGATCAAACTAAAAATAAACTAAAATCACATGTTTAGGTGCAAAGTGTTGACAGTAGAATCTACTTCCTAATGAGTTAAAAACTGTAGATTAAATATTGAACAAAGTAATAGGAACATAGCGAAAGGAACATATTCAGCAAGCTGCTTGCAGAACAGTTGCTGACAGTTGAAGATCATTTCTAGGGAGGGACCCTGATGCTGAAGCTGTGTTCCCAAGATAGTTACTCTCCGTATTGTCTCAGAGGACAGCAATATACTACAAACCTCTTCAATGTCTGAACGCAGCTTGGCAAGCAGGAATTTCACAGAGAGTAAATTAATAATTGATTGGATTTTAGGCTTTGTGAATCAAAAACTGGGTTTTATGTTCAGTCTATTTTCTTTTCAAATGATGGCATTAACCAGTATTTGACAAGAGAGCAATGTAGTCATCTGGCAGAGCAGAAATACACAGCATCTGAAATCCATTAAAGGTATTATCCTAGAGAAGTTATGCAACACATAAAAGATATGTTTTGTAGTAATGCCCCACAAAAACAGACTCTTCTCTCCAAAGCTACCATGAATATGTTTGTCATTCATTCAGTTGTATTAGTGTAAAAGCAGCATTTCCGTAGCGTTCTTTGAGAAGCTTAAAACAGGTACTGTCCAATAAAAGGGATATTTTTCTAACTTGAGGAAGTATAACAAATACCCTTAAACATCTTTTGTGAAATATCCTGATCAGGTTAAGTCATTTCCTTTTCCATGTCAGAAAAAGGGACAAAAAAAAAACTTTGGTTGTGTTGTGTGAAAAACAATAAAGACAGGAAAACAGTACACTCAGCATGCATCTTAGGCATACACAATAAGGTCAATTCACAAAGCTTTAATACCAGCCTAAGGGACTCTATTTTCAGCCATGTGACTGTCATTTTCAAATTTTGTTGGACTCAATTGAAGATAACTATCACTTTTAGGAAACTAAAGGTAATTTTTATCTTTGTAAATTGAACCAAATGTAATGTTTATTTTCTGGGGGGGGTTGTGTGGAAATTCCAATGAGTTCAAAGAACACGAAACATAGGTTGATACAGATTTTCGTATAGCTTTTGTGTACCTGCAACTTAACAGGCTACTACATTATAGCTTGGATTTTGGATATAATAAGGTAGGGTTAGAACCTCTGTTCATTTTTAATAGCTGTTGGTGTCTCCATTGGGAAGAGATACTACACTTCCAATCCAGGAGACATAGCAGAAAGTGGAAGAAAAAAATAGGAAAATAATTATTCTGAAAGTAAAGCTGGCAATACTCTAAGATTTTCTATTGATTTTCCCACTAACTTTAAACAGCATGGATGGAGGAATTTCCCCTGCCAGCTATTGTATTCCAAGCACAAATACAAACAGGGTGCTAGATTCAGATTTCCTAAGGCCACCCATACACTGTTCAAATCTTGGTAGGTTCAGCAGGAACCGGCTTGAGATTCAAACCATTAAAGGGCAGGCTGAACGTACCGTACCGAGTTGATTGATCGATCAACTTGGGTACAACCAGCCTGCCAAATTTGCTTCCAATTATTGCAATTGGCTGGTATAGCAGCTAGCGTTAATCACTGTGTTCTCCTGGAAGGAACAGCTTCCTCTGCCCACCCCGCCGGGAGAAGACAATTGCTTGGAAGGAGGTATTCCCCTGTCAGCACTGTCTGTGTTAATGGGAGAATCGTGCAAATTTCTTTTCTGCAACCCTTGATTGCAGGAAAGATATTCGCAAGCTCTATGGGCTGCCTTAGCCACTGTACACGCAGTCGGAAATTCCGACCACAAAATCGGACTGATTTTTTCAGATGGATTTTGTCTGAAACTGGTGTTGCATACACACGGTCGAAAAAGTTGTCTGAAAATCCGATCGTTAGGAACACAATGATGTTAGTTCGTTACGGCGGGACTACAGTTGGGCTAGTAGCCAATAGCTTTGACCTCCTAATTTGATCTGAGCATGCGTAGCACTTTGTCTGATCGGAATTCTCTACAAATGATCCGACAAAGTCCGATCGGATCATGTTGTCTGAAAATTTTATATCCAGCTCTCAAATTTTGTTGGTCGGACATTCCGACGGAAAAAGTCAGATGGTGTGTATGGGGGCTTAGAGTTACTGAACTTTTCACGCCAGTGTGGCTTCAGTACCACTGCACTCCACAACATGGGGGCATCACTTAGAAAAAGAATCTAGAGTTGAGAATCAGCATACATACTGTCCAATGGGAAGGCCTAACAAGCATCCAAGAATCCAATATTAAAAAAAAAAAAAATTCTGCTATGAAGCAACTTTATCATTAATAGCTTGAACTCCAGAAGGTTTTACCCTTCATAACCAGCCCATTTTGCGCTAATTTAACTGGTAATTGCATGGTCATGAAATGCGGTATGCAAACAAATTTTAGATAATTTTTTTTCACACAAATAGAGCTTTCTTTTGGTGGTATTTGATCACCACTGGGCTTTTTATTTTTTGCGATATAAACTAAAAAAGACCCAAAAGATTTAAAAAAAAAACAATATTTTTTTACTTTCTGCTATAAAACAAATCCTATAAAAATGTAAAAAAAAATCAGATTTCTTCATACATTTTCACCATAATGTATTTTATTACAATGTCTTTGGTAAAAACAAAAACCCCAAAAGTGAGTATTCATTGGTTTGCGTGAAAATTATAGACTAGTGTCTACAAACAATGGTATACCGTACAGTATCTCACAAAAGTGAGTACACCCCTCACATTTTTGTAAATATTTAATTCTATCTTTTCATGTGACAACACTGAAGAAATTCCACTTTGCTACAATGTAAAGTAGTGAGTGTACAGCTTGTATAACAGTGTAAATTTGCTGTCCCCTCAAAATAGCTCAACATAGCCATTAATGTCTAAACCGTTGGCAACAAAAATGAGTACACCCCCTAATTGAAAATGTCCTAATTGGGCCCAAAGTATCAATATTTTGCTTGTCTTCAGCAAACAGTTTGCGGGCTTTCTTATGCATCATCTTTAGAAGAGGCTTCCTTCTTGGACGACAGCCATGGAGACCAGTTTGATGCAGCCAGAAGCGTATGGTCTGAGCACCGTCAAGCTGACCTTCCACCCCTTCAACTTCTGCAGCAATGGTGGCAGAACTCATGTCTATTTCACAAAGATAACCTCTGGATATGATGGTCAGTACATGCACTCAACTTTTTTGGTGGAACATGGTGAGGCCTGTTCTGAGTGAAACCTGTCCTGTTAAACCGCTGTATGGTCTTGGCCACAGTGCTGCAGCTCAGTTTCAGGGTCTTGACAATCTTCTTATAGCCTAGGCCATTTTTATGTAGGAAAACAAATCTTTTTTTTCAGATCCTCAGAGAGTTCCTTGCCATGAGAAGCCATGTTGAACTTTCAGTGACCAGTATGAGAGAGTGAGAGCGATAAACCCAGATTTAACACATCTGTTCCTCATTCACACCTGAGATCTTGTAACACGCTGTGTGTTGAGTTATTTTGAGGGGACAGCAAATTTACTCTGTCATACAAGCTGTACACTCACTATCATTATTTTAAATTGTAGCAAGAGTAATTTCTTTAGTGTTGTCACATCAAAAGATATAAAATACTTTCAAAAATGTGAGGTGTACTCACTTTTGTGAGATACTGTATATACTGATCTTTTAAAAAAATATATACAAGTAATGGCAGTGATCAGCGACTTATAGTGGGACTGTGATAGTGCGTCGGGCAGTCTCACACTGACACTGGGTGGAAACTGACTAACTGCCACTGACATTTCCAGTGACACTAACACAGTGATCGGTGCTAAGAATGTACACCATCGCTGTACTAATGACACTGGCTGGGAAGGGGTTAACATCTAGGGCTATCAAAGGGTTAAATGTGTGCCTAACAATGTTTATTGTGCGTAATATGTGATATTTTACTAAGCAATCTGGCGGCGACCCGCTGATCGGCTTGTGCTGCAGCAAATGACAGCACAGTCTTCCGGATTCATACATGTATGTGCCAGCGGACCCGTAAGAAATCCAAGTACATTCGTCACCTGAATTCAGGGAAGCCTGAGAGTGGCTGTGGGGCTATGAAGTGAGGGCTCTAAGTCAGCCAGAGAGGCAGAGCGGCCTCTGGAGCGTACTCTACCTGGCGTCTGATGGCTCTAAGCGGGCCTGGGAGGGAGACGCCGGCACCATCTTGGATTTTCCTTGTGTGCTTTAGGCCGCAGAAGCCGTGTCACCAACCTGCCCAAATTTCTCCGAGTCCTGTCGTTGGTGGGCTTAGGTTGTTTCTGGGGCTTTCTTTTGCTCATCTGCACTGTTTGGGGATGTTGTGGATCGTTGTAGAGGAGTTACAGCCTTGTGGGGATCATCAGGACAGGGAGCTGCCTACAGCTCCATGCGCTAGGCCACACCCCTGTAAAGTTCCATTTTAGTTGTCACAGGAAAAGATTTCTGGTTTCTTTCTGGTCACCAGGATAGGAAGTGACAGTGATCTTCCAAACAAGAATAAAGACAGCAAAAAGCCAGAAATAGTTTTTAATCTCTTCTCCATTCTCAAAACTAGAAAAAAACCTGTCTGAAGTTCCGGGTAATCTGAAAATACAGTACCATATTTGAAAGATTTAAAGAAGATATGCATGTAAAATGCATTACTTGAATCACCTGAGTATGGGAGTCCATTTTTCTGAGATAATTTGGGGTAAAAATAATAGAAATTAAATCTAAACATCCCACTTGCAGATTGCGTTGTCTTCAAGAAAAGTCAACTGAATTTGACAGCTACCTTTTTTGGCTGTATACCATAAATTCTTCAGTAATTTGGCTGTTCTGTATGCTACTTTTGTTGGTTAAAAAAAAAAACATTAAAAGCTTGCTAGTTTTATGTAATTGTAACATCCACATTAAGGATAATATAATATTAAATGTAATATTTTTATCAATAATTTTAGTTTTCATTAAACAGTTGTAGCTATGTAATTAATTACCGGTAATATTATATCCTGCATATTGAACATGTTTACACAAAGGTCTATGAAACATCTTTGGTGGAGCATAAAATTGTTGGAGCATGTTGTGGATATGTGGAAATAGATGATGTGACTCCTGCTCAGGAGAAAGCTGGAAAACTGGTGAGCCAGAAATCCTGCCCAGGGCAAGGATAGTATTTGGCATGGTTGATGCTCACTTACTATAGGAATTTAGGTGTCTCCCAGTATTGAAAAAAATTACTTTGTAGGGATGGTCACGTGTCCTCTGCAGTTGTTGATCATTCATTCTTCCATACAAGCCTGTACATACATGCAATTTTGGTATTATGGGCACAACTCTTCAAACTGGCCTAAATCTTTCCCAATAAAAGCCAGATGGACAAGAGTTTGCAGAAAACACACTCACCTGGATGAGTTGTAAGGCAGAAGTGCCATTCTCACAGGATGCTTGCACTCATTTTAAAATCTGGTTCAACTGTACCGACTCCATAAAACTGATACTGAAAATGCCTATATCTGAATGATGTCTGTGGCCTCAGGCATCATTCAGATATAACCACCGAAAGCCGAGGCCGTCCCTGGACGTCCTACCGGCGCAAAGTGGTTAAAGTAGAAGTGTGGACCATCAAAAACAAACACATATTCACCACCAGCTCTAAGACAGAGTACTGAGTGATCACATACTGTAACTGCTGATCACTCAGCCTACACTGACCAGAGGGAGGTGGCTGTCAATTACTGCTCCCCTCTCTGCCCCTCCAGATCATGGAGCACTGAGAGGCTGAGGCAGCTGAAGGTCAGGCATCTGAATAAATCTCAACCTCAAAGTCAGGATCCTTGCAGAGCCCGGACTGGCCCTGTGACATCAGGTAATAACTTGAATAGAGATGGGAGACTATAGGGTGCCCATGTGACTTCAACAATAACTTTAGGGACAATTCTTCCTATATACAGTCTCTCTATATATAGTTCCTCTTTCCTCCAGCACACATGCTTGCAGAACCTAGTTGGAACACTGTGAATACCTGACAGTCACTCAGTCAGATGAAGCAATGGCCCATTATAGGCAAAAACCCAAGGCCTCTTAGTTGTGTAGCAGAATTTCAGTGTCCAGCTAGCATCACTCCTGTTGCTACTGATCCTAGCACCAACTCTTCAGGCACTGACAACCCATCTGGCTTCAGCTGCCCCTTTCACCAGCCCTCCAGGCTAAATTCTCCCCACAGTCCTCCAGCCCGACATTTATTAGCTTACCCGGCTGACTCTCAGGAGATCTCCCAGTAATGCTGACCTGCTCCTTGCGTCCTCACTCCTTGCTCTTGTGCCTCCAGAAAGGGTTTTCTCCATGTGTTTTGGTAGCAATCTTCCAGCACCCGAGCCCCAGGCCCGAGGTCACCCCCCCAGACTAGGGGCCACCCTCAAGGACCAATGACAGTTTCATGAGCACGTAATTTCCATCTTCCACCTGACTGCTCGTGCTGGCATGGGTCATGAGGTAAGCTCTGCACACTGCTGGCCCAATGATGGGGATTGGCTGAGGCCTCATAAATATGCATAGCAGCCCCTTCTTACTCCCGCCCTCCAGCTCTGGAAGTTTCTAGAAAGTTCCGGACCAGGGGGCAGTGGCAGAGAGAGATGCCAGATGAGTCATCGAACCCTGACCCAGATTCTCAGCTCAGGCTTAGCGCTGAGCTTAAAACAGATTTAACTACAAAAAATCTACATCTAGCACACGTACCAGAGGGTGCTACATTGCAATGAGTGCTGAAAAAATAATAGGCGTCAAACACTTCTGGTACTGTCACAGAGCGAATTCCTGATGACCCAGCTGAAATTCAAGCTGTGCTCCCCCGTTGGCTCCTTCCGTCTCTGAATCCTTTGATTGAAATATCAAAGGAGCCGGGCATCCAATCAGACACAGCCACAGACCAACTATTCTGATGAGGCTGTCAAAATACTGTACAATGGCCACAACTTGGATGGAGAAATCTGTCAGATAGTGTTCAATCAGCTTGCCTACAAATCTTGATGTGTGTGGCCAGACTTAGTTTTTAAGTTCCCTCTGGTCTCTCCACCTTGCTGGGACATCAGTGTGTTCCAAGCACAGCTCCCTGATAGCTTCTTTGGATTCATTTGACAGTTAAGGTGTCGGAACTGCTGCTTTGTTTCTCTTGGGTCATTCAACCTTGTCACAAGTTCAGTCATGAAATCTGTGAGGGAATAAAAAAAATAAGACCTCATTCAAATGGGCGAATATAAGCGTACACCCGTGTGAGGGTCTCATTTTACAACACAGGGATGCACAGGTGTTCTGTGTATCTATGTTCAGGTAGTCCCCTTCATGTCATGGACACATCCACTGCTTTCAATTTGACATCCGTATGGGTGCGGATGCGTGTCCTCAAATGCAGACAGTGCAAGTTTGGGGACATGCATTCGCACACACCTGTAACCACACAGATGCTAAATTCGAAGCAGCGGCTGTGTCCATGCAGCCACTGGATCCCAATTAACATGAATGGGACTGGCTAGACCCAGATGCACAGAACGCCTGTGAATTCTCCTGTGGGAAACATAGCCCTCACAAGGACGTACATTCAAGTACACCTGTGTGAATGAGGCCCAAGGCAGCAGATCTTTGCACAGCGTTTTTAACCACTTCAGCCCAGAAAGGATTTACTCCCTTCCTGACCAGGCCTTTTTTTGTGATACGACACTGCGTCGCTTTAACTGACAATTGCGTGGTCGTGTGACGTTGTACCCAAACAAAAATTATTTTTTTCCACAAATAGAGCTTTCTTTTGGTGGTATTTGATCTCCTCTGCGGTTTTTATTTTTTGCACTATAAACAAAAAAAGAGCGACAATTTTGAAAAAAATAATTTTTTTTACATTTTGCTATAATAAATATCCCCCAAAAATATATATAAAAAAAGAATTTCTTCCTCAGTTTAGGCCAATAAGTATTCTTCTATATATTTTTGGTAAAGAAAAATCGCAATAAGCGTATATTGATTGGTTTGCGCAAAAGTTATTGTGTCTACATGATTGGGGATAGATTTATGAAATTTTTATTATTATTATTTTTTTCAGTCGTTTATTAGTAATGGTGGAGATCTGCAATTATTATCATGACTGTGACATTGCGGCGGACAGATGAGACACTTTTGACACTATTCTGGGACCATTGGCATTTATATAGCGATCAGTGCTATAAAAATGCACTGATTACTGTGTAAATGTCACTGGCAGGGAAGGGGGGATCAAGGTGTTAAGTGTCTTCCCTCAGTGTGTTCTAACTGTAGGGAGAATAGGCTCCCGGTTACTGGAAGCAGTAGATCCCTGTCATGTTGCTAGGCAGAATAGGGAAATGCCTTGTTTACATCTCCCTGTTCTGCCTCTCTGTGCCACGATCGCGGGCCACAGGCGGACATTAAGTCCGTGAGACTTGCGGGCATGCTCCCACGGCGCGCACCCCCTAAAGACGAAGTGACGTACAGGTACAACGTTTTGTGCACCCATGTCACTTTGACGATGTATATCAGCATGAGCCGGTCGGCAAGTGGTTAACTCATTTAGCAGCTCAGGCAGTATGCAAGTGCAACTGCTTGACCCCCCTTCATTCAGTCACAGGTCTCATGACAGAACGGAAGAATACAAATTATTAGGAGTAGCCTGTCATAGCTGTTGATGTTAGAGAAAGGCAAAGATACACAATGCCTCCTACTAAATTCCAATTATTTTAAAGTAGAGTGGGTACAGACAACAAATTAATCTAGGAATCCATTAATTTGTGTATTCACAGCCCTGTCAGCATCAGAAACTTATACCAAAAATGTAAAGACTATCTTTAGCGATCTTAATAGCTTTGCCATTAGGTACTACACACAGCTTTTGGGTTATATGAGTATAACTAGAGTACCTAGTGCTTGTGATAATAAGATAACATGCTGTTTAATGAAGAGCTATCAATGGCTGCTTTGAAAATCAGTAGCATCTGTAAGAGAATCTTTTTGAGAGAATCAAAAAGATTTAAAAAAAGTATAATTGTGTCACAGGTGTTTAGCAATCACTTCATAATCTGCTAAAGAGTGGATATTTTCCCATGAAGCAAGAGGGATTTACTGGGTTACAGATAGTTAAATCCACATTTGTGTCTTGAGTGTTATGCAGTAGTTAATGCTTTGCATACCTTCCCAAAACAACGTTTTATCCTAAACATATGCTGGTGGTACTATGCACCATTTACTTGTTTTCCACCCTAAAGCAATAAATTGATAGTCCTTCCATATCGCTAGTTGCCATTCATCAAGTCAGCTATGTGGCTCAGTGAGTGAGTAAATGAAGATACTTATCGAATTCGAATCCCAGGAAGAAGTCAGAGTGACGAAACATGTCAGAGGCGTGGCCACACAGAGACGAACGCTACAGAGTCTAGTTTATCAGGAATAGTGACTGGGAAGTGGTGAGAGCTCATAACGCACGTTTTTGGGTCCCGCTATATCCGCAGTGCAACACCCGTTCGTTTGGTGAAAGTTTGCTGTCATCCTTTTTTTATTGATGCTGGCATTTTCAGTCAACATGACTGTATTTTCACTTTTCATATATGAATGAGCCTTGCCTGAACTGATCGAAAGATAGACCCAAGGGGTATCTATCTACACTGCTTTCTTGCCAAACACGAAAGTGGGAGGCAATATCAGTCGGTGAGTGCGTTTCTATTGGGCGAGGTGTGACAAGCACATTGGTGTGATGGAAGTCTGAAGGATTTTTTTGCAAACTGATTTCCTTCTGCGATTTTCAAGATTCTGTTCAATGGACTTTTAGTTCTTCTTTTTATCACTGCATCACGAGGTGATAGATTGGATTATTTCACATTTTGTACACTTGTTGTATTATGAGCGCTACTTAAATTATCTTCTAATATTTTTGCAGTACACGATTAGGGGTATAATTTTTTTATTTTGGATATTAGTTTCACTAAAGTAGCAGCTTTTTGTTTTTTATTTTTCATTTTCACTGATATTGTTATATTCCTTGTATGGTTTTTATTAAGACCGTTCACTGTTAGGGATCACTGGTTATTGATTGGCGCAGTGAGGGCAGTGCAGTTTTGGAGGGGTACACATTGCCAGCTGATTTACTTTAACTATATTACCAAAAATATTGGGATGTCTGCCTTTACATACACATGAACTTTAAAGTGAGTGTAAAGTCTAGTTTAAAAAAATAAAAAATAAAAAAAAACATGTTATAGTTACCTCCTCTGTGCAGTTGGATTTGCACAGAGCAGCCCAGATCCTCCTCTTCTCAGGTCCTTCTTTTCTGCTCCTGGCCCCTCCCTCCTATTGAGTGCCCCCACAGTCAGCAGTTTCCTATGGGGGCACTGGAGCTGAGTCACAGCTCTGTATGTCCATTCAGACAGGGAGCCCTGACCTGGCCCTGTCTCCTCTCTTCGCTGATTGGCTCACTGACTTTGATTGACAGTCACGGGAGCTAATGGTGCCACTGTTGTGTCCCAGCCAATCAGCAGGATTGTCCCAGATGGCTTAGACATTCGTGGACATCACTGGAGAGAGATGGGGTTCAGGTAAGTAATTAGGAGGCTGCTACACACAAAAGTTTTTTTTTATCTTAATGCATAGAATGCATTAAGATAAAAAACCTTCTGCCTTTACAACTCCTTTAATGGCATCCCAGTCTTAGTCCGTAGGGTTCAATATTGAGTTGGCCCACCCTTTGCAGCTACAACAGCTTTAACTCTTCTGGAAAGGATGTCCACAAGGTTTAGGAGTGTGTCTATGGGAATGTATGACCATTCTTCCAGAAGCGCAATCGTGAGGTCAGGCACTGATGAGGACAAGAAGGCCTGGCTCGCAGTCTCACTCTAATTCATCCTAAAGGTGTTCCTTTGAGGACAAAGGAGGAGTGATCTTGAGCTGGAATCATATATACACTCCCTTTGCTCTAAAGCTCATGCATGAGAGAGACATCAGATGTCAATCACAGTAGGGGGGGAGTTTTGGCAACACAAATTTATTTATCGACTTTTATCGGCTTTTATTGTAGCAAAAAAAGAGAAGGGATTGCTCAGTGCTGGGTTAACTGTTCATGGCAAGACTGGGCATAGATGACTTGACATCCTCTACTGGAACAGAGACAAGGCTTAATTACAGTTTTACTTTACTTTAACTTCAATTATATACAGTAACTGCTCCCTCCTGCCATTTTTTTACTCTTACATTCAGAATAGTCGCATTACATTGGCTTTGGAGTACCAAAGTCAGCAGAATACTAAGCTTTTTTTTATAAAGCAGCTCTCTGTACTTTTTAAATGTGCAGGGTTTTTTTTTTTGTTTTACGTTGTTATGACCATACTGTTGCTTTATAAATATATCCCATTGTGTAGGAAGCTTGTAGAAGTATAGAAGTTGTATCCCTCCACAATGTTTACCCTTGTTTAAAGAGACATTCTACACCTAAAATACAAGGAGAATATTGTACTATTATTTTCAATAGCACATTTCCCACTCTTAATGCTTTAAAAATATCTTTCTTCCTGCATCCTTGGTACAGTTTTCAGGAAAAAAAAACATCTTTCAAACAAATCAATATCTAAAGTGCAGCATAATGTGTTTTACATGCATGTTAATGCATTGAGTTTGTAAATGAAACATGCATAAGCTAAATGTATGTAAAACAAAACAAAACAAAAAACAATGCTTCAACAAGCATAACAATATACCTAAATATGCAGGTTAATTGCAGATGTTTTGATGTCAATAAGCCCTAATGTATAAGAAATGGCTGTGCTGGGAGGGGGTGGGATTTCTACAGGAAGCAGAGCCAATGGCAAGAGTAATGGAAGGGGTCTGACTATATATCATAGCATCTGTCAATGCTGACAGCACAATAGTGAAAGACAGCCAAGGCTCTAAGAAAGGCCAAGCTGCAGGGCAGCACTAATTGAATCCCTCTCTGTCTTCAAAGCCCCAGTGTCACTATTATGCGGTGAGTGCATAGACAGCTGATCTGATATGAGAGGGTATCTGTTGATCTAGACTTTTCCCCATCTAAGCAGACACTGCCCCAGATAATTCCTCACAGATGCACAATTATTGCTGTTAGTGCTAAGCCTTAGGGGAATTCCTATCAATTTAGGCGGTGCTATCAGCAGATTCAAAAATGATTCAGAAACCGTTTAAAGTGAACCTGGTAAGTCACTATCATGTCCACCAAAGTATATCTCAACTGACATTACTGGTAAAGGGCAGGTAAAAATTTTAAACTAGTCATTTTGTGCTCTAATTCTAAGAGGACCCTGGATCCTAAAGGTTGTCTACAGGGTCCTGATTTTTCCCCAGGTTTAGATCAAGCCGTACTCTCCTACAGCACTAACTCCCCACACCTCCCCATGTTTCAATAGGATATTGGGCAATAGAGGATCTGGCATTTGACAGCTAACTGACAGGAGTGGGGCTAAGCACTAGGTTGGCATTGATCTAAGGTTCTCCCCAGGCACAAGGAAACTGATCTGGAGACAACTGTAGAAGCTGGGCCTGCACTTTACCAATAAGTTTAGTTCATATTTTCATACCAGATTAGAGAAAAATTCCAGGTATGGATATTTTTACATTTTGATTGGCTCAGCTTGGACCAATGTAACTATGTATATACCACACTTGTGGGATCCCTCGAGAAGCTGGAAATTACTGTAGCATACACTGCTACTACAGTGATTCCACTAGCTTCCACTCAGCATGGGCACCATTCAGCGTTTGCTTTGTATTTTCTCAATGAATTAAAATAATTCTCTAATTGGACAAGGTAGAGAGGTAGGGCAGTGATGTCATGTTCTTCAACCAACTGAGAGTCCACCTCGCTGATAATATCCTTCTTGATCCCCTTCAGTTAGCCTCCCATGGCTTCCATCTCTGTGCTGATGACATCCAATACTATTTCTCTACCCCTCAGCTCACTCCCTCTGTTTCCTCACATATCACTAATCTCTCTATCAAAATCTGGCACAACTATAAGCCCATTCCCACATGCCAAGGTTCTAGGTGTAGTCCTTGGCACTGAACTCTCCTTTAAAGAGGGATTCCACCAAAAAAAAAATATTAAAAGCCAGCAGCTATAAATACTACAGCTGCTGACTTTTAATAAATGGACACTCACCTGTCCCGGGTTCCAGCGATGCCGGCAGCCGAGGCCGATCGATCGCTCGGCTCTCGGCTGCTGCAGTCACCATTCTAGGTGAGGGAATCAGGAAGTGATGTGAATCGGCTTCACTTCCCAGTTCCCTACTGCGCATGCGCGAGCCGCGCCGCGCAATAGGAAATCTCCGCGCTGTCACTGGGACCCGTGTGTGTCCCAGCAGACAGCGCGGCAGGGCAGGAAATAGCGTAGACTCCCACGGGAGTCTATGCCCAGGAGTGGGTGAAAATACCTGTCTTTTACAGGTATCTCCACCCCCCCTCCCCCCTGAAAAGTGTCAATTGTGACACCGGAGGGGGGGAGGGATCCGATCAGCGGAGGTTCCACTTTAGGGTGGAATCCCGCTTTAAGCACCACATCCAATCACTGTCCAAATCCTGCCACTTCAACCTCCGCAACATCTCCAATATACGCCCCTTTCTAACCAATGACACAACAAAGCTCTTAATTCACCTGCTGTCATCTGTCACCTCGACTACTGCAATTCCCTTCTCATTGGCTCTACATAGTCTATCACCTCTTCAATCCATCATGACTGCAGCTGCCAGACTCATCCACAGGGGAATTGCTAGGTGGCAAAAGGACCAGGGGCTTCAGCCCAAAGTCCAAGCCGGAAATGGAGGGGGGGGGGGTTGTTGTACCCCACACAGGTTTTTTTTGGCTGGGCCGTGACACTGACGGTAGTGACTTACATACAGTGACCTACCTACACTGAGGATAGTGACCTACCTACACTGACCGACCTACCTACACTGACATTTACATACACTGACATTTACCTACACTGACCTACCAACAGTGACATTAACACACACTGACCTACCTACACTGACATTAACACACACTGACCTACCTACACTGACATTTACATACACTGACATTAACACACACTGACATTAAAGAGGAAGTAAACCCTGATGAGTTTACTTCCTCTTTCATTCCCTGCAAAGGTAAAGCATAATGGACTACTATGCATCGCATAGTAGTCCATTATGTGTCACTTACCTGACACAGGAGCCAGCGATGTCACCGCTGTCCCCCGTAGTCTGGCGCATCCATCTTCTAGGTGGGTCTCGCTGCTCCGCCGCTGTCATTCGGCGAAGCCGTCACTCCTGCGCATGTGCACGGGAGCTGCCACGTGCGGCATATCGCCATTGACGGCGGTGCGCTCAGTGCGCCTGCGTACCGCTGTCTACGGCGCATGCGCCGTAAACAGCGGTGTCGGTCTTTCGGCACATATCTCCTAAACCGTGTAGGTTTAGGAGATATTTCTTGGACCTACAGGTAAGCCTTAATCTAGGCTTACCTATAGGTCAAAGTGTGTAGTAAGGGTTTACAACCACTTTAACACACACTGACATTTACATACACTGACCTACCTACACTGACATTTACATACACTGACCTACCTACACTGACATTTACATACACTGACCTACCTACACTGACATTAACACACACTGACCTACCTACCTACACTGACATTAACATTTACATACACTGACCTACCTACACTGACATTTACATACACTGACCTACCTACACTGACATTAACACACACTGACCTACCTACCTACACTGACATTAACATCACTGACCTGTCTGAGCCGTGGTGTCACAGCAGCCAGTCCTCAGAGGAGGAGCCGAGGAGGAGAGGAGAGTGCCAAGCGGGGATGTGATGCAGCAGCCTCTTTGTAATTCCCGCCTTCTGGAGCCAACAGCGCCTATGATGGACCTCACATGTCCCGCGGTCCCGGCATTGGACCAGTGGGACGTCCATCATAGACGTGCAGGCTCCAGAAGGCGGGACCTGCTCTGGCACTCAGCCGAACTCAGCCGCGCTCGGCCACGCTCGGTGGCGCTCGGGATCAGATTGGTCCCGGCGCTCTCGCCTACCCTGCAGAGCTGACACTTGAGGCTATAGGTGGACACATACGGAGCTTCAGCCCCTCAGCCACCCCCTCCCGACACCCCTGCTCATCCACCTTACCAATTGCTCTGTCTCTACTACTCCTCTCTGTCAATTCCTCCACTGGCTTCCACTAAGTCAAAGAATTCAATTCAAAATACTAACAACTACGTACAAAGCCATCCACAATTTAGCCCCCAGCTACATCACTAGCCTAGTCTCTAAATACCAACTTCTTTTTGTTCCTCTCAAGACCTTCTTCTCTCTAGCTCCCTCATCACCTCCTCCCATGCTCGCCTCCAGGACTTTTCCAAAGCCTCGCCAATCTTATGGAATGCCCTACCCCAATCTGTCTGCTTATCTCCTACTCTATTAGCTTTTAGACAATCCCTGAAAACACTTCTCTTCAAAGAAGTCTACCCAACCCACACCTATCAAGTGTTTTTTCATTTTCTCCATCAGCTCATCCCCCACAGTTATTACCTTTTGTTTCCACTTGACCCTCCCTTCTAGATTGTAAGCTCTAACATGCAGGACCCTCTGATCCCTTCTGTATTGATTTGTGTTGTAAGTGCACTATCTGCCTTCATGTTGTAAAGCGCTTTGAAAACTGTTGGCGCTATATAAATCCTGTATTATAATAATAGTAATAATAAAATCCATTAATAACAGATGGAATGATAATATGTTGCAAGACAGCTCTCAACCCATGTAGACAAACCCAGGCCAATCAATCTTAAGCCAAATACACACAGCTAACATTTGGCCTGTGCGTACTGCAGTCGGTCAGACAGAAGCTAGCCATTGGGTCGGCTTCTGTTGAACTGGCATGACCGAAAACATTCTGCCGACCGCCTCACGGTCAGTGCTCTCAGTCAATGGCTGAAAGCACCGACTGGAGTGTTCTAGCACTCAATAGCACAGCAGGGGAGATCAATATACTAACATTTCATAGTTAGTACAGGGGCTCCGACCTGAGGCCGCTCAGTTGAAGAAAAAAATTAGTGTGTACAAGGCTTTTAGGATTAGTCAAGATGGTGTAAGAGTCCACAGTTATATTTGTGATTCTAAAAGTGTTGGGATAGTTATCTGAAGCAGCATACTTCAGCACAATTAAATATATTTTTAACATTTCTTATCAAACGATACTCTTTAATTTTCTGCCAACAAATTTTACTTCTGAGCAATATAATGCAAGTACATCATGTATATATATATATATATATATATATATATATATATATATATATATATATATATATATATAAATGTACACTACCTGTGCTGCATCTCATAGCGAACACACAATGGAAAAACAAACACTATCATACAGAATGGAACAGCTGTTCATGATGCCTCGGGCCATGAATTCAAAACACAGCAACAGATATACAACTTAGAAGAAACATTACAACAAATGCTCAAAATTACTTTAACATTAAAAGGCACCTATTTAGATTTTTTCAGTTTTGTCACAGTCCCTCAGGAAAAGGTGGTGCACAGAAAAACAAAAAAAAAAACACAGAGTGTAACACTCTTCGCATGATCAGTTTTGTGGAGAGTGACAAGTAATAGTCACTTAAAGATACAGGAAAAAAAAGTTATAACAGGATAATGTATTTTTTAACCACTTAAATCCCCTTCCTGCCCAGACCAATTTTCAGCTTTCAGCACTGTCACTCTTTGAATGCAACACTGTACCCATATGACATTTTTATCATTTTTTTTTCACACAAATAGAGCTTTGTTTTGGTGGTATGTAATCACTGCTGGGTTTTAAAATGTTTACAAAAAAAATGAACAAAGCCTTGAAAATTTTGAAAAAAAAAACAACTATTTTGGCAGCACTGATGGGCAGTGATAGGTGGCACTGGTGGACATTGATAGGTGGCACTGGTGGGCACGGATAGGCAGCACTGATATGCACTGATAGGTGGCACTGGGGGGCACTGGCAGGTGGTACTTGTGGGGGCCCGTGTGTGGGACCGATGTCCCTCTGACAAAAGCCGGTAATCGGCTTTTTTTTCTCCTCGCGCTGTCAGCGTGAGGAAAAAAAGCCCATCATTGGCTGACAGCTGATCATGTGGTAAGGGGCCAGGAACAGCCCCTTATTTTGATCTGTGATTAACTGAGTCTCATGAACTTGCTGATTACAGAGCGTGCAGAGCGCTCCCCGCATGGGGGGGGGGGGGAGCAGGCAGCGCATGCTTGGGCAGACATGGGCACCCTCCCAGCAATTTAGGCCCGGGCTGTAACCATCTTTTGGCTAAAGCGTGGGCCTGAGGAGGTTAATATCAAAATCAAAAGTGCTCATTTCAAAGGCTTATATGCAAGTTATTGCCATAAAAAGTGTATGGGGACCTGGGTCCTGCCCCAGTTGACATGTATCAATGCAAAAAAAGTTTTAAAAACTGCCATTTTTTTCAGGAGCAGTTATTTTAATAATGCATGAAACAATTAAAATGAAATATTCATTTAAATATCGTGTCTGGGGGGTGTCCTTAGTATGCCTGTAAAGAATCGCATCTTTCCCATGTTTAGAAAAGTACCACAGCAAAATGACATTTCTAAAGGAAAAAAAAATCTTTTAAAACTGCTTGCGGCTGTAATATATTGTCGAATCCTGGCAATATAGATAAAACTCATTGAAAAAAAAATGGTGTGAGTTCCCCCCAGTCCATTACCAGGCCCTTTGGGTATGGTATGAATATTAAGGGGAACCCCGCATCAAAATAAAAAAAAATTGCGTGGGGGTCCCTTCAAAATACACACCAGGATCTTCAGGCCTGGTATGGATATTAACCACTTAACAACCGCCGCATGCCATTGTACGTCATCACAATGGCATGTACAGGCACAAGCACGTACATGTACGTGCTTGCCTTCCAGCGGGTGGGGGGTCCGATCAGACCCCCTCCCGCTGGATGCGGCGGTCCGTTTCGCTTCAGGAGCGATCCGGGATGAGGGGATGGCCGTTGGTTTCTGGCCATCCCCTCTCGATCGCTCCTGGCGAATGAGAAGCTTCCTCCCACTGTGTATTGTATACACAGGCAGGGAGGAAGTGATGTCATTCGCCTCGGGGCGGTCTTTTTGACCGGACTACGAGGAGAAGACTAAAAGTAAGTGCACCAAACACTACACTGACACTAACTAACACACAGGCACACAAACCACCCCCCGATCACCCCCCGATCGCCCCCCCCCCCAGTCACAGTGTCACTGATTGCAGTGATCATTTATTTACTGATCACTGCATTCAGTGTCAGTTGTAAAAGTAAAAAGTGCCAGGGCAGTTAGTGTTAGGTCCAGGGTAGCCCCCTACCACCCCCCAATAAAGATTTAACCCCCTGATTGCCCTTAGAGTTAACCCTTTCACCCCCTTTTGCCAGTGTCACTAAGCAATCGTTTTTCTGATCACTGCATTAGTGTCACTGGTGCCGCTAAGTAGCTAGTTATTTTTTTAGGTTCACCGCCAGGTTTTTATAGCGCTAGGTACCCCGGTATACTACCCAATAATGGTTTTAACCCCCTGATTGCCCCTAGTTAACCCTTTCACCCCCTTTTGCCAGTGTCACTAAGCAATCGTTTTTCTGATCGCTGCATTAGTGTCACTGGTGCCGCTAAGTAGCTAGTTATTTTTTTAGGTTCACCGCCAGGTTTTTATAGTGCTAGGTACCCCGGTATACTACCCAATAATGGTTTTAACCCCCTGATTGCCCCTAGTTAACCCTTTCACCCCCTTTTGCCAGTGTCACTAAGCGATCATTTTTCTGATCGCTGCATTAGTGTCGCTAGTGTCGCTAGGTAGCTAGTTATTTTTTTAGGTTCATGCCAGGTTTTTATAGCGCTAGGTACCCCCATATACTACCCAATAATGGTTTTAACCCCCTGATTGCCCCTAGTTAACCCTTTCACCGTATAAGTGTCACTGGTGACGCTGGTTAGCCAGTTAGTTATTTAGGTTCCCCGTCGGGTTTTTATATAGCGCCAGGGACCCCCATATACTACCTAATAAAAATTTGAACCCCCTGATTGCCCCTAGTTAACCCTTTCACCAGTGATCACCGTATACGTGTTACGGGTGACTCTGTTTAGTTAGTTTGCTTTTTATAGCATCAGGGCACCCACCATTTATTACCCAATAAAGGTTTAACCCCCTGATCACCCGGCGGGTGATATCAATTAGGTTTTAGGGTCAGGGTCTGAGTCGCCCCAGGCAGCGCTAGGCTAGTGCCAGTACCGCTAACACCCACGCGCAAAGCATACACCTCCCTTAGTGGTATAGAATCTGAACAGATCAATATCTGATCTGATCAGATCTATACTAGCGTCCCCAGCAGTTTAGGGTTCCAAAAAAACGCATTGTTAGCGGGATCAGCCCAGATACCTGCTAGCACCTGCGTTTTGCCCCTCCGCCCAGCCCACCCAAGTGCATTATCGATCGATCGCTGTCACTTACAAAACACTAAACACATAACTGCAGCGTTCGCAGAGTCAGGCCTGATCCCTGCGATCGCTAACAGTTTTTTTTGGTAGTGTTTTATATTTAAATCCGGAAGGCAGTGCTTGGTTTTCGGGGTCCCGTACGTGGCTAGGCTCCCAAAACGTCCCCCACATGTGGTATCCCCATATTCGGGAGAAGCAGCAGAATTTATTTTGGAGTGTAATTTGACTTATGCCCATAGCATGTGTGAGCAATATATCGTTTAGTGACAACTTTGTGCAAAAAAAAAAAAATTGTAATATTCCTGCAACTTGTGGCAAAATATAAAATATTTCATGGACTCAACATGCCTCTCAGTAAATAGCTTGGGGTGTCTACTTTCCAAAATGGGGTAATTTGGGGGGGCTTGTACTGCCCTGCCATTTTAGTACCTCAAGAAATGAGATAGGCAGTCATAAATTAAAAGCTGTGTAAATTCCAGAAAATGTACTCTAGTTTGTAGAGGCTATAACTTTTGCGCAAACCAATAAATATACGCTTATTGACATTTTTTTTTACTAAAGACATGTGGCTGAATAAATTTTGCCCTAAATGTATGACTAAAATTGAGTTTATTCTATTTTTCTTATAACAAAAAGTAGAAAATATATTTTTTTCTCCAAATTTTCGGTCTTTTTCCATTTATATCGCAAAAAATAAAAATCGCAGAGGCAATCAAATACCATCAAAAGAAAGCTCTATTTGTGGGAAGAAAAGGACGCAAATTTCGTTTGGGTACAACATTGCATGACCGCGCAATTACCAGTTAAAGCAGTGCAGTGCAAAATTGTAAAAAGACCTCTGGTCCTTAGGCTGAAAATTGGTGGTGGGCTAAAGTGGTTAAGGGGAGCCCTGGACCAAAATATTAAAAAAAAAAAATGTCATGGGGATCCCCCCAATATCCATACCAGACCCTTATCTGAGCATGTAGGCCGCAGGAACAGAGGAGGGCGTGAGAGCGCCCCCCTCTTGAACCATACCAGGCCACATGCCTTGAGGCCCATGTCCCCATCAACATGGGAACAAGGTGTTTTGGGGGGGCATGTGGCCTGGTACGGTTCAGGGGGGCTGCTCTCTCATCCCTCCTCTTTTGCTGCAGCAAGCCAGGTTGCGTGCTTGGATAAGAGTCTGGTATGGATTTTTTTTTACTTGTGGCGTGGGGGGGGGGGGGGGGGGTCAGTGGGGAAGACACTGACAGCTGATGACTCATTTGTTGTTAAGGACGCAGCAGATGACTTCCCGCCCCCTCCCCCCCGTTAGCAACCAATTATATACAGTTTGAAAATAATAACCGCAAAACACATCAAAAATCGCATCACAAACGCAACACTTGCATTTCTGATGCAGTTCCTTTAAAATCAATTACCCGCAAATCACGTGAAAAAAGTCCCCAACCATTTCCAAAAATACACTGACCGCAAAACGCATCAGTGTGAACTAGTGCCATAGGAAACCATGTTAAGTGGACTGTAGAGTGTTTCTGCAAACTGCAAAACGCACTAAAAAATGCATAGTTGTGAACCTAGGGTCAGGGCCAGTTCACCCTGGAGCAATGCGGGAACCCTGCAAATCCAGTGCGGGTTCCCGCATCACATACAACTCATAGGCAGTTCATATGCGAACTGCTGGGAGTGTCAGTAGAAAGCTAATGACACCCCCAAATCAGTTTGCATATCGCAGAGGAACTGCAAATTCAGACAACACTCATGTGATACGATTCTGTTGTGGACCAAAAAAAGTGTCCTGTGCGAGTTTGGTCCGAATGCGATGCAAATTCAACCATACAATCTGTATGGCTGAGTTTGCATCACAATAAAAAGAAAAGGAAAAGGTCTGGTGTCTAGAGATGGACGAACTTCCGACGGGACGTTTCACGAACGCGGACGAAAGTTTGCGAACCACAAAGTTCGCGACGGGCCCCATTGACTTCAATGGCAGGCGAACTTAAAAAAACCTACAGGTCATATTTCCAGCCACAAAATAATTACTAGCTGTGCACACATGGTCCCACCACATGGCCACTGACATAACACATGTATAAAGTGAATCTGGGATCGACAACTACAAGCATTCTTTTTTTATATGTGAAATTTTGACAATTCAGGACTCAGGAGCACATGAAGACAATGGAGGAGAGGAAAGGTCAGGGAAGGCTATGAAGAGGGTGCAGGAGATGATCACCAGCACCGTGATATAGAGCACTGACACCAGTACCATGATATAGAGCACTGACACCAGCACCGAGATAGAGAGCACTGACACCAGCACCGTGATAGAGTGCACGGATGCCAGCACTGTGATAGAGAGCACGGACACCAGCACCGTGATATAGAGCACTGACACCAGCACCGTGATAGAGTGCACTGACACCAGCACCATGATAGAGTGCACTGACACCAGCACTGTGATATAGAGCACTGACACCAGAACCGTGATAGAGAGCACTGACACCAGCACCGTGATATAGAGCACTGATACCAGCACCGTGATATAGAGCACTGACACCAGCACCGTGATAGAGTGCACTGACACCAGCACCGTGATATAGAGCACTGACACCAGCACCGTGATATAGAGCACTGAAACCAGCGCCGAGATAAAGATCACTGACACCAGCACCGTGATAGAGTGCACTGACACCAGCACCATGATAGAGTGCACTGACACCAGCCCTGTGATATAGAGCACTGACACCAGCACCATGATATAGAGCACTTACACCAGCACCGTGTTAGAGTGTTGGTGGCAGTGTCTTTGGGGGTGCACATAGCAGAGAGTGAAGAAGATGGTGCAGATCGAGAGGATGAGGAGGGTGCAGAAGAGTAAGGCTGAGTGAGCCACTCAACCAAGTCTGGTGCGTCCTTTGACGTAATCGCACGCACCTTCTGCAATTTGCCACTTTGGCTCAAGTCTGTTGCTCCTGCCCTACTCCTACCACCCCTGCGGAAGGGCCTGCCTCTTCCTCTGCCTGTCATTTTTTAAATGACCCTGTGACAAAAGTCTCTAGAGAAGTGCAGTATGTATGTGGAAGAAGGTATATAACACCCCGCTTCAATCTGTTGTTTTTGGGGGCCACTGGTCTATCACACCAGTTATAAAACTTTTTTTTATTGCGTTGTAGTATTGCTGCAGAACCGCTCAGCAGTCACAATGCTGCACAGTGGAAATGCACTATACTATGCTTTCTATATGTGCAAGCATTTTATACGTGTATTACACACCTATATACTGCACACCAAAGAGTACACCTATACCAGTCCTTACAATTACCTTTGTGGACCAAGTAGCTAGTGATTTGCAGACTGTACCTCAGTCCCTACACTGATAAAGGACTGCTGCAGAATAGGGCAGCAATCTGCAGCAGTGCACCACAACCCTCCAAATAGTACACCTATACCAGTCCTTACAAGGACCTTTGTGGACCAAGTAGCTAGTGATTTGCAGACTGTACCTCAGTCCCTACACTGATAAAGGACTGCTGCAGAATAGGACAATAGTCAAGTATAATATTCTTTCTATATTTGGATGAAAGTATATTATACGTGTACAACCCTATATACTGTACACCTATACCAGTCCTTAAAAGGACCTTTGTGGACCTAATAGTAATAGTTAGCTAGTGATTAAACTGACTGTCCCTGCTGCACACAGCATCCTGTCCCCCCCTGCACTGACAAAAGACAGGCTGCTGCAATCACCAGCACAGCAGTGCACTCAACCCTATCTACTGTACTATACCTATACCATACCAGTCCTTAAAAGGACTTTTGTGGACCTAATAGCTAGCGATTTGTGTCACTACAGTCTCTCCCTGCTCCACACAGAGTCCTGTCCCTACACTGAAATAAGACAGAATGTAAAATGGCCGCCAGATCAGGTCTATTTATAAGGTAGGGGGAATGTCCAATTGTCCATGTGCTGAAATGTCTCAATTGGCTGTCCTGTACCCCGTGATGGATGTGTCATCATGGGTCAAAGTTCTTTCACACTGTAAACACATATGTCCGCCGGGCGAACAGCGGCAATAGTCCGCCGATCGCGCGAATCGCAAACATGCAAAATTTGCAGCGAAACGACCACCGGGCAAACAGTTCGGCCATCCCTACTGGTGTCCCCAGTGACACACTTCCATCCCTGTAACATATAAAAATGAAGGATTCGCCCTGGGACTAAATGAAGTGGGTACGGTTTCCGCCGGTAAACATAACAGTAGTAAATATAGTATATGGTTTATTCAAGTAAAATTGTTTACATGCATAGATAACAGCAAGGCCGCGTACACACGGGCGGACTGTTCGCCCAACTTTGTCCGCTGAACAGTGTTTCAGCGGACAGTCCGCTTGTGTGTGGGCTTCAGCGGACAGTCTGTCGAACAAAGTTTTTCGGAATTTCCGTAAGACAGTCCGCTGAAACTTGGTTTCAGCGGACAGTCCGCTCGTGTGTAGGCTTGTTCGACAAACTAAGTTTCGCGCATGCTCAGAAAGGATTTACACGGCGAAGGTTGCATTGCAGTGTATTGGACATCGAATTTCTCGTCCCGTCGTATGTGCCGTTCACGTCATCGCGCACGCTTTCAGCGGACTGTTCGTTCATCGTGTGTGGTCAAGTCCGTTCATGCAAATTTTGAGCGGACTGTTTGTCGGATTGTTTGACGAACAAAGTTGGGCGAACAGTCCGCCCGTGTGTACGCGGCCCAACAGTTGCCAATTAAAAAAGATACATGAACAAGGAATATTGGTACATAAATGTGGTAGTAGTCATAGTATACGGGCATCATACTACCCGACTAGTTTTGCGAGATCCAGCTCGCTCTTCAGGGGTGGATGTGCGTAACAATGTACTTAGGATGAAAAAAATATATATGTTTGGCAATATAGCACAGTATTAGTTATAAAGGCACAGGGTAGGAGGGGTTGTGGGTCCCCATACTCATCACTGAGCTTGACCATGGCTCCAGGTGTGCGACCCCAAGACGCAGCAGCAGGTGCCTCTGCATAGAGCTGAGGGGGCGGAGTCAGACGGGACCCCACCGCACCTAGCATAGGTGTGGTGATGTATCCCTAGAGACCTCGTTAGTCCATAAAAAGTATAGGCTGTGAACATATTGTCAGGCATCTAAAGTAGTAAAGTAGAATCAATGAGTATTGGCATAAAGATATGTATATCTAAGTAAAATATCTAAGTAAAAGGCCTGGGTCAAGGATGGTAGGGGCATGGAGATTGTTATCCTATGTTTTCCACCATCTCCATGCCCCTACCGTCCTTGACCCAGTTCACCTCTTTCTCCTTTTTTTCTTGCCTATTTTGTCACCTGTTAGTATCCCACTGCTATCCTACATTTCGAACCATCTTCATGTCCCTACCACCTTTAGCCCAGGCCTTTACATATCTTTATGCTAATACTTATTGATTCTACTTTACTACTTTTTTTTTTTTAATTATTTAATTTTTATTAATATTTTCACCAATACAAAAATAATAATTTACAATACCGGGGTGGCGTAGCCTGATACATTCCAAAACACAAGACAAAATATGATTGAGTAATGGCGCTAACATAGCATACATCACGCTTAAACCTGAATGTTAGATATAATATTGGCTAGTGGCTAGGCTAGTGCGCTAAAACTGCTATGTAGCGGCTACACATCTCTGCCACCCCATGATGCCCTTCCCCCGCCCTACCCCCCCCAGACCTCCCTACCCCCCACCCCACCTCGAGCGCGCAATGCCGACAACAACTGTCCCAGTCACAGCCAGACAACCACCTCCATGCAGGCCAGGAAAAAGAAAAAAGAAAAAAAAAAAAAAAAAAAAAAGGAGAAAAAAGGAAGGGGCTCCGCATTAGAGGGAAGGGGGCAAAATCCCAAGCGGGTACTAGGCCATCCATATATTGACCTCACTCCAGGGGGAATCCCATATCAGTCAGCCAGGGACGCCATAATATCTCAAATTTTCTTAGATTGTTTAGCTTTATAAGCATTACTCTCTCGCACCATATTAGGGAGTTAATTGCGTTGACCCATTGTCCAGTATCGGGGGGGTTTCTAGCTTGCCAATT
Organism: Lithobates pipiens; assembly: GCF_037356315.1. NCBI lineage: Eukaryota > Metazoa > Chordata > Amphibia > Anura > Ranidae > Lithobates > Lithobates pipiens. The sequence goes on from NW_027507748.1 coordinate 421,452,530, forward strand.
GATTGCTATCAGTCGCCTAGCTTGATATAAGCACTTCAGGACGGATGGCTTGATTGGCATAGGAATATTAACCCCGTCAAATATCCCCAGTATACAGGCCCTGGCCTCAGGTTTCAGGGTGGTCTTAAAAGCTCTATTTATTTTAATAACTATTTCTAGCCAATAACTGTACAGCTTTGGGCATTTCCACACCATGTGGAAGAGGTCCCCCGGTGCCCCACATCTAGGACATTCATCCCTTGTTTTCCTCCCCATTTTCCATAACTTCTGGGGGGTGTAATATGCCCGATATATGAGGAACAGATGGGACACGCGCTGGGATGGAGATATAGAGGCCAGGTGCCCCTGTTCAAGCGTTTTAGCCCACTGTTCCCGAGATATCGGGCCGAGATCCCCTATCCAACCCTGTCTACTCTTGGCTGGGCCTTCGCCTTTCAAGAAACTGCCTCTAAGCTTCATATATAGGCCCGAGATCTGACCTTTTGCGTGTCCATGATCTATGAGGGCCTGGAGCAGGGGTATTTCAGTTCGCTCAATAGTGAGTGATCCATATTGGGCCTGAATTGCATGCCTCAGTTGCAAATATTTGTAAAATGACCTATTAGGGACATTGAATTCCTGGCTGATAGTTTCAAAAGATTTCATTGTGTTCCCCTCATAAAGGTGTACTATTCTATTAATCCCCTGGCTATCCCATTCCGGAGCTTTGTCGACCTTATTTAATTCAAACAGATGACGGTTACCCCATAGAGGAGTATAGGTAGTTATTCCCACATATCCCAATTTACGCTTTGCTTGCTGCCATACCTTCCTCATTAGAGTATTGGTGGGGCAGCTATAAGAAAGGGCATTAGCCTCCAGAGCTTCGGGAACCAGTTTGTGAGGTGCTCCCATCATCATCAACTTGTGACCTATGGACCCCCCCTCTTGAAGTCCTGCCCCTGTTAGATGTTGGAGTTGGGCGGCCAAGAAGTATGCCCCCAAATGTGGTATGGCCAACCCTCCCTCCGCGACGGGCAGCTGCAGCGTGTGTAAGCCTATCCGAGCGTGCCCCTTTTTCCAGATTAATTGCCGAATAAGCGAGTCCATGACCTGGAACCATTTCTGGTTGATCCAAATTGGAGAGTTGTGTAGAATGTAAAGTATTTGGGGTTGCCAAATCATTTTTACCAGGCTGCAGCGGCCCGCCACCGAGAGAGGGAGGCCACACCAACTATTAAGTTTCCTCTTCATTTTCGTCAATAATGGTGCCAGATTCTCATTGGCATATTGACTTACGTCCCCTGATATCCAAATGCCCAGGTACTTCAGCTTAGTCACCAACTCCAGGCCGGTTATCATTGGGGGTGCCCCATGTTCCCCATACCGGAGCAGTGGTAAAAGAGCTGATTTGTCCCAGTTGATCTCTAAGCCCGATTGTTGGCCAAACTCGCCCATCAGATGGATCACTCTATTCAGGGTAGAGTCCACATCACCAATAAAGAATAGAAGGTCATCTGCGAACAAGGCAATTTTTTCCTCGGAACTACCCCGCCGAAATCCCTGTATGTCCGGGCAAGACCTTACCAGGGCCGCAAGGGGCTCCATGGCCAATACAAAAAGGAGGGGGGAGAGCGGACATCCCTGCCTTGTACCTCTTTCCAGTTGAAATGGTTCAGAGGTTTCAGTACCCAGCTTGATTTTGGCCCTAGGTTTGTTATACATTAATTTTATCCACTGGGTAAAAAGGGGGCCAAATCCAAACCTCTCTAGGACCCTCCACAGATAGCCCCATTCCAAACTGTCGAAGGCCTTAGTGGCATCAAGTGCTAGGATGGCCCCCACCCCCTCATTATCTCTAGGTAATTGGACATTAAGGAAGACTCTTCTAATGTTGGTGCTAGTCGCCCTACCCGGGATAAAACCCGACTGGTCTGGGTGTATAAGTTTGTGAATGTATGTGTTTAACCGGATTGCTAGTACTTTGGCTAGTATTTTGATATCCGTACATAACAGGGATATCGGACGGTATGATGAAACTTCCTGGGAATCCTTTCCCTCCTTCAAAATTAGAGTAATATTAGCCTCACGCATCGAGTCAGGGAGTTCCCCTGTCTCCAATGCGTGATTCAATGTCACGAGGAGTTCCGGCAGCAGGACCTCCCCATAGCGTTTATAAATTTCTACTGGAAGGCCATCTGGCCCTGGGGATTTATCGTTAGGCATTGCGGCCACTGCATTCCTTAATTCTTCCAGCGTAAGTGGTAGCTCGAGAGAAAATTTATCATCTGTTGATAAAGTTGGTATTGCTGTCCGAAGTAGAAAATCAGTCGCCGAATTACCTTGTCCCTGAATGACAGATTTATATAAATTCCTATAGTAATCGTGGAATACCCTCATAATTGCGGAGGGGCTGGAGACCAGAACACCTGTGGGTGACTTAATTACCTGGGCTACTGTTGGAGCACTGTTAGTTTGAACCAGGAGAGAAAGGGTTCTACCTACTCTCTCTCCTTCGCCAAAATAATGCTGGCGCTGGAAAATCCGCCTGTTCTCAGCTTTTTTTAGGAGGGCTATTTTATAGACTTGTTGGCTGTCCAGCCATTCCCGCTGACTTGCAATCGATGGTGCTGCTATGTATGCTTGTTCTGCCTGGGCTACCTTATTTCTCATTGCTAAATCCTGGTCTCGAGTTTTCCTCTTAATAATTGCTACTTGTTGTATCAATGTGCCCCTAATGTAGGCTTTTAAGGAGTCCCAAACCACACCCGGGGGGGCAGAGCCCCTGTTTATTTGAAGAAATTCCTCTAACTTTTCCTGGTGGGAACTTGGGGGGCCCATTAATACCAGCCAGCCCGGGTTAATCCTCCACTCTCTTGGGCCTGGTCTAATACCCAGAGACAGTATCATGGACAGGGGGGAGTGGTCAGACACCCCCCTTACTCCATATTCTATCTCCTGGACCACCTCCGCGGCTGCTTTATTGCCCAGTACCATGTCAATTCTTGATAGTGTGCAATAAGTGCTGGTGAAGCAAGAATACTGTCTTACTTGAGGATGGCGTGTTCGCCATAAGTCGCTCAAACCTATTTCGGAGATGAAGCCCTGCAAACGCCCCATTTTGATCGCCAGTGGAGCAGGAAATCTATCAATATGCGGGTCCAGCGTTTCGTTGAAATCGCCTACTACTATACATGGGACAGCTGGTTTATCTAGACAGAACGTCGTCAACTTAACCATTACTTCCAGTTTGAAAGGAGGGGGTATATAGATATTGGCTAAAATACATTGGCGCCCGGACAGGAGGCCAAACAAAAAAACAAATCTTCCCTCTTTGTCAATAGAGGACTCTTTGCACAGAAAATCTGTGCCTCTTTTAACAAGGACACTCACCCCTCTTGAATAAGTTGTGTGAAAAGAGTGATAGTATGCCGAGAACCTCCGGTTCCTTAACAATGGGGCTGTACTGGGAATTAGGTGTGTCTCTTGAAGGAAAAGCAAGCCAGGACCTCCCCTTCCTGTTTCCAGAAAAACTGCTGCCCTCTTTTTTGGGTCTCCCAATCCCCTCACATACCATGATAAGATATGTGCACTACCCATAGGTGCTGTTAGTACTCAGACCGGACGGGACAGGGGGGAGGGAGAGAAGGGGGCCCGCCCTCCCACGACGGGCCCACTGTCCCTCCCCCCCCCCCAATTCCGTTGTATCGGCTATACGCGCTCGAGGTGGTCCCCTTAACCCTACGACCCACCCATCCTCCCCACCCTCCCATCCCCCCGCCCCCCCCCAACTTCCTGAGCAGCTCCTCCCCCCCCCCACCTCCTCCCACCCACCCGCCCACCCATCAGGGTATCCCCTGGGGGACACTATTGTGGCTCGATTTTCCATACTCCCCAGGACCCTGGACACCCAACTCCGTTCCCCCCGCTCTCCCAAATAGCCCAGGGAGCCCTAGGCTCCCCGGAATGTCTCACCTCGACCTCACTCAGTACCCCGCCACTAATGCCACCTAGGCTCAAAAGGAAAAAAAGAGAAAAAAAAAATAATAAAAATAATAAAACGAAAAACAAAAAATACAAAACACAAAAAGGGGAGGGGGGGGGGAGGGAAAGTGGCAGGGCGTATTCAGTGAGGCATCCTCGATGCCCAACCATTAAGCATTTCTAATAGTGTTTACACTATGTTATGACGTACCTGCCATCTCCCTTCCTCACCCCCCCTTACTAATCAATGATCCTATAAAACATACCACATACTTTCATAAAAAAATTCCCCCGTGCTGCTCAGTAAAGTTATTTCAAGTGCAGATATTATATAGAATTAAGACAGTGCACCTTTGCATCCAAAAAAAAAAAAAAAAAAAGAAAAAAAGGAGGAGAGGAAAAAAAAAAAAAAAAAAAACAGGGGGGGGGTGTTCAATGACACCCCCTCCAGGACCTATGTGAGGTATATAGTGATATTTGCATTATCTTGTGCGGTTTATACCAACATTTATACTAACACCCTTGCTCACCCCTCCTTTCTAAAAGGTGCAGATTAGTGCTAAAAAAAAAAAAAAAAAAAAAAAAAAAAAAAAGACACTATAGTCCCCTACCTCGAGCTAGATCTAGCTAATATAATAAATTTTCTACATCTCTAGAATTGTTACTCGTGCAGGTTTTATACAAAAACAGGGGGGGGGTGTTCAATGACACCCCCTCCAATACCTATGTGAGGGATATAGTGATATTTGCATTATATTGTGCGATTTATACCAACATTTATACTAACACCCTTACTCATCCCTCCTTTCTAAGAGGCGCGAGTTAGTGCTAAAAAAAAACATTATAATCCCATGCCTCAAGCTAAATCTAGCTAACATATATAAGTTTTCTACATCTCTAACATTGTTACTCGTGCAGGTGTTATCCCCAAAAAAAAAAAAAAAAAAAAAAAAAAAAAGGGCTCCCAAGGAGCCAGTCCTATTTAGCCAGTCCCAATGATTGCAGAGTGGCTAAAAATCACTTTTATGTTCCTCCAACCATCTTTCCACTTCTCCTGGGGTGTCAAAGAAAAGAGTTGAGCCCAAAGCAGTTATTCGTAGCCGGGCAGGATACAACAGTGCATAATTTAACTTATATTGGCGGAGGGTTCGCTTAATAGGGATAAACTCAGCTCTCCGTTTCTGTAGATCTGGCGAGAAGTCTGGATAGAATGAGACCCTGGATCCTTTATAGAAAACATCCTTCAGCTCCCTGGTCCTACGTAATAAAATGGTACGATCATTATAGTTCATGAGTCTCAATATCAGAGGCCTGGTGCGGCCCTCTGATAGATGCGGACCTGCGGGGACTCTATGGGCCCTTTCAATAGCAAAGAGAGTGGTAAAGGGGGTGTTACCCATAAGTTCCCTGAACCAAATTTCCAAAAAATCTATGGGGTTAGACCCCTCGCTTCCCTCTGGGAGGCCAATCAGGCGGATATTATTCCTACGGTTGTTATTTTCCAGCGCGTCTAGTTTTGCTGACTGTATGGCTGATTGTTTCAATAGTGCATTTATTTTTTGCTGTAGTGGGGAAAAGTCATCCTCGATCGTGCTCAGTCTCCCTTCCAGAATCGTAGTTCTTGCCACTGTATTGCTCAGTAGTTGGCCCATGGAGTGCAATTCAATTTTAATACTGGCTAGCTGGTTATCGAGGCCATCTATAGACACTTTGCATTCATTAACTGCCTTCAATATATCACGCAGTGTGGGCTCATCACCCTCCAATGGAGGGGATTCCACCGGCGCTGGTATATTGTGTGCTATCTTGCTTGCTGCTGTAGCTGCATCATGTATCTTGCTGCCACTAGGTGATCGTCCTGGATTAGATGCTAGTTGAGTGGTACTTCTCCTTTCCGCAGTACCCCCCTGTGTCTTTGTTTGGACTGCTGGCTGGGGGGGCCCTTTTCTGGTAGGGGAGGTTGCATGGGCAAAGCGTTCCAGTTTTGCTACTACAGTAGCCGATGCCTGATTTGCTTTCTCTTTAGCAGCCCGAGTTTTTTGATTCCCCTCACCAATCATCCCATCCTCGTTAGCCCGCTTACTAAGCATGGTAAAAAAGCGGCCAAAAATAGAGATGTTAAAAAATTGCGATAGAATCGCCCCCCAAAAAACCTAGTGTTAGCAGCGTGATACAAGTCCATGCGGTAAGGCAAAGGAAATAGTGCGGTGGCTCCAAGCCAAGGTAACAGCAGGGTAACCGTACAGGCTGAGCATGGACCCAAAAGACTATTCCCCCAACAGTTTGCCTGGTTCTAAATGTTCTAGATGTTGTATTGGATTTGCATAGATAATTTAACAGAGTTCATCACGCTATAGAGACTGCAATACTAAAAAAAAAGAAAAAGAAGGGGAGACAGCCCTTTCAGTAAATCCCAAGGGCTCCAAAGGCTTGGGACCCTATATCTTCCAGCAAACAGGCTTAGTGTGTAGTAGAGGTAGACAAATATATTTGCATGTTCATATGGTCATTCCCAGGTACTGTCCCCTCCTCCTTGCTTGCCTCTCACCCCACCGCACACTGCCGCTTTACCGTCAGCCTAGGTAGATGCCATAGGCTTCTTCTTTACGAATTGCTGCGGGCCGCCGCCCGGGTCTTCTTAATGACTTCTTAATAGCTGCTGCTGCAGTCACTGCTCTCAGCGCGTCCCGAGTCAGCTGGAGAGGTTCCCTCGGGCTCCCGCAGGCTCCCTCTGCTCGGCTCGCTCCCGATGACGCGCCTCTGATGACGCTGGCGCCACGCCGACACGAACTCCCGCGAGACCCACCGCCAAGCACCGCCCGGCGGTGTACAACAAGCTCCGGAGCCAGGCGACCAGGGCCGCCACGTCCCACACAGGGTCCAGGTAGAAGCCCAGAGTAAGCGCCACCTCCACCAGGGAGATTCTCTTACATGGAGGGAGAGCTAGGGGAGGCTAGGAGCGGGCGTCCAGCGTTCTCACTCTCTCACTCACTCACTCCCACATCCGGCCACGCCCCCTACTTTACTACTTTACTACTAAGCGCATCTTGAAGTCGCCAAAAAGTAGTACAGAAAGTAGGATTTTTATAACAGCTTACCTGTAAAATCCTTTTCTTTGAGTACACCACTTGCAGGATGGACACGAGAGAGGGCCTAATTCAATGGTATTATCCATGAATCTCATTCACACTGCTGCAACCTGAAAGTCACACTATTTTGCTTCCATTTTGCTGTTGCAACTTGGCCCCAACTTCTGGGAATGCCTGTGTAAGTTTGCGCTCTATGTACCTCAAGTCACATGAAAGACACACCAAAGTAGTACAGGGACTACTTTGAACTTGTTGCAACTTGAAGTAGCACAGATATGAATGGTTATCATTGAGAATCATGGGGTACAACTTGTCATGCAACTCGGAGGTCCAAATTTGCTGGAAAAGTCCCCCAACTGTGAAACAAGTCACATATATTTTACCCCACCCACACCAAATCTAACTACCACATCCACCCCCACATTGTAGGATATGTACTTGTGCTTACTCACTTAAGCCCCGTACACACTATCAGATTGTCTGCTGAGTTTATCCTTCAGATTTACCAAAACCATATAATATGAGGTCAAACCTTAGGAGTTTCAATGTGTATGCAATCAGGCAGGCCCTTCTACTACATGATTTTGGTAAATCTGAAGGAAAAACTCAGCAGACAATCTGATAGTGTGTACGGGGCTTAACCCGACAAATGAACAGCACCTCCTCTTTGCTAAAGAGGCACCTTGCCATGTCCACCTAGATGGAGATCTTGACCAGCACAGGAACTTCTGGGTGGTTACAATGACTAATTTCCGGGTCAGAAGGTGAAACCATGCTCTTTTGATCCCAGCTGCGAATATTTGATCGCAAGCACGATTAGAATTTTTTTATATTTGTTTATTAGCAGATATGCAAATCTGTATTTCTACATATGATATTTGAAGGTAAACTTAGGGGAGTTTGATAAGAAATTGTGTCCCTGGGATAGCAGAAGCTGAATTACAAAGGCCCAGTTTGAGCCCTAGTTCACACCGACAGTGGGAGGAAATCATGCGAGTTCAGCTTAACTCAGTCCTGACTGCAGGGAGAATTTCAGAGAAATCTGTGATGTCAATAAAAATCGCACCTCGTAGTTGCCAAAAAGTAGTACAGAAAATAGGATTTTTATAACAGCTTACCTGTAAAATCCTTTTCTTTGAGTACATCAGACACAGAGCAGCATAGTAATAACTATGTGGTTATAGGTCACCTTCAGGTGGTGGACACTAGCATACCCAAGACAGGAAGTTGCCTCCCTATATAACCCCTCCAATACAGGGAGTACCTCAGTTTTTGTAGCAAACCAATATACATATATCACAAAAAGAGGGGAGTGACCTCTGTGTCCCGTGACATACTCCAAGAAAAGGATTTTACAGCTAAGCTGTTATAAAAATCCTATTTGCTTTATCGTACATCACGGGACACAGAGCAGCATAGTAATAACTATGCGGGACGTCCCAAAGCAATGCTATTTGAGGGGAGGGAGACACAACAAGCAGGGCGCCATCAGACTTGAGGACCTATACTGCTGCCTGCAGCACACTGTGCCCAAAGGAGATATCCTCATGCCTTTTTACATCCACCTGATAGAATCTAGTGAATGTATGGACTGAAGACGAAGTTGCAGCCTTGCAGATCTGAGCCATGGCGGCTTGGTGATTCACTGCCCAAGAAGCACTAATTGCTCTGGTGGAGTGCGCTTTGACTTGAAAAGGTGGAATCCTCACTTTTAAAACATAGGCCTGAATTATAACTTGCCAAATCCACTTAGAAATAGTATATTTCAACGCTGCCTGTCCTTTCCTAGGACCTCCTGGCAGCACAAATAAGACATCAGTCTTCCGCATCTGAGCAGTTGTCTTTAAATAGACCTTGACTGCACTCACCACATCAAGGGAATGTAGTGACTTCTATTCCATAGAACAGGGTTCTTGAAAAAATGACAGTAGGACAATATCTTGGTTCAGATGGAAACCTGACACCACTTTAGGCAAAAAACTTGGATGTGGGTGCATCACCACCTTGTCATTGTGAATAATTAAATAGGGCTCTTTACAAAAAACAGCAGCCAAACCCTTCTTGCAGAGGTAAATCGCAACCAGAAAAATGAATTTCCTTGTCAGAAGGACCAAGGGAGTATGCTGTATTGGTTCAAAAGGCTGTCTTTGTAATACCAACAAAAATAAATTCAAGTACCAAGGGTTCAAAGGTGACCTAACTGGTGGATTAAGCCACGTTACCCCTTGCAATAAAAACCCAAACCAAAGAGTGCGAAGCAAGTGGTCTCTGAAATAATGTTGATAAAGCCGAGACCTGACCCTTGATAATACTCAAGGCCAGCTTCATCTCTACCCCTAATTGTAGAAAGGCAAGAATTCTACCTGTACTATATTTCTGAGGATGCCAACCCTTGGATTCACATCAGGAAACATATTCTTCCAGCGGAGCTCTTCATAACACATCTTTAACCGTGATCAACACCTTAGACACTGGCGAAAAAACTGAGGTACTCCCTGTATGGGAGGGGTTATATACAGGGGTCAAGAATTCCCACCCAAGATCCACTGCCCTACGAATGCTTCAAAAGTGGTATTTTTCATCCAATTTTCGTATTGTGTGTATGAAACTTAACTGTTAGTACATAAAAAAAAAACAATCCTCAATAAACATAAATAGGGCAATTCTCTGAATAATCAGCATTCATTCAATTGTGCTTCCATACAAATGTGAACATCATGTTCTGATCTTTATTGGGGAATGTTATTTTGTATATAGAGTGCTTATGTGGTGAGTTTACACTTTTCATTGAACAGAGTTTGGATAACACAGGGTTAAACGGAAAGGTCATAAATTAACTGTGCATTATCTGGACAGAATGCTTGGGGAGATAGTGATGTGTTCCTGCTTAGGAGATGTATGTTAGCTTGGGGGGCTCCAACACACACTCGCTGCTATTCCAACCCTTCACATATTTCCACATAAACTTCCCTCCTGGCATTAAACTTTGCCAGGTATTGTGCTCAGCTTACCACCCCAATCTAATGTTCCTTCCTCAGCTCACCTCTCTCCCTGCATGTCCTGTGAGAAGAATAGCTGTGATCCTCCTCTGGGTTCTCTCATCATATGGCACTGAAGATGGTGGGATTCAGCGGGACACACAGAGCAAGTATGCAGGAGATGGGGGGGGGGGATGAGGGGACAGAAAATCAGGAGGGAACGGCGGGGAGGAGCACATCAGGAAAGGTCTGACTAAATACAATCTCTGAGCAGCAGGAACCTGATCTACCCATCAGCTAGCTGTGATTGACAGTTAGATCAAAGAGGAAGCTGTCATGGGGCCCCCTACTGACAATACCTGAATGGTCAGGTGTGCGGTACTTACTATTGCGAGCTGTGTCGTCGGCAGCTGATGTAGCACCTGCCACACAGCTCGTATACTTCAAAGTCTTTCAGGACATGGCTGCTAATGGGAACTGTGTTCCTGTTGTGGAAAAAGTAAAGGAACTCCGTTCCCATGCGTTCCCACAAGACTTGAGCCCTGGTTATATAGGGAGGCAACTTCCTGTCTTGTGTATGCCAGTGTCCATCACATGAAGGTGGCCTATAACCACATAGATATTACTATGCTGCTCTGTGTCCCATGATGTACGATAAAGAAACTACTTTTGGAAGTTGCAATGCCGCACCAATTAGAACGGTGCAATTTCCACAGATTTGGCATGTCAAATCGGACCAATGTTAACCAAGGCTGACACATACAACCATCGGCATCACTAACATAGGGCCAGAGGGGGCCATGCCCGCCCCAACATTATGCTGTGCCCCCTCATGAGCCCCCCCAATTAAAATGCCCGTATCTTGCTCGGGACGTCAACCGTCATTATAACATAGGCTCTCCTGAGGAGAGCGTTCTGTCACTCCTGCAGGGGGTCCCCCCTTCATTCCCACCCTCTCCACACTGACAATGCGAGAGAAAGCCACCCAGGTGTTTGGAGTGCAGCGCAGGGAACACATTTAATTTCATTTCAATTACCGTGTTCCCTGCTGCTCGCTGTCAGATACAGCCACGCCTCCTGGTCCTGGGACTTTGATAGACATATCACCCGTCCAATCCCAGTGATGGATGATCTGTCAATCAAAGTTCCTCAGCCAGGGGGCAGGCTGTATATGATGTTGCGTGGCGGGAACACGGCAATTTAAATGAAAGTTGTTATCACTGTGTTCCACCTGCTACGCTCTGAACACCTGGGCGGCTCTCCTGTTCCTCTCCTCCGCTGCACAGGTAAGCTGCATAGTGGACACAAGGCTGCATTGGTGAGCACAAGGATGCATGGTGGGCACTGGGCACACTGCTGCATTGGTGGGCACAAGGCTGTATTGGTGGGCACAAGGCTGTATGGTGGGCACAATGCTGCATGGTGGAAACAAGGCTGCATTGGTGGGCACTGGGCATAAGGCTGCATTGGTTGGCACTGGACACAAGGCTGCATTGGTGGGCACAAGGCTACATTGGTGGGCACTGGGCACAAGGCTGCATTAGTGGGCACTGGGCACAAGGCTGCATTGGTGGGCACAAGGCTGCATGGTGGAAACAAAGCTGCATTGGTGGGCACAAGGCTGTATTAGTGGGTACTGGGCACAAGGCTGCATTGGTGGGCACTGGGCCCAAGGCTGCATTGGTGGGCACTGGGCCCAAGGCTGCATTGGTGGGCACAAGGCTACATTGGTGGGCAGAAGGCTGCATTGGTGGGTACTGGGCACAAGGCTGCATTCACTTTTTAACACAGTTTAAAAGCAGATTATCTTTAAATAATATACCGCATATGTCAGTATTAGTTAGGCAATTTTATCATGCTCTAAACTAGTGATGGTGAACCTCGGCACCCCAAATGTTTTGAAACTACATTTCCCATGATGCTCCATTACACTGCAGAATGCATAAGCATTATGGGAAATGTAGTTCCAAAACATCTGGGGTGCCGAGGTTCGCCATCACTGCTCTAAACATTATTTCCATGTGCAATTCTCCAGGTTTTAGCAGAGTAAGTGTTTAGGCACTATTTGACGAAATTTTATATTTCAGGGAACTATAGTAAAGTCGATATTATGGGAGTATTTTTTTACCAGCACTATAGTGAATACTGTTTTAGTGCTAATTAGCATGATACGCGCTAATTCACAGTAATTAGCGCTAATTAGTGCTGCAGTGCTATAATAAATGACCCCCATATTGACCTAAATTAACGAAGAGATTTGATTTTTTTTGTTTGTTCCTTATTTGATATGTTTTATACCAGAAAGTAAAAAAATATTGTTTTTTTTTTTAAATTGTTGGTTTTTTGTTTATAGTATAAAAAAAAGAAATAATGCAAAAGTGATCAAATACCACCAAAAGAATGCTCTATTTGTGGTTAAAAATAGACATACATTTTATTTGTGTACAACTTCGCACAACAGCGCAATTGTCAGTTAAAGTAACGCAGTATCGTATCACGAAAAATGGCCTGGTCATGGAGGGGGTAAATCTTCTGGAGGTCAAGTGGTTAAAGAGCATTTTTTTAACTTTTCTTAAAAATATAAGGTAATTTTTTAGCTGGTGAGTGTGCCTGTGAAAGGGCTGACACAGAGGTGGAGTACAGAGGTGGACTGAAGGGAAATGGCAAGCATTTATTTATATGTGAACCAGAACGGATTTGAAGTACTTGGTGTATGACATTTTTCTTTCATGGGCTATGCAATTTAATTTATCTATTTGTTGCTTTTACATTTGACATGCACTGGGCATATGTGATTATATAATTACCCCACCTGACACATGTTTGCAAATTGGAGCAAAGGCACTATTGCTTCCAATAGAAACATTGGAAACATTGTACATAGGCGTACAGCTTGGAGTAGTAGGCTGGAGTATGGAGAAGTAAAATTTACAGAACAATACTGTCTGTCCCTGGGCATGTTTTTCCAGTGTGAGGTAGGATTATTATGAGTAATAGTGAAGAGGAGGGGTTTGGTGATGAACCTTAACCCCCCTTCACATTGACTGCGACTTCCGGTGCGACTTTATGCATGTACTACTTTTTCAAATCTGTGTGACACAGCAAAGTCATTTTGAACAGTGCCATTGTCGGCAATAGGATGTGACTAGTCATGCGATTTGACCTGCCAAATCGCATGACAAGTCGCTCCAATATGAACGGGGGCTCAAAGTGTATGTTTGGCCAAATAAAAAATGCACATTTCCCCATGCTTTGTCCAGCACAGAAAAATCCTGCTGACCTGCTAGAAAGGCAATGAGCTACAGACTCCTTATAGTGGGCTGACAATGTTGCCTCTGCTGTACTGAAATCCTAAGCAGGATCGTCAGCCCTGTCCAGTTATTCCTTCTACACTACAGGCCGCCTCTTCTTTTCCCCATCTCTATAACGTAAAGTCAACATTAGAGAACTTAGGCAGTGCTAATAACACTGGGAATTCAGTGCAGAATTGCCAGCTCCAAGAGGAAGTAAAAAGCACACCTGGCACGATCATTAGGTATGTTTCTGTACTTGAAGCATTTTTTAAAGGGAAATTAGGAGAATGCAAATGTATTACAGAGTTTTACTGTTTTTTTTTTTTTTTACTTTTGATCTGACATACACTTTAAAATGTAAAATGTAATTTTGCTCAAAGTTTGTCAAAGCTACGTACATTCAGCTTTATTGGGTAAATTGCTGAGCTGTTGACATTCAGCACTAAGGCCGCGTACACACGGGCGGACTGTTCGCCCAACTTTGTCCGCTGAACAGTGTTTCAGCGGACAGTCCGCTCGTGTGTGGGCTTCAGCGGACAGTTTCAGCGGACAGTCTGACGAACAAAGTTTTTCGGAATTTCCGTAAAACTGTCCGCTGAAACTTGGTTTGAGCGGACAGTCCGCTCGTGTGTAGGCTTGTTCGTCAAACTAAGTTCCGCGCATACTCAGAAAGGATTTACATGCCAAAGGTTGCATTGCAGTGTATAGGACGTCGTTTTCTAGTCCCGTCGTACGTGCCGTTCACGTCATCGCGCACGGTTTCAGCGGACTGTTCGTTCATCGTGTGTGGTCAAGTCCGTTCATGCTAATTTTGAGCGGACTGTTTGTCAAACTGTTTGACGAACAAGGTTGGGCGAACAGTCCGCGCGTGTGTACGCGGCCTAAGGGTCAAATACCTTCAAAATTGTTGTACTGAAAGGAATGTAAACAATTAAGTACACTTCATTGTTTAAACACGTTTACTTTGTTTGTTTTTTTACCAACATTCTACAATTCTGGGATCTTTTTCAAGATTGAAATTCAAAGATTTTATTAGTGTTTTTCTTAAAATTTCTGGTCTGTAAATATAAAAAATGTAATATTTTCTGTAAAGTGCTGCAGAAAGGCACCAGTGCTTTGCTAAACCTGCTATTAGCCATATTGAGTTAGATGAAGAGCAATGTGCGCTAACCATTAGAAGCCAAATTGAATTCAATTTCCAGTGGTATGATTTCTGTCAAAAGAAATGTAACATGCTATTGTGGTTTATTGTACATCACCCTTGAGTTGGGATGAGCTTATTTATGTTGTTATAGAAAGAAGTCTGTGCTAGTGTCAGTTGGTAGCCATATATATTTGAAGCATAAAAATAAATGGAACCAGAAGTACGGTGCAAAGGAAGCCGATTATTACTTATCTTTCTGGTCTGTAGAGCTTCATGCACCACTGTTATATGACATTTATGGGTGTGTTAGATAGCAAGTTCCCCATGGGTGCTGTGGTTTCCTACACTGACCCCCACATTACTACTGTACAAAGTAGTGACGTAGGGGTCGGTGGGAAGAACTTGCTGGGAAACATGTACTTATATGAGCAATATGTCTGTTGTGCAGGTCAAATGTTTTCAGTGCAGTCTTTTATGATGCACTGGCCTGGAACAAGTATGCTGTTGCTCTGACTTTAAGTTGATTTTCTTCATCTACATACTTGTATTCTTTAACACTTTTGTTGAAAGAAAAAACATTCCCCTCTGCGTGATCAATGTTCATTGCAGGGATTTTACTATTCTGAAGAAATAGCTGAATCTAACGGGGGTGACTTTACATTTATCAATCATCTTCTGCACCTGCAGGTCTCTAATGAGGAAAGTTGCAGGGTCTGCATCCCTTGGATGTGATTTCCCTTTGGGAATATCTCATGAAAAATTTATTTATTTTTTTGCGGGGGATGCTCAAAATCTAATTAGTATTTTAGTGCAAATTTCTGGGAAAATTTGTAAGCCAACCACTCAAGCAGGAAATTACACCATCTGTATTGCATGTTACAGAAGGTTGCAGCACTGCAGATTGAAAAGGAAAGGAACATTTTTATAACATTCAATTACAAAATGACTTGTGTCACAGTTGTATATGGTATATTATCATTTCTTTCTATGCGGAAATTTTTGCCCCCACAAAAGAAGAGTTACCCTTTAAAGCTGAACTCTTGGGGCAAAAACTTTCATTTAAATATATTCTTCATTAGAAACAAATTTATATAAACTTACTTTGCTCCCCCCCAAAAAAATGTAAGGGAGTCATCTCCCTTAAAGCAGAAGTTCCATTTGTGGGTCGAACTCTGCTTTAATTCATGAGCCTGGCCGGATGCATGAATGGGGGAAGGCGATGTCCTCTCAAAATAGCAGTTGTGGATAAGGGCATGGGGGTGGTGGCTGGGAATAGAGAGGTCAGTGCTCCGTCGCCCCTTATGGATGGGCCACTGCTTATAAACCTAGTTATTGCCTAGTAAATGTGGCAATGACATCATCACTGTGCTGTACACAGAACAGAACAGAACAAACAACAAAGGGGAAAATAACACTCCCTTGTTAGGCACCTGTAGCCCTGTGTAGGCAGACAATGGGATAACCCAGCTGCTCACTTGCAGTCCATAGGTATCTTTCCGGTATACCTGCGACTACCTCTCCTGCAGTCCCGATGAAAGGTAATACCGGGAGTCCGGCAGTCTTTTTCGGATGTCTCCTTCCCCTCTTACCGAGATGGAGTAGCTCTGGGTATGCTGTCTTGCTTTAAGGACCAGAACACGGTCCCTGTAAATTGCCCTCCCGAGCTTCCACTCACGGTGTATATCTTGGAACCTGACCCACACTTCGCTGTCAGGTGTCCTTTGAGGCTTAGGAATATGCAAATAGTCCCAAACAAGGTCACTCTCCCACTGCTCCCAGGAGGCCTCAATGGTTTCCATGACCTGGTCTGGAACATACGGGTAATCAAACCCCCACTCCTGCGACTCTCCTCTGGACGTCCTGTTGAAAACTGTATAAACTGGCCAGCTCCTTGGGCATTCCCCACCCAGGCAGAACACATGAGTCCGGGGCTCGGATAGCTCAATGTTGGTAGGTAGCTACTCAATTGTGTGGAGCATTTGATGAAAGTCGGATGGGGGGTACTGGGGGTTTTGGGAAGGTGGAGGTGCTCTCCAGAGCCCCAGTGGAAGCCCCTGCAGAGGTGGAGCTTTCCAAGAACCATTCATCCTCCTCACTAGAATCACCTTCCTCCGGAGATGACCAGAAAAACAGGTGCTCCAAAGATCCATATCTGTCCAACACCTCTGGTGACCCCCAGTCTATAGCCCGAACCCTTGCCTACCCTGTTCGGCTCACCCAATGGATCCCCCTCCTGTAAATGTGGCTCCTTCCGGACGAGCTTATCAAGGGGCTTACTTGGAGCCGGCTGTTCAGGGTGATCTTCTGGAGACTGCCCACTAACAACAACAGTCTCCAGGTCCCTGACCAGGCCACAGGCTTCCCCCAGAGGCCCTACCTGAACCACTGGTTTCTCCAATTCCTTGGAACCAGTCAGGAGCTCCTCTGTTGCAGATGCAGGTGACACACGGCCTTCTCCAGCCTTCTGGGTCATCTGGACTTGAGGCAGACAGAGTCCGGTAGTAGGACTGGCGAAATAATACTGCACCTCCTGCTGCACAGGTCCCAGGCGCGTCAGCTGCATCCCACAATGGCAACACCAGGCCCAGGCACTGACTCTCACAGTAGGCCTCCGACAGCTGGGACAGAACATGCACAATCTCTCCACTCCGCCGATTACACAGAGAGTCAACCCTCCGGTGAGTTCCGAGAGAATACCGGTGTCCACGAAGACCTGGTCCTGCAGATCAGGTAACTGCTGCATGGCGGGTGCGCTCTGAACACTCCACTCCATCTTCCTCCACCATGTATGAAGCACATGGCACGCTGAACTCTGGAGTCTTTTCCTCCTGGGCGTGGCTACTCCCTTGGGAGCTGCAAAGTTGTTCATTACCTTTCTGTTAACTGGTTCTGTTCTTCCTTCCCATGCAAAGGTCCACAAACAGCAGAAAGTTTTTATCTTTTATAAAGCTTTATTCTTGAACTTGGGTGGACGTTACAATTGAGTAGAGGATATGAGTTGCCTCTATTGTTCCTGGTTCCTGACTCTGTTCCTGCGTACTTCCCTTTTGTGAACTGACCAGCATCACTCTGAATAATATTGTGGGTTGTAGACTCCAAAGTCCCAAGGCCTCACCGCCTAATTCCTTGACTCTTGCAAATCCGCCCAATGTCAGTTCTGGAAAGTGTCTCTCACTAGGTCCTTGAACACATAGCAGGTTTACGGATAAGCACCACTGGGTTGCACTCCCTTTGCTCACTCCCATCGACAGTCCATGTTTCCCACAGAAGGTCAATCCCAGTCTTCTCCGTCCGTTTTACACCTACTTCCTCCTCTGCATGGTCTGGCACATCCGCGGCTGGGACACCCGGTTTCTCCTCTGGACTTCATATTGATAACTGTTCAGATTATCCAGCACTGAGATCTCTGAACCCCCAGGCCTTCAAGCCTGCTCCTGCTGCACTCTACATCTTGGAGTCTCTCCTTCTCCTCTCCCGGAACATGTGACCCCCAGCTTATATGCAAATCCTGCCCCTGCCAACACAAATTAATGATTGGTCCTGAGCTCTCCACATAAGCTGCCTGCCACTCCAGTGCCAAATCCTGCCTCCCTTCCAGAACATTTCACTGAAAGGCTGAGTAGACTTCCTTGAGCCAGAGTGTAGATGGGCACACCCCCTTCTATTCTATCACTCACCTCTCCCAAATAAACAACCAGGCCTAGAAAAGTGCAAGGCCCTGGCTAAATTTACCTCTCACTATTTACAAGAAACCTATTAAGCACCCAGCTAAATGGGGTGGGCGCTACAATACTAATGAACTCATAGTGGTAGGTAACTAATTACTAAAATGTTGATTTGTTTAATTTTCCATTCATTTTTATTGGTCACCACGATAGCAGTTATAGTTCAGTGGCAGTTTGGAACCAATATATAATAATAGCAGAAATGTTTTCTAATCTACATATACAGTCTAACCAGAGGAAAACAAAAAGCCAGATAATTTGGCAACTTTGTAAGTATATTTTGTAGAGATAGACACTTCCATTCCTGTAGCACCCAATCATTGGTTAAACCATATATAAATGGAATTACCAAGAGTATAGAAGATAACATTTTACTTCCTGCTTGGCGTGAGCTCGTCAGAACAACTTAAGAGCTCTTTCACAAGGGAGCAGTCAGTTACTTCCTTAGTACATTTGGCAACATTCAGTGCTAAACAATTATTTTACTCTAGGATCTAAAAGCTTGCTCAATAACTCCTTTTTGTCTTTGACTCTCTAAAAGAAAGCTGCAAATACATTAAATGTGTGTGTCTAATGATTTTTATTATTTATAAATTGGGCTAGACTGACAGTACTGAAAATGGATTACATCAATTACATGCATAAGTACATGATGTACACTAGCAGCAGAAGCTGCCCACATACTGCCTTCTTAATGACTGCTGTGTGCTATGTACAGCACAGTCACACACGTCAAAAAATCATTGTGTTAGCAGCTCCCACCTTTCACAGCTCCACTGTGTTTTATTCAATGCCCAGATTTAATCAAATCTGCAACAGGGGTATTTATAGTTATAGTATGCTTGAAGTGATAAAATTATACTGTGGGTTTTGTTGTTGGCATTGCATTTATTATCTTATTCCTTCTATTTTGCTTGGGTGGAACTTTCACTTTGCCACTGGTGCATGAATCATGGCAAAGCTCCTCCAGCAGACATCCTCTTGTTCAATAAGAATGCCCTTGCTGACAACTGAAGTACACTCATTGGGAGGTAGAATAATATTAGGCAAGTCCTCCCACGAAGCTTGGAAAAGTCAGGTCCTGTATAAAAAAGTAACCTAAATCAGAGAAATACAGTAAAACATTTTCTAGCTAATAAAAAAAAGTCAGAGCAGACGGTTTGAGGTGTCTGCCCTTAGGGAAGCCATTCACATTTCAAGTTTAAAATTGAGTATAGTTGTACAGTGCCTTGCAAAAATATTCACTCCCCTTGGAATTCTTCGTGTTTTCACAGCTCCAAGTCACTTTGAATAAGTCTCTATGAGCTTGCCACATCTTAGCACTGAGATTTTTGCCCATTCCTCCTTGCAAAACAGCTCCAGCTCCTTCAAGTTTGATGATTTGCGCTTTTGAACAGCAATCTTTAAGTCTGACCATTGGATTAGGTACTGGGCTTTGGACACATTTACATGTTTCCCCTTAAACCACTCAAGTGTTGCTTTAGCAGTGTGTTTTGGGTCATTGTCCTGCTGGAAGGTGAACCTCTGTCCTAGCCTCAAATCACACACAGAGTGGTACAGGTTTTTCTCAAGAATATCCCTGTATTTAGCACCATCCATCTTTCCCTCAACTCTGACCAGTTTCCCAGTCCTAACTGCTGAAAAACATCTCTGTAGCATGATGGTGCCACCACCATGTTTCACTGTGGGGATGGTGTTCTTTGGGTAATGTGATGTGTTGGGTTTGCGCCAGACATTGCATTTTCTTTGATGGCCAAAAAGTTCAATTTTAGTCTCATCAGACCAGAGCACCTTCCTCCATACATTTTGGGAGTCTCCCACATGCTCAAAACATGCCATTTAGTTTTTTTGCTGAAAGTAATGGCTTTCTTCTGGCCATAAAGCCCAACTATATGGAGCGTACGGCTTATTGTAATCCTATGTACAGGTACTCCAGTCTCTGCTGTGGAACTCTGTAGCTCCTCCAGGGTTACCTTAGGTCTCTGTGCTGCCTCTCTGACTCCTTGCCCGGTCTGTGAGTTTTGGTGTGTGCCGGTCTTTTGGCAGGTTTGCTGTTGTGCCTTGTTCTTTCTATTTGGTTATGATAGATTTGATGGTGCTCCTAGGGATCATCAAAGATTTGGATATTTTTTTATAACCTAACCCTGACCTGTACTTCTCAACAACATTGTCCCTTAGGCCCTCTGTCACACATGCGGACGATATGTCCGTATTTCATCCATCCGTTTGCGGATGAAATACGGACATACATTCATCCCTATGGGATAGGGGGTGTCTGCGGATGAGCATCCGCAGACACCCGATTTCGTCCGCCTCCGCAACAGTCCGATTCTGCAGACGGAGGAAAATCCTATTTTTCTATCTGTCTGCAGAGCGGATCGGACGAACACGGACAGACAGTCCGTGCTCGTCCGATCCCCATAGAGGAGAGCGGAGAGCTGACAAGGCGGTCCCCGCACAGTGTGCGGAGACCGCCCTGTCCGCAGCCGGCTCAGCGGGGACAACGGAGCGATCCCCGCTGAGCGAGCGGATCTTCACGGGGCGGATCATTACTGATCCGCCCCGTGTGAAAGAGGCCTTACTTGTTCGGAGAGTTTCTTGGTCTCCATGGCAGTGTTTGGTTAGTGGTGCCTCTTGCTTAGGTTTTGCAGCCTCTGGGGCCTTTCAAAAGGTGTGTGTATATGTAAAGACAGATCATGTGACCCTTACATTGCACACAGGTGGACATTATTTCACTAATTATGTGACTTCTGAAGGTAATTTGTTGCACCAGAGCTTTTTATGGGCTTCACAACACAGAGAGCTGAATATATACGCACATGCCAATTATCAGTTTTTTATTTCTGAAAACAAGTTTTATGTATATATTTTTTCTAATTTTACTTCACCAACTTAGACTATTGTGTTCTGATCCATCACATATAATTCATATTAAAAAAAAAGTTGAACTTAAGGCTGTAATGTAGCAAAATAAGTAAAAAGCCAGGGGGGGGGGGGGGGCCTGCAGATATCCTCGCCCTGATCAGTCCGACAGATTCCTGTATGATTCTTCCTTTATCCTCCAAAGTTTTTGGACATATTTTGGGAGAAATATGAGCACGTGTGTAGGGGCCTGCTGGACTGGAGAGGGCTCATCCTCAAGACTGTATCATGCCAGCCATTCATTAAAATGGTGACAGTTCTTGTCTGCAATGAGTCCATACCAAAAGAGGATTTTTCTGTATGGTTGAGGAGGTATGGAGAGTCCTGAGCCCCCTAAAGAAGATTTTGGATGATCAGGGAATATGGACAGGGGTTGGTCTGTGCAGATAAAATTAAAAGTCATTGACAATGTCATCCAGCATCTGCTATCCTCCGCTTTCCAGGGGAGGGACAGGCTGACCATCTTCTACCTGGGCCAGCCAAAGTTATGCGACAAGTGTGGAGATAAAGGGCATCTTGCATCCTCCTGTCTGGTGATAAAGTGCTCTCTGTGTCAGGGTGTAGGCAAAGGACTGTAACATTATAAGGTGCAATCTGTGCAATGCGATGGGACATCCTTAGCCCTTGTACACAAGGGAGAATCCGTCGGAATGTGTCCTATCGGACCGTTTTGTTGGATAATCCGACTGTGTGTGGTATGCATCGGACTGTTTCTGTCGGACCAAATTTTCCAACTTACTGGAAATATTTTCCGACAAACTGGTCCGATCGGACATACTGCGAGCATGTGTAGAGAATTGCGATCGGACAAAGTGCCACGCATGCTCAGATCAAATTCCTACATCAAAGCTATTGGCTACTAGCCTGAACGTAGTCCCATCGTAACTAAATTACGTCATCACGTTCTGAAAGATCGGATTTTCCGACAACTTTGTCCGACCGTGTGTATGCAGCAGTTTAGGACACAATCCGTCAGACAAAATCCGTCGGACAAAATCAGATTTGGTTGTTGAAATGTCCGACCGTGTGTACAAGGGCTTACAGTCAGTGTCCTGAGGCAATGCATAACAAGCCTGAGCTTATGAGAGAGTTCTTCTGGACATGGAGGATGCTCAGAGCTCAGCAGCCGGGATGCCTGTGATTCTATCTGAGTCTGTGCCAATACCCAATATGTCTGTGTCTTCCCAGTCTGTGGTGCCCCAGTCTGTTCTATGTCTTCCAAAATTGCAGAGGCAGCAAGAGGTGCTGAGGCAGGTTCATCAAATGCAGTGCCAGCCCCCCTCCCTCGACGCTGCAAGGTTTCTATTGAGGATTGTAGGGTGCAGGGGAGTGGGGAGGATGGTGAAGAGGCTGGCCTAGTGGTAGGTAAGGGAAGGGAGAGTGGGGGGAGGGGGGTGAAGGGGAGGGTAAGAGTGGGGAAGCTGTTGATTCCGGTTTGTCTAAGGATATTGGAAAATAAAATAAGGAGGGGCAAAAAGAAAAAAATAGAGGTACGGTTACTAAGGTTTTGCCTTTGGAAAATAAGTTTGAGGTCCTGTCAGATGATGAAGATGAATGGGACTCGTTGAGTACGGAATCTTCTATAGATGATAAGTCCCAGGGTGCAATGAAGCGTGCTGGTTGTCCAGGGAGAGGGAGTAGTCAGGCTAAGAAATGGCTGCCTCAATTACCCTAATGACAGTTCCCACTCCATTAAAAGTGGCAACCATGAATGTTGCCAGCTTAAGATCAGTAAGTGCTCGTCATATGGCTTTATTTTTGCCCAGCGAGGTTGATGCTGACATTTTTTTTTTTGCAAGAGATCCAACTGAGTAGTCTGGCCGATATACATCTGGCAAAAAAGGAGTGGAGACGTGGTCCCTCATTTTGGTCTCTTGTGGCCGAGTCCTTTTTTCTGATATGGTAACGTACCGGCGGGCAATTGAGGTAGAGATTGGGAGATGGATGGTCTTGGACATCTCTGTGAGGGGACAGGACCTGCGCCTGATTAACATCTGTGGTACTCAGACAAAGTGGGACAGGAAATTACTCTTTACAAAGATTAGGCCTTTTCTTTTTATGGCCCAGCACTGTAGGGCTGCTGATTGGGGTACATTTTTGCTGACATTGGATCAGGCTAAGGCCTTTGATCAGTTAAATCATGAGTACTTGTGTGCTCCAGAGAAGTAAACACACTCTATTCTGTGATGCAGTAATGGGATATGACGCTTCCTGGAATGCCACATGATCTACAGGAAGTGATGCTACCAGGAACCCAGGAGCCTGATACTATCAAAGAGCCCAGAGGTGGTTCACATGCGTTCTTTGACTTAGCTTAATCGCAAAGTCACACATTTCAAGGTGACTGTTTATTACCTAAGGGGGGCACCTGATTGATGACACCCTAGCACGTCTTGGATCACATTAAAGCGGGAGTTCCGCCGTTTTTTTTTTTTTAAAAGCCAGCAGCTACAAATACTGCAGCTGCTGACTTTTAAAATAAGGACACTTACCCGCCCAGCGCGCCTGCGATGTCGGCACCCGAAGCCGATCTCTCGATCGTCTGTCAGGTGCTGCCGCCGCCATCTTGGGTATGGGGATCAGGAAGTGGAGCCTTGCGGCTTCATTTCCCGGTTCCCTACTGCGCATGTACGAGTCGCGCTGCACAATAAGGATGGTCCCGCTGTCTCTGGGATCCGCGTGTTTCTCAGCAGACAGCGGGGAACCCACGGGAAGTGGCATAAATATCCGCAGATTCTGCGGATATCTATGCCGGAAGTGGGTGCAGATACCTGTACTGTACAGGTATCTGCACCCCCCCACCCCCCTCCCCCCTGAAAGGTGCCAATTGTGGCGCCGGAGGGGGGGGGGTTCCAATGAGTGGAAGTTCCACTTTAGGGTGGAGCTCCGCTTTAAATTATTTTTGAATTACTGACTTTCATCACGTTATCAGCAACGCAGTTGGATGTTAATCGTATGCACATGAGCCCTTTGTCATATAACCTGAGCCACCAATTTTTCCTGTATTGTTGTTGTTCTTTTGTCAGCACAGTAATTAATTACATATTTGGACACTTTATATCAGCACAGGAGTACTTTTGGTGTATTATTTGTTCACGCTTATTTCTTTTGCGCACAGTTATGCATCAGGCACTTTAAATGTCGTTTTTATTGTATGCCATATGCATTTATTTTATGTATTCACTTATCTAATATTTATTTCCTATTTGCGTTAATAACTTGGAAGTATTACACATAGTATCAGTGTACTCTATTATTAATATCATTTTTTAGCATAGCGTATCTAATTTATTCATTTGTCTTTGCACGATATATGTGACGTGTTTAACGCTTGCAGCTTTTGGATAATTTATTCAATGTAAGCGTCTGGGCAGTGGTGGCTCATGGGTTCTCTTCCATTTTATGTTGCCCTGTGTTTGAAAATGCTTTGGCAGTGGTAAGCAGCAGCAGGAGAATTCAGATCTCTTCCAAGGAAACGTCTTGAGAAGCGGATCATGAGCTCTATTTTTGCGAGCCACTGGCCTTAAGGGATTGCCCAAGCCTGGTTTTGGGGGTGGGTTTGCGAATGATTCATTGAAAGAATCCCAATGATGTTTAGGGATCAGGCTAGGCTAGCCTTTCATGGAAAACTATATATGAAGGGCAACTTGAAGTTTCTTTCCATGAGTGATCGGGGCTGCCCAAGAGTGGAGTGTGGAGGAGTGGTGGAGTCCATGGATCACTTTCTACTTCAGTGGCCTTTTAATACATAGAGGTGTACAAGAGGGTGGGCAGGGCTCTGAGTATACCCTTCCTCCCCCATATGAGTTATGCAGAGCGGGTGTATGGGGCATTCCAGACTCATCGGGATTATGATTTGGAAACACTTTTTTTAGTTAGGCTAGCAGTCTTTTATTTCACATGGAGTGCACAATGTCAGGTATCCTTACGGAATAAAATGCTCACTGTCGAAGTGGTGATGCAGGACATTCTGGGTGAGGCAGGGGAGGATCCAGATTCTAGTCTCGGGAGGGGCACTGCCAGAAAATTAGGTGTTGCTTACTTAAAAATCACTGATCACCGCCATTACTAGTAAAAATGTCGCAAAAAATAAAACCAGAGATGATCAATTACCATCAAAAGAAAGCACTATTTGTGGGAAAAAAGGACTTCAATTTTATTTGGGTACATCGTCGCACAACCTCGCAATTGTCAGTCAAAGTAATGCAGTGCAGTATTGCAAAAAATGGCCTCTTCATGAAGGGGTGGTAAAACTTTCCGGAGCTGAAGGGGTTAACATTGAACAAGTTTTAAGGGCATTTTTTCATACATAATGACAGTTATGGCACACATCTATTTTGCGATTTGACACATTCATTTATTCTTTTACTCACTTTTAGTAAAATATTTTGCTCCTCTGGACCACTGGTGGGGGGAGGGGCTCCCATGCAGGTCGCAGGATCAATGAGATGAGCGGGATCCGGTAATTGCACTAGTCTGCCTGCACTCCACAAGCAGCATTAGATGACATTAGATGTCCTGGGTTCACGCTGCTCTGCACTGCAGTGTGGAGAAGATGGAGGGAGGAGGTGGGTGGAGCCAACACCCACTCAGGGGCGAAGGCCTGCAGTATGGACTGTGGAGAAGATGGAGGGAGGAGGAGCCAAGGGGGGCGAAGCCAACATTCTCACTCAGGGGCAGAGTTGGTCGGAAGAAGACTCCGCTCTAAATGCTGGAGCTCTCTCTCGCTTTCCTCATCAGCAGTGGCAACATGACTCACTAATGTCACTGGTTGCTAGATGCTAGCGACCAGTGCAGGGAATACAGACAGAGGCAAGCCAGTGGCACGGCTCCTCCCAACTCCACAGTGTGGCCACGTAATTATTACACAGTCTCTCTCCCTATCGGCCCCGCTGATCGGCTGGTGATGATACTGAGAGAGATAGACTCGGGAGTCGGGACTGCACAGTCAGTGATATTTTGCGGGGGGGGGGGGGCAATTGCCCTGTTCCCCCCTGGGTCTGCCCCTGGGGTGAGGTTGGGAAGATTCAGGGTCTTGAGAAAGAGAGCAGGAGGCCTGGATAAGGGCGTGGAGGAATATCAGGACTTTGTAGCTGCTGCCTGCTGATCTTGGGGTGTGTGGCTTTTCTTTGTATTCTTGTTTCACTCCCCTAGATTTTCGGATCAAATATATTTTTGATAAAAGGTCGCATGCATGGTGACAGTGATGTTCCTTTGTATGGCTCTCTCGTAGGGATTATGTTGTGCGCAATTTGGTTTGCACCGTTTATTATGTTCTTGTTTTTTTGATTTGTATAGTCATATTCAATTATTTTGTAAATATGTTTTATTTATTTATTATGGTTTTATTGTATATAAGTTGATGTTTGTAAGATTTTTCAGTAAACAAAATGAACCCCTCATAATGCACACAGCAGGTGTACAGACCTGGGAACTCAGTGTAGGGATGGTGGGAACCCCTCATAATGCACACAGCAGGTGTACAGACCTGGGAACTCAGTGTAGGGATGGTGGGAACCCCTCATAATGCACATAGCAGGTGTACAGACCTGGGAACTCAGTGTAGGGATGGTGGGAACCCCTCATAATGCACGCAGCAGGTGTACAGACCTGGGAACCCAGTGCCAGGAGGGTGGGAACCCCTCATAATGCACATAGCAGGTGTACAGACCTGGGAACTCAGTGTAGGGATGGTGGGAACCCCTCATAATGCACACAGCAGGTGTACAGACCTGGGAACTCAGTTTAGGGATGGTGAAAACCCCTCATAATGCACACAGCAGGTGTACAGACCTGGGAACTCAGTGTAGGGATGGTGGGAACCCCTCATAATGCACATAGCAGGTGTACAGACCTGGGAACTCAGTGTAGGGATGGTGGGAACCCCTCATAATGCACGCAGCAGGTGTACAGACCTGGGAACCCAGTGCCAGGAGGGTGGGAACCCCTCATAATGCACATAGCAGGTGTACAGACCTGGGGACTGAGTGCAGGCATGGTGAGAACCCCTCATAATGCACATAGCAGGTGTACAGACCTGGGGACTAAGTGCAGGGATGGTGAGAACCCCTCATAATGCACACAGCAGGTGTACAGACCTGGGAACTGAGTGCAGAGACAGTGGGAACCCCTCATAATGCACACAGCAGGTGTACAGACCTGGGAACACAGTGTAAGGATGGTGGGAACCCCTCATAATGCACACAGCAGGTGTACAGACCTGGGAACTCAGTGCCAGAATGGTGGGAACCCCTCATAATGCACACAGCAGGTGTACAGACTTGGGAACTCAGTGTAGGGATGGTGGGAACCCCTCATAATGCACACAGCAGGTGTACAGACCTGGGAACTCAGTGTAGGGATGGTGGGAACCCCTCATAATGCACACAGCAGGTGTATAGACCTGGGAACTCAGTGTAGGGATGGTGAGAACCCATCATAATGCACACAGCAGGTGTACAGACCTGGGAACTCAGTGCCAGGATGGTGGGAACCCCTCATAATGCACACAGCAGGTGTACAGACCTGGGAACTCAGTGCCAGGATGGTGGGAGGCCCTCATAATGGCCACAGCAGCCAGTAGGTGTACAGCCTTCCGTTTGTTTCCAACCCCCCCCCCCCCCTCCTCCAAAAAAAATGCTTTGAGCACCAGCCGCTACTGGTACAAGGTAGGTACATCTTGTGTGACAGAATCAGAGATGAATTATCGCATTACTGAAAAAGAATATGAACCAACATATCTGATATTGTGATAAAGATAAAAGGCTTGGGAACGTTTGCTTTTCTTTGGATTTACACATGAATGGCTCATAGCATGTGATCTGATTTTCCAAACGTAATAGCTACAAACTAAATAAACAAAATAACTTATGTAACTAAAAGCACATGCAACATTTTGTATTACTAGATGCAAATCATGATGAATGAGCATATGAAGTAATTGAAGCTTGTAAGGCTAAATATATATATATATATATATATATATATATATATATATATATATATATATTACATTTTTTTTTTTTTTTTAAGGCTAAGTTCACCTTTTCAAGCTAAATTTTACTTTTCATAATAAATAGAAGACTTTTTTTAAATGTATTTTTTTACCCAAGCCATCCCAATGTGCTTTTCTCTCATGTGCCTAGCTTTGAATTTTCACCTTTTTGAAGAAACAAAAAACATTCTGGTAGCATCACTTCCTGTAGATCATGTGACATTCCAGGAAGCTTCATATCCCATTACTGCATTACAGAATAGGGCTTGTTTACTTCTCTGGAAAACACCTCACTTATTACTATACCATCTCTTGTTTTATTTCCACCTACTTTCCTATTTCTTCTTTTAAGGTAGCTATAGACTGTACAATCTCCTTTAGATCTACCATTAGCTATGCAGGCCAAGGCTTGCCTGATTTGATACAAATTAAATGTATTGTAATTTGTTCAGACGGGTGCTCCTATTCCATAGTTTTGGTAAATGTAAAGGCAATTGTACAGAGATTGTACAATCAGATTGCATAGTATATGGCTATCTTTATGCAAGTACATAGGAGAGGATGGAGACATTCAATCACTTCTCCACATAGTGGGAACTCACATTCCTGTGCATGTTTTTTTTTGTTTGTGTTGTTTGTGTGTGAGTGTTTCTGCTCATGGTCAACTAGTCTGGTTTACATCTTCAACCATCGTAAACCATTGTGTGATTTACACATGTGGAAGTTCCGCTTTAAGTACTTCTCACCCACTTACATGCCACATTTGGCATGTCATTTTTGGTGGGGGAGGGGGTTACCTATTTTTGACAGGTACCCAGCTCCCACTTCTGCTGGGGCTGCATAGGCGACTGGAGTGGAAGTTCTCCTCTCCCCCTTCCTCCCTGAAATCTTCTGGGACATGACACCAGTCCCAGAAGATTGCCCAGTCATTGAGGCAGCACAGCGCGACTCATGCATGCGCAGTGCGCACCCCAGCTGTTAAGCCGCAAGTTGTCACAGCCAGGTGCCCACACCAGTAATATCGGCACTGGGGAGAGGCGAGAGAGATAACCAAGGGTTCGGGCGGCCGCATTGCTGGATCATGGGACAGATGAGTGTGTGTTTACTAAAAGTCACTTTTTGTACACTTTTGTGATCCATTGCCGTTAATGGGGAGTGACTTGTCATGCGACTTTGTGGCAGTGTGAACCGGGGCTACTTGGACTAGGCTAGAAATAATTGAAATACAATGTGGAAATTAATACATGATTTAAATATATGATTTTACATTTAGACCAAAGATAAATTTTATAAAGATTTGTGCTCATGGGTAGGGATGAGCCAAACACCCCCCCCCCCCGGTTCCGTTTGCACCAGAACCTTCGAACACACCAAAAATTTGTACGAACTTTAGAACCCCATTAAAGTCTATGGGACTCGAATGTTCAAAATCAAAAGTGCTAATTTTAAAGGCTAATATACAAGTTATTGTCCTAAAAAGGATTTGGGGACCGGCTCCTGCCCCAGGGGACATGTATCAATGCAAAAAAAACTTTTAAAAACTGCAATTTTTTCGGGAGCACTGATTTTAATGACGCTTAAAGTGAAAAAAAAGTGTGAAATATTCCTTTAAATATCGTGCCTGGGGGGTGTCTATAGTATGCCTGTGAAGTGGCACGTGTTCCCCATGTTTAGGACAGTCCCTGCACAAAAAGACATTTAAAACTGCTTGCGGTTTTAATGTAATGTCTGGTTCCAGCAATATGGATGAAAATCATTGAGAAAAATGGCATGGGTAGCCCCCCTGCCCATTACCAATCCCTTTGGGTCTTGTACGGATATTAAGGGGAACCCTGTACCCAAATTAAAAAAAGGAAAAGGCGTGGGGCCCTCAGGCCCTATATACTCAGAACAGCAGTATACAGGCGGTGCAAACAAGACAGGGACTGTGTAGGTTTGTTGTGTTAAGTAGAATCTGTTTGTAATTTTGAAGTATTACATTTTTAAAGTGTAGCTCCAGTCAAAAAATCTATTTTTAAGCTTTTTGGAAAACATAGGGAAGGGTTATCACCCCTGTATAATTTTTTTTGCCGTCTGTCTTTTTTCATCTCCTTTCCTGTTGTCTCCTTCCTTTCGCAAGTAGGAGACGTTTGTAAGTTGGATGTTTGAAAGTAGGGGCCTGCCCTGTATGCTCTGCAGAAATTTGGGCCTAAGGTGTTGGTGTTCCCACAACACTGCAAGTCCTCAAAGTGACTCTTGGTGGACGCTGAAATGCCCTGCTGTGAACTATTATATCAAGAATTGTAATTACATGCCATTGTTGAACAGTGGTAGAAAAATTGGGCCTTTGGTGGTTGTGGTTGTGGTGGTGCTGGTGCCACAACACTGTAAGTCCTCACAGTTACTCACAGTGGGCGCTGGAATGGGCCCTGCTGTAAAATATTATATCAAGAATTGTAATTACATGCACCTGTTAAACAGGGGCTGAAAAATTGGGCCTTAGGCACTGGTGCCCCAACACTGCAACACCTCACAGAAACTCTAGTTGGAGAGCAGGAATGAGCCCTGCTGCAAAGTATTGCATCAAAAATTGTAATTACACGCCCCTGTTAAACAGGGGATGAAAAATTGGGCCTTAGGCACTGGTGCTGGTGCCATGACACTGGAACCACTCACAAATACTGTAGTAGAGCGCAGCAACAAACCCTCCTGCAAAATATAGCATAACATTTTTTTAATTAAACGCCCCTGTTAAACAGGGGCTTAAAAATTTGGCCTTAGGCACTGGTGCTGGTGCCACGACACTGCAACCTCTCCCAGATACTCAATTGGAGTGCAGAAATGAGCCCTGCTGCAAAGCATTGCATCAAAAATTGTAATTACGCAGCCCTGTTAAACAGGGGCTGAAAAATTGGGCCTTAGGCAGTGGTGCTGGGGCTGGTGCCACAACACTGCAACCCCTCACAGATACTCTAGTTGGAGTGCAGGAAAGAGCCCTGCTGCAAAGTATTGCATCAAAAATTGTAATTACATGCCCCTGTTAAATTGGGCCTTAGCCACTGGTGGCGGCACCCATAACCAAAAACGTTCTTCAAAGCTATCAGCAGGATCATTGAGAAAGAAGGGGATAGTCAGTCAACATAACAGGACAGTCACTCAGCATCAGCATAGTCTTGAAGGGATGTGACATTTCAAAAAAAATTAATCGGTTACATCAGCTTCAGGTGCTTGGTAGCTGGTGGTGATCCAACACTGATTCATCTTTATGAAGGACAGTCGATCAACCGAGTCGGTGGACAGGCGCATCCTGTGATCGGCTACAAAGCCTCCAGCAGCACTGAATGTGCGTTCCGAAAGAACGCTGGATGCAGGACAGGCCAGTAGCTCAATTGCATACTGTGCAAGCTCTGGCCAGTGATCCAT
This sequence comes from Lithobates pipiens, assembly GCF_037356315.1. NCBI lineage: Eukaryota > Metazoa > Chordata > Amphibia > Anura > Ranidae > Lithobates > Lithobates pipiens. The sequence goes on from NW_027507748.1 coordinate 421,484,040, forward strand.
CCTCAAGACCCAGTAACCCAGAGGATTTTCGGTACGAAAGGTGTCCAAGTCTGATCTTGCCCTTAGGTATTCCTGCACCATGTAAATCAGACGCTGGCGATGGTTGCTGGAACTGATCATACCTTGGGGCTGCAGACTAAAAAATTGTCTGAAAGCATTGGTCAGATGGCCACCTTCTTCACCACTCCTTCTGTGACTGACCGAAGCCTCAGCAACACGTTGTCCAGGACCAGGAGTTTGTAACCTCCCAGTCTCTAGGAACGCGTTGCACAGACTTTTCTGCAAGGCCTCCCGGAGATGTCTCATCCTCTGCTCCCTCTGCGATGGCAAGATAAGGTCCGCAACCTTACCTTTGTCCCTTGGATCCAGGAGAGTTGCCAGCCAGTAATGATCCCTCTCCTTGATCCGCTAAATATGAGGATCCTTCCGCAGGCTTTTCAGTATCAGGGAGGCCATGCAGCGTAGGTTAGCTGAGGCATTCGGTCCGGAGTCCTCTGGGTCACTAAGGACAATATGATCCACAGCCACCTCCTCCCAGCCACGTACAAGTCCACAGGTTTCTTGGGACTGTAAATAATCCCTAAAAGACTGCTGCTGCTGCTGCTGCTGATGATGTGTGCCAGGCTTCACCTCCATGCTGACACAATCCTCCTCCTCTTCCTGTTTGATCGGCGGGACAGCAGGAACACTGTCTGGATAAAGGGGGTCTTGAGAGGCAAGGAAGTCCTCCTCTTCCTGCCTCTGTTCTGCCTCAAGTGCCCTGTCCACTATTCCACGCAGCGTATGCTCCAACAGGTGGACAAGAGGTACAGTGTCACTGATGCATGCACTGTCACTGCTCACCATCCTCGTGGCCTCCTCAAATGGTGACAGGACAGTGCATGCATCGATGATCATGGCCCAATGGCATGGGGAAAAAAGTGAGCTCCCCTGACCCTGTCCTGGTGCCGTAGTCGCACAGGTACTCATTGATGGCCCTCTGCTGAGTGTTCAGCCACTGCAGCATGGCCAACATTGAGTTCCACCTGGTGGGCATGTCACAGATAAGGCGGTTCTTGGGCAGGTTCAACTCCTTTTGGAGCTCAGCCAGCCGAGCACTGGCATTATATGACAGGCGAAAATTAACACAGACTTTCCTGGTCTGCCTCAGGACATCCTGTAAGCCTGGGTACCTGCCCAAGAACTGCTGCACCACCAAGTTAAGCACGTGAGCCACATAGGGCACATGGGTCAGTTGTTCCTGTCGGAGGGCAGAGAGGAGGTTGGTGCCATTGTCGCAAACCACCATTTATGGCTTAAGCTGGCGTGGAGTCAACCACCTCTCAGCCTGCCCCTGCAGAGCTGACAGAATATCTGCCCCAGTGTGGCTCCTGTCCCCCAAGCACACCAGCGCAAGCATGGCATGGCATTTTTTTGCCTGCGTACTTGCGTAGCCCCTTGAACGCCTATGGAGCACCACTGGTTCCGAGGACAAAGCACAGGAAGAGGCCATGGAGGAAGAAGAAGAGGAGGGGGTGGAGGAGAGAGGTATGTCACAACCAGTAGTAGCATTTTGGAGGCATGGTGGTGGAACAACCTCCAACACTACTGCACCTTGTCCTGCATCCTTCCCAGCTGCCAGAAGAATGACCCAATGTGCAGTGAAAGATAGGTAACGTCCCTGTCCATGCTTGCTGGACCATGAGTCAGCGGTAATATGTACCTTACCGCTGACCACCCTGTCCAGCAAGGCATGGACATTGCCTTCCACATGCCGATAGAGATCCGGAATCGCCTTCCATGAGAAAAAGTGGCGTTTGGGAACCTGCTACTGAGGAACCGCACATTGCACAAACTCACGGAAGGGGGCCGAGTCTACCAACTGAAAAGGCAGCAGTTGAAGTGCTAGCAATTGAGCCAAGCTAGCATTCAACCGCTGGGAATATGGATGGCTGGGAGTGAACTTCTTTTGACGGTCCAGCAGCTGGGGCAGGGAAATTTGCCTGGTACAATCGGACGTGGGTGTACAGCTAGCAGAGTGCCCGCAAGTACTTGGATGTGACACACCTAATTCTACACCTTTATTCCTCTCAGTGCAGGTTTCAGAGAGGACTGAAGGTATAGTGGGGTTGGAGATCCCTGCTGATGAGGAGCAAGGAGAGGTCCGCTTTGTTCTTTGGTGTGGGTCTTTAAGTTACGCGTGCCAACGAGCTGCATGCAGGTCAACATATGTCTGATCAAGCATGTGGTGCCCAAACGGCTGATGTTTTGGCCATGTGAGATACGCTTGAGACATATGTTGCAAATAGCGGCGGTGCAATCTGATGCACTCGACTCAAAAAAGGCCCACACCAAAGAACTTTTGGAACAACGCGCAGAGGCAGCGCCCTACATGGGCGGAGCTCTGCGGTGTGATTCAGTCGGTGTGCTGCCCTTAAGCTTGCCCCAGAGGGCATCCTGCCTCGTGGGAGATGTGCCTCCTCTCTCCTATCAGGCACCTACGCGGAGTCAGTGACCTCATCATCCCCTCCCTCCTCATCACTGGAGCAAACCTGGCAGTATGCTGCAGCTGGTGGAACATGACTGCCAGATTGCTGTCCTTCTTGAGCATCCCCTCTCCCTGGGTTCATGCTACTGCCTTCCTCTAGCTGGGTATCATCATCAGAGCCTTCAAAACACTAGGCATCCTCCTGCAGCATGTACCCAACACTATGCTCAAACGGTTCGGGGTACTCCTCAGGAGGACATGGTGGGTCTAGGGAAGGAGTGACTGATGCCATTGAGACAATGGAAGAGGCTGCGTTGGCAGCTGCTTTGCCAGTACCCTGAGCCTGGGTGAGAGAGGATGAGGAGGGCTTGGTCATCCACTCTACCAAGTCTTTGGCATGCTGCAGCTCAAGATGTCCAGCTGCTGAAAATAAGGACAAGCGTGTCCCATGGCCACGTGCTTATGACAATGCACCGCATCCACGATGAGCACTGTTGCTTCTAGACACAGAGCTTTAGGTGCACACTGAGCAGATGACACAGTACACCGACTGTAATTACTGCAGCTGCCTGCCTGTGGTATAGGATCTTAAGAACATGAGCAATTGGGGTAGCTTCAGGTGTATACTGTGCAGCCGGCACAATACACCGACTGTAACTGCTGCAGCTGTCTGTGGTATAGGAACAGAACAACACCAGCAATTGGGGGTAGCTTCATGTGTATACTGTGCAGGAGGCACAGTACACCGACTGTAACTGCTGCAGATGCCTGTGGTATAGGAACAGAACAACACCACCAATTGGGGGTAGCTTCAGGTGTATACTGTGCAGGTGGCACAATACACCGACTGTAACTGCTGCAGCTGCCAGTGATATAGGAACAGAACAACACAAGAAATTGGGGGTAGCTTCAGGTGTATACTGTGCAGGGGGCACAATACACCCACTGTAACTTCTGCAGCTGCCTGTGGTAGAGGAACAGAACAACACCAGCAATTGGGGGTAGCTTCAGGTGTATACTGTGCAGGGGGCATAATACACCCACTGTAACTGCGATAGGTTCAATCACAAGAAATATAGACACTGTCCCTGCATATCCTTCTCTCTATGAACGCCGCAATGCACTACACAAGGCTGCCGCACAGACGGCCTTATATAGTGTGGGGCGTGTACTAAACCCCCTGAGCTATAATTGGCCACAGGCATAATTGGCCACAGGCATCCTGCATCCGGCATAGCCCACACGTCACATCAGCAGCATCCACGTTGCAGAGATGTGACATCACCACGCTGTGCGGGTGTCCTAGGATGCTGATCCTCCCTCACCCTTCCTGGGCTCGTCGTGGAGACACCGCCGTGCGCCATTGAACTTGGGGGTGCTCGTTTTTTGGCTTCGCCCCACTTCTGATTCCCGGACTTCTATTGGCCATTGGACTAATATAAGTAGATACACTCTTCAGGTGTTCCTTGCATGTGGCCTACTGTGAGGGGAGTTGGACCTATGTAGAGACCTTTCCACACCGAGGTAATGTTAGCATTTATATGAGTCTGGTCAACATTTAGGGCATGCATTTTATGCTTTCCTGTTGAGCAGTCATAGGCCTCTGCCTAGTCCAATTCTCACTAGTATTATATATTATATTTTTACTTTTGCAGTATTTTTAGCTCTGTTTGCCTCTGGCTAAGTAGGAATTTTCCATCATTTGAGCTCTGTGACCACTCTACATTTTACAGTGGTCAGGTCCCTCCTCCATATACCCCGCAGCCCACTCTGTCCAGGTAGGTATTTATATAACTTCATGTTTAATTATTGGTATATTTGGTTTAACCTTGGGGATGTCTTATGCCCTGTACACATGGTCGGACTTTCCGACGGAAAATGTGCGATCGGAAATTCCAATTGTGTGTGGGATCCAATGGACTTTTTCCGTCAGAATTTTGGACACACAAAGTTTGAGATCTGGATCTAAAATTTTCCGACAACAAAATCTGATCGTGTGTAGACAATTCCGACGCACAAAGTGGCACTCATGCTCAGTATAAATTACGAGACGAAAGCTATTGGCTACTGGCCTCTTTATAGTCCCATCGTATGTGTTCTACGTCACCTCATTCTGAATGATCGGATTTTCCGACAACTTTGTGCGACCATGTGTATGCAAGACAAGTTTGGGCCAAAATCTGTCGGAAAAAATCTGACGGATTTTGTCATAGGAATGTCCGACCGTGTGTACAGGGCATTCGATTTATTCTATTATATCCTTGAAATGATATCATTATTTATATTTATATTTTCCTTTTTGTATTTTTTCTTTAACACCTCAAGCCATCCTTTGAGCCTAGCACCCAGGTTTTTTTGGGGGTGCTGCCTAGAGAGTGTCCTTTGTGAATTGATGTACTTTGTGAGCAGCTTGGTTTTTCCATCAAGTGTGCTTTTCTATCCAAGCTCATATGGTCACCCCTGAGGTCACAGCAGATACTCAAATGTTTTTAATATGGATGCAATACCTTGTGGTAAATCTTCTTGCAATGTGCAGGGTCATTGAAGGGTTAGGGTTATTGAAATATTCAATCACTGTCTGCTAAATATTTCAATGTCATGATTATGTATTTTTACATTTATGTTTTCTCAATTATAGACGCATTATCATCTTGATGCAACCATTTACCCCTGAAGAAGAGAACTATTACGATAGATTCAAAAAGTGTTGGGTTAGCTCTCTAGTTACAATTGTTTCATTTGAGTATTGGTTCCCACGCATTGTAATCTGTTTACCATTGTACTTGCCCCTCTCTTCTTGCATCCTGTATTTTTCATGTCCTGCATTCAACTGTGATTTTTTTACTCTATTTAATAAATAAGCAGCACTTTTTTGATATACTATACTGTTTGATCTTACTGAAGCGGCGTCCTGTTTAAAGTCCCAATTAGAGGAAACACTTTTCAGTGATTTATCATTCAAATAATACAGTGTTGCATGACCACGCAATTGTCATTTAAAGTGCGACAGCACTGAAAGCTGAAAATTGGCATGGGCAGGAAGGGGGTGAAGGTACCCTGTATTTAAGTGGTTAAAGGCTAAAAAGAGTATAGATTCCCTGATAGCACTCAATTACACTGTACCTTTTAACCATACTTATCTAGTATTGCCTTGAAGCTAATTGCAGGGCACCAAATTCTGTTATTATTTCTATGGATGATAACTGTATAACAGGGATAAACATGTACTGTATGTAAGGCACAGTTAAGAAAAATACAATCATTTGAACTGATATGATAGTAATGTTATAAAAGAAAGTTGCCATTCAGAGAGTATGCTGATTTAAAAAATTTACACATTTCTTAGAATAATATCTGGATGATCACTTACGTCAAAAGTTCTCCATGGAACTATAAGAAGAGAAAACACAACAAGAAATGTTAACAAATCCAACATGTCCTGTCTTGCAAGAAATGTTAGTCTGACAAGTGAAATTTCCTTTAACTAATAAGATCACCTAAAATCAAGTTTAAGCTAGATACAACCTGCACAGATAATTTGGGTGAAGGCATTGTGCAATATTTGTTTTACTAAATTGGAGAATGTTATTTTTTGAAGACTAGCTTGAATCTAAGTCTAATGAGCCAGAAAAGTCCTTTCTACTGTGAGATAAAAGATGAAAAGAAGAGACAAATATTCCATGTTGACATTGATCCTATTTATTAAATTATGTAGTCACAAAAGTGTTCTTTTTTTCAGGGGTTCAGTGACTTGGGGCACATACAGGCTGTCAAGGAAAGAGTGGGCTTAGGATGCTTGAAGAACATCCCTCAAAGTACCAAGTTTGAGGAATTGTACTTCCAGACCTTGCATTGCATATACAAGGCATGCTTGTTTTTGCATGCATGGGCCATACCTGGCCATTATTGTACAATGCACACAATGTCCCTTTGGAGAGCATACAAAGCACTGAGAAATGCTATCTGTGTTAACGCTGGCTCTGGATGCCCTTTTGTATCCAGTCCCCCTTTACACAAATGCATATGCTTTAAAACATTTGGAGAATTTTCTAGCAATTTCATCTACTTATAGCGTTTACATAAACCATCAAACAAGTCTGGGCAGCCTACCACTAATAATTTTTGTCAAGATTGTAAATTGAAGAGAATGGTAATAACCTTGATCTGTTGAGTAATTTCCTGTAAAGCAAAAGCTGGCCTATAGTGGTTCAAATGGCTAGCAAATTGCAAGAGTGTATGGCCATCATCTCTTATATAGATAGATGCACATCAATAACCAGTGTAGACTTGCAACATATTTTGCAATGTGATCATGCAATTTTTGTAGCAAATTTAGAATTATTGCCAAGTACGCGGGGTTACAGCATACCTATAAAATCCATTTCATTTTATCCAGTTACATTGTTGTACAGCAACTGTTCAAATCTTTTTTTTATTGAAGAAGGATACATATATAGCCAAAACTTTATCAAGTAATAACTTTATCAAGTTAATTCTTGCTGCCTGTTTCCAACTAGGGAGCTTTCCCTTCACATGCAGATGCAACAGGAACTGAAAGGAAAACTCCCGAAGGGTGAGGGGAATTCCCATCTTAGACAGTTGTCACCAGAACATTTGTTCTCATTGCGAGATTTTCCTTCACCTCTTCCATTCGTGACAACTTTAAAATTTAAGATTTACTTATACGTTCTGGCATGGTGGCAATGGTCATTTACCAGGACCGATAGAGGGGTAAACACAGACTGAAATAAAAATTTCACAGAGGGTCTAAATCTTCTCCATTCTATCCAAAAACTCTATCAAAAAAAAGTTTTGCCTTTACATGCTCTTTAAGAGATGAGTTCTGGTTGGTAGGGATGGGTTGCTTCACATTGTGCACTGTTAACACACTCCCTTATTATAAGCATCAATTATTGAAAACAAAGTAATGGAGCGGCCTCAGACGTGTGTGCTGACATTATCATGGGGACTGTGTGATAATGTTGTTTTCCAGGTTCCTTGTCTGCCTGGGAAACTCAACTCACACATGCAGCCTCCCACTCAGAAGTAAGATGGGCACCACCTCCATAGAGTTAGCACATAGACACCAGATGTTTACTGCTGCAACATGCCTTTCATGGGTTCTTTGCCAATTAACTGTATTTCTATCTACTTGCACAGTGGTCAACATTTGTTAATGTACAATGAATTCACATATGATGAATGGCTTAGCTGCTTTAAAGCTGAAGTTTAGAAAAGAAACACTCTCTAAGCTTTAGTGAGCTAACCTACCTCTCCTATAGAAATATTCATTGCAGGGATGCCTGTCCTCTTCCTGTCTCTAAATGTTCCAGTTTTGGGTCTTCTGTGAAAAAATGTCAGAGGAGGCATCCAAAGACCAATATGAATCCATAATATGCAACGGAAAAGAGCTCCAAATATTGCAATAATGTCAAGAAAACGTCATTTATTAAAACCACAAAGGTCTAATAGTAATACACTTACAAGAAGGCAAAATAAAAAGCGCATTGGTATGGTAAACAGTCGCCAAGCATATCCCAGTCATGGCAGACATAAGGATGGACACTGTGTCTCACCTGACCAACAAGCCAGTACACTCAGAGCGCCACTTCCGGTGATACATAAAACGTCACCTCCGTTTGCCGTACATCCATGTGCCGATGCGTTTCATCATTATTGACGAAGATGAATTCATAATGAAGAAACGTGTCACTATGTGGTTTTACTAAATTAAGTTTTCTTGACGTTGTTGCACTGTTTGGAGTTCTTTTTTACTTTGCATATTATGGATTTCTATTGGTCTTTGGATGCTTGGATAGATTGACGGGATATCCACAACCCTGAGGGGTACAATTCTCTTTTTGCCAAACATGAGAGTATGAGGCAAATAGTGTCAGTGTGTGTATATCCAGTTGGGGAAGTGGAGACACGTTTTTCTATCACGTGGTGTGGTGTCAAGTCACTCGAGTAACTGATTTCTTTATCCAGTTATGGACATCATTTATTATGGGCTAATTATTTTTATGCTCATCGTTTATGCACTATCATTCACTGGGTGTGTAATATATATGTGTATTGTTCAAATTATTGCATGTTCAGCGCCACTATTTACCTTGAGGTTATTTTTGATAGATTTTGTTTATTTTCATTATTTCTCTTAAATTGGCCGCTTCATTTATATTAGGTTTCTCTGTAGTGCAGTCATAAGATATAAGGTTGTGGCACATTGTGAGATCTAATTTTTTTTTTACCTTACCAAAAAAAAAAAAAAAAAGACAGTAGGCGTCTAATTGGTTGCTACAGACAATCCCTGAGAGTCACAAAGAGTGTCATAGACACCTTAGAATACTGTCTTTCCTCTACACAACAAATGCTGGTGTTTGTTCATGTATCTTTTGGGAACAGGTGAATTCATTTGTTGTTGGAGATATGGTGGGGGCACTAAGGTCAAAGTGTCCATATTGCACATCATGCTCCTGTTACGTGAATGGTGTCATTAAGGGAGAGCATGGCCCTTGTAATTCATTAGGAATTTGAGAAGGAAAGACAGCAAAATAGGACACAATTTAGGAGGATATAAATCTAGCCATTAGATACACTATAAGGTTTTTACTTGAAGACATATGGCTCAGGATTCAGAACCTCTACGTGTCCGTAATTAGATTAGAAAAAAAGATGAACTATAATTTGTCCAGGAAATCATCTTTAAAAAATCCCCAAGTAGACAGGAAGTTACTTCTGTGTGTATTCAGTGAGCTATAGTCATTTGGATAATGATCAAATAACTGACCTTTCTTACAGGGCATATCTCTACTTTTGCACATGTTGCAATATACAAATATAGTGCTACCCCCGCAGGAGCCAATTGGTAGATTGGGTTCTTTGTTCTTTACCTCAACTCGGTGAACGACCTCAGCCCTTCTGACACACCAGATTAAAGGGGTTGTAAAACTTTGTTTTTTTATTTTCTAAATAGGTTCCTTTAAGCTAGTGCATTGTTGGTTCACTCACCTTTTCCTTTGATTTCCCTTCTAAATGTTTTTTTTTTCTTTGTCTGAATTTCTCACTTCCTGTTTCTCCTCAGTAAACTTCACACCATTATCCGAGCGGTGTTTAGTCAGCCAGAACAGCTTACTGAACAGCTTACTGAGGAGGAACAGGAAGTGAGAAATTCAGACAAAGAAAACAAAGAAAAAAAAACAAAATTCTAAATATTATCCAGCTTTACATGCAAGACACATCATAAATGGATTAATCCATACAAGTAAAGAAGGATGGAGGTCACCATGTTGTGGTAAGTACTAATGCCAGCTACTGGCTTCAAAAGTATCTATAGTGTAAATTAATATGTGTAAGTATGACAAATCAGATGCTACTGCCTCAGAATAGTGTTAAAGGTCCAGTGAAGGGAAACCCAAAAAGCAGGGTAAATAGGAAATATTGGCTGCTGTGAACAAGAAGTGAAACAAGTGCACTAAGAATTGTATAAATGATTTCCTTTTTAAAAGGGGGATGAGAAATAAGATGAAAGATGTAAAAAACAGAAAAGTGTGATAAAGCCAATTCCCCGATATGTTACCTTGTGATACTGCGTGGCACCATAATCAAAGTGTGATGTGCAGTATGAACAGACAGTGTAGTTGAATCTCCTATATAATCCAAGTGGGGGTGCCTTTTATGCAACCAGCATATCCCACAGATCCCCACCAGTATCACGCTGGTATGATATGTAGTGGGAGGCTTCCGCCGCCAAATAATTCATGGCGGCTCCTTTTTACCAGTATCACATAGGTTGAACTTGACACCATATGTAAGTCACTTTGGGTTGAATAATCTCCTTCCTTTTTTGTGTATTTTTTTTAAACATTAAAATGATTTTAAAGGCAGAAGGTTTTCCGGCTTTTACAAGCAGATATATATATAAACTTCTGTAATTTCTTGCTTGCTGTGTACAAATATTCCACCGCTCTGCTTCTACCACACTTCTTAGGTATAATAATTAAGGATGAGCTCAGGCACAACACGTGCAGAACCCGCCAAGGAAGTTGGCACTGAGGAGCGCTAATCACAAGCAGTGAGACATTTCTCGATGCACAGCTGCAGAGATCGGGAAATGTCTCACTGCTTGTGATTAGCACTGTGCAATGCCGACTTCCCTGTGGGCTTTGCATGTGCCGTTTGCAAACACGCCTGAGCTCATCTTTAATAATAATCTGCACGGGGGCGTGTCCAAGATGGCCACGTGAGCAGACATGCTTCCCTGAGCTCTGCTAGAGATTCATCTGTAGCTTTTCTCCTGCCTGGACTGTTTAGCCTTGTGTGTGAGGAATTAACTATATATGCCTTCCAAATCGACCAGGAAGCCGAAAGGGGGTAAAAAGCTCAGTTTTCCCCAGAGTGTGCCTGAGGTTGACAGCCCTAGCCTGCGTGCGGCGGGAACCCCGGAATGGAGATCCAACATGGCCACTCAGACCGAACCTTTGGAGAAAGCCTCTCTACCATCCCCTGGTATCCCTGAAGTTATGGCAGCCATCACGGCCTGTCAGACAGCACTAACAGGGAAGTTGGAGGCAGTACAAATGGACACTGGCCTAATTAAACAGGACTTAGACAAAATCCGTGCCCGGCTGTGGAACAGCAGGTCAGCCACGTGGAAGACGTGGTGGAGGAGAACACCTTGGCAATCCGCAGGAACGCTGGGCTCCTCTCTTCGCACCATGATCCTGAGGCTCCTCAACTTCAGAGACCAGGACAAGCTTCTGCGGGCTGTGTGAGGGGTGAAGGAGCTCTCCTATCAGAATGGCAAGCTGCTCCTGTTCCCGGATTACACAGTCAAAACACAGAAACAGCGCCGATCATTCGATGGAGTCAAGGCAGCCATGAGGGCGAAGGGCATCAAATATAGCGTCCTCTTTCCAGCAAAACTGCCGGTGGTGGACGGCGCATCGATTTGGTTTTTCACCAATCCCAGGGATGCCGCATTTTGGCTGGATTTACTACCACCAGCACACTGAAAGTGGATCGTCTATTTTGGCAGGTATCTCCTGCAGCAAATTATGGGACAAGCTGACTGACCTGGAGCCTTTTGTTATCCCTTGCTACTGTGCCCAAAAGTTTTGGTTACTTTCCAAATTTGATTTCTACTGGGCCACGAGTTCTGATTGCTGACTACCAGGTCAGGCTGCGGTAGGTCCTGCCCCCCCCTTGATGTCCAGGGGTGGTGTTCACTTACAAATTCTACTACATCGGACTGTCAGGTAATTGTAGCCCCCCCCCCCCCCCGAATGGCTCAGATGTTCTGAACTTTCCTTCCGCACATGGATGAACTGCACTTTTGTCCTATACAGGGACTAGTTACAGGACGGTTTATTGGGGGTGATTGGGGGAAAGGGAGGGAAAAAATTGTTTTTATTATTTTTAAATACTCCCTTTTTCCTCCTTTCTTTTTTTCCCCAATTTGGTTTATATATCTCTGGCATCTCTCATTGGGAAGGTTGCTGTGTGCTCCCACTTTTCTGGGGTTGGCGGATGCCCCCTCGTGCACAGTTGCTGGCGGGGGGTGTCTATCTATTCCTGACTGCTGAGCACACGTCCATTGAATCAGTTCTCTCTGAGGAGACTGGGTTTGGGTATCCATGCATGACTCTGGTTGGGGGGGGTCTGCATGGTGGGGGGGGTGGTTCTTTCGTTGCTGACCTTTTCTTGTGTTTTGTTTTGTTTTTCATGGTTCCTTTTTTGGAATTTTTGCTAAGAAATGTCAGTATGCTTAATGTCATGCATGTACCACAGATGCTGCAGCCTCATGCTTGAGCTAGAGATAGATTAAATGTGGTTTATCGCGGGAGTCAAGGGGATGCCCCCGTTGCACATGCTTGATGGTGGCGCTCCCCATGCCATTAACTTTATGTCTTCTGGATATGGCTAATTTCACAGTTCTTTCATGGAATGTCCGAGGACTTAATTCGGCAGTGAAGCGTTCCCTTGTATTCAGGTATCTCAAAAAATATAACCCCCACATTTGTATCTTACAGGAGACCCACCTTGTGGGCTCCCGAATCCTTGGTTTAATTAGCATTAGCATTAGGTTTAGCATTTTGGTCAGTAAATCCCTCCCCTTTAAGCTCTTGCATATCAAGACAGACCCGGGCCGAAGATATACAGTTCTACATGCTAAAATTGCTTCTACAAGCTATGTGATAGTTGGGATATACCTGCCACAACCTGCTGATATCTCTCTCCTATATGACCTTATGCAGCATGTTAGATCACATGATACGCAGAATGTTATTTTTATGGGGGACTTTAACCTGGCTCCATGTCCAACTATGGATAGGTTCCGGCCTCTGAGTAGACGATCACCTGATCTTTTGCAATGGGCCATGCCATTTGAGCTAGTAGATGCCTCGCGAGATTGGTTGGACCAAGAAATATCGTTGGAAGAGGTACAGATGGCTATGTCTCAAATGCAGTCTGCAAAAACCCCTGGGGCAGATGGAATCCCAGTAGAATTTTACTCCACATATCAAGAGCTTCTTGCCCCAAGATTCACTCGCTTGCTGGGAGAATTCTCCCAGGGGGCTCCCTCCCAGAGTCAATGTCTGAGGCAGTTATTTTGTTGGTGCCCAAACCAAACCAAGTAAGGACCCCAATGACACAGGTCCTGGATGAGCTCATCCTTGTTGACCAGACGGGATTCATGCCTGGGAAGGGTACTGATATTAATCTGAGGCGCCTGTTTCTTAATATGTCCACTGCCCATGACAACAGTGGGTCTAGAGTCATTGCCTCATTGGACGCCAACAAGTCATTTGACTCTGTGGAGTGGGGCTACCTCTGGGGGGTGCATATGGGCTCGGGGCTCAATTTTTGAACTGGCTGATGCTACTCTACCAGTCGACTATGGCCTGTATTCACACCAACGTTAGGGTCTATGAGGGCTTTCCATTACAGTGGGGCATGCACCAGGGCTGCCCCCTTTCCCTTTTTGCCTTAGCATTGGAGCCATTGGCCATCTTGCTCCGGGCCTCCCAGTAGGTAGTGGGGTTGAAGGTTGGCTCCTTGGAGGAAATAATGTCGCTCTATGTGGATGACACTCTGCTTTAGACTCGGACTCCTCATTGAGAGCTGATCTGGTCCTTTTTGATGGTATTCGGATGCTTCTCGGGGGGTCCAAATGAATTGGTCCAAATTGATCCTTTTTCCTTTAGATAATGCATCAAGAGACAGGGTGGCCCCTATCCCATTGAAATGGGTTGATACCTTCAAGTATTTAGGTGTCCACATTCATCGAGATCTTCACAATTTCTACGATGTTAATATAAATCCTGTGCTAGAGCAGCTGAAAGTTAGGTGTGCTACATTGGGGACCCTTCCATTGAACCTGTTGGGATGCATTAACCTTATAAAGATGGTCTTTCTCCCTAAGTTTAACTGTCTTTTTAGGAACTCCCCGATCTGGTTATGCGGTTCCTTTTTTCGAGACCTCAACAAATGCATTAGGACGTTTATTTGGGGGGCTCCATTGCACGTTTGGCTAAGTCCACCCTGTGTCTTCCGGCGTGGTGTGGGGGGCTGGCGCTACCTAATTTCGAGACATATTTTTGGGTGGCTATCTCGGTTTCGATCGGTTGGTGGTTTGTTCGTTCAAGGTCCAACGCAGCGGTGTGCCTGGAGGCGACCCTGTTGTGTTCATTAAGAAATTTGGGGAACTGGGGCCTAAACCAACTTACCGCTCCCAACTAGAACAACTCTTATGTATGTATTTATGCCTTATGCCTATGTATTTCAGATACTGGCAGTTACGCCACGCAGCTAGGGCTCAGTTTCCTGGGCATATTGATGTCATCATGGATCCCATAGAGGAAATCTTGGCCCAGGAGGCTATGCCTAAGCCCCTCTCTTCTCTCTATACTTTGTTGCTCAGCCTTGAGTCTCTCAAGTTGGAGAGGCTCTGGGAGGCATGGAAAAGAGACATTCTCACATGGAATGGAAAGGGAGGATTGGAATGAATGCTTAGAGGATAGTTTGGGGTTGGTTATCTCTTCAAGAGATAAATTGATACAAACCAAATTCTTACACAGGGTATACTATACCCCACATAGATCGCACAGACTGTTTCCCCAGAGAGAACCCCTGTGCAGTAGATGTCGGATAGAAATTAGCAAAAAAAGCACTGATTTCCACATGTTTTGGAGCTGTCCCAAGGTGGCGCAATTTAGGGCGGCAGTTTTCGAAGCTATCAATGAGCGCCTTCAATTGTCCTTGGTGGTATCCCATGGGCTAGCCTTACTCTGGATTCAAGAGGATGACCAGATGCCTTGCTATACTAAGCTTTTGGTTTCTTACCTATTGTACTATGCAAAAAGGGTCATACTACTCAAGTGGAACTCCCCCCTGCCTCCACCAATGACACTTTGGGAATCTTCCATAAATGAGGCTCTGTCATTGTATAAAATGACATATCTTAATAGGAAATGCCCCAAGAAGTTCGATGGTATATGGCTGCCATGGACGGCATTAGGCGTTTGGGGCCCTCCGTCCATGTTGGGTGGTTGTCCGTCCACCCCCCCCCCGATCCCAGTTCCCATGTCCATTTACCCTTTCTCTTCTACTAGCTACAACGACTATAGTCATATGACTTCTTGAGATTGCTGCTGAATTCTTTACGATATCTCTATGTAGTTGAATTCACTGTTACCGTTACGCTTCCTGGACTGCTACTTGACTGTAAGGAGATGTATATTTATCATTTCAGATTTGTACCATGCTTCAATGACTGTAATGATGTTACTTGTTTGACTTGTCTTTTTTACAATAAACTGAAATTTTTTACAGTGAAAAATAATAATCTGCACACCTCCACCAGCTGTTATGCCTGCTCACCTCAACAATGAGCCAAAAAATCTCTGAATGAAAGCGGCCTCCTTTCTCTTCAATTCAATATCAGTTCTCATGCTCCAGCCTATTTAGACAACTCACAGACAAGATATTTCCCCTCAGGATATGGTTCGTATTAATGCAAATACAAATGCAAGAAACAGTGCTCTCCATCTCAATCATTTATTCAAAATCCCCCTTAAAATATTGCACTTACAAGAATAAAAAAGATAAAATCGCTTATCACAATGTTACATGATGTCCGCTCGCTCACCACTCTTATGGTGTGACATCATGGGCTGGGCTCCTCCCCTCTACACGTATATGGCCTTACGATTTGGCTTGACTTTGCCGATCCCTTATATGTGCTTGTGTCTCCACGGTAACCTCCCAAGATTTCCCCGGCAGTCAGAGTGATTACAGGAACGCCCACCTCCCATAGACCATGGAAACTATATTTCTGCTACACCCCGCTCCAAATGCTAAAGAGCGCCGCTACCACCCCAATCCTACGGAATTTTTAAACCACCCCATCCCAAGATGGATAACACTATAAGGACTAGCCTGTGTACAATCTATAAATGAGATACATTCTACATCAACTAAATTAAACATAGACAGTGTATACCATTCCTTTACTGTTAATTTTTAATTTTATATTTTTCTTTTTCTGTACCCGCCGACAAATCCTATCCTTTTTATAACTACCACCTTTTCTTCTTATTTCTCTTATATGCCGCATATTTTATAAAAAAGATGTATATTGTATTAATATTATAACTATTTAAAAACCTTATTAAAATTAATAAACTTAAAATGATACCACCCTATAGACCAGGAATAATTGTATTCTATTATATCTCGTAAAATATTACTATATAAAATATTACTTCTCTTATACACAATATAAGTTACATACAGTATAGCAATGCTGTCTCTCCACAGCCAGGTTGTACCAGCTTAAAAATATATAAGAACCACTCTACTTTTTGGTCATACTTGTGTGCAGCCTCTATGTACTACGTAGTAACATCACTAAGTTTTGGCCATGATGTTTTTGCACAGTTTTATATTGCAACTTTATTGTCACTTGATTGAGGGAGTTTTATTAGTTGATTATTTTTATATATACACAGCTTGCTGAGGGGGCGCTCAAAATTTTTATTTTATTTTAGGAAAACAAAAGTAATGTTAGAACTTCTGTAAATATAATACATCTTACCAAGACTCGGATTCCTCATTGAAGAGATGGAAATCTAAATATAACTCATGGGTGTCAGTTATTCTTTATAACCACATTAAAAGATTTTACAGGCTTTGGGAAGGTAATACATGGCTAATGGTGACCTTACTCTTTGCTTTATGAATGTATTCCTTATATAAAAGAATTTAAAGGCCAGATCATAGCCTAATTCAAATTTTAGAAATATTTAAAGTTATTGGAATTATAATTTTCTTGCCAGAAATACTCATTCTGTATTGTTTGCAGTTTTAATCATTATTTTTTGTCTCTTTCAACTTGTAGGCCTATTTTTAAAATTATTTCCCTTCCCTAATCGCTTTTTCGTGTTGATTTCCTGTTTAACACTTCTGTTTTCCTGTTCTCTCACATTAATTAAATGTTAACTGGTAAGTTTAGAAATTGAAAGCAATTTCTGTGATATGTATGAAAAGACTCTGAAGAAACAAAAACAGATCTTGCAATTGTATAATGTATGTATGCTTATATTACCATCTACAAAATGGCAAAATATATAAAAGGCCAAGGAGTTCATATCAGAAGCATGAAAGGAAAACTTTGCAACATACACACTTCTCTGCGGGTGTGCTTCATTAACTTTAGAGGACCCGGAGGAGGCTATGGTCACTGTAAAGTTCTGTGAAAACTATTGGTGCTATATGCAGTAAGAGAAAAAGTATTTGATCCCCTGCTAATTTTGTACATTTGCCCATTGACAAAGAAATGATAAGTCTATAATTTTAATGGTAGATTTATTTTAACAGTGAGAGACAGAAGAAAAACAAAGAAAAAGACATTTCAAAAAAGTTATAAATTGATTGGCATTTTAATGAGTGAAATAAGTATTTGATCCCATATCAATCAGCAAGATTTCTGGCTCACAGGTGTCTTCTATACAGGTAACGAGTTGAGATTAGGAGCAATATCTTAAAGGCAATGCTCCTAATCTCAGTTTGCTACCTGTATAAAAGACACCTGTCCACAGAATCAATCAATCAATAGGATTCCAATCTCTCCACTATGGCCAAGACCAAAGAGCTGTCAAGGATGTCAGGGAAAAGATTGTAGCCCTACACAAGGCTGGAATGGGCTACAAGGTTATCGTCAAGCAGCTTGGTGAGAGGATGACAACAGTTGGTGAAATTATTAATAAATGGAAGAAACACAAAATAATTGTCAATCTCCCTCGGTCTGGGGCTCCATGCAAGATCCCACCTTGTGAGGAATCAGCCCAGAACTACACGGGAGAATCTTGTCAATGATCTCAAGGCAGCTGGGACCATATTCACCAAGAAAACAATTGGTAACACACTACACTGTGAAGGACTGTAATCCTGCAGCACCAAGGTACCCCTGTCTAAGACCCCTTTCACACTGGGGTAGTGTGGGTGTTAGCGGTAAAGCGCCGCTAGTTTTAGCAGTGCTTTACCGCTGTTATAGCGGTGCTTTTCATTCGCCAGAGGGACACTTTTAACCCCCGCTAGCAGTCGAGGAAAGGGTTAATAGCGCCAGTTTTGCTGTGCTGCTGAATTGCTTTGCAGGTGCTTCCGCAGCGCTGCCCATTCATTGCAAAGGGCAGGAGCAGTGTAAACACCACTCCCGTACCGCCCCAAAGATGCTGCTTGCAGGACTTTTTTTCCCTTTCTGCAAGCACACCACCCCAGAGTGAAAGCACTTGGGCTTTCACTTTGGGGTGGCTTGAAAGGTGCTTTACACACGCTATTTTTAGCACTAAAATGCCTGAAAAGCAACCCAGTGTGAAAGAGGTCTAAGAAAACACACGTACAAGCTTGTCTGGAGTTTGCTAATGAACATCTGATTTATTCAGAGGAGAACTGGGTGAAAGTGTTGTGGTCAGATGAAACCAAAATCAAGCTATTTGGCATCAACTCAACTCGCCGTATTTCGAGGAGGAAAATGTTGCCTATAACCCCAAGAACACCATCCCCACCTTCATGGAGGTGGAAACATTCTGCTTTGGGAGTGTTTTTCTGCTAAGGGGACAGGACAACTTCACCACATCAAAGGGACAATGGACAGGGCCATGTACCATCAAATCTTGGGTGAGAACCTCCTTCCCTCAGCCAGGGCATTGAAAATCGATGGATCCAGCATGACAATGACCAAAATTACATGGACAAGGCAACAAAGGAGTTGCTCAAGAAGAAGCACATCAAGGTCCTGGAGTGGCCTAGCAGTCTCCAGACCTTAATCCCATAGAAAATATGTGGAGGGAACTGAAGGTTTGAGTTACCAAACATCAGCCTTGAAACCGTAATGACTTGGAAAGGATCTGCAAAGAGGAGTGGGACAAAATCCCTCCTAAGATGTATGCAAATCTCGTGGCAAACTACAAGACACATCTGACCTCTGTGATTGCCAACAACAGATTTGTCATCAAGTGCTAAGTCATGTTTTGCAAAGGGGTCAAATACTTATTTTACTCATTAAAATGCAAATCAATTTATAACTTTTTTGAAATGCGTTTTTTGTTGTTGTTATTCTGTCTCTCACTGTTAAAATAAACCTACCATTAAAATTATGGACTTTTTCAATTGTTTGTCAGTGGGCAAACATACAAAATCATCAAATACTTTTTCCCTCCCTGTAAATAACGAATAATAATAATTATAATACTACTACTACTAATAATAATAATAATAATGGGGGTGTTGGTAAAGAGTTTTAAAGCCCTGATTCAGTGACCAAAAATGCATCTATTGCATCTCTTGTGCATATTTAAAAGTAGATGTTAGAATTCATATATTGTTTAGTAAGTTATGGTATAGAATATTCATTTGGCAAAAATTTAAAATTTTTCTTAAAATTTCTAAATTCTTAAAAATTCTTAATTCTTCTTCTTGATAATATATTCTATTATGGTCGAGCATACTGTCTAGCTTTTATACAGTATTTTGAACGCTTCCCATTGTTCCCTGTACACAAAGCTATATTTACCATAATGACAGTCTTGGGCCTCAAGATTAGAGGGTGCAGCTCCAAGCATCAAAATGTACAACTCTAATGCTTTTATCATTACTTTAGTTACCTCTTCTAAACACCTTTGGATTTTGGTGTTGAAATTCAGCAGGAGATTCAAAGGGGGTCGTGAATGCTGGGTAATGAAATGAAGAATCACAAAACGTAATATAATTTCAGAAACATGAAACCAACTTCTACTTTTTCTTGTTTCGAGACCCGTACAGCTGAAAGGTACCGTAGTTTTGCATATGAAGCAAACCCCCATGTTGCTTCCAAGATTGTATTCTAGAATTATTATCATCTCAGAATAATAGTTTTGAACTCTTGCCATTAAAGATTACCACAGATGGAATAGAGAGGAAGTCTCCCATTGGGGACCCCTATTGGGATGACAGCTGTCAAAGAGAGGATTACCTTCCTACAGAGGGATTTCCTTACACTTCTTGTTGTATCTACCGGATAGGAAGTGAAGTGAACTCTCCCCATTGGAACACAGTAAATAAATAAATACATAACAGGGGATTTAACCTATACAAAACTAAAAACCAAACATTCAAGGCACTCTCAGCTGACAGTTTCGTGTGGCCAGACCCACGCTTTATTAGGGCATAGATTATATATCCTAAATATTTCTTGGTGGAAAATAGAGTTGTTGAATTAAAAGGTGAGTACTGAGATAACAGCTGTGTAGGTGATCAAAGTGGTGGTGTCTCTTTTGTCTCCTCTCTTTTATAGATGACTAGACCCATCTTCCCTTCCCTCTGGGGTACTAACTACCCAATCACTTTTTGCTATTTAAAAAAAAGTTTGTTGATAGATTTAATAAACAGTTGGAAACATATCTGTTTGATACCAAACACTCCTGACAAGAGCCCATTACAGATCTTTAATTGAACTCTACCCTGCCCAAACGACCTTATGCTTGAATTAGATGTTTTACTTTTATTGGGTCATTTATGGCCACCAAAAGAAGCTAAGATGAACTGAATACTGAACTTTGGTATTTAGTAATTGATCTTGGGAGGGAAATAGCGTCTTACTTTCATGATAGCTTTAGTTAGAAAAACAAAAATCTCTTATCTATTTTGAAAAGTACCGAAGATTACTTTAAATGTCGGCAATTCAGGTATACTTATTGAAGGACATACGATAAGCATGGGGTGGTTGGTATTTAAAGATAAAAAGATAAAAAAAAATATGTTCTGCCCAAAAAAAGATAATAAAGTCAAACTGGAAAACAAACAGAAGCTGATAAAATAAGCTTTGGTAGCCCAGACTACATTTGTAAAATTATTTTTAATCTGTGCTTTTAAATAACAAACCTGAAGTTCAGATACCAGAAGGTATGTAAAAATATGTTTTTACATGCATTCCTGGCTCTTACAAATAGGGCGTGCTTTAATTTCTGCTCAAAAAACCTAGGCGAAGGTGTCCTACTGTGACATGTAAGGGTCACAGCTATACAGTTCAGTTTCAACCTGGAAAGCAAGACTAGCAGATAAATGACAAGAATTATATAACAAATACTGTATGTAACCTGATCTCAAGATCCCTACATTTTTCCTTCTGCTACCGATGAAAAACAAGTCTTTTATCCATGTTAGCAGATAGTTACAGCTCTGAGATGGTGTTCACATCACAGTACTTCTAGTTTATTAATAAAATAAATATACTTGCTCTCCTACTTAGAAATCTCAGTAACAACAACATGCAGAAAGATGATAGATCAGCATGCAGTATTCATAAGTGAATATTCTATGCACAGCTTACAGAAAGTGAAATAGGTCTCTCGCAGTGTTGCTAGGGAAGTCCTCGTTGTTAGGGAAATGGTGGGTTTTCAAATGTTCCACCATTACTTAAATTAGTTGCTGCTGAAACGTACGTTGTGGGTTTAAAACATGCAATTTAGAAGCCTGAGTTGTCTATAATTCACGATTAAACAGATGTATGTATAAGAAGACTATGATATACAGTATATTTGCATGTAAGGTAATGTTATAAACCTTGGAGAAACAGAAGGGTATTTAGCACTCTTTTTTTTTTTTTTTTTTTTTAAAGACATTACTTTATATTTGAAATACAACATGGTAATTTTGGCAAGGTGTGTGTCAGGATACAGATATAGACATAAGACCCAGCTTTCACACCTAATAGGAAAACCCCTGCCTACAACAAATTCATTAGCCGGGAAGCTACGCATGGGACGTACTTGGACATTCCAACATGACAATGATCCAAAACACAAGGCCAAGTCGACCTGTCATTGGCTACAGCAGAATAAAGTGAAGGTTCTGGAGTGGCCATCTCAGTCTCCTGACCTCAATATCATTGAGCCTCTCTCGGGAGATCTCAAACATGCAGTTCATGCAAGACAGCCCAAGAATTTACAGGAACTGGAGGCTTTTTGCCAAGAGGAATAAGCAGCTTTAACCTCTGAGCAGATAAAGAGCCTCATCCACAAATACCACAAAAGACTTCAAGCTGTCATTGTTGTTAAAGGGGGCAATACGTGGAATTAAGAACTGGGGTATGTAGACTTTTGATCAGGGTCATTTGGGTAGTTTCTGTTGTCATTATGATTTAAAAAGTGTAAACATGGTTGATTGATAATAAATGGCTTCAGCCAAACACTAACCATGAGTGAAAGAAAAGTTTTTGTGTTATCATTCTGAAAAATGGCCAACAAATCATAAATTCTGCCAGGGTATGTCAATTTATGAGCACAACTGTTTATACTGTATATCTATACATTTATAAATGTTCCTAGTGACACAACTGTACACTATTTATGCTATGTCCCTGGTGAAGCCATAATGACCAGTGATGTTTTGAATCAGGTGGTCATACTTTTGCTTCCCTTGTTCCTGTGCTGCGTGCTCCTGCACTCCACGCCCTTTGGAATGGGAACTACACACTTTCACCCTTTCACAGAATTGCTGGAAACATGTAACTTACCTTGCTTCTGTTCTGTTAGCACTGGGGTCACATTATCTGAATGAGGAAAGGCTGGAATATTTGTCAGTATCAGTGAGCAAAGGTGTATATGCTTTGAAAGAGTAAACCTCTAATGTTGGGTATTCTACCTCTTCATCAGCCATTCATTGACTGTACATGTTCCTTGAGTGATGTCAGCATCAGGCAGAGGAGGACATTCCCTGTCTTCACAACCACTTTCCGATTGGAACGGATGAGTCCTGGCTTCTATACAGCGACACCCGGCGCCCAACACCATCTCTTTGGCTGTCACCTATTGGCTTCCCTAATGTTTGGACGCTGAGCCCCGGTGCTGTGAATCTTGTCACTTCCACCTGTCTCCTACTTGCCCTTGTGAGTGTAATTTACTATGTTTTAATAAAGTATTTTCTTTTCAATACTACACTAGTGGCCCATGTGCCTGTTTCTCTCTTCCCTTGTGTGCATTCTAAATGGAGTATTCCCTCCTGATTTTCAGACTGCAGCCCCCACCTGTGAGGAGGTGGATTTTTGATCCACCTGTGAGGTGCGCTGGATTTTGGGTCCCCTTATTTCTGTACAGCCAGACAACATGCATTTTCCAACTTGTTTCCAGACACAGAAACTTGTCCTTGGTTTTGTTTTTATGTTTTATTGAGGAAATATAATTTGGATATGGATGTGGGGTTCATGATACCCAAAACTGTGTTCAGCAACAACTTAGAGGACAATTTCTCAATACTCTATACAATTTGCACCAAGAAAAAATGAATCCTAGATTGTATTCCCTCCAGAATAATGTCAGTTCTTAAAGTGGTTCTAAAGGCTCAAGATATTTTAACTTTTTTTTACCTTTCGTGCGTGAAGGTAAAAACCTTCTGTGTGCAGCAGCCCCTCCCCCATCCCCCCTTATACTTACGTGAGCTTCATCGCAATTCAGCGATCTGCACTTAAGTCTCGGCTCTCAAGGGACTTTACCTCTTCATTGGCTGAGACAATCACAGAGAGTGAGTAAAAAATAAGTAGACAAGCCGCGGCTCCATGTCTGAATGAACACACAGAGCAGTGGCTTGGTAACGAGGTGGGTGGAGCCAGGAGCGCTGGTGATGTTTCGAATAGTGTCCCCCATCGGATAGTGTCCGCCCTGTACTGGAGATTCCAAAAGTCTCCGAAGATGAACGGTGCCTGCGCTGTGAGTCCAGGTTTAAGCCCCGCCATCCAAGTGGACATAATGTTCGAATAAAAAAATAGCAGTGAAGCGAGGCCGTGCCCGAAAGCGTGGTGAACGAAGCGAGGCCGTGCACGAAAGCGCAGCGAGCGAAGCGAGCCCGTGAAGGGCCCTCTCACTATGTGCAACCGTATGTCCACTTGGATGGTGTCTCCTTCTCCTCCTTACTGCGCAAGCACTGCGCCTGCGCAGTACAGGGTGGACACTATCCAATGGCCGGACAGTTTTTGACAGAACACCGGCAGGGGACCAGAGAAGAGAAGGTTTGTGGCTGCTCTGTGCAAAACCACTGAACGGAGCAGGTAAGTATAACATGTTTGTTATTTTTTTTATTTTTTATTGACTTTAATATAATTTTAATGGATCAATAGCAGATATCTTCTGGCAGGAGTTCTTAGTAGAAATAATAAAGTCCCAAACCATATGCAAGAGTACTATGTCCCCTTGGTAGAAATAGCAAAATCCTAACTGTTTGCAGGAACACAATGTCCCCTGGGTGGAAAAGAGAAAAGTCTCAACTGTATGTAGCAGCTCTGTGTCCCCTCGGTAGAAAATAGCAAGGTCTCAGTTGTATGTAGGAGCTCTGTGTACCCTCATTAGAAAATACCAGCCCACCTGGCTGTCTTGAGACATGTCACAGAGCAAGGGATTTAGGTTAGCTGTGACACTGTCCCATAAAAGCATGTTGGATATTGCATCTGACAGCCTTCTCCCTCAATGGCCCTGGGGTGATCAGATAGAGGTACTCACACTGTCCCTTGAATCCTGCTGCTTGCATAGGCTGATGTTCAGGCATCTGCTGGAGAGAACTTTTCTTTTTGGGCAGGGTGTCTCCTGGATGAGACGGTAAGTTAATCCCTCTGCAACTTCTTCTCTCTTCAGCTCCATCCTGGAGGCAGAGCCCCCCAGCCCCAGGTTCCCCTGACAGGCCTTATGACTTCAGCATCAACACGCCATCTTCCACCTGGAAACAATTCTGTTGGCCAGGTTCTTCCATTTTTATGAGCCCATCCAACCACCTTGCCAGTCCCACTGCCCAGGTTTTGGTCAGATTCTCATAAATATGCAGATCGCTGCCCTGTCACCTCTGCCAACTAGTTTCCGGAACTCTCTGGTAGTTTGGTAGTTTCTAGAACCAGGAGTCACCAGAAGCCCGATCTGTAGAGCCCTACAGCCTGACCTGCATCTGAATCCACAGCAATTACCCAGACTCACTTAAAGCGGAGGTCCAAACTAAAGTGGACCTTCTGCTCATTGGAATCCTCCCCCCCTTCGGCGCCACAATTGGCACCTTTCAGGGGGGAGGGGGGTGCAGGTACCTGTACAGTACAGGTATCTGCACCCACTTCCGGCATAGCTATCTGCGGAAAGGGGCGTAGATTCTGCAGAATCTAGGCCCCTTTCCGAAAGTCCACCGCTACCTGCTGGGAAACACACGGATCCCAGAGACAGCAGGACCATCCTTATTGCGCAGCGCGACTCGCGCATGCGCAGTAGGGAACCGGGAAATGAAGCCGAAAGGCTCCACTTCCTGATTCACATACCCAAGATGGCGGCGGCAGCACCCGAGAGACGATCGAGAGATCGGCTTCAGGTGCCGATATCACAGGCGCGCTGGGCGGGTAAGTGTCCTTATTTTAAAAGTCAGCAGCTGCAGTATTTGTAGCTGCTGGCTTTTAAAAAAAAAAACGGCGGAACTCCCGGCGGACTCCCGCTTTAAACTACAATTTTCCTAAAAACATTGCACACTAGAGGGTGCTACATTTGTATTGTGTTGGCTACCCCTTCAACAGATTCCATTTGTGTATTAACTATATATTGATTTGTGGTATAACATTTCCTTTTTGAGATTACTAAGTTGCATACTGCTACTTTGACATCACACGTTAACCATTTGGTTTTACCGTTTTGCTTTTGCCTAGCCATTTAGCGGCTGTTTTGTGGAACCCTATGGTCCCAGTGGATTTCTACTGGCCCATTTTTTGTGTCATATGTTTTTTAATAGATAATATCTGCAAATTTTGTATCCTCCTTGCCATAGCAGTGGCCAATAAAAGTGTTGTTTGGAGTGTCAAAAATTTCAAGACATTTCTTTGAACCAGTTTCTTGGTCAAGGCATCAAGTACATTTGATAAATCCCATGTAGAAAAGAAGTCTACCCAAAAGGAAAGCACCGCTTATTTGCCTCCTTTTTTTTGACAGGTACCCGCTCCCACTTTCAGATGACTTTGCTGCAGCGAAGTCATCCGGAAGTTCGGCACCCTACTCTTTACCCCACCACCGAACCACTCACAAATCACAGCGTGTTTCACACATGCGCAGTAGGGACCAGGCTGTGAAGCCGCTTCGCTGCTGGTTTTCCTTACTGGAGATGGCAGCGGCAGCATATGAGAGCCAATTGAAAAATCCGCTCGGGTGCAGACACCACTCTATTAGTGGACAGGTAAACATCCTAATATTAAAAGTCAGCAGCTACAATATTTGTAGCTGCTGGCTTTTAATTTTTTCTGATGGAGCCTTGAGCTCCTCTTTAAGAGGAGTGACCCCCTTCCTCACTAACAGAAATCCAAAAATACAGATAAAGCTGCTACTTACTGTACACTCGTAAGATTCTGAGTACCACACCTTTTCTATTCTGTCTTGGAGGAACCCAAAAACCTTAGGAACTGATGGAAAGGTAACTTCCTTTTCACTATACAGCTGGAAAACAGTTTCCAAATATTTGCATACATTTTTCTGGTAACAACCTGTGGGCGGCACAGTGGTGTAGTGGTTAGCACTCTCACCTAGCAGTAACAGGGGTCGCTGGTTCAAATCCCAACCATGACACTACCTGCCTAGAGTTTGCATGTTATCCCTGTGCCTGCGTGGGTTTCCTCCGGGTACTGGTAGGCAGGTAGGTTAATTGGCTTCCGTGCAAAATTGGCCCTAGTATATGAATGGGGACCTTAGATTGTGGGCTCCTTGAGGGTAGGGACCCATGTGAGTGTGCAATGTACAGGGATAGGGGTAGACACTCACTCAGGTTGAACTGGATGGACTGGTGTCTTTATTCAACCTTACTAACTATGAAACCTTTCTATGTGGCAGGAGAGTATCAATGACTCTACATGAACAACCACTTTCTTTTAAGATTTGCTGCTCAAGAACCAGGTCGTAAACCATAAAATTGGTGCCATTGGCGGAAAAGACAAACTTTTAGTTTTAAAAAACGTGTTCTCTTTGGTCACCTTAGGGCAGGAATCTCAAACTGGCGGCCCTCCAGCTGTTGCAAAACTACAAGTCCCATGAGGCATTGCAAGGCTGACAGTTACAAGCATGACTCCCACAGGCAAAAGCATGATGGGACTTGTAGTTTTGCAACAGCTGGAGGGCCGCAAGTTTGAGACCCCTGCCTTGGGGCATCAGGATCAGTTTGCATACTGACTGACCTAAGTTTTGTAGTACAGGAGGAATAAGGGTCATAGGAGGAAAGGCGTAAGCCCGACCAAAATACCAGTCCTGAGCCAGAACATTAATGAATCAGAACCCTGACTCTTAGACTAGAGAATATTACCACTTTACCTTCCTGTTTGTGCTGTCAGCAAATAAGTTTATTTCTTCTCCCCCGAACATGTCCACAAAAACTTTTTGGTTTACCTTTATAATTTATCTTGGTAAAATTTAATTTAAAGTGGTTGTATAGTCAAATTGGGGACTTTTACCTACAGGAAAGCCTATAATAAGGCTTACCTATAGGTAAAAAAAAAATCTCCTAAACTTATACGGTTTAGGAGATATTCCCCTCGCAATGCGCCGCTGACTGCAGCGGAAGAAACGCAGAGGGAACATGTCAGCTCCCTCGGCGTGGAACGGGACAGACGTCGGGCCCTCGTTCTAAGTTAAGTATTTCATAATTAGTTAGTATGCGGTGCATACTAGCTCATTATGCCTTTTGCTTTGCAGGCAAGCAAAAAAATAAAAATAAATTCAGCGGGTATACAACCGCTTTAAAATGTACCTTTATACAAAACCTTGAACTGTCTACTAGACCAAATGGCAGGTCTCAAAATTGCCACTGACAAACACTGCTTTATCAAGATTGCAAACTGCAAAAACTTCTGATGCTCTTGACAAATAGGAACATGGAGGTAAGCGTCCCGCAGAACCAGCATTGCCATGAAAAGTTTTCCATACAGAACCTCTTACATCCTAGAAATGTGTTTAATTTTTTAATCAGCCTGTATTTTCCCAACAGGTTACATGCCACAAATACATGAGAATAGAAACCCTGAAACAGTTGATCTTCTGTAATGAGGATGATCACCTCTTGAACTGCCCATTCCCTGCTGTAAGGCCATTGCTTTTTTGGGGTCCGGTGGCGGCCAAGTAAAAAAAAAAAAGGTTAAGACTTCATGCACACTTGCATTTTTTTAAGCTCCTAGAAGCTGTTATTAGTATTTTTTTATGCTCATAAGAGCTAAATAGTGCTATCCTATGTGTTCATGCACACGACTTTAGGCTATTAGGAGTTTTTTTTGTGCTTCAGCGTCTAGGAGCAGAAAAAATAATTGTTTTTGTAGAGTTACCTAAAATTCTACTATAAAAATCTTTTACTAGTGTTTTTATCCAAGGGTTTTTTCCAGCAGTATTTTAGCTTAAAAAATGCTAGTGTGCATGGAGCCTTAGGGAAGAAGGGCTAAATTTCAAATGGTAGCCTTCCCTCAGAAGTTGGAGGATCTAAGGACTGTCAGAGAGTTCTTCCCACAAAGGCACAGTCTTTCCCCCACTCTGACTGCGGCATCATTTGGGACTTTTATTTCTAAATCCTGGAGTAAAAAGTAATCCAACTTTGGACTTGGCTTTCTTGCTGGGCCACCTCTTTTTATGGTCTTGCTTACTCTTCTGTTGACACTGGATCAGGGAGCCAAGAAAAAGATGCTTATTACATTTCTGTTTACTCTTAACTGGGAACTATTTCACCTTTTCTGCAGATCTGAACAAAACCACATCCAGCCATGGGTCAAATTAAAATTTCCTTTCAAGGAAGTTTAGCCTTAGATGTTATGTCCCCCTTACAAGACTTGACCCAAATAGATATCATGGCTGAACTGACTAAAGCTGTGGACCTTGCCAAAGTTTTAACTGTCCTGACCAGTGTGTCCGCTAGATATGGGACTGCCTTGCCAACTACCAACAGCATCCTGGGAGAAATGCTCAGCTACTCTTTCCAATCAGAGTTCCATGTTGTTGCCATGCAGGTGGCAGCGGAAGTGGAAGAAAATCTGAGGTCTCTCCCTACTAGCCTCAGAAGATACACACCAGGAACTTCCACAACCTCAGCTGTGAAGTTCCTGGTGTGTATCTTCAGCGGCTACTGGGGAGAGACGTCAGGACATCTTTTCTGTGGATCACAGATCCAACCAATTGCTTTGTGACCTCCCTGAATAAGGGGGGGGGGGGGGGGGTGCTGGCTTTCTGAAGTGTACATGCTGCGCAGCTCATACAGTTCTTGGTGAAGGTCATACATGGGCAAATCTTTTGAAGAGGATTGGAGAAACTGGAAGCAAATCTAATGAAATTACCCAGGTTCTGTGGAACACCAATCAGACTATCCTGGATCGGCTAAGCCGAAGGGTGCTACACATTGGCAAATACTGTGATTACCTCATACCCCAGGAGGGGGTGGGATTTCTGGTGAGTGCAGTCACAATAAGAGCATAGAAAAGTCAAGTATGCTTTGATCACTTTGAGAAGAGGATTTCAAACCAGCTTTTGAATTTCTTATTTTCTTCACCAGCACAAAGCACTTTATGAGCACAAATATTGAACTTTAAAGGGAAATCTTCCCTATTTTTTTCATTTATTTATTTGTATTAATTTTTATTCAAATTTCATTACCGTATATATTTTTTCACTCTATCACCTAATTTTCAGTTTTCAGTTTTCAGTTTTATATATTTTCACTCACGTTCAGGATTGATGTCCACCACTATGATGTTTTTTTACACATAACTGTATTTAATTAAGGTTTTAGGTGTAGGGGAGCATTTTGTGTAAACTATTGACAGCACATATTTTAGATTTTAGATGGATGAGACTTCACTTTACAGAGACTACATTTTTGATTTATATTTAGATTCAAATACATTGTATGAATTGCATGAGCAGCACCACATTTACTTTTATTTTCTTTCACTTTTGCTTACCCCACCCAGGTGGGTGTAATTAGTAGAGGCAGCAGTTCTGATTCTTTTCCTTTTCTTTTTCTAATTTTGTTTTTTTGCTGGTACTTTTTCCTTGCGCGGAATCATACACATTTATTTTGCCATGCAGGTGGCCACAGAAACCGCAACCAAGGTTTTGCGTCCCATGCATGTAAAAGGGCCTCTGTCTTGCAAGCCATTTGGTCTTTAATACTTCCTGAGTCCTGAAAGGAAAGATTCAAACTGTTAGATATGTGGGTAAGACTGCCTTTCATAATTACCATTTTTTCTGGCTCTTTGCATTCTCTTGGAATTGGAATTGATGAAATGGAAGGACCCTTGCCTGCAGTTTTAATAAGCCCCTGTGCATTCTATCTTGTACAGAAAGCTCTTTGGGTGCATCAGGAATTTGCTCTGTAGCATATGCTGCCTGAAAGAGACCTTCCAGGTCCTCAAATGAAAACAGGTACCTAGTTGCCTTTAAATCCTCACTCACCTCACTTTTCATGTCAAGCTCCTCACCTTCCTCTAGTAAGAGGAATTCTTTCTGTGTGGGCCCAGCCCTCTGTAAGGCAGGAACTAAGGCAGCGGGTAAGGCTGCTCCAAAGTATTGAAATGTGGCCACCACATCAGACTGCATTGTGGACATGAAGTACTTCTAGAGGGCAGAGGTTTCTCTTTCAACCAGGTTGTGAATGCATTTGTAACAAAAAGGCTTAGAATGAGTAGCCAGAATCGTTTCACTACAGTACCTGCAAAGCCTAGTGACATGGGAGGTAACTGTAGAGGAGGGTGTTATATCCTGGGCCATCTTGTTTGTACATGAAGATTCTACAAAAGGCTAGAAAATATCCAAGCCCAAGCCATCTGACTGTGTAAGGGACCCCGATGACTACAGGACCACTGCCTCTATTGCAAAAAGAGAAAGATTCGCCTCCCCATTGTCTTCATTTTTTCCATAGCCACAGACACCACCTTTCCATTATCAGAATCAATGAAAGGAGGCTAGAGGTGCAGAATATACTGTAGCTGCACTGAATGTTGCGTCCTCTGGTGGAACTTCTGTGTGCAACACTTCAGCTGTGAGCCATTTACCACCTTAAAAGAAGTCACTGTAGTCACAGGTACTGTTCATTTGCTGCCATAAATTGAAGATGCCCAGACCAGAAAGCCCCTTACCGCCCGGAGGGCCAATCACATAGTATCCACAGGCTCAATTTCTGGCTCCATTTTTGTGCTTACCAGGAGGCTGTGCAATCACATGCCCCACTCCGAGAGAGGCTTGGAGTGCATTGCACGTCTGCACATGCACAGGCGAACCAAGAGGTGATGGCAGACGCAGGCCAGGGCTTTTCTGAACACGAGCACATTGTCCCTCAGAGACTACTAAGCTCTACACCTGTCCTGGAAATTTTTGAAGCTTAACAGCTCAGAGTGCCTCAGGAGTCAGACTACTGTCATTTGGGGCCACGATCTTGGATCCAAAAGGGGGAAGCCCCACAAAGCTGTTTCCTCTTATAGATTCTCAGCTTCACCTCAGAGGGGGGGACCCTCATGCCCAATGGCCATCAGGTCATTAAAAAAACAATAAACGTGCTGTCCTGTGGTAGGAAATACAATTCAAATGGAGGGACGAGTGGGTGGGGTTTTTTACCTGCTAGTTCTAATTGTGTTTCCTGTCAGGATGGAGCCAATCATCTCTCAGTTTTGTTGTCCTAGAAGATGATTAGAGAACCATTTTTTTAATTTTGGATACAGTAAAAGAGGATTATAACCCCTGTCAGGATTTTGCCATTTGTATTTCACTGAGACGATTTCCCTTAATTTTGAGTCCCACAACAGGAAGTGAGAGCAAATCCATGAGATTGAGGCAAACTCTTGGTAGTCACCAGGGTCTACAGAACTAGTGTCCCCATTGGAAGATTTTCCCGCACAAAATATGGGAATATTCCTTCACTTTCGCTTTTAGTAAAAATGGTCCGCAGGACATATAGAGAGGGTAAATCTCCCTAAGGCCCCTTTTACATGAGCCAGACTCCACTATACTCCAGTTTGCTCAGCAGGGGGTCTTGCCTGCTATCCTTCACTGAGCAGAGCAGAGCAGGCAGATGGTAGGTCTGTGCCCACTCATATTAAGTAGAGCAGACACGGACACAGCCCACTCTGCTCTATGGGCAATCAGTTGTAAAAGGACTGGCTGGACCCCTTCAGTTTATTTTTTCCAGATTGGATTGGAGGTAGGTGGGTTTAAACAGACACAAGTCCATTTACATTGGCCGCTACATAGAGGAGAATAGAGGGTCTGATTGGATCCAATCCTCTTGTGTGAAAGGGGCCTAATAGGGGCACAGACAGCAAAAATAAATAAAAATAACAGGTGTTTTAATCCGTCTCTACTTTACCCAAAACTAAACTAAGTTTTGCCTTTAGTTATACTTTAACATTTTGGAAGGATAAATCAATGGCACCCTACACATTCCTTTTATGACCTGCTTCCTTTTGGTATTCCTAATGCAGTGTTAATGTGGCCCTTGGGCTGTATTGAGGGCGTCTCTAGGTTCCTATCAATATCTTCCATTTTTTTTTCCAGAGTGTCCCTTTAGGACCCAAAGAACTCAGAGCTGTCCCCTCCACATCATTGTTGGCCCATAAATGTGATTGGCTGCCTACCCAAAGAGAAGGTGATGGGATGGTTTGTGGCAGGAGAAAACTCCTAGCCATTCTTGGAGATCCTGGTACATTGGAAATAATGTCAAGGTGTGTGTAAGGCTTGGTTCAAACCTATGCATTTTTTGATGCTTTTTGCAGAAACGCAGGACATGTTTTTTAACATGGGTTCCTATGAAACATGTTCACTTCAATGCATTTTTGTGCCTCTGCAAAAAAGTCAGGGACTTTTTAAATGCCAAACGGTGCTTTTTTTGGCTTTTTTGGTTTAATAGACTTCAATAGAGACGCTGCAGGAAAGCGTTTTTAGCGTGTTGTGGGTGCATTTTGTATTATGTAATTTGCCCAACAACAAATTGGTCAAATAAAAAGAAAGCATGAAGAACACGCCAAAAACGCATGTTTGAAAACACGGAAAGCACAGCAAAAAAGCACTGCAGAAACGCTCAAAAGCCACATGCATAGGTGTGAATGGAGCCTAATATGGTTTCCTATGGGACAGATTCACATCTATGCTTTTTTTCAGCTGCTATGTTTTTGGAGATGGTCGGAGACTTTTTTAAATCCAAAACAGTGTTTTTTTTTGTTTTTGTTTTTTTACTTTTTCCGGTTTCAGATCAATGGATTTCAATGGAGAAGCTGCAGAAAAGCATGTAGTATGTTTTTTGCAGTGATTTTACCGCAATTTCGCGTTTCGCATTTTTTAAACTGCTTAACAACAAATTGGCCTAAAAGCATAAAAATTGCAAAACGTGTGTGCAAAAATGTACCACAAAAACCACTGCAGAAACGGATCAACTACATTTTTTTTAAGTTGCACATTATAGACCTGGTTCACACCTATGCGTTTTTTTTTTTTTTTTGCAGAAATGCACTACAGTCCATTTGTCATGGTTTCCTATTGGACACATTGACATCTATGCTTTTTTTCAGCTGCTAAGTTTTTGGAAAGGACCAGAGACTTTTTTAAACAAAAACAGTGCTTTTTTTGGTTCCATACACTTTAATGGAGAAGCTGCATAGACTTTAATGGAGAAGCTGCAGAAAAGCATGTAGTGCGTTTTCGCAGCGACTTCACATTTTATCTGCCCAACAACAAATTGGCCCAAAAAAGCATAAATGCAAATCGCGGTAAAATTTTGCGTGCAAAAATGCAAAACGCACAGCAAAATGCACTGTAGAACGCACCAATCACAAACTGCATAGGTGTGAAGGGTAGATTTAAAAAAGTAAGTAAATGTTTGAGTAATCAGGCACTGACGCACCTGACTATTTGCAGGTAACTCTGTGGATAATCATGTAATTCATGAATCCTGGCACTGACGATTCATTAATTCTATGAGTCGCTGCAATGAGTCATTTTTGCTGGACAGCTTGGTCTGCAATAAACGAGGGAAAAAATGTAAATAAAGGCATGGTAAATAATTTTTTTTTTTTTTTAAATGGAATTCATCTGTTCACATACTCAAATGAATGCATTAACTGTATACAGTTGCAAGAACACTCCCCCCCCCCCCCCCTTAATTTGTCTGTCTTAATTTTATACCGGCCACAATTAATTTGTATTCACCACAATTTTTTTAAAGCCCAACTCCAGGATCAAAGTAACCCCTTCCTAAATAGCAGTTTTCACATACTATGGTCATGAGATCATCCAGCTCTGAGCCCTTTTCCTCTCCATTTACTTCCTGAATGGGTGCTTCTTCAAGGTATCCACATCACTGCTGGCATGACAAAGAAAATTCCAATTGGCTGGCCACTCCAGTTGTCCTCCTTTCCTGAGAAAAAAAGAGAACATTGGGACTTTAAATGAGGCAATGACTATATAGCACAAATGTCTCCATCCCTATTGTTTGTAAGGGAAGGGGAAATGGGGGGAAAAAAGGGAGGTAATGGGACTTTAAATGAAATACATCACTAGGGTAGAATGAATCAATCAATATTGGGAAATACTATATTTATTAGTATAGATGGGCATAGTGCAAGGTAATATGATGTTAACTCAAAATCGCATAATATAACATTATTCCACATGATTCATAATAGAATAGCAGTATACCCGAATATGTACAAACATGATTGGTAATGGATAATTGATTCATGATATAAACAAGTAAAAACCCATGGTAAATGCATGATTGCTGTGACATAGCACCAGTAAAATCTTGACGCGTTTCGTGGATAATTTCCACTCATCAGGAGCTGCTGTACACTGGAGAAGAAAGTTGCCATTGATACTTCTTATGATGCAAATACAAGTTTCCTGGCTGTCATGTTTACCCTCTTTAGTCAATACTTTAAGTCAGGGAATAAGCCAGATAACTAACATCTTTGGAAGGGAATTGGCAATGTGTCTTAGGGCCCTTTCACATGGGCTTTTCGATCAGGTCCGCCTGTCAGTTTTTCAGGCGGACTTGATTGGACACTTCATTCACCTTTATGGGGCAGCAGGTGTCAGCGGTGACATGTCCGCTGACACTCCCTGCTATCCTATCCGTGAAAACCATACGGAAGGTGACCCATCTATTTTCTATCCATCTGGCGGATCAGATGAAAACAGACAGGCGGTCCATTTTTATCCAATCTCCCCATAGAGGAGAGCGGGACTCTGACAGGTCCATCTCAGCACAGTGAACAAAGACAGGCCTGTCATCCGCCTGCTCAGCGAGGATAAGCAGATCGATCCCCCGCTGAGTAAAACAGAGTCCCCTGATCAGACCGCCCATGTACAAGGACCCTTACTCAGCTGTTCCCTGTTACAGCTCCAGGTTTTAGCTGTGCAAGGCCACTGGTGTTCAGCCAATCAGAAACTGCTATTACTGCAGCCATTCAGATCCTGGGTGCTTTCTCAAAGGGTCAGGAAGTGTGCCACTTGGAGTTCAAACAAGACATCAGTATGCTAGCTGCCAAGCCACCCTATGTTCTGCAGTGATCATCTTGTGCACCCATATGGCTCCCTGCATCCCTGCACAATATGCCCCTGTGTTTCCCTAAGAGCTCCTGCATTCCTGCACCCAGTGCCTTCATATGACTCCTGTGTACACCAAGGGAGTTTCCAGCATTCCTGTACCTGTGTGTTCCTAGTGAGCTCTCTGCGCATCTTGAGACTCTTGCAGTCCTGTGTTCCTGTGCTCCCAGCGGTTCTCAGTCCTGCGTTCATGTAATCTTATCGCCCCAGTGCTACTTTCACAACTGTGTTCCTGTGATACCAGTACTTCCAAAGACACTCACTTGGTGGTCATGTGATGCTAACACTTCAGTGTTCCCAGAGACTCTCACTCCTGTGTTCTGTGATTTCAACACCCCACTCCACCCAGAGATTCTCACTCCAGTGTTCCTGTAATCACAGCACCCCAGTCCACCCAGAGACTCACTCCAGTGTTCCTGTGATCCCAGAACCCCAGTCCACCCAGAGACTCACTCCAGTGTTCCTGTGATCCCAGCACTCCAATCCACCCAGAGACTCACTCCAGTGTTCCTGTGATCCCAGCACTCCAATCCACCCAGAGACTCACTCCAGTGTTCCTGTGATCCCAGCACCCCAATCCACCCAGAGACTCACTCCAGTGTCCCTGTGATCCCAGTCCACCCAGAGACTCACTCCAGTGTTCCTGTGATCCCAGCACCCCAGTGACTCACTCCAGTGTTCCTTTGATCGCAGCACCCCAGTCCACCCAGAGGCTCACTCCAGTGTTCCTGTGATCCCAGCACCCCAATCCACCCAGAGACTCACTCCAGTGTTCCTGTGATACCAGCACCCCAGTCCACCCAGAGACTCACTCCAGTGTTCCTTTGATCCCAGCACCCCAGTCCACCCAGAGACTCTCACTCCAGTGTTCCTGTGATCCCAGTACCCCAGTGACTCTCAATCCAGTGTTCCTGTGATCCCAGCACCCCAGGCCACCCAAAGACTCTCACTCCAGTGTTCCTGAGATCCCAGCACCCCAGTGCACACAAACACTCAAACAACTGTGCTCCTCCGTTACCCTGTTATTTCTACTGTACTGCTCACTCTTGTGCACCAGTTTTTTCTGCTTGGTTCTTGCCTGCTCAGATAAGCCAGAGGGCTGCAACCTGGGAGCCATCCTATAGCAAAGCCCATCACCCACTGCGGGGTGCTCTGGCAAATGCCAGGTGGCTCATGAGACTCTGCACTTTAGCCCTTCTTAGGGCTCTCACCTCCACTGGACAGGCAGGTACTCTAGGTAGAATCCCCATTGTATCCTGTCTTCACAGTATTTTGTGTTGCCTCATGTCACGTCAGCTCCTGCTCTCTCTCCACATATCTCCATGTCCCAGGATCTATGAACTGAGGATGGGCAGATGATTGAAATGTCTGCCCCTTTCATTCATAGATGCTGTTTGATTCATAGAAGCTGTAGTATGACTTTAATGAATGGAACAGCTGGGTGAAAAGAGTGGGTATAGTCAGGTACTCTTTATGAGAACCCATGACACACCCAGTTCTATTAACCCCCACTGCACTGAAAGATTACAGCAGTGTGAGCAGAGTGTGGGGGGGGGGTATGCACAGAGGATAATTTAAACTGAAAAGGCATCAGCGCAAGGGACACATCCTACTGTCTGTAACTTATGCCCCATGTGCCAATTTGTGGTTTTTTTTTTTGGTTACACATAGACTTAGCTAAAATGGCTGCTAGTGCACATCATCTGTATTATATGTGTTTCAGATCGTTCTAGCAACATTAGAAACTGAGAAGTAGAACTTAGTCTCCTAGGCAATGAAAATAAGAGAAGTAGTCAGGACATCCTAAATTAGGCACACATATTTCCTGTGTATATGTATATTTATTGGCCAACAATCGTACCGTGTGTATGAGGCTTAAGACATCTGGCTGTTCTCACTGATGGGCCTGCCTGTGGCATTCCAAACTTTTTCTGATAAGAGATGTCTTAATTTGGCACATATGCCTGAGACAACCATTAAGCTCTAGGGAAGGGCCCGTTCCTGTGATTCATCAAAGGTCAGTAATACCATTGTCTCCCCAGCCTTGGGCAAATCACAGCAGTGAAAGCAATGGAATGTCTGAAGATACAATGGTCAGTCTTGATGGTGAATGATGGCTATAGGTTTTCGTGCAAAGCAAAAGTAACCATTAAAAGCCATTTATAATAGTGTATTATGTGTGCTAAGATTTTCTAGAAAATGTTGACGCCCACATACTGTTGGCCTAGGATCACCTCTGAACCTCTTAGCATTGCCTTTTGTAAAGCTGGCCATAAACTGGGCAGACTTGTTTCCTGCAACCACGTGTTGCAGGAAAGAAATTTGCATGATTTCCCCCATCAACACAGGCAGTATTGACAGGGTAATTAGCAACTGTTTTCTCCCGGCAGGGGGAGCCCATGATTATCGCTAGCAGCTGCTAGCGATAATCGCAAAAGAATCTGGTAGGCTGGTTCTACACAAATTGATCAATCAACTTGGTACATTCAGCCTGCCCATTACTGGTTCGAATCTGGGCTGGATCCAGCTGAACTGGCCAAGATTTGAACCATGTTTGGCCGGCCTAAGAGTCCTTTCACATGGGTGGTCCACCCAGCTTCATGGACTTCACCTGTCCGTTTTCATCCAATCCACCAAAAATAGAGTCACCATCCATTTGGATTTCACAGACAGGATCAGATTGGAAAGCAGTGGGTGTCAGACGACATGTCACTGCTGATATTCACCGCTCCATAGGCGTGAATGGAGGCTCCGATCAGGTCCACCAGAAAAACTGACAGGCAGACCTGATAGGAAAGCCCGTGTGAAAGTGGCTTAAGAATGTTAAACACAATAATGAAATTATATAAGATGTATAAGGGTCCTTTCACAGGGTCTTGTCCACTTGCTCACCAGGGGGAATCAATACGCTGATCCCCACTGAGCAGATGACAAGTCCATCTACACTCACTGTGCTGAGATGGACCTGTCAGATCCCCGTTCTTCTTTATGGAGAGATCGGACGAAAATGGACGGAAAATAGGGTCACTATCCGTCTGGATTTCATGGACAGGATTAGATGGCAGCGGGTGTGAGCAGACATGTCACCGCTGACATCTGCCCCTCCATAGGCATGAATGGAGGCTCTGATCAGATCTGCCTGAAAAACTGACAGGCGGACCTGATCAGGAAGCTCGTGAGAAAAGGGCCCAAGTGTTTAAAGGCAGCAATTGAGCCTACAAGTACTTGTTAAATGGAAGCCTACATATGAGGGCTACAAATTAAACTCTTTGCATTTCTGATATCAAACTCACTACCATCAGCAGGATAGAGGCAAAGAGTCTAACAGATGGGGTACATGCATTCAGTTTTCTAGCATGGGGAGGGTCTGAAAAATCTACCTTCATCTCCCAATTTAATATATTAAATATAAGTTGCTTAAAAGTTTCAACACCTTGTGGGATCTAAAGAAATACAGCTTCATGCACCTTGGTGTTAAAGAAAACCTGTCATGAGAAAAATATGTGGGCTGCCATTATTGACTACTTTATGAAAATGCTAGTGGCCTGGCTATCATGAGGATCGTTTGACATTAATATCTGCAGTGAAACTATTCACAACGTGAGAATTCAATCTTGAACATCTATGTTTAGCAAACCATCAGCTTATCTTTCAAAGTTTAATTGAGCAAGTTAAAAATTGAAGGTGGTTGGCTGTCATGCACAAATGACCTATATCCTAGTTGCCAGTCCCAGTTTTATGAAAAATCACCCCCCCCCCCTTTGAGTCACTAAATACAAAACATGTATAGAGATGGGGGAAATATGACAATCATGTCCTGCATATAGAGATGAAGACTGACAGTTAAATGCTGCATTAGTGTTCAGGGTTTGTGACTCAACTATTGAAGCCAGGCAACCTGTGTGTATATATATATATATATATATATATATATATATAAATATATATATATATATATATAAATATAAATAAATATATATATATATATATATATATATATATATATATATATATATATATAGCAGCTGCAGGACCCCAATTTCTCTGAAACTTCCAACCCCAGCATTTCCGGTCATCCCCTACCCTCTCCTCCTTTAGGCAATCCCCAAAACCACACTTATTCAGGGAAGTCTACCCCACTGCCACCTAAAAACTGTATCTGAGCCACCTCCATCAGATCCTCCACCTCAATTAAGATTGCAAGCTCAACAAGCAGGGCCCTCTTGTAATTATACAGGATTTATATAGCGCCAACAGTTTGCGCAGTGCTTTACAGTGTTAGGGCAGACAGTACAGTTACCCTACAGGTATTGAAATTGTACTGTCCCCTCCCCCCCCCACATTGAAAACTGTTAGCACTATATAAACCCCGAACAATATGCCAAGTGTGCTTCAAATTTGATAGATATCCATTTGTTTTCCTTTTATACTTACATGGGTCATACTTCCTAGTAAAGAGCGATCTCAGACTAACATTCATTCTTTCAGACAAGGAGACTCTCCAACCTAGAAATGAAGGGTTAACAAAAGCCATACGATGCTTGTAGCTTTTACAACAGCTGCACGTAAACATCTGTAATGATTACTTTTAGTAGCTCTAGGTTACGCAGTGTTGTAAGAAACAATATGCAACAGATTAGCATTGCGCAACTTCAGGCGATATCAGCTAAAGGCATTTTCAGAAGCAGCCATAACAAAAGGCTGGAAACGCCTTTCACTGGAAGGTTTTCACCTTTCAAGACTATAAGCACATCACCCAAAAGGCATTTTCAGAATGCATATACAGCACATCTGATAAGTGTCATAGGTACACTTATATAACATTACTTTAAAATGCAGGCAAGATAAGCTGCAAAACCCCCTAACCATTTGTTAAATTGTCAGATAGAGAAAGTGAAAGAACGGAGGTAAATGAAATTGGCTGTTTGCAGAGCAGTCATAGCCCCGGGGGTGATGCTGCATCTGCCGTATGTGGCCCTTCAAGGCTTTAGGCCACACAAGTCTCTCTGCCTTCGCAGTTATATAGCTGAATCTGTGCAGTATGTGTCATCTTGATAATTGCAGCTTTCATCTTTATCTACTGCTGCCTGGCCATGCCCTGAAAGCAGACTACAGATTAGTCATGGTGTACCTTTTCAGCTTTTCAGCTTAGTATGTTGCAATATTTACAGTCATGTTAAATCAAATCCTAAAACGAATGGAGAAACACTGAGCCCTAAAGCAAACACCTCCCATGTTGTAAAAACTGGATACGACATTAACCCAGAATATATATATATATTTTTTTTGTTATACATACACACACACAATATATATAAAAAAAAAAAAAAAAAGATATAATTTTTTTTTTCCCCACACACACACTTTACATTAGGCAATCACAGGGCTGCCAATTAACATACCCCTTTTTGCTTTAAATATATTAGTTGCCAAAGTAGGGGGCATCAGAGGGCTAATGCCTCATTTAATTTGCTACCAACATGTAAACCCTCTACTGTTGCAACTAAGGGTTAAGCTCATCTTTGTTCAGGATTTGGCTCCAGCCCCCTCCTTTCTTCCTCCCCATATAACAATGGCCTCCACGTGACAGGACACTGCTTGCAGACAGATCAACACATTCCCAAGAACGAACAATAAAAAAAAAAAAAAAAAAAAGTCCAATTTCGAACCCAAGCCCGGTTTAAGATTAGATATGCTGAAGTCAGATGCACATGTTTATGTATTGTTTTAGCTGGTGCATAAACTCCCCACCACCCACCTTGCTTAGATGTACAAAGCGGTTACTGCGTTTAACATACAATATAAAATTATATTAAGTTGCTTCAATAATTGCAGCCAATGGCAAAAATCATACATGCAAGTAGTAAACCCTTTAAAATTTTGAATTGCACCCACAACTACAAAATAATGTACACTTCAGTGATTGCATTCTACAGGTATACCAATTTCATGCAGAGATTGAGGGAGTGGAACTTGCCAGAAGGCATACCACACCCAGCCAAAAGCCAATACTATTATTTCTAATGTAACATTACAAGAAAATGTAAATTTAAATACAAGCAGTACCGTCATTGTCACCATGGTCAGCGAAGCACCAGTAATTTTTGGTAGTAAAGTAAAAAAAAAAAATAAAAAAAATCCCACAGTAAGCTGAGCTCCCATTGTGCTAACCAGAATTTTCTTCCAGTGCCAAAACTCGTCAGGCAACAATAGAAAAATACAAGAACCAGAGAATGTTTTAAACTTTTTATTTGCATATTGAAAAAAATTGTGCATTCCAATAATTCAAATCATTTTTGAACAAATAAAATGGCACTCGATTTGACTGCATTTTACAGCTCGCCGGACCTTGGTGCAGCTTTCCCTTCAAAATCACCACGTGTTCATTTGTGTAGCTCCATTCACGGTCTCCTTTTATCATGCACGGTCTTTCATGCCACCAGAACCAAAGCCAGCCAGACAGGCAGATGGAAAGGCAACGCCTTCGTTCAGTGTTCAGTAGTTCTTTTTTAAACTTTTTTTTTAATCTTTTCTGTTTGGTGGAACGGGGCAGCATAGTAAACGATTTCCAACCGCTTTGTATCTTAGTTATTTCTTACAAAGTTAAACAGCTAAAAGAAGAAAAAATAAGAAGGCAATGCTTGTGGAATGTACAGTGCATATTGGGAGGGGGGGGGAGTGATGGGTTTCATTGGGAATCAGACACTTGTTTCTCTTGTTCAATCGCTGAAAAAAGGAGGAAAAAAAAAATGTAATTAGTTTAAATGGAAACAAAACCACAAAAGAAAAAAAAAAAAAAAAAAAAATTAAAGCAAAATGACAAAAAAAATTTTTTTTTTTTTTTTTTTTTTTTTTTTTAAAAAGGGAAGATAAAAGCAAAAATGGAAAAAAAAAATACAAAATTCAAAGTCATAAAAGTCATTCATCTGTTGATCATGAGGATTCCATCTTAATACTTACTTTCTTTAGAAGGAAGGGGGTTTTTCTCTTGCGTTTCTGTCTTCTTCAGCTTGGTCTTATCGAATTTCTCAATCTCAGCCATATCTGGTTTGTCAGACATTTTGTAGGTTGATCTGCACAAAAGGAAAAAAAAAAAAAATTATAGCGCCACCATCCTTGCATTGCAAAAAAGTGTCACTTCATATAAAAGTACCTGCCACGCCCTCACCTCACTTATTTAATCGCCCCATTTAGCCCAGCGCTTCTGATTTTAGCATTTGCAGCTCATTAGCTAGATTAGCAGTACAATACACAATTTCAAAGCAATCTGGTAAATAAATTTAAAAAAAAAAAAAAAGCTGGCATCTTTCCTGTATGAGTAGGCTGCCTTT
Organism: Lithobates pipiens; assembly: GCF_037356315.1. Lineage (NCBI taxonomy): Eukaryota > Metazoa > Chordata > Amphibia > Anura > Ranidae > Lithobates > Lithobates pipiens. The sequence continues at coordinate 421,526,936 of NW_027507748.1, forward strand.
CTTTAGACACCCAGGGAGCTGCTGATCAATAAGCTGGAAGCATGCCAGCAGCCATGGGCACATAGCATATGTTAATGAGGGTGCAGCATGGCGGGGCAGCAGTCCTTTGCTGGCAGATGAAGTCATGCATTCTTCTTTTCTTACAAAGAGCTGCAGCTCCAATCCAAGGAACCTTAACCACCGCCCAAGTCTGCTCCAGCCCCCGCTTTTTTCAGGCTCCTTTTTTTTACAAAAGAACCCCCCCCCCCCCCCATTTCTCACATCAAACCCCCCAATTTCAAACAGCAAACCATGCTGGCATGAGCAGAAAGAGCCTCTGCTTTTTAGGATCACAGTTTCAAGACAATTCTAATTAATACAACTGCATAGCCTTCCTACAGAATTTTTTATTTATTTTTTATAAAAATGGCAACTGCCAATGCTTAGCCGCTGCCAAAATCTAAAGCCTAGCTAATGAAAGCAGTACAGATAACATTGAAATTTACATGCAAGTACAGATCTAAATCCTCCAGCACAATGACAAAGGGAGCTCACAACTGCTAAGCAAATGCCCTCTGATTAGTGCCAGACTGCTGGCTAATAACAGGCAATAAACTGATTTACAGCTAGCAACAAAAGAACACATTATGATGGAAAATTCCAAATCAGCAGGGTGCGACTTACCAAGCTATGTAACGCGCACACAAGAAACAGAACCAGTCCTCCAAGATGCAGCCTTGAGTGTGAAAGGGATGAGCTGTCCCTGCTTTTATATAACCTCCCCTATGCAAAGCAGCTATTGACATCATCGCTGACTGTTAACACTTCACTTCCCCATAGTCTCTCCCCACTGCCTTACAGGCTTCAACAAGAAAATATTTTACATTGTTACTTTTTTGGTGCATAATTATTGCATCCACTGTTTATTTTTTTTTATTTTATTTTTTTATGTTTTTATAAACCGACAGCAGCTAATGTCCATATATAGCTAAACTCTAGTCTGATTGTCAATATTTAACTATAAATAGATTATCACTGGTGCTGCATTTTGTTTATTCTATTCGGATTATTTTATTTTGATTATGCTGATGAATAATGCAATGCATCCTGTAGGTCTTGAACTTGTGTGAACGGGCAAAAATCATTATTTTATTCGTTACCATCGTTTTTATTTTATTTTTTAAACAAAATGTTGCATCCATCCTGCAGTTACAGAAAAGGGAAGTAGACATTCCACTTCTTGTTCCCCTCTTGCACATACTGCTTACAGTTTGGGACATTCGGCCTAAAAGACTATTTAAGGTGCCCCCCCCCCCCTGTTCCCAGTTTGTATTTGGCAAGAGGTTCTCTGGAAAACTGAATTGAGCCTGGCTTACATTTTTTTAGCTGGGCAGATTGCTCCAGCATCGAAGGGGTTAATCGATGCAACCGCTATATGAAGATGTGTGGTAAAGAAGTACAGGAAATGTGTTTCCTGTTCTCATATTAGCGAGGCTGCTCATGCAGACTTGCATATTAATCTCTAATTAATGGATTTTTGCAAACATATAAGTCCATAACTGCAGAGTGCCCGAAAATCAACCATGGCATTAAGGAACATAGCGAAGCATGAAAGCAGTTTCCTCAGAATGAGCGTTTAGTAGGCCTACAGGCTAAGGTGACATTCATCTTCTCATACAGGCGTGGTCCCTGAGTAGGATGCTAGCAGTGTCTGGCTAGCGGTTAGCGTCTCATAGTGGGAACTGATTAGTTTTCATTTGCTAAATTATTTTCCAAGTAAGGTAATGCAGATTTGAATAGATCATTTGCCACCTTCCTCTTGAATACTTCCTCTGCACACCACCCCACAGACAACAGAACAAGGTTCCCTTTAATGCTGATGACACTATGGATGAGTCCATCTCTGTAGAATAGGGGAACTAAGTCATGACTGCGTATTATGCCATGGTACTTTGTGAAATCATGCTAGCAGGCCCCTGACAAGACCCCGTGATATTGCTGTGCGTAGGCTTTACTGACAATAGGCTCGCTATCATTTATAGAAACATTGGCTATGCGTAGGCAGGCTGGTGCTGCTTATGTTCACAAGTACAACGTTATTTCTTGCATATTGCTTTTGAACAGATGTGTACCAGAGTGGTACCAGGATGTAGCAACAGGGGTTACATCATTCACAGCAGGGGGAACCAAGGGCCCACAAAAGGATGCCAGCATACCTAGAACATCTCAGGATTTGACTCAGATTTTTATATGTATCCTGTTTCAGTGTTCATGCTGCAGATCTTAGCATTAGCATTTTAAGAACCTAATTTTTATTTCAGATTTCACTTTGACTCTACATGGAGCTTGTATGTTCATGTTTTAGCCCTCATTCACCCTGAAAACGGCTTTTAAACCATGTGAGTTCATCTGAGCTTGCACGATTTCCAAGCCGCATTTCAGTCCAGCTTTGGAGGTGACTTGAAAGACATCTGTGCGGGTTCGTGCACAGATGTCTATTGAAGTCGCCAAAAGTAGTGCAGGAACTACTTTTGGCATTGCACCGATTGGGACGCTCCTATTGCCTGCAAGAGGCTCCAATTTGACCTGTCAGTTCACGCCGATGTGAACAGGGGCTAAGGCTGGGTTCACACCTAAGCATTTTTAGTGCTTTTTGCATTTTGCAGATTTGCACACAGAACGTGTTCCATAGGAAACCATGGTTGATGGACTGTAGTGCAAATATGCAAAAAGCATAGATTTGAATCAGGCCTTTAGGCTGGATTCACACCTATGCATTTTTAGTGCTTTTTGCAGATTTGCACTACAGTCCATTTATAATGGTTTCCTATGGAACACGTTCTCTAGTGCAAATCTTCAAAATGCAAAAAGCACTAAAAATGCATAGGTGTGAACCCAGCCTTAGGGTAGGCTTCCTCCAGGTGCTGCAAATTCCTCCCACAATTAAAAAGCATTTAGGGCAGTTTTAACGCTAGACATAGCACCTGAAAACTGCCACACCTGCCAACTCAGTGTGAAAACCCAAATGCTTTCACATTTTGACGGTGCACTTGCAGGATGTTAGAAAAAGTATCCTGCATGCATCTTTGGGGCGGTTTAGGAGCGGTGTATATAGCACTCCCAGACTGCCCATGCCCATTGGAATGAATGGGCAGTGCTTCCGAAACGGCTGAAACACGCTTTGGAAACGCCGCAACACAAGCATTTTTAACCCCTTCTTGGGGGTTAAAAGCACTCCGTTACTGCCCCAATAGCAGTAGAGCAGCGCTTTACTGCTAACCCTCAGGTGGCTGCAGTGTGAAAGCAGCCTCACACACTGGCTGGCTGAGACTAATCAGTATAATGCCTCGTTCACACAGGTGTACAATAGCATACACCAGTGTTTCTCAACTCCAGTCCTTAAGGCATCCCAACAGGTCATGTTTGCAGGATTTCCCTCAGAAGAAACAGCTGTGGTAATTACTAAGACAGGGAAACTGATCAAATCACCTGTGCAAAATAATGGGAAGCCTAAAAACATGACCTGTTGGGGCGCCTTGAGGACTGGAGTTGAGAAACACTGGCATACACCCATGCAAGGGCCATGTTTGCCCTTATGGTGATGCTCATGCGTTTTGTGCATCCCAGTCCTAATCATTTCACTTGGGATACCATGACTGCATGCTGCTCCCAATTTGACAGCCATGTGGGTGCGGGTGCATGGCCCTGAATGCACACTGCGTTCAGCACTGTGGACCCAAATGGCTGTCAAATTTGGAGCAGTGACTATATCCTGCAGCAAGACTGAAATGAATGGGACTGCCTGCATGGGGATGCATGGAACACCTGTGCAGGCAAACACAGCCCTTACATGGGCATACACTACCTGTGAATGAGGCTCAATTATCTGTGTATTCTTCTACCTGGGAAGCCCAGGTGCAGAATACAGCCATTCATTGACATGAGTGGCTGTGCACCTTTGCGCTCATGTACAAAGGTGTGCGCAGCCTATTGCATTAGGATGTGCACCCCAAAGGTCAAACACACATGAACGCCACCTGTTGTCACAGGGAGGAGACTCTGATGGTGGGAGACAGTTGATTGGGAGCCTATTTCCTTACATCTTAAAGGGGTTGTAAAGGTAAATGTTTTTTCACCTTAATGCATTCTATGCATTAAGGTAAAAAAAACATCTGACAGTGCCTGCGCCCCCAGCCCCCCCCCTCGTTTTACTTACCTCACCCCTCGAAAGTCCCGCGCTCGTCCCCCGACGTCCTTTCCACCGCTCAGTCTGGTCGCTGATTGGCTGAAGTGGATGGATGGAAAGCAGCGCAGCCATTGGCTCGCGCTGCTGTCAATCACATCCACTGACGCGGAGCGCCGGGGGCGGTGCCGTGTGATACAGCGAGCGGCTATAGCCGCCGGCTGTATCACGGGAGCACGCCCGCAGATGCTTCTCACCATGCGAGGGAGCTCGCATGAACGTGAGAAGCACCTGCGGGAGGAAGCCGAGACAGCCGCCGAGGGACCCCAGAAGAGCAGGTTCGGGGCCACTCTGTGCAAAACGAGCTGCACAGTGGAGGTAAGTATAACATGTTTGTTATTTAAAAAAAAAAAAAAATTCACTTTACAATCCCTTTAAGTATAGGTGTAATGTGTTCCTACAGTTGAACCTAGCCTTTAATATAATGGGGGCATTTACACTGGCCACCGCCACCCCAAACACCCACCTGGTGCCACCCCTGGATAATGCTAATGCACATGGGGTGATTAGAGTGTGCCCAGGCACACCCTGTGCGCATGCCTATGCTTATGTATACAGAAATATTATCACTGATGGTATGGGCAAATGCAAAAAGAGAACATTTTCTCTATCGTGTTTATGATAGCACCGCTGTATACAAAAGAACAGTGGTGCACAGCCATTCATGTCAATGACAGGCTGTACGCTGCACCTGGACTGCCCAGGTAGAGGAATATACAGGGAATTACACGGAACAGGCTCATCCATGCCATGTGCAAGATCCCTTAGTGCAGGGGTGCTCAACCTGTTGAAGAGCGAGGGCCACTTAGGTGAGTTGGTAACTGGTCATGGGCCACAAAGGACTATGGGGTTTTACCCCCCCAAACCACAACTGTAAATGAGCCAGTACTGTCCTGAGCTCTCTATAAGGCTGCTTTCACACTGATGCACTACTGTTTTCCTGCACTGTGTGTGCAGCGTAGTGCACTTGCAGCAGTGGTGTAACTAGAACCTTCAGGGCCCCGATGCAAGAAACCATGAAGGGCCCCCCTGAACCCCAGCCAGGGCCCTTCCCTCCGAGTCTGGCGGTGGAACTCCGTGACGTGGTCACAGGTATGACCTTTATGAGCCCTGTAGTTCCACCACTGGTATCAGTAGTTTTTTTTTATTTATTTTTTTAAAAATTTAGGTGCCCCATTGGGGGACTGTCCCTAGACAGGATGGGGTCCCCGTTCCCTAGAAGAGATGAGGTCCTTTTCTTACTACCCCAGGTGAGAAGGGGTCCCTGTCCCCAGGGGGAGATGGAGGGGGTATGTAATGGTGTGTGGGGGATGGGGTCCTCTCACTCACCATGACCAAGCTGTAGGCCGCACACTCATCCATGTTGGCCTGGGCTCCATCCAGTGTGCTGGATGGGCGATCAGTATATCTAACAGAAAGACCTTTCATCATCTGTGTATGACGGGGGAGGAGGGGGGCTGGCAGACAAGCCTGCAGTGTCCTCCGGGGAGCCGTCTCTCATAGGGCTGCACTGCATTTGTGTGCTTAAAGTTTGTTTACCCGGGAGAAGTATGCAGTGCAGTGTGGGCCGGGCTGGGGGGCGTGACACTGGCTGGGGAGAACAGACATCAGACTGAGCGGCAATGCATGGAGCAGGAGAGGGGTACTCTGAGGAGCCGGCTGAGGACACAGGTCATGCAGGGAATTCACAACTAAAGAGCAGCCAGTGCGATAGTCGAGCATGGAGCTCTGCTAGTCACCCTCCACCTCCAGCCACCCGTGTGCATGGTGCACTGGTACCCCTAGCTGCCTATGCTGCTGCCGGCCATATGTAGAGGGGGCTGCATGGGCCCTCTGCATCACAGGGCCCAGTTGCGGTCGCGACTGCTGCACCCCCTATAGTTACGCCCCTGACTTGCAGCTTTCCTGCGAGTTAGCCATAGACTTCTATTCACTGTGGTGCTGCCCCCCTATCCATGCCAACCCCCTATATTAATAATGGATAGATTCATACATAGCATGAATCTATCCACGGTCGCCGTATCCAACCCCTATTCATGCGTCCGGCCCCTTTCAGGATGCCTGGTGCCTGAATTACAGTGGCTTTTTTTTATTAATTTTTTTTTTTTTGAAGCACCAGATTAAAGCCATAGGCTCTAATAGGCTTCAAAATAGGATGGGCTCAGAGCTGCATGTGCTACATTACACTGATCTGCATGTGCTGCACTTTTTGTTTTATCAGTGCTAATATGCCCATTGCAAAAGCACAGTGTATGTGATGTTTTATACACTGACTTTTTCCTCTTCCAGCTTCTGCTGACATCGCTCTCCAGGCTGCTAGGAAGTCCCAGGCAAATTACACTTGATATCACTTCACCTGAGGCAGAAGCTTGCGGTTCTGAGGAAGCATCAGCTTATGCAGCTCCTGATCCTCTGCTGCCATTGATCCCGATCTGCGCTTGTTGACCAGAGCCACAGATAAGGCAGTACAACCAGCCCCCCTGTACTGGGCCCAGGCCCAATCAGTTCAGAAGGGGGGCCCAGCAGCTGCCAAGCAGGAGGGACAGCTCTACTGCCTTATTACCGACTCTTATGGCTCACCCTAGTATAGGGGGATCGGTATCTTAATATAATTTGATATTTTTGGAATTGAGGGGGGCCCCCTGATTTCTAACAGCAGCCCTGTTGCTGACCTACTGGGATTGTTTTGATTGGTCAAAGGACAAGTCAGACTATCTCAAAGTCGGAGCAAAATCGTATCCTGTTCATTCAAGTAGATGGAAGTAGGAACAATGTAGGACTGATGTTGCAGGGCAAAATAAGATGACAGTTGTACAACAGTAGTGTTGTACTAGTGTGAACCCGGCCTATGGCTTGGTTCACATCACACCCGACTCGCAGGCAGTTAATGAGACCCCCATATTGGTTCGCATATTGCAGTGCAAACTGTCAATTCGGACAGGAATCAGACACCCATACGATCAGATTCTGGTGCAGACCAAAAAAAGGGTTCTACACTACTTTGGTCCGAATGCAATGCAAATTCAGCCATACAATCCGTATGGCTGAATTTGCATTGTACAGATATTGCATGTGATTTGGACAGCAGTGCCGTGCGAATCACATGCAATGTCTGACATTGCACCAATGTGAACTAAGCCTTAGCTCTGGTTCAAATTAATGCTACTTTGAAATCGCGCTACTTAACTTGAAGTACCACGATTTCAAAGTAGAAGATCAGCGCAATTTCAGGTGCTACTTGACTGACATCTGTGCCACTTCTTGCACAGATATCTATTGAAGTCGCACCCAAAATCACCAAAAGTAGTGAAGGAACTACTTTTGCAAACCAGTGCAACGCCACAAAGTCAGCATTGCACCGATTGAAACAGTGTCAGGACTAGTAATAGGCTGTGGCTTGTCATGCGATTTGACCTGTCAAATCACATGACAAATTACTCCAATGTGAACAAGGGCTTAGGCCTAGTTCACACTGGTACGACACGACAGTCGTACCACTTTGGATACCGACTTTGCCCTGCAACTTGAAGTCCGACATGTCTCCGACTTCAATGAACAGGGATCCGACTTTGAGCCCTGACAATACCAGGCACTGGGTCTGGTATGAATCTTTAGGGGGAACTACATGCACAATGTAAAAAAAAAAAAATTGCATGGGTTACCCCTCGGGGAGCATACCAGTCCCTCAGTCTGTTATGGATTTCAGGGGATCCCCCACGCTGAAAAAACAGTGTTGGTGTCCCCCCCAAAATCCATACCAGACCCTTATCCAAGCACACAGCCCGGCAGGTCAGGAAAGGGGGCGGGGATGAGCGAGCAGCCCCCTCACTCCTGAACCGTACTAGGCTGCATGCCCTCAACATGGGGGGAGAGGGCTTTTGGGCAGGGGGGGCCCTCCGCCCCAAAGCACCTTATCCCCATGTTGATGAGGAAAAGGGCCACTTCCCAACAACCCTGACTGTTGGTTGTCAGGGTCTGTGGGCCGGGGGCTTATTGGAATCTGGAAGATTCCAGCCCCACACCCTATTTGATAGGGGTCTAAATCTAAGAGTATATTTTGTCTCATTTCCAAACACATGATGTAGGGAATGAAGATCACCATAAAATATATATTAAATGCATCCACAGGTTTTTTTGTAGTATTTTTGATTGCAAACTTGATACTCTTCCAGGGTACATTTTTAGGACTAGGCAGAATCATTTGTATCAGTCACTGTTCTTTGAAGAAGGTCATAATCAAATGTTCCTTGCACAATAATGGGTAGGTTTACTAAAACTGGTGCACACAGAATCTGGTGCAGCTGTGCATAGTAATCAATTAGCTTCTACGTTTGAGGCCAGGTTCACACTGATACGATAAACGCTCCTACATTGGGAGCTTATGTCACATGACGTTTGCAAATCAATAATTCCCTATGAGAGCTGTCTTAAAGCGGGAGTCCGCCGGGAGTTCCGCCATTTTTTTTTTTTTTAAAGCCAGCAGCTACAAATACTGCAGCTGCTGACTTTTAAAATAATGACACTTACCCGCCCAGCGCCCCCGCGATGTCGGCACCCGAAGCCGATCTCTCCATCGTCTCTCGGGTGCTGCCGCCGCCATCTTGGGTATGGGAATCAGGAAGTGGAGCCTTTCGGCTTCATTTCCCGGTTCCCTACTGCGCGTGCACGAGTCGCGCTGCGCAATAAGGATGGTCCCCGCTGTCTCTGGGATCCGTGTGTTTCCCAGCAGGCAGCGAGGGACTTTCGGAAAGGGGCGTAGATTCTGGGGAAAGGGCGTACCTTCTGCAGAATCTACGCCGGAAGTGGGTGCAGATACCTGTACTGTACAGGTACCTGCACCCCCCTCCCCCCTAAAAGGTGCCAATTGTGGCGCCGGAGGGGGGAGGATTCCAATGAGCAGAAGGTCCACTTTAGGGTGGACCTCCGCTTTAACTGGTCCGACAAGTCAGTCCGACTTTGAAAATGTTCCCTGTACTACTTTGGGCCTACTTCAGCCCATTGAATATCACTGAAGTCGGATCAAAGTAGGATCGCCATCCTAACTGATCCGACATTGGCATGCGACTTGTGGTCTGATTATCTTGAAGGGGAACTCCATGCCAAAAAAAAAAAAACCGACATAGGTTCACCCTTTAAGAGCATACCAGGCCCTTTGGTCTGATATGGATTTCTAAGGGGAACCCCACACCAAAAAAAGGCATGGGGGCCCCCAAAATCCAAGCACACATCCTGGCAGGTCAGGAAAAGGGGTGGGGACTAGCATCCGAAACAGTACCATGGCACATGCCATCAACGTGGGGGGGGGGGTGCTTTGGTGGCAGGGAGGCCCTGTGCCTTGTCCCCATGTTGATAAGGACAAGGGCCTCATCCCGATAACCCTGGCCGTTGTTTGCCGGGGTCTGTAGGCAGGGAGCTTATCGGAATCTGGAAGCCCCCTTTAACAAGGGGGCCCCCAGATTCCGGCAAGGAGTATGGGGTTCAATGGGTATGGGGGTTGTAACCCTACCCATTCACCTAAAAAAAAAAGTGTCAAAAATAAAACACATTACACATGTTTTTAAAGTAAAGTAAAAGGATCCGAACATCCTCTTCTGGGTTCCCCGGCGGCTCTCGCTGCTCCTCCCTACATCAGATAACCCCCTAGGAGAAGCACTCTCCCGAGGGTGTTAGCTTGCGGGTACTCCCGAATCCAGCATTTGTGTCCACAGACATGATACTGATAAGCGGTGGAGCTTGTGAGACCAGGGGATAGGGAACGTAATGAACTTTATCCTTGCACCCCTAGGCTAGACAAACCTATAACCCTTGTAATACAGTTGGGCTCCACTGCAATGGTAGATTCTGTCTTATTGTCACAGTTCAAGTATAACTGAAGGTACATCTTTTTATTTAGACTTATATAAAGTGGAGCAGTGGCGTATCATACATGTGTGCAATGTGTGCAGTGCCCACGGGCCCTAAGGGATGTGAGGCCACTGGGCCCTCACACATTGCATAACAATGTGGGAATAACTGTTCTGTTCCCCCTTATGTGTCCCCACTACAGCTGCATTTGTCACAGGCAGCTGCAGCAGAAATACAGTTTATGCTGGGGTGGGTGCTAAAAGCAGATATGGGGAGGGTGCAGGGAGGGGGGGCAGGGATATAAGCCAATCACAATCCCTGCCCCCCTTCTTCTCTCACCAATCTTTTGCACCCTCCTCCTCCCCAGCATTATCAAACAGTGTTTCTGCTGCTGTTGCTTGTGACAAGCTTGTAGAGACACAGGAGAATATTGGCTTACCTCTGTTTTCCTTTTTCCTGGACATTTCATAGTAGCTCCAGGATCAGGAGTAGTAGGATCATTTACTACTGCCCTCTATACTGTGCTTTACTACTGACCCCTAACACTACATCACTTTCTTTTGACCCCTGAACTATGTAGTAAGTGATGGAGAGATCAGTAGTAAGTCATGGAGAGTTCAGGGGTCACTAGTAAGTGATGCAGTGTTCACGGGTCAGTAGTAACACATTCTGGGGCAAGTAGTAAGTGACACAGAGTTCAGCAGTAAGAGATGCAAAGGTCAGGGTTCACTGTTAAGTAATGCAGCGTTTGGGGTCAGTAGTAAGTTATGCAGAGGTCAGGGGTCTATACTAAGTTCAGCAGTTAGTAATAAGTAGCACAGAGTTCAGAGGTCAGGATTAATTTACACAGAGTTCAAGGATCAGTAGTAAGTGATTCAGAGGTTAGTAGTAAGTAATGCAGAGTTCAGGATTCAATAGTAAGTAATGCAGAGCTCAGAGGTCAGTAGTAAGTAACATAGAGGTCAGGGGTAAGTAGCAGGTGATGCAGAGTTTGGAGCTGTGACTAGGGTAGGCAATTACCCATTCACAACCGTCCTGAACTTGAGCCAGTACAGCTCCCAGGCCTTGCAAGCTCAAATCGGTATACACCCAGAAGAGCTTGGTGTAGTCTGTGTAAGCCAGCAAGGGTACCAAGGTCAATTTCTGTTGTAACGTTTGAAAGGCCTGTTGCTGTGTATTGCGCCACTGGGCCTGAATAGAGGGTGGAAGGCTTTTCTTTTTCTGGGTGGTATGGACACTCAGTAATTGGGTAAGCAGAGTGGCTATTTGGGCTAATTTTAGGAAGGAACACAATTCATTAACAATCTTTGGGGCATACCAGACCTGAACATCTTGGACCTTGGCCAGATCCATAGGGACCCCTCTGGCCTCCACGACATGCCCAGGGTATTGGATCTTCAATCACATCACTCTGCATTTACTGAGTTTGAGTTTTAGACCATACTGTGCTAGGTTGTCGAACATCTGACTTAAGTGTTGGACTTGGTCCTCAAAAGTTTTGGAGAAAATGATGATATCATTCAGGTAGACACAGTCTCAAAATGAAAGTCTCCTAAGCACCTTTCCATTAAGGGTTGAAAAGTGTTGGGGGCATTTCAAGAGGTGCTGGAACGCCACCACAAAGTGCATGAAGCTCTCGTCTGTGTCTCAGCTCCGAGACTGTCATGTTTTTTTCTGAACAGGCATTCTAGAGTGTCATGATTTGCTCCAGTCCGGCACGATCATCTTCTGGCAGAGCCATTATTGCTTGTCGGGAGTTACACTCAGTCCAGGTGTAATTGAGGGAACTTGTAATGAAATAGAGGCAAAACAATTCACAACAGGAAAGGAAACCCAATCCGGAACATGCACAAATGACAACAGCATGTAGCGAGCAGATTTCAGCCTAACTGACAACATCTGTCTAGACTCTAGGGCAGTGATGGCGAACCTTGGCACTCCAATTGTTTTGGAACTACATTTCCCATGATGCTCCGCTATACTGCAGAGTGCATGAGCATCATGGGATATGTAGTTCCAAAACATCAGGGGTGCCACGGTTTGCCATCACTGCTCTAGGGGATGGAGTGAGGCCTGGCCAGTTTGAGTCCAAGGGGGGAGGTTTCTGTGATTAGAAGTGGATTCCCATGCTTTCTCTACTCTCAGGAATTTTTCCCTACTAATTCTGTCCCTGACAGACAGGTGATCTGTCCCTACTCTATTGCTAAAAGCGTGGAAAACCCCAGAGCAAGGGTCTTAAAAAGACTCTGCCTGACCCAAGATGGTTGGCAGAGTCACATGGGCTGCCACAATCCAACCGGATCGCTGCCCCAGGGACCCAAGAAACAGGAATCAGATTCTCCTTGACTTCCTCTGCACTGCTGCTGCAATTGAGTTACACCTGCAGGGGAGAAAGCAGACTGCACCTGCCTACAAGTAGAACATCTGCCAGGTTTTTACTGCCATCTATGCACCTCCCTATTTACTGTTATCATAGACAGTGAAAGGGAAAGAAATTCACAAAATTTGGGTTGTTACCAGAACAGAGGAGAAATCTTCACTAGTTCTGATGACTGTGGTGACAATCAGGGATTCCCTCTATCCAAAATAAATACGTTTGGCCTTTAGTTCTACTTTCATTGTTACGAGATCATTCCTACTGTGCAAAATAGACCAACCTAGGTAAGAACAGTCATCTATAGTTATACTACTGTAAAGTTTATTACTGAAGTAAATATTTTTTAAAACAGTTATTGTTATAATTATGTATGCATTTGTGATATTTTCATTTTTTTTTTTTTTTTTTTTTTACACATAATCCTGTTAATGAAATTAAGCTAAAGCAGGTTCTGCATTGTACATTACAAAGTTGAGGACCCATTGTGTGGGATTGAAGGTGAATGGAGGAGAGCACTAACTGCGAGAGTGGGAAACACGCACGTGGCTGGGGCCTACTGCACGCAATTGAGAGATCTGGATCTAGTGAACGCTACTGCCCTGATTACAGACTGAGGCCACCAGTCGCTCTGGTACAATGAAGGTGGCACTCCATCTTAAAAGCAACTTTATTCCACATGTTTCTTTAACTCTTTAGACTCCAAGCACAGGTACGGTTCTTATGGTCTGAACTTCCACACAGATTCTCCTTGATTGCTGCAGCATTTCTGGATTGGTGCTGCAGAACTTGCACCAAATCCCACCAGCACATGTTCCAGTCACCTCTCTCGCAGTGACTTTGGCCTGCCTTCATCTTGGACACCAGAAAGCCGTTCTTACTACAAGTTTCTGTTAACCCTGAGGCTTCACTCGTTCTCTCTTATGACATTCAGGCCAGGTCCCTAGGGCACCCTATGCCATGATATCAGACCCAGTAAGTGGGGTACTGATCACTAGCGAAGCAGCCAAGTTCATAAGTTCCACTACCTTCACTACCAGGGCACCCATCACCTGAGCTATGTCACCCATTTCCTTCCTGGCTGGCCGCTGTTCCAGTTTTCATTAACAACAGTTCTGCAGCTTCCCTTGGATAGCTTACCACCTATTAGATATGGATACAACTTTGTCCTCCACTCTTCTCATCCCCTGTTCCAAGCCCTTGTTCTTTGATAGGCCATGCATGCATCCCTTTTAAGTAACTGAAGACCAAGTACCATATTTGGAACTTTAGAACTTTTATTAGCAACTTTTCAAGCACATGTCTGTACAGAGTTGTCTTACATATACTACTGGTTAATTCTAGCTTCAGGCTGCCCAGCATCAAATCTTAAAGGTGAGTGCAAACAAATAAAGTCCATCTCTGGCAAACCAAACTTCAGTGCCCAGACTGGGTAGCCACCAGGGAGGTGGGGTTAACAGAATGACGAGAGCAGTTCTACATATTATATATTGCAACAATCCTACAAGCAATTCCCCATCAAAGGACCCAACGAAGTCTGCAGGTGGAGCGCAAACCAGTATTTTTTAGATACCTATTGATGCTCGGTTTTATTGTGAATTATGTAAGTGCAATTTTTAGCATTCTTCAATCAATACTTGATATACTACACTATGAGAGATTCTTACATGTGTTTCCCTTGTAAGTGATATACAATATATATATGATCTCTTATAGGCACAGGAATGCTTCTGAGGATGTGTTGATTTGCTATTGTCCAAAATGTTCAGGACATCTATGGAGGATTAAGTATAACATCCATTTGGGGATACACTTGCCTTATGCGCCTTTGACCTTCTATGAGAAAATAGGCCATATATTTCTGGTAGAGAGTATGGTCCTTCCACAGCAAGCACTTTATTGAGTTTTATATGCATTTTTATATATGAATTTATTTATGTAATTTGCACCATCACTTTATTAGGGACTGCCGTTTAACATAACACATCTACTTATTTATATTAATCATTTATTTCAATATTTTCACTGCTTATGAATGTTTTACATGCCCATTCATTTTGATACAATTATGAATTTATGTTATTTATTTTGATTCTAGCACAGCACTTTTCATTGGGACTTTTTGAGGATTTTAATGTGTTTACTGATTTAGGGCGATTTGTATGAGCGTGGTTTGTCTTCTAATTTTGTGTAATGTCTAGCTTCTTATAGCTTGAAAACACGCAGCTCTATTTACAATCTATATTATTTGATTTGTGCAGGGGTTCATTATTATACATGATGCTTACATTAGTAAATTCGTAAAAAGAAAGTGTCAAAATAGTAAAATAAAAGTAAAATAAACGATAAAAGAAAAAAGGTTTTAAAGCACGCCCGTCCCCGTGCGCTCATGCGCAGAAGCGAATGCATACATAGGTCCTGCCCACACATGTAAACGGCGTTCATGTGAGGTATCGCCACGAATGTTAGAGAGAGGTCAATAATTCTAGCGCTAGACCTCCTCTGTAACTCTAAATACGAAACCTGTAAAAAAAATTAAAGCGTCGCCTTTGGGGATTTTTAAGTACCGAAGTTTGGCACCATTCCATGAGTGTGTACAATTTCAAAGCATGACATGTTAGGTATCTATTTACTCGGTGTAACATCATCTTTCACATTATGTAAAACAATTGGGCTAACTTTATACTGTTTTGTTTTTTGTTAATGCATGAAACAGTTTTTTTTTTCCCAAAAAAAGAGTTTGAAAAATTACTGCGCAAATACTGTGCAAGATAAAAATTTGCAACAACAACCATTTTATTCCCTAGGGTCTCTGCTAATATATATATATAATGTTTTGGGGTTCTGAGTAATTTTCTAGCAAAAAAAGGATGATTTTTACACGTAGGAGCAAAGTGTCAAAATTGGCCTGGGTAGCAAGTGGTTAAATTCTTCTGGATGCTGATATAAAATTTGATCACGGCTCATCTACCATGCACACAGACTCCTTACATAAAATAAGACCTGCAAGCCTGCTAGTGTCTGAATTTTAAGAGTCCAGCCAATAATGGTATTTCAGCTATAGGTAAAGTCTAAAAGGTTGAATTACCTTATCACTTCTTATATTTCATTGGAATGTTTTGGGAGCTTCAGGGTTACCTCTTCTTGTCAAGGTTTACTGCTCAATTTCTGCCAGCCATGTATTTTTTGCACCTCTTTCTGCAAACAGTACCTACAAAGTGGTTTCAGTTATCTTTCTGAATGCTCTAGTCTAAAGCATACAATGAATTAGAAAACCTAGCAAAGAATGTAGAACCCTCTTGTAATTGCTGTTTGAGTTTGAATGGTGCAGAATCGAAACATTTTTGTAAGAGATCTGATCATCAGAATCCCTGAAGGACACAAGATCGGATTTCCTGATTTGACTCTCCACTACCTTCTAAAAACTGATGTATCAGTTTGGGTGGGCCAAGTTTTAACTATGATGGGGCTTTCACTGTTGTGTTAAAAGTTGCTACCATTACTAATCATGAAGCATGTCTTTAGGACAAGGGGCATTCCTAGTGATACAGTAAATGGGGCTAAAGGTTGGGATCGTGAATAAAGTGTCTGCAGTTTTGAGACAACCTTATCTGATATGGCTGTTTATGGTTAGATCCAGAGATTCCCAAGTGTATATAGTCCATGCTCAACCATTCAGGCTTCCAATGACCAAGCTTTGGGGAAGAATTGAGCAATCAGATTGGATTTCTCTTGGTTAATATTATATGCCAGCAGTTGATATGCTTGTGAAATACTTCTTCTCCTCTCTGCAGGAGGAACAAACATGAACATTTGCTCAGTGTAAACACATGGGTTTGAACCATGATCATTTGTTAGAAATGCATTGGCCAAGAGCCCTCAGCTGAATCAAGAATTGGTCTTTGTTAGAACATGGAAGGGAGCAGGCATTGGAATGATACAGGCTTTCTCAAGAAAATTGCACAAGAGCTTGTGCCAAATGCAGAAACCTATAGCAACCAATCTGATTCTAGATTACTGGAATCAGCTTAGTTAAAAGATGTATGTCTTTTGTTACCATAACTTTCTGCAATTTGCATATCATTATTACTCCTTCTGCTTTAAATAATGTGCTTGATAGTTTGGCAGAATATGGTCTATTCAAGCATGCCTCAGTGTGTTATGTGTTGAGCATGGAGAGCAAGGTTTATCTCTATCAAATTCTTCAGCTAAATTAACTGCGCAGCCTGAAAATTGGCTTGTATGTACAGGTATCAACCCTTCCAGAATGACATGTAATAACAAATATTTGGTAGTGTGTTGACTAGCCCAGCCTACAGGGTAGATTGCCAGAGCAACAGTGGAATAGCTGTCTTAAATTACACAAAAAAATCATACATTTCGAAAGAGCTTAGCTGTAGACATGTTGTTAATGGTGGAAACCAAATGACTGAAATTATAAGTCTTAGAGCCATGTCACCATATTTTTCTAGCACACAGAAGTCATACACATTTTTCAGAATAAAATATTTATTCTTTACATAAAATAGCAATAACCTATGGGCAATTTATAAATCACTTGTGATAAACATTATATGGAATGTATTACTTAGCTACTTACAAATTAGAGGCTTAGCAGAAAGACTACTTAGTCACATACTTGCTATTACGGTCTGCAATTAAAAGGTACCTTTTGGCCATGTTTACTGGATTCACAATTGTATTCAGTACCTGAATGGTTTTAATTATGTTCTGCATAGTTTTCAAACACTCATGCTTTGGGTTGATATACCTTTCACCAAAGGTAGGGAGGTGCTCAGGGTCATTAATGTTTGGAAAGCCTGGGTAAGAAAGGGATCTTATAAATGTATACTCTAATTGAATACTATTTAAAGGCTAAAGCCCCATACACACGATCGGATTTTCCCATAACAAATGTTGGATGTGAGCTTGTTGGCGGAAAGTTTGACCGTGCGCATGCTGCATTGAACATTTGTTGGGGACTTTCCGCCAACAAATGTTGGCTAGCAGGTTCTCAAATTTTCCGCCAACAAATTTTCGTTGTCGGACTTTCCAATCGTGTGTACACAAGTCCGCTAGATGTAAAAGAATCCTGCGAGCCATCAATAACCAGATGCTAAAATAAATAAATGACAAGGAAGCTGCTAGCGTTAAACACGTCGCATAAATCGCGCAAGGATAAATAGATTAGATATATATGTTGCACTACCTGTAATTAGTGTAATACACACTCTATCAGTTTAGAGAACAAAAATGCATACATTACTATTAAATAAATGTTTCTTAAATGATCAATGAATAGCGAGATATATATATACTGAATGACTAAATAAATAACTGTGTGTGAACAGTGAATACTGCGACTAATTAAATGGATAAAAATTATAAAAATGCACAACTTAATCCAAAGTGCTCCTATGCAAGATAGTGTTCAAAGTACATAGATTAATATGTGAATTGAAAAAAGGTACTCATGTGCATAAGTGATCAACAATTGCATCACTGGCAATCCTGCCAAAAAGTCCATAGGTCTCAAAACTGAGAGAATTGTTCATAAATCACAGTGCTCATGCATATACAAGTAGTATCCAAAGGCGTCACTAATGCCCGCGGTGTAGAAAATCCATATAGCTCAAGCAATTCAAAAGGTGATGCAAACATTCTATAGTGTCATCACTCAAGTGCTCCCATAAGGTAGTAAACACTCACCTTAGAGCGTGCGACTTAATTTAATTAACTTAATTAAGCTCAGTCTGTGCACGATTGTGAACCACCTCTGGGCTCTTTATTGGTACCGGGATCCTGGACTCCTCAGTGTAACTCAAGCAAGGAGCCTTCAACATTATATTTTGAATCCTGCAATTGTCTCAGATTTTAACCACCTCTTCAAGTGTGAAAGCCTTGTGTTGTATATTTTATCATTTCTATCCATTTAATTAGTTGCAGTATTCACTGTTCAGACACAGTTATTTATTTAGTCATTCAGTATATATTTTAAAATATCTCACTATTCATTGATCATTTAAGAAACATTTATTTAATAGTAATGTATGCATTTTTGAGCTCTAAACTGTGGATTACACTAATTCCAGGTAGCGCAGCATATATATCTAATCTGTGTGTACACAAATCCGTCAGACAAAAGTCCACGCATGCTCGGAATCAAGTACGAGCCGGAATTGCTCAGTCTTGTAAAACTAGTGTTCATAATGGAGATATCAAATACGTCTTATATGTCACTACGTTCGTAATAGTTGGCCAACATTTGTGTGACCCTGTGTATGCAAGACAAGTTGGAGCCAACAACCTTCAAACAAAAATCCACAGTTTTGTTGTCAGAAAGTCCAATCGTGTGTACAGGGCATAAGTTTGCCTTTTCCAGAAAATATCTTATGCAGTCAGTCAGTAAAAAAAAAAAAAAAAGGAGATATTTGTGAAATGCTCATTAATTATATTGCCATATTGTAGGCCATTTGGGCCAATCTGGAAGCCTAACCAAAAAACTCCCAGTTAGCAATCCTTACTAGTGAAGTGGGAATTGTTGATTGGAAGTTTTTCGACCAGGCTTCTAGGGGGGCCCAAATGGGCCACACACAGCAAGGAAAGCCATTCACAGGGGTGTAGCACCAAACATTTGCTGTGAGTAGCCGTGTGAGTCCGATGATTGGGAAACATCTGAAAGATCGTGACAATCTCTAGCATCTGGACGTCTATGGTGGGATCTGAGATCCAACTCGCGCTGTTTGACCTCCCCTAGCAGGGGGGGTCACAGGGGATCTGGTAAGCCTCCATCTATAAGTGGTGTTTAGAAGTGACTGGTCCATGTGGTCAAACATAATTGGATTAAGCAATCAAGTTTCAGCTATTTT
Organism: Lithobates pipiens; assembly: GCF_037356315.1. Lineage (NCBI taxonomy): Eukaryota > Metazoa > Chordata > Amphibia > Anura > Ranidae > Lithobates > Lithobates pipiens. Next base: position 421,546,245 of record NW_027507748.1, read on the forward strand.
TACATACACATTGGAAAATACTTTTTTTGCTTTTGCAATGTATATGGACACTTGAATATATAATTTTTCAGATATAATTTTTTAAACACTTGATTTATTTCACATTTGTGCATTGATTTTCACATTTTTTTTTAGCACTTTTGCACTTTAATTATTTAATTGTTTTAGTAATATTTATAGTTTAAGCACTGTACTTTTTTCCCTTTTCTTCTACTGTTATTGTGCCTAGTATCTAGGTTATGGTGTTCAGCTGCTGATTTCTTTATTGAGCTTTGCCAAGCGCGGATTTTTTCTATTTGTTATAAGTATGACAATACAGTTATTTAATATTTTACAAAGCAGCAGTTTGTTTAGTATATCTTGAAGGCGCATTCACTGCATAGGTTATTTTTCTGGAAAAAGTGAACTTAACATTAACCTTTAATCTCACTTGCTTAAAGCTGTTGTCCAGTCTGTAAAAAAAAAAGGTCAGCAGCTATAAATCCTGTAGCTGCAGACTTTTAATAAATGGACACTTACCTGTCCAATGATCCAGCGCCACCCTCACCCAGGCTAGTTATTCACTAGCCTCTGGGTTCTTGGCACTGGTGTCCTAACTGTGGGCAGCTGGCTGCCCATTGCGCATGCCAACATTCCAACATTACATGCCAAGTTAGGCAGAGGAGGGAGGGAGGATGTCTTAAAGCAAACTTACCCTTTTAGGCAGAGCTCCCCTTTAATCACTTGGTATCTGCAATCCGTGGAATAATATTCTCAGGTACGGTTCCCCAGATTCACTGCCCACAGGTGAAGCCAACTCACAGGGAGACTGGTTGGTGCAATAACACGTATTATGCTGTGAAAATACAACTCTGAAGACACGGCCACAAAGGACCAAAGAACTTACAATGAACCAGGTAAGTGATATCTGTGCACACTGTAGACACCTGACAGAGGGGGCAGGGCCCCCAAACGAGAAAGTCTATTGCTTGAGACACAGTGGCACTCCCTACTCTGTCCATCCTCCACAGGAACCTATCCCTATGCTAATCCAGCTGTACCTAACCAGTGGGGTCTCTGTCCCAGCCCTACATACTACGCAGAATGTGTGCCAACCCAAAGAGAACAGTGCTATTTATTAGCACTGCTTACACCAAAGATGGCCACAGAGGTCAGTCAAGGCAGCAGTATCCAATTCAGCAGCTGCTCCCTTGATGACACCTACAGAGGCCTCAGAGGAACCTGGGCTCCCTTTTGTCCTCCACCCTCCCTGCATGGCAGCTGCTGAACAGCGCCACACTTGCAGGGGGGCCAAACTTCACCTGCCTACATATCTATGTGAGTGACCATGCTGCCAATGACAGCTGCAGGTCTCAGACTACTTAACAGGAACTGGGAAGTTTTATATTTTACAAAAAAAAGTGTTACACTATGTTTGAATCCCCCCCCATATTAACATTATGGTGGCATTGTTGGAGGCTGGCTCTAACTGGGGAAACCAAAGGGGAAAGGAGTAAAGCAGGAGACCCTGTGGAACTGGAATACATACATAAAAAGCACTATGAAACCTTCTCTTGATTTAGGGTCACAAAATATTTGGCAAGTGAGTTTTTCATAACGGGATGTGTGGATTGGCACCTTGAAATCACAGTCACTGGAGTCCTTTCAGGGCACAGAGTGTGTGAATTAAGAGATGCTTGGAATAGATTTGCACAGAAGGCCTGAATTCTTTTGTTGTATACGTGACACAATAATTGACACTTTATTTTGAGTATTTTTTTATTTATTTTATTGCAGTAATAGGTTTTGCACGTGAATGTTTAATACCGAGGCATGAAATGTGATGTTTTTTAGGTTAACACTAAAAAGGAGTATTTATTTGTTATTTATTTATTAGTTATATAGATAACAAAGCACTGCACCTTTTTAATAATTGTATAGCACCAATCTTGCTGTGTATTGAACGTTTGTTAGCAAACTAATTTCTCCAGCCTGAAAATGGCACTGTGCTTCTCTTTGTGCATTTAAAGGTCAAAAAGACATATTTTACCTATATTATTGTGTATAACTCTGGTGTTGGTCATATGAAGTGATACTGGAGCACTGGTCATACAGCTTCTGCTGTAGCCTGCTGGGGCTTGGGTAAGTGATGTTTGGCAAGACCCAACCTTTCAGTTATTTTGATAGAAGGCTTCCTTGCAAGTGAAATCAATATGAAGGTAAATTCACACTACTTGTGGTGTGGGGAACGGACTGCCCTCATTGTAATGGGTGCCACTAATTGTTAATGGTACCCCATGCATCTAGAAAACCTGAGTGAGTTCTCAGCCACCCAACCACATGGTACCACACTACCTTGCAGTTTGGTGTGGCGCAGTTTTTAAAATCGTGCTTATCTTACTTTTTGCACATTCCTGCACATTTGACAGCCCATTGAAATGAATTGGCTGTCAAAAATGCACCACACACGGGCACAAATTCATGCGTTCTGGTATAAATTAGACCTAATGCTTTTCTAAAATTCTACATGGTCCTACTTTACAGATTTGTGTGAGAGTAGTATTTTCCTGTGTGACATGACCACACAGCATAACCCGTTTTGCAGCAATGTGTTTCCAAATTGCTTGGGAAATATGATGCTAATGCCCTTCAGGTTTCTTGTTGTATCCTTAAATCAGAAAAACAAAAGAGTTTTTGAGGTTTTACCCCTGGAAACTACATGCATAGGATTCAATGTTCATGATTTTGACAGGTTCAGGTAACAGATAAATTGGATACAGTAAAAAATAAAAAATAAAATCTTAACAGCTATTGCATGTCCAGTCAGCCATATTCCTCACTTTCAGATGATCCCCTGTTGCTCACATTTAACAATGCAGATATAAGACTGTTGTTCATAGCTCAAGCACAGTGATAGGATAATACAGGATATACAGTATAATGTATGTACATTTATATATATATTGAGACAGCATTGACACATGGAATTTAAGAGATTATTAAAGTAGTGATGTTACAGAAGTAGTTTGAGCACAGACACACCTAGAGTGACTGTCAATGTAATAACAGTACTTCAAGATAACCTCAGAAATACTGCTAGTAAAGAAGAGATATGTGGGTAGCCTGCATCCTGCAATTGTGGTTTCCTATAGGTGTGTAAAAAGCTGTCCAATCAAGCTCATACACCCAGTCTATCTTTATTTGAACACACCTTGTAGAGAAAGCTCATATATATTTTATAACCCGTAAACAGTAGAAACAATCTTATCTATGTCACAAGGCATACAGGTGTGTATTGTCCAGACACTGTAGACTTAGTAGTAGTGTAGTGTAGTATTATCTCAGTTTTAGCCAGGCCATACACAGAGCAAATTTCTTTCCTGCAACCATGGGTGTTGACAGCGTTGACAGGAGAATTCCTCCCATTGTGTTCCCCCAGTAGGGGTGCGGGAGAATACCCCCCTGCAAGGAGAAGACAGTGATTAATACTAGCAGCTATACCAGCTACTAGCAATAATCACATGAAAAAGCTGGTAAGCTGCTTGTACCTAAGGCTAAGTTGATAGATCAATCTGCGCATAACTTTTAGTGCAATGTATGGTTGATCTGCTACTTCTTTGACCTAGGGATAAGATTCTTGTTTGTAATCCCAAATATGAGCAGAGCAGCAAATTGGAGCCCTGATGGAAACCTCATCCACATCGCATTGAAAAGTAACCTTTTCAAGATTGTCTTGTGTATGACTGTTTCAGAAGCCCAGGAAAGGCTTTGCGAGCAACCTTGTGTTTTCAGTGTAGACTCCATTCTGTTGCTCTTCAGGACCCTTGCTATTTCAGGATTAAAAGACTTACCCCCAATTCTGAAGGCTCCACTGGAATGGTATTTGCCACCAATCAAGACTCAATTTCTGGATCATGGGTTTTTAGGATATACAGCCTCCCCTTACTTCAGGAGTTTCGAATTATCCTTTTGTGGAAGCGCCACCTTTGGACAGTAAGGTGGGTGGTGGGGCTTGTTTCCATGCAAGGGCCACCAGGGGACCTATGCCTGCCCAATATTCTGACTAGGTTTTGCAGATCTTTGTTACGTATGCTGGTCATTATTACCGTTTCTCTTACCTTGTGTGATTGTTTGCTATGCTGTGGCCTGCATCCCTTCAGAGAAGAGGGAATATAGACAGGCATTGTATATTGTGTTGAAATCTTGCGAGATTTGGGTGGCCATCTTGACACAGAAATGCTTAGATAGCTGTTTCAGCATCATTTGGCACACCCACAGTGTGGGAGTTAGGGATAGAAACCCACTTGTTAGTGAGAGAGTAGGAGCAGTGTTGTGGGGATATACCCGAGGAGGAGGAAAAGAGTAGGTTTCACATTACATGATATATCTTCTGCCAGCTTCTAGGAACTCTCTCCCGCCATCAGCTGGGTAAACTGCAAACACTTTGAGGATTTTAGGGCAATCCAATAATCTGGAAGTGTGTAACCTGCAGCATATGTGGTGCCATTTCTGTAAACAAATGCATTTTTGTAATCATTATGTTTTTTCAATATAAAATAATGGGATAAAAGCAATCCTATTGTTTTTTTGCTTGCATGGGCAGGCATGAAAAAATGCCACAGCAGTTGTTGGAGACTGGGAACACGAAAATGTTAATGGTGTCATATAGTGATGTCAAGAGTACATTCAGATTCCACAGCTAAGCACAATTAGATACTGCTTCCTGTGTCTCTCACGCTTGCTTGGTAAAGCAGTATAAAAAAGGAAGGAGAAAACGTAATACCCTTCTCATTCTTTCTATCTTACTAAATTGCTTTATTGATGCACATTTGTCTGGTAATGTTAAAACCAGTGGTCCATAAATCACACTACTAGGGATGAGCTTGACGTTCGAAACGAGCATAAGATTGATTCGAACATCGGGTGTTCGCCGTTTGCAGAACAGTGAACATTATGGGGCGCTCACAGGAAATCTGAGCACCGCAGAATGCCCCATAATGCACTGCGAGATCACAATGCGAGATGCTGTATGATGATTGGCCAAAGCATGCATACATAGCAGCCCTTTGTAGTGTTGTTTGCGTGGACAGAGAGATAGCTTGAGTTAGATTATGCAGGCAGGTTATTCAGTTAGTGGGAGTGTATTTGATATATATAGGTGTGTGTGTGTGTGTGTGTGTGTGTGTGTGTGTGTGTGTGTGTGTGTGTGTGTGTGTATCCAGTTGGTTGATGCAAGCAGTAGCGATGGAGTCCTGGGAGGAGTTTGCCCAGAGATTAAAATCCACAAGTAGCAGGAGATTTTTGGTTTTCTAGGTGTATATAGAGATAAATTTGATAAAAGGTGCAAGGAAGTGTGTCTTTGGTCCCAGTGGTCTGTAGCATAGTAGTATGTGAATGGTTTCCTGGGGTGTTGTTTGACATTGAAGTGTGAGTGTTTCCATGATCGACAGTGAGTTCTGTAAAGTTGGTTTTGTGAACGTGAGGTGAGATTTGTAGATCACTGCTAGGCCACCTCCTCTTTGACTGACTCTGTGCTCAGTTAGGATGCAGTAGTTCTCAGGCACTAACTCTGATAGAATGGTGTTACAGTCAGGTGAGGGGTTACTGTGAGGGGTTCCAGTGTTGTGGCACCACCACCACCCAAGGCCCATTTTTTCTGCCCCTGTTAAACAGAGCAATGTAATTACAATTTTTGATGTGATATTTGACAGCAGGGCCCATTCCTACACCCAACAATAGTAAATGTGAGGGGTTACAGTGTTCTGGCACCACCAGCACCTAAGGCCTAATTTTTCTGCAGAGTAGATAGAGCAGACTGTATAATATATATTCTGCTGTTCAGAGTATATAGTGCCTGGGGCCGCCCCCCCCCCCCCCCCACAACATTTGTAATTTTAAAATTTTGGCGCTTTTTTTTCTGGATTTGGATTTCTAGTGATATAAATGCATATCTTAACCAAAATGTAGCCCCCTTATTACTCAAGTTGAAACATAAGGGTGATATATGGAGCAGATTCCCATTGTCTATTGCGGGACGCTGCAGCCTAGGAAAGATGATATGGTTGCCCCAGCTATTATATCTTTTCCACAACTCCCCAGTTTGGATAAACCAGAAATGGTTCAAGAGAATAGACTCCCTGCTAAGGGACCTAATTTGGAAAAAGGGACAACCTAGAATCAGTCTCTAAACGCTGCAGCTACCTCTCCACGAAGGGGTTATGGCGGTCCCGCATCCGAGATTGTATTTTTTGGCATCCCAGCTACAGCACCTCGTAGGAAACGCGACATCGAGGGGTGACAACGCTAGTGACAAGATGATGTTAAAGGGGTCACCACACAAAACGTTGATAGAGGCCGAATCGTTCACTTCAAGGTCCCCAACGATAACACTAATTATGAAAACCTGGCAGACATCAAAGGCCATATTTGGTTACCAAGCAATATCAGAGTTTGCACCCCTCTGGAATAACAAAAAATATCCAGAACTAAGCAAAATAATGAGATCCCAGCAATGGGAAAACCAGGGTATTAATTGAATATGCCAATTATACTTGGGCACTAGCATAAAAACTTTTTCAGATTTAAAACAGGAATATGATTTATCTAATAAATTATTCTATAAATATCTTCAAATTATAAATGCGATCCAGGCCCAGTTTAAATCCCAAACTGTCGAGTGGTCCCAGATTTCCCCATTGGTACATATGATGAATCGGGATTCAACCAAAGGGTTGATATCCTGCTTATACAATAGACTGCAATCTAGAATAACAGATCGCATGGGCACTATCAAAAGGAAGGAGAGCTGGGAGAGAGACGTAGGGCCATTAACTACAGAAGAATGGGATCGGATCCTTACCCAAGGGACTCTGGTTTCCATTTCCCCCTCACAGAAGGTATCCCATCTTTTCTTGATTCATAGAGTATACCATACTCCCAAAAAAATGTTTAAATTGGGATGGCGGATGAATGACCAATGCCCCAGGTGTGGGGCAACTGGGGATTTTATCCACATGATATGGAAATGCCCAAAACTATTCCAGTACTGGGTAGAGATTATCTATAATCTAAATAACATCTTCAATATTGGAATAGAGGTGAGGGTTAAGACTTGTATACTGGGTCTAATAGAGGGGAGTAATGTAAACCGTGATATTACTGAAGCAGTGCTAAGATGTCTATTCCAGGCGAGAAAATTGATCGCCCAATATTGGCAAGCACAAAATCCCCTCTCGGTAGAGAACTGGTTCACAACTGTTAATTTAGTAGTAGGAAATGAGCAGGTGTTTTACATTAAACAAACTAACCAAAGTAAGTTCAAGAGAATGTGGGGACAGTGGTTGAATAACCTGGGGTTACCTTTATAGAAAGGGAGGGGTAACTTCCCTCCCCTTTCCCCCCTCGATATATTACATGTTTCTTTATCTTTATGGGAAACTTTTCATTGTTTTTTTTTTGTCTTCTTTCTATTTTGTTTTGGGTGCTTTCTCCTTTTAGTTTTTCTTCGCTTCTGCTTACTCAGTGCTGACATTAAACGATTTTAGTCGAAGTGGTGTGCTAAAGCTATGGAGGGTGGGGGGTGGTGCTTATATTAAACAAGAGACAACAGAATACCAGTTATAAGAATAGGGTTTTTTTATGTTTCTTTTTTAGATTTCTTAACCAACATGATGTATTACTCTTACTATGGTTTGGATATTTGGAAAATGCAAATGTAGGAATAAAAGTAAAAAATAAAGTAATTAAAAAAAAAAAAAATTTAAATTTGGCGCGGGGTTCCCCTTAATAGCCATATCCGACCTGAAGGGCCTGGTATGGATTTTAGCGGGGACAGCCACGCCATTTTATTTGATGTATTTTTAGCACCTTCTTTTTAATAATTATCTGTATTGCTGGGATCTGACAATACATTACAGCCACGAGCAGTTTAAATGTTTTTTCCTCTAGAAATGTAATTTCGCTGTGCTTTTCCCAAAGACTCACTTTTGAAGCTAGCCAAGGGAACCTCTTCCAAGGACCTAGTCTGGAAATCTCACTGAAGAGTGCCTGGGGGAAGTTAGAAGGAGTCTGGCAGTCTATCCTTCAGTCACATACTGCCACAAGCCTCCCTGTTTCAATTGCGTAATCTAGTACACCCAGTTACTCATAGGCTACATACTTTTGATACCCTTAAAGAAAAATTTGTCATACCTACACAAATGTATTATTTTTATTTGCAAGTTAGACATCTCTTACATCTCCCTGGCCCCGTCCTTAACCCTAGACAAACCAACTCCATTTGGATACCTCTGCGCTTTAGGTCCCCATCAGCTACACTTGGTGTCGGCCATATACCACATCTTCTATGAGTCATTCCCTCTCTCCGAGGTCACCCACTTATACATGAACAGGTGGGCCCAATTGTTAGGTAGACCTATCAACCCCACGATGTGGAATAGGATCTGGGCCTCCACCTTTAAGTCATCTAAATGTGTAGTACAGAGGGAGACCTCTGTAAAAATTAGGCTCTGGTATAAGACCCCTGAGGTCATCCATAAATTTGATCCCACGTGTTCGGCATTGTGTTGGCGATGTGGGCTGGATATAGGTTCACTATTCCATATCTTCCGGCTATGCCCTCTGATTAAACCCTTTTGGAACAAGGTATTATTACTACTTCAGAAATTGGTGGATAAGATTCCCCCGCTTGACCTAATACATTATTGGGTCTCCCTTTTCCTGGTGTTGTTAAAATATTAAACGTCTGATAGCCTATATCTTATTAGCTGCCAAGAGAACAATCTCACTATATTGGCTATCCAATGCTCCCCCTTCTTGGTCTAAATTCCTCCAACTTATAGCCGACATTAGAAGAATAGAATACCTCACAGCTACAGTACACAATATCACCTCACAATTTAATAAAATATGGGAACCATGGGATCACTCGGAGTTTGGGTCTCCTCTCCCAGACTCTTTATATTAAAATAGATATCTGATAAACCCTTGAGCTTTTATACAGACCTCATCCTTCCTGAATGAGGTAACCAGTTATCTTACATATGATGTTTGCCTTCCCTCCATGATGTTTATGCTTGTATATAACCTACAGTTTTCTTTTACATTTTGACACCTTGGACATTTTATATGTGCACAACTATTTTTATTTCCTTTGTCATCCTTTGATTGTGACATCTTGATACCTTGGACAATTTATATGCACACTACAATTTTGTTTACATTTGTCATCCTTTGATTGTGATGTAATTGCTTCTTTCTGTTGTATAAAAATTTTATAAAAATACAATAAAAACTAAAAAAGAATTCTGGATGCCCTGTGACATTGTGAGCATCAACCTCTCCCTCACTGAAAAATGTCTGGCGGAAGTTAGGAGTCTGAATGCCCTGTGGCATAGTAAATATGAACCTTCCCCCCACTGAAGAATGTCTTATGGATATTGAAAAGAGGCATCCAGAGATCCTGGGTTGTAGTGACTGTGTGCTGTATCCATTGGGTAGACCAGCTGGTGGTGTTCCTGCTGGGGATATCTTCTTCCCAAACTATTCCTGGGTTCTGGGTTTTCAGCCTTCTGATTGACCAATGGAGGATGGTGTGATACTGCATATGCACATAGGAATCATCTTGGCACGGCCGGTGTGTGCCGGGAATGCACACTGAGCTGCATATCTGCTGTTTAGTGTACATTTATTAGAAGATTGAGAGCTGGCAGGTAAGAGTGTCTTTTTACAGAAAAAAACATAGCATCTCTCTTCGGCAATAAAGAGCTGCCTGCTTGCAATGTTTTTTTAATTATAGGCTTAGTTCCACTTTAAAGAGGAACTTCACCTGGTCATGTGAAAAATCTACACAATCTGCAGTTGCTGACTTTTGAGAAACAGATACTCACCAGCCCATGAAGTCTACAAAACCTGCCTGTCACTTCCTAATGACTTGCTGCTGCCTGCGTAGGGCGCATGAACAGGATGGCAGACTGCTGAAAGACTGGTCCTGTAGCCTCCTGGGATGTGTGATGTTATCTCAGTAGGCTGTGGGCAGGGGAACCCCCCCAAAAAAAACGGATTTAGAGACACAGAAAGTGACAGGGACACTGGCAAGATCAACAGGTATTTTCTGTACTTCCAAAAAATTTCCTTATCCTGATAAAATAAACTAAGGCAGTCACCATATCCACAGTAAGTACTGGTTCTAAATGTTTACCTTTTAAAAAAACAAAAACAAACATGTCATACTTACCTGCTCTGTACAAGTGTTTTGCACAGAGCAGCCCCAATCCTCCTTTTCTAGGGTTCCCCCGGCGGCGATCCTGGCTCCTCCTCTTCATTGGGTGCCCCCACGGAGAGCCACTTTCCCTGGGGGCAACTGTGCGGGCATGCTCATGAGTTCTGCTGCTGCGTCCTTTGACACACGACAGCATGACTCAGCACCGTCTCCTGTGTCACTGGATTTGACAGCAGTGAGAACAATGGCTCCTGCTGCTATCAATCTATCCAATGAGGCCACGAGACAGCAACTGGAGCCACTGAGCTTGTGCACATTGCTGGAACGATCGGGTTCAGGTAAGTAAAAGGGGGGCTCTGGGGGCACCTGCAGCACAGAAGGTTTTCCACCTTAATGCATAGAATGCATTAAGCTGAAAAACCATGAAACTTTACGACCCCTTTAAAGAGGAAGTAAACCCTGATGAGTTTACTTGCTCTTTCATTCCCTGCAAAGGCAAAGCATAATGGATTACTATGCATCGCATAGTAGTCAATTATGTGTCACTTACCTGACACAGGAGCCAGTGAGGTCACAGCTGTCCCCTGTAGTCCGGTACATCCATCTTCTCGGTGGGTCTCGCTGCTCCGCCGCTGTCATTCGGCGAAGCCGCGATGACGTCACTCCCGTGCATGCGCACGGGAGCCGCCACATGCGGCATCTTCGTTGTTGACGGTGCCGTGCTCAGTGCGCCTGCGCGCCACTGTCTACGGCACATGCGCCGTAGACAGCGGTGCCTGCCTTTCGGCAAATATCTCCTAAACCGTGTATTGCTTGGACCTACAGGTAAGCCTTAATCTAGGCTTACCTGTAGATCAAAGTGTGTTGTAAGGGTTTACAACCACTTTAAGTGGTGAACATAGCTCATATTGAGAAAATCATGAATAATTATAACCATTACAAGTACAACCTCTAATTGGTAATGCCACATCCGACACCGTTTATTAAGCCAATATTTTTATTTTATATTTAACATGTTGTAAGTAAAATTCACTTTATTTTGGCTATTTATACCCATCCCTTGTGTGTTAGAACAGGCATACAATTTTGCTTAAAGCTGTCTTGTAAAATGCATCTTTTATACTATATTTAACTAGTTGCCTAAAATGGTTTTATGAGGATTTAATTTTAGTGCCTGCTTAGGAGATAAATACACTTAATCTCACTGAAAGTTATAGCTATAGGGCTTTAAATGATTAAACAAATGTGTTTTGTGCTTTAAGAAAAGACAACTTATTTACAATTCTGTCAGCTTGCTGTGGTTTTGCCATTATAACACACACAAAGCGGGTTTTAAGTAGGGTAAGAGTAAGGGTTTATTAACAAGGATCAAAAGTGGGAATAAAGTCATTTCAACAAATAGGGAGAGAGTTAGGAGACCAGGGATACATTCTTACTCAATCTTCAAGTGATTTAATTCCTTCAACTGTTGCATATATTTTTTTTTTCTTAAGTAACCACTGGTTAGCCATAGTGTGCAAACATAGTCACAATGCTGTCTATCTTTACATATTTCACAAATATGAGGCTACAGACTAAAAATGATATTTAATGCACAGCCTCCTCTTAAAGTCAATAAAATAACAACCTAACAGGGCTCTTTATCTTAGGTCCTAATTATCTTAGGTCCTAAGCTGGTCATACATTGATCAAAATGCGTCAGTGACCAGCAGGGGCGTCCCGTCCATTAGGGGAGCCCAGGCGCCGCCCCCTCTCTCCAGGCCACCCCCTATATGCAATGGATAGATTCATGCATAGCATGAATCTATCTATGGCAGCCACAGCCGCCCCCTATTCATGCATCCAGCCCCTTTAAGGGCAACAGGAGCATGAATACAGTGGCCAGAGTTTTTTATTTAAGCACGTAAGTAGAGCCAAAGGCTCTAGTAGGCTTCAAGATAGGGTGGGCACAGGTTGCAGAGAATGCGTCCAGAGCCCACCCAGGTGTGTTTCAACAGCGAATGAATATTCACGGTTACAACACTGATCCTTCTACCGGCCAATCAGGAAGCAGGTCTGATACCCGTCACCTGATTGGCTGAAAGGACAGGCAATCCTATTGGATGCCTAGGAGGAGGGGAGGAGATACACAGCAGAAGTAAGGAGGGGAAGAGCCTCTGGCCGATGCCTGGATGCCTGGTCACCGCCACTGCCTGGATACCCAATCCACGCCGTTGCTCCTCGGATGCCTGACCCCCGCCGCTGCTCCTCGGATGCCAGCTGCCTAGATAGGGTAAATACTGGTCAACTGACTAGCAGACAGCAGGGGGGGTTTGAGTTGCCCCAGGGGGAGGGTTTGGTGGTTTTCCACCCCCCAAACAAAGAACCACCAGCTGCCACTGAGAAGCAGACACATTTTTATCAGGGTGTGTGCTTCCCCACTCAATAGAAAGAAATCTTTCTTTCTAGAAATCTATTTCTGTCAAAGTGACATGTTGCAAAATTTTCTATCAATTGGTCACCTTTAGCCACTGATCAATGTATCCTGACAGCGCTACCCCTTGCTGTACTGGCGGAGTAAGGGGGGGAGGGGGGACCTCTATTCATCTTGATTGTGTGGTTTAAGGAATCTGTTCCCTTTTTTCCCTCAGCCAGCGGGCTGTGTATGGCTAGCTATAAAGTGGAAGTAAACCCATCGATTAAAACAGTTAAAAAAAAAAAAAGGCATGTCGGGAATGCTAACTGCACATTGGCTGTGCTCTCAGCCAAACTATCAAACCATCCAATGACTGGTGTCATAACGGATCACATGTGCAGCACCATAGCAGTTGAAGATTAAACAAAGGCAAAGATGGCAGCTTCCTTGGCTGAAAACGATAGGGGAGTTTACTTCCACTTTAATTGTAGGTGGGGAAAACTGCTGTAAGACCTGCACTCTGCTCTATTTGTTCCAGATACAATAGAGCAATAATCTTCACACATTTACAGCTTTAGGCTCAATTTGTCAGTGTAAATGATAGTTTTGCATCATAACCTCTGGCATACATAAGACATAAAAAGGTTTTAGTCAACTGATTAATGCAGGATAACAAGACACAGAAGTCCTTGGTCTGCAGTTAAAATATGAGATATTTTGTAACGGACTGTATTTCAAATGAAAATCTTAAACTTGTCTGTTTGTTGAAATTTTTTAGGGTAGCAAAACATAACAAAATGGTTTTCTACCTTCAAGTAGAAAATAAAAAACACATTTCCCAGCCTGTTTTTAGGCAGACATTTCCTGAATCGTGTATAAGGCTCCATGCACACTGAAGCTCAAAAAAGCTATTTCTGGACGCCAGATTGCTGGCAGAAAACGCTGGTTGAAAAACCTGCTTTTAACAGCGTTTTATACTAGCGTTAATGAGCGTTAATGAGCGTTTTAAAGCGTTAGCGTTAATGGGCGTTTTTTATAAAAATACACAGAGGACACTCCAAAAATCCCACAATGCATTGAAAAATAGAATGCCGAACACTAATGAACGAGCGTTAATGAGCGTTAATGAGCGTTAATGAGCGTTTGTCGTTTTTTGCCGCTGAAAAACGGCACTTTGAACGCGAATTTCTGGCGTTCAGAAAAAAGCCCATAAACTCCACTGCTCATTAAAGCTGAAAAACGTCCATGTGTGCATGGACACATAGGCTAACATAGAGTGGAGTTTATGGGCTTTTACAAAAAACGCCCAAACTCCAATAAACTGCAGTTTATCAGCTTCAGTGTGCATGGAGCCTTAAGCAGTACTAGCGAGGCTACCACCACAGGTCACTTTTTGCCAGCACATTTCAGCTAGACCAACCATATCATTGCTTTCTAGAGGGTTGTCTAAAACTAAAATGCAGTTGGATTTCCTAGGTTAGGATGGGACACATTGATTAATGCAGAGCAACTGTCCTATCAGTGGTAGCCTTGGATATCATTGGCAGTGTTCTTATACCTTGAAAAAATGTCAAAGGCAGGGAGGACTAAAAACTCATCACCATTATTGCCTGTTGCATCCCAACAACTGATCTTTTTCAGAGGATCTACTTAGATTGCTCCTTTCTGCATTATGCCATGTTAAATTGTTTGTAAAGTCAGAAGTTATTTTATCGTAATGCATTCTAATTTAATAGAAAAAAAAAAACATGACTTTACAATCACTTTAGATGGCAGCACTCATTTTTGTAGAGAAGAAAATCTTTGTTTCTCAGGTCAGAACACCTTTCAGATGAAGTGGCGAAAGCATACATTCACTGACATAGGCAGTGGTAGCGGGGGGGGGGCATTAACCACTTCAATACAGGGCACTTTCACCCCCTTCCTTCCCAGCCCAATTTTCAGCTTTCAGCGCTCTAGCGCTTTCAGTGACAATTGCGCGGTCATGCTACACTGTACCCAAATGAAATTGTTATCATTTTGTTCGCACAAATAGAGCTTTATTTTGGTGTTATTTATTCACGACTCCGTTTTTTTTTTTTTTGCGATATAAGCGCAAAAAAAGCGGAAATTTGGGAAAAAAACAATATTTTCTTTTTTCTATTTGAAAAGAAATCCAATAAAATCAAATTTTGTCATAAATTTAAGCCAAAATGTATTCTGCTACATGTTTTTGGTAAAAAAAATTCCGTTAAGTGTATAATAATTGGTTTGTGTGATCACGGACATATGTACGCAAATGATCATGTACATATGTGTGCAGGTGATCACGTACATATGTGTGCAGATAATCATTGGGACATGTGATTTTAGTGGGACATATGTGGGGGACATGTTTTTATTATTAGGGACATGTGTTTTTATTATTTGGGGACATGTATGTTTTGGGGACATGTGTGTTTTGGGGACATATGTGGGGACTGTGTTTTCACTGTGTGGTGTGTTGTGTGTTTACACTACACTGATGATCAGTGAGTAAAAAGCTGTGAAAAGCAGCCCATACTCACTGATCATCAGCCGGCTGCAGCGTTCTGCTCTCCTCTTCTCAGCGGTGACTTCCGTGTGAGGAGAGGAGAGCCGATTGCCTAGCAACCGGCTGTTTGTTTACATCACATGACGGCCGTGATTGGACACGGCCGTCATGTGATCAGGAGGGCCAATCACAGAGCCCTCCTGCCGATCTGAGATGTGCCGTGTCCGGGTGACACGAGCACATCGGGATCGCGCCGCTGCGCGGGCGCGCGCGCGATCCCGCTGCTCCTGAATGACGTTCCTGAACGTCCTATCAGGAGCAGGCGGCTCCCACCCGGCCGTATATATACATTGGCCGGGTGGGAAGTGGTTAAAAGGCAGCAGGATAATAGGAAGAGCAATGGACCCATGTACAGCAGCAGCTCAGGAGGGGTAATAAGAATTAAGAGGTAACAGGAAAGGTTGGGGAGGCACAGATCTTCACAGAGAGTCATGGGATTGCAGACCCCATAAAGCACCGAAACAACAACTTGAAAGGAACATAAGCTAATGAAATAAACATCAAGACTAAATATCAGAAAATATCAGAAAATGTTAGGACCTGGCCCTTTATTGGAGTTGATAACAGGTAAATTAAACAAATATAACTTTATCAAAATGTTAGTACTAATAACAATAAACATAACTTTTAAAATAAATAACTAAACACCAAAAGCTCAGTTACCAAAACTCGAGCTAAAATGAAACCAGTCTGTTAGTGTATTTAGCTACCGTGTTCACCCAAATGTGGGTGGCAATACCCTCAGAAGAGACAATATTTAAAGATAGGTCCAGTCCTTGATAGAAGACTGACAGTAATAACTGGTGACTTTGTGACTAGAGACAAGTATTAGGGGGGACCTGAACCAGACAAAAGGGATAGATAGAAACTGCTGAGTACAAGGAACTCTAGCAAAAGCCTGAAAACCTAAGTTCGGATTAACCTATAAAGGGATGAATAATAATATAAAATTCTTTATTTTGGAAATGTCCAATGTCATGTTATAATTAAAATATAGGTTCCGGCCATAGGATACAATGCATATTCCACAATACAGCAATGCAAACACAAATAAACACAGCGTTATATTACATAATGTTTAACTGTGTGAGAACTCCAACATGTTTCGACCTGTGCAGTTGCGGTCTTCTTCAGGGTCTTAGCATATTATCATAATGACATTACTGACAGCAAAAAAGTGTACACTTTTTCAGTTTTGTACTGTCATTAATGTCAATATAATAAGGCTTATCCTCTTTGATTAATTATAAACACACATTCACTATCCTTTATGACTACATCACTAAATAGCTTCTTTTATTTATTTTTTACGGGACACATATACTACCATGATGAGTTTATACATTGATTGTTTGTAGTGAGTCCACACTTTGAGAATAAATATTTATTGTTCATAAGACACTCTTGCAAGTCTTAGGATTTGTTGCAGGTGCCAACTCTCCTGTTCCTTGGAGGGCGTCAATAATGTGGCTCCTTGCAGGCCCTTTGGGTTGGGCTCCTTTCTCTTGTGGAGGTGGGGGCAGCCATGGAACCTTCTGGATTATTCAACTGATTTTAAAATTCCCTGGCGCATTACTGCTAAAAAGCCCCTTGGAGAAATGTTTCCATATTGTTTGTTTTGAGGTGTGCAGCCTATACATCTCTCCCATATGTGTCTTTCCCATATACCAAACTATAAGGGGTGCCAGGGGTTCGCAGTATCATTGGGCCACCTTGTAATTTTTGTGTCCCTAACAGTGCAGCGAGAAAGAAAAATGATCAGGAGGCATGAGCAGATCAATAGAGTGCGTAACCAGGATTACAAAGTAGAATTACTCATCAGCTGGCTCCTCAACTGTTTTTGCCCTCTCACTATTTTGTATAAACTTATATCAAAGTCCCAGTGCCTCTTGGATGCCTTTTTTTCATTGGTGTTTCCCAACTCTGTCCGAGTCTTATGATGAAGTAATTCTACATTCCCACAAGTGGGAGCTGAAGACGAGGAGATGAAACCTTGCTCTTGCAACACACCTGGGCATTTATTTGTGCTGGTAAGATTCACACTAGGTGACTATATTGACTAGGGTATTATTAGAGACAGGGGTTTACTAGCTTTATTTTGCAAGTGGTCAGTAACACAGGTGGACAGGGGGAGGAATATATACACATACACACACAATATACACACACACACTGAAAAGGTACCGAGGAGGCAGAACAGCTATAATCTTGAGATTTTTTTTAAAAACAAACACAGATATTTACATAATGTCCCTGGTTTTATTGAGGCTGGCAACCCTGATGGGGCCCCTTAGTGGCATGGGGCCCTCAGGCAGTGCCCGAGTGCCCGAATGGTCAGTCCGCCCCTGCTTACCATCACCCTCTGTACTGTGCTACTACTGAGCTCTGCACTGTGCACTACTACTGTACTCTGCACTTTGTATTCCTTAACCCTTTGAGGACAATAAGATTACCATCATCAATATAAAAATAATTATATTTTTTCCCTTTAAGAATGTATTTGAACAATAAATAAAACCATTTCCACACTGGTGCCATTTTTTGGGGGAGGAATTATGACAACCATTTGTTGATAAGAACTAATATTTTTACTCAAAACAAAAAAAAAGTATTTTAAGTTCTTAATCAGATGATACAGGCAATTAGAAACATGGGTCAAATACGTTCCTTGGTCCTCAAAGGGTTAATAATGACCTACAATACCTAATGGAGAAAATAAATCATTACACACCAAACCGCAGTCTTCGATCAGCCAACAAAAACCTCTCCTCGTGCCCAAAGCTGTCCAAGGGCCTCGGCTATGGAATGCTCTACCAATCAACATCTGCCTGGAAGAAAATCACCTGTCTTTTAGGAAAAAAACTCAAGACCTTCCTCTTTTAGCAGATGATCAAAGCTCGCCACAGCGCCTAGAGGCGATTCAGTTTGCATTGTGCGCTATACAAGTATTTCATTCATTCACTCACCTCTGCACTTTGTGTTACTACTAACCTCTGCACTCTGTGATACTACTGACCTCAGATCTCTGTGCTCTAAGCCCTTGTACACACGGTTGGACATTCCGACAACAAAATCCATCAGATTTTGTCTGACGGATTTTGACGGAAACTGGTGTTGCATACACACGGTCGGACAAAGTTGTCGGAAAATCCGATCGTTCGTAATGTGATGACGTACTTTTGTTACGACGGGACTACGTTCAGGCTAGTAGCCAATAGCTTTGGTCTAGGAATTTGATCTGAGCGTGTGCGGCACTTTGTCCGATCGGAATTCTCTACAAACCCAGCCCAGCTCTAAAACTTTGTCGGTCGGATATTCCGACGGAAACAGTCCGATGGAGCCCACACACAGTCGGATTATCCGACAACACGGTCCGATCGGACATTCTCCATCAGAATGTCCGACCGTGTGTACAAGGGCTAAGAAGTTACTACTGACCTCTGCACTCTATGTGCATACATCCACGGGATACATGTTCTTCTGTTTCTATAGCTCACCTCTATTCATCTCTTTCCTAAATGACTTACTCCAATAGCCTACAAGTTCTGCCATTTTCTGTATCACGTATTTGTATATTAATAAATAGTAAACTCTTCTCCCTTCTTTTTAGATTGTATGCTTTTCTTTTCTGCCTTATAAGCAAGCACGTTGTGAGCAGTTTTGAAGAGGCCACATAAAAGACGAGTAAAATATCTCTGTATCTCTAAGTATATTTGGACTGTACAACTCTAATTGTTGACTGCCATGAACTATACTTCAATAATTTATTGACAATAATGACTAAGGCATCTGATAATGTCTGTTTTACAATCCTGGATTGTATTCAGCCTTGAGTCTAGGATTGTGCAGTCATGTCTATTTAAACGCCTTTTATTTATTGCAATTATGCAGGTGCAAGCTTATCACACACAAATTAAAGAAGTGAAATCATTATTCTGCCTGGCACTTCCAAAGCTAAATAGTTCTTTCCTATCAGTAGGGAGGCCTTGTGCCCAGCCTAGAAAACAAATAACAAAAACACACTGCTGTTTTCTCTACAGCAACCTTCTGTGGAAACTTCACATTCAGGTACAGAAATAGGCTGATTTTAAGCTGTACAAATCTACCCACCTTAATTCTTTTTATTATTTTTTTTATTGTCATCTTTTCAAGTCGGAAGTCAGGGTCTGAACCATGCCATTACCCCATATGTTTTGTTTAAAATAGGTTTGCAATAGTCCAGGTATTTTGTTTAACCCAAGATATTCATTCTGTTACATTGGCAATATTGTGGTATCTGTTTTGCCAAACGTTAAGGTAAAGCCCCATACACACTATCAGTTTTTCTGTTGAGTTTTTCCCTCAGATTTACCAAAACCAACTCCTAAGGTTTGACCTCATATGCAGGGGCGGACTGACAACTCATGGGGCCCCCGGGCAATAGGAGAAGATTATGGGGCCCTTCGGGAAATAGGAGATTATGAGGCCTCCAGGCAATAGATTATGGGGCCACACAGTATACACACACACACACACACACATAAAGTATACACACACAGACACACAATATACACATGCAGTACACACACACAGAATACACACACACACACTGAAAAAGGTACTGGAGAGGCGGAGCAGCTATAATCTTGGGATCTTAAAAAAAAAAAAAAACAGATTGTTACATACTGTCCCTGGTTTTATTGGCAACCCTGATGGGGCCCCTTGGTGGCATAGGGCCCTCGGGCAGTGCCCGAATGGTCAGTCCGCCCCTGCTCATATGTTATGGTTTTGGCAAGTCTGAAGGAAAAACTCAGCAAAAAAATTGATAGTGTGTATGGGGCTTTATAGTTCTGGCTGAACATTATGGTTCTGTCTCTTTGTGATGTATTTATATTTCACGAAAATTTTAAATAAAGATTGAAAAAAAAATAATTCTATAATTATCTACATAGAGCATATATGTGTGTACATCATAAGAGAATTTACTAGTAAGTTGTTCTGGAGGTGGAATCTGTAACTGCAGATTTCCACCTGGTACAATTCGGGAGGTGTAGTACTGGTGCTTTCATTACTAGGGTTGACACCTCATCCTTTAAAATACAAACGCATATGAATTACACAGCTTCTGAGGCTAATTTCATGCAGATAAGGCACCAAGTGAGTTTAATTACCCCCTCAATCAGAACCTGTGTAATTAATATGTGGTCAGTTTTAAAGGGATGACATGGCAACCCTAATTATTACTCAAATATGGCAATGCCCATAATTAAAAAAATGACTTGAGTCACAGAGGAGACAGACCTGGTTGGGAATTAGTGTTGCAGCTCCTATTGGGTGGGAGGAACCTGATGGGGAAATGAGAGACAAATTCCCTGTAAGGCCACCTTACTTCGAATGGACAGCAGTGGACTGGTTCAAAACCTGCTATTATGCCATGTACACACGACCGGACTTTTCGTCAGCAAAGGTGTGATTGTGTGTGGCCAAGTCCGTTCATTTGGAAAGGCTGTCAGAACTCTGCCGATAGGCCGTCGGGAAGACCGTCGGACCTAGTCCGTCGAAAAGTACAGTTGTGTGTACGCAGCATTAGACTTAAAGTTGTATTAAACCCAGAGGCAAAATGTATTATATTGCTGCTTACCATTTCTTACATGTGATGGCAGTATTCATTTTACTTTTTAGGCTTTCATTCTTCTATTTTCATCTGGTTATCTGGCCAGTATGTCTGTTTAAGCTCTCCAGCAGAATGCATCAGTTGCAAACATTAGACAAACCATTTAACACTAGCAATGATCAGATTGTATTTTGTTAACCACTTGTCTACAGGGCACTTTTACCCTCTTCCCGTCAAGGCCAATTTTCAGCTTTCAGCACTGTCACACTTTGAATGTCAATTGTGCGGTCATGATTTTTATCAATCTTTTTCACCCAAATAGAGCTTTTATAATGATACTTAATCACCGCTGTTTTTTATATTTTTTTTGCTAAACAAACAAAAAAGACCAAACATTTTGAAAAAAATAAAAATATTTTTTTATAGGTTGTTATTAAATTTTGCAAACAGGTAATTTTTCTCCTTCACGGATGTGCACTGATGAGGCTGCACTGATGGGCACTGATAGGCTGCACTGAATGGGGCACTCATAGGCAGCACTTATGGACACTGATAGGCAGCACTGATAGATGGCACTGATGGGCACTATCAGCGCTAATAGGTGACACTGTTAGCACTGATAGGTACTGGTGGGCAATGAAAAAAACGGGGGGGGGGGGGGGGGGCAAACTGCGCTACGGGATAAGATAAATTACCCAACACCCAAAACACAGGGTCTCTTGGAAGCTGCAAGTCTAATGTATACCAAAAATACACACAATCGAATAGGAAAAAAAGGGGACTTGCGCTAACCTATAAACACTATATATGAATATAAGTGTAGACCCAAAAAGTAACAAACAAATGTGAAGTACAACAGAATGTTTCCAGTTATCACATCAAAAATAAATAAATCACCCATAGAAATGTATATAAATATATGTGTAAACCCAATCAGTAACAATCAAGTGTGAAATACAGCTGAATATCTCCAGTTGTCACATCAAAAGTAAATCACAATAAGTGCTATAATAAATCCCCATGCAAAAGGGACAGAAATGAATAATTATCTCATATAAAAATAAATGAATAAATAAATAAATGGGTGAAAAAGCTAAAATCAATTAATACACAAATCAATAATATAAATAAATGATTAAAAATATAAGGTGCAGTGATAAATGAATATAAATAAATTAAGTTAAGAATGATATATAGTGTCCATATAGTTGATCGATCACCTGTGATACAGTTGCAATAAATAACTGGATAACAATCAAATTCTCCATGTGCAGGCGTGCTCTTGCCACCGCCACACATATAAGTTGGCTCCTTACCGACTTGATATGACCCCCCGTTACAGAGGGTCACAGCAGGTGAAAAAAGAGCTTTCACGTTATTGGGCTGTTTTTCAGGTCCTATATCTTCCACAAGATGGAGCCAGTTCAATCGATCCTCCCCTCCCCTCCACCACTTTCCGCTCAACGCGGTACCACATAAAAGATAAAGGCTCCAGATAGTGTAAAACCTTCAACTTTAATTCATATCAAAAATACAGTAATGCACTTACAGAAATAGCTTGGCATCAGGCTTAATAGGAAGTGTGCGCCGGCCAGGCGCACACAAACAAACCAACCCGTGCTTCCTGGTGATTGATAAACGAAGACCGAGGTGACGTCAGCGTGTCGCTCCGCACTGATGGGCAATGGTAGGGGGCACGGATTGGCAGCACTGATGGGCACTGAGAGGTGGCACTGGTGGGCACTGTTGGGATCAATGTCACTGTAACAGAGGCCAGTTATCAGCTTTCTTCTGACAACTGACAGCGCGAGGAGAGAACACAGCGTGTTTACATCCTGTGATCAGCTGTCATTGGCTGACAGTTGACCACATGGTAAAGGTAAAGGGCCACTGTGATTGGCGCTTTACCCTGATCTGTGATCAGCAGAGTCTGAAGGACTCGATCGCAGAGTAAACCGCCCTCACGCCGCAGGGTTTGTGATCATGGGAGGAACTCCATGGACGCCCTCCTGGCATTTGAAGTGTGGGCAGTAAGCGGTTAAAGCTTTATCCTAAAAGGAAAAAAATGTTTGCTATACTTGCTTAAAGTGTATTAGATGGAGTTTGGCTTGAATCTGTTAGTGTATTTAAATATGCTAGTACATCACTCCCTTCCCCCCAGACTGACAGTGCTGCTATCCAAAGACATCTAAAGCATCCCTGTGCTCCTCCATGCAAAATTAAGGCTCCTTAATACAGGAGGTGTGTTACTGGCCAGATCACCAGGTGAAAACTGGGGGTGGGCAAGTAGAAAAAAAAAAACTAAATCAGCCACCACTTCTAATGATTGGTAACTGCTGTGCACTGTCAATCAACAGCAAAGCGGACTTGATGGGGTACTAGCCTCTCAGTTTCCCATCAGGCTCCACACCCTCCACTGCAAAATTTCTTGGCTATGCATCTGTCAGTGTGACCGGTGCAGTGGCTGGGCAGGAAGCACACAGGGGCATGGATACCCTCAACTCCAACAGATTTATGTACATGTTTATGACAACAACATAAATCAGGCACAAGCACCAACTATTTCAATTTGGCAGCATGACAAAATGAAATAGGTGTCTATGACACCCTTTATAAATTTCCCCGGCTGTCACTTTGCCCTGCAAGCAAGTGTCCTTTTACATGTATGTAAAACCTGACTTTGAGCTTCTCTTGCTACTCCTTGGTCTGGAAAATATACCACTAAGAGGTTTTTTTTATGTTCATAATGTAAAAAAAACAAAAACAAATGCAACCAAACACACCCAAAGATTGCAACTAAAATATAAATAATAAATGGCATTCTCAGTTTTAAATATATTTCAAAGCTTAAAGGGGTTGTAAACCCTCATGTTTTTTCACCTTTTCACCTTAATGCATCCTATGCATTTACTCACCTGAGTCCGTTCATTCCCATGCCAGGGACGCGCACACCCTTTCTGACCAGGGTCTCAGCTCTTGATTGGATAGATTGATAGCAGGGCCATTGTCTCCTGCTGCTGTCAATCAAATACAATGACGTGGGCGCCAGGGGGCAGGGCCTAGTCCGGCTTTCTGTGTCTATGGACCCAAAAGCTGGACTCGGGAGTGTACCCTCATGGGTACCCCCAAGGACAGCGCTTCTCCTAGGTGGTTTCCCGATGCAGGGAGAAGCTACTATTGCCACGGGGGGACCCCAGAAGAGGAGGATCATTGCCACTCTGTGCAAAATGAACTGCACAGTGGAGGTAATTATGACGTTTGTTATTTTAAAAAAAACAGGAGGGTTTAGTAATCCTTTAAAGTTTAACGTGGCTCTAAAGCTGCAATAGCTGCAGAAGCCCCCCAGCCCCCCCCCTTTATTCTTACTTGAGCCCAATCCGATCCAGTGATTTACACAAGAGCAGCAGCTCTCGCCGGTGTCTCTCTTCTCATTGGGCAGATTGATAGCAATGGCAGCCACTGACTCCCGCTGCTGTCAATCAAATGCTGTGACCAGGGAGCGGGGGACGGGGCCTGGTCTGTGTCAACAATAGACACAGACTAGGCGCCTCTGTAGCGAGCACATACAGTGCTTAACCCTGGGGGCATTTTCCAAAGAGGAGGTGCCTGGAGTGCCGGGGGACCTCAGAAAAGGAGGAACGGGGCTGCACAAAGCAGGTAAGTGTAACATGTTTGTTATTTTATTTTAAAGAAAAATGAAGGAATTGTACACTTATAATGGAATGTGTGGAAGCCAAACACACCCATGCATTGCACCGGGTTTTTATTCTCAGTTCAGCCAACAGAATTGGTCGGCTTTTGTGGTGAAAGGTATGGCTGTAAACAAACACAGAGGAGTACATTTTGGAGGTTTTGTTAAATCAAGCAAAATTAAATAAGTATAGTTTTTTTTACGGGGTCATGGTTGGTTTATATTTTCCAAAATCTATTTTAGGGAGTTATGCATTCTTCCATTTAGTTACAGCATATGAAGATTACAATACTCTCAGATATACATTTGTTAAGTGTACATAAGGCCAGCACTATACAGGAGATTTTGATTTGTTATAAGGTCTCTGTTTTATGTATAGCATAATAAACACTCAATGCCTCATCTGTTGTAGTATGCATTGAGTATTGATACACTATGATTCCACCTGAGCTGAATTGAGCGAATTGATACATTATGGTTTCATCTCAGCTTTACATCCTGAACATTGTTCACTGAGGAACTTCCCTCTATGTAATGCAAGCTTCCTCATTTTACATTTAATCCATTTCCTTCTACAGTTTATTTCTAGTTATGCACTAACTTCTCTTTTCAGAAAGTTTTTGCTGAACTTTAGTAAATCTAAATTGGGTCAGCTATTAAAGTCCAGTAATCATACTCTACTTTGCTAATACCAGCATAACACTATTGATGCATTATTCGTGATTCAAAAAAAGAGCTCAGCATGACATTGTGGGGTTTTTTTTTCCAGGCTGTTTTATAGTTTTATGTACCAAAATAATACTTGTATATATTTTTTTAATAACCTCTGTTGAAGTGGAATAAGAAATATGGGGTCCTTTATGAAGAAATCCTGCAAGGTGCAAGCAATACCCAGGGGCGGACTGACCATTTGGCCACTCGAGCACTGCCCGGGGGGCCCCATCAGGGTTGCCAGCCTCAGTAAAACCAGGGACAGTATGTAAAAATCTGTGTTTTATTTACATCCGTCTCTGAAATGTCCCTCACCGACATCCTTTTGGTCTAAAAATCCAGAGATTATAGCTGCCCCACCTCTCCAGTACCTTCTCAGCCAATAGAAACATGTCTGTGTATACTGTGTGATTGTATAATGTATGTGTATACTGTGTGATTGTATAATGTGTGTGTATACTGTGTGTGTATACTGTGTGATTGTATAATGTGTGTGTATACTGTGTGGCCCCATAATCTGATTGCCTGGGGGGCCCATAATCTCCTATTGCCCGGGGGCCCCATGAGTTGTCAGTCCGCCCCTGGCAATACCAACTAAAATGTGTAACATTAATGAGTCCAGCATTGAGGCCAAAGAAGACATATAAAGTATTTGTTTACTTGTGAAGTTACATGTAGTGGAGGGTCAGCTGAAGACCCACCCTGGCTGTGTCCAATTTCATTTAAAAATGTGTGGCTGTAAAATAGGCTTAAAATGAAAAAAAAAAGCCATGTAAACATTCATCACATGTAAGGTTGCTACCTCATCCCTTTAAAACCAAACACATATTAATTACACAGGTTCTGCAATAAATTATCCTCAGAACCTGTGGAATTCATATGCATTTGGGTTTAAGGCCGGGTTCACACCGCTGCGATGCGGGAACGCCGCAAATCCGCGGCGTTTTCCTGCATCGCATTACTCCCGCCGGCAGTTCACACTGCCCTATGCGGACGGCTGGGAGTGTAAATGATATGTTAATGACACCCCCAGATCCGTCCGCATATCGCAGTGCGATCTGCCGACTCGCACAGGAATCGGATCGCATGGTGTGAACCCCCATGCGATCCGATTCTGTTGCGGACCAAAAAAAGGGTCCCGTGCGAGTTTGCTGCGGGAGCGATGCGAATTCAGCCATATTTTCTGTATGGCTGAACTCGCATCGCTACGGAGATCGGATGTGATTTGCAGTGCGAATCACATCCGGGTCTCCCCCCGCAGCAGTGTGAACCCAGCCTAAGGCTGGATTCAAACTGCAGCGGTTTATGAGAACGGATGTAATTCGCACCGCACTGCAGTGCAAATCACATCCGATCTCTGTGTGATGCGAGTTCAGCCATATAGATAGTATGGACGAATTCGCATCGCACACGGCCCAAACTCGCACAGGACCCTTTTTTTGGTCCGCAGCAGAATCGGATCGCATGGGTGTTCACACCATGCGATCCGATTCCTGTCCGAGTTTGCAGATCGCACTGCGATATGCAAACTGATCTGTGGGTGTCATTAACATTTCACTGACACACCCAGCAGTTCGCATAGGGCAGTGTGAACTGCCGCCGGGAGGCATGCGATGCGGGAACCCGCCGCGGATTTGCAGTGTTCCCGCACCGCTGCAATGTGAACCTAGCCTAAAGGGATGAGGTGGCAACCCTAATCATGTGCCATTCCAACTTTAGGTGGCTATACACAGAGTGAATTTTGGCTGGTTCCATATGAACCAGCTGAAAGTTGCTTAGTGGGAGGGCCTGCCAGCCGCTTCCTTGATTGACAAAAATTGTAACTGGTGAGAAAATTGTGGACCAATAGAGGCTGCATCCAATCGGAGTCTTGTTAGTTTGGCAGCTGCCAGGGCTGGCTGACAAAATACAATAGCCACAGTGGGCAATTTGCTGTGTACTATGTATAGAGGAATCTGCTAGATTTTGAAAAACAGAAAAAAACTAAATGTGTATGGCCAGCATTATTATTTTACCATAATATTACTATAATATACAGTGCCTTGAAAACGAATTCATACCCCTTGAAATGTTCCACATTTTTTCATGTTGCAACCAAAAACGTAAATGTATTTTATTGAGAGTTTATGTGATAGACCAACACAAGTGGAAGGACAATGATAAATGGTTTTCAACATTTTTTACAAATAAATATGTGAAAAGTGGGGCATGCATTTGTATTCAGCCCCCCCCCCCCCCCCCCCAAGTCAATACTTTGTAGAAGCACCTTTCCCTGCAATTACAGCTGCAAGTCTTTTTGGGGATGTCTCTCCCAGCTTTGCACATCTAGAGAGTGAAATTTTTGTCCATTCTGCTTTGCCAAATAGCTCAAGCTCTTTCAGATTGGATGGAGAGCATCTGTGAACAGCAATTTTCAAGTCTTGCCACAGATTCTCAATTGGATTTAGGTCTGGACTTTGAATGGGCCATTCTAACATATGAATATGCTTTGATTTAAACCATTCCATTGTAGCTCTGGCTGTATGTTTAGGGTCTGTTGGCCTGCTGGAAGGAGACCTCCGCCCCAGTCTCAAGGCTTTTGCAGATTCTAATGCCCCATACACACGATAAGAAATTCTGCCACCAAAAGTCAGATGTGAGATTTTGGTCAGAAATTCCGACCGTGTGTATGCTCCATTGGACTTTTGCTGGCAGAATTCCAGCTATGCAAAAGATTGTGTGGTGGCCTATGAAGATTGTGTGGTGGCCACACAAAATATTAACACTTTGGGCTCAATTTGGACATTTTCACTTAGGGGTGTGTTCAGGGTGATTTGCAGTGTTAGTTTTCTGCCACACATAGTATTTTGCTTTTAGGCCAATAAGTCTGATCAGAGCACTTTCTTCCATGTGTTTGCTGTGTCCCCCATGTGGTTTCTTGCAAACTGGACTTTTTATGGCTTTCTTTCAACAAAGGCTATCAGAATAGTTTTTACATTTTAGAATGGGGTGCCTTGAAAATGTCCATCATTTTAAAAGGTATCTTGACTGAAAATAGGTTGAGAAACACTGCTTTACACAATAAACTGTGTGAAAATTCAATCATGTGAAAACAAAATTCCTGTTTAATTATTTCATCTGCACATGATTGCGCAGTTGAAGCAAATATTCACACAATTTATTTTGCTAAGATTTTCATCTTCTTTACTAAATCAGTCCATTTGATTCCTTCACATGACATCATGTTGTTCAAAGGTTCATGCGGTCTTTGCAATGAGCACATTATCTTCATAATAGGCTCTGTATTCAAAAGCCATATAATAAAAACGTTGGTAGTTACCAAAAGGATTTATGTGCGAGTGCATATGTGCAATATAAATAGTGGGTTTCATCATTCTTCCTGCAGGCAAACCATGGCTCAGGATTTCAGACCTGTGTCTCAAATGGCAAACCTTGTTGCATGGCTAGGAAATAGATTCATTAATTCTTAAAATAGATGAATCCCAGGTGGATTGTCTGAGAGGCTAATTCTGCATATGTGAAGGGGATGTCTCTGACAGCAGGCTAAATATCTGAAATAAAAACACTGGCACATTCTCACGGTATCGCCAATGGTGGCGGAAATTGTGGGCCTTAGGCCCTTGATGACAGCGACAAGGGCCTGCAATCTCTGCGATACATTGGTACACGCAGAATTTAAAAGGTCCCCGAATAAAAACTGGTTAATGGACTAAACTGGCTGTCTCCTCAAAATAAACACAGACATTAATGTCTAAACCATTGGCAACAAAAGTGAGTACACCCCCAAGTGAAAATGTCCAAATTGGGCTCAACTAGCCATTTTCCCTCCCTGGTATCATTTGACTCGTTGGTGTTACATGGTCTCAGGTGTGAATGGTGAGCAGGTGTGTTAAATGTGGTGTTATCACTCTCACCATCTCATACTGGTCACTGAAAGTTCAACATGGAACCTCATGGCAAAGGACTCTCTGTGGATCTGAAAAAAAGAATTGTTGCCCTACATAAAGATGGCCTAGGCTGTAAGAAGATTGCCAAGACCCTGAAACTAAGCTGCAGCACACCGGCCAAGACCATACAGAGGTTTAACAGGACAGGTTCCACTCAGAATAGGCCTCGCCATGGCCAACCAAAAAAGTTGAGTGCACATGCTCAGTGTCATATACAGAGGTTGTCTTTGGGAAATAGAGTATGAGTGCTGCCAACATTGCTGCAGAGGTTGAAGGGGTGGGGGGTCAGCCTGTCAGTGCTCAAACCATACGCAGCACACTGCATGAAATTGGTCTGCATGGCTGTTGTCCCAGAAGATGATGCAGTGGTCTTCTAAAGATGATGCACAAGAAAGCCCACAGTTTGCTAAGCACAAGCAGACTAAGGACATGGATTACTGGAACCATGTCCTGTGGACTGATGAGACCAAGATAAACTTATTTGGTTCAGGTGTGTGTGGTGGCAACCAGGTGAGGACTACAAAGACAAGTGTGTCTTGCCTACAGTCAAGCATGTCGATGGGAGTGTCATGGTCTGGGGATGCATGAGTGCTACCACCACTGGGGAGCTACAGTTCATTGAGGTAACCATGAATGCCAACATGTACTGTGACATACTGATGAAAAGCATGATCCCCTCCCTTTGGAGACTGGGCCGCAGGGCAGTATTCCAACATGATAACGACCCCAAACACACCTCCAAGGTGACCACTGCCCTGTCAAAGAAGCAGAGGGTAAAGGTGACGGACTGGCCAAGCATGTCTCCAGACCTAAACCTTATTGAGCAACTGTGGGGCATCCTCAAACGGAAGGTTTGGAGGAGCGCAAGGTCTCTAATATCCACCAGCTCTGTGATGTTGTCATGGAGGAGTGGAAGAGGACTCCAGTGGCAACCTATGAAGCTCTGGTGAACTCCATGCCAATGAGGGTTAAGGCAGTGCTGAAAAATAATGATGGCCACACAAAATATTGACGCTTTGGGCTCAATTTGGACATTTTCACTTAGGGGTGTACTCACATTTGTTGCCAGCAGTTTAGACATTAATGGCTGTGTGTTATTTTGAGGGAACAGCAAATTTACACTTTTATACAAGCTGTACACTTTCTATTTTACATTGTAGCAAAGGGTAATTTTTTCAATGTTGTCACATGAAAAGATATAATAAAATATTTACAAAACTGTGAAGGGTGTACTCACATTTGTGAGACAGTGTATGTCAAACGGACAGATAGGTTCACCAGTTCAGATGGAATGAAATATTTCAAAATTAGGCAGTTCATCAACTGCTCAACAATGAGAGTAGTCTATATGATTGGGTGTGCTTGTAATAAGATATTTGTAGGCAAGACTAAAAGGGAATTACACATCAAAATTGGTGAACGTATCACGAAGACCGATGGCGGTGCATTTCACCCAATACCATCTGGGGGATCCAAAGGCCGTAACAGTTAAGGGAAAATATGTACTAAATATATCTACAAGGAGGGGGGATTTTGATACCATTCTCCTCCAGAAGGAGAAAATGTGGATATAAATAATTTATGATCTTTAACTCGACATGGGTTGGATAATGAACGCAACTTGCAACTCTTTCTGGAGGGATGAATCGATACCTGCTATTTCCCTTGAGAGACACAAAAAACGTTGATTATTGAGGAGTCAATATGCCATCATAGTAGATATTACTGTTTATGGAAGGGTTAAAATGTACATCTAGGAATTGGTCTCTTTTTAGGAAATTGTTGATTTCTTACTGTCTATTTACTTTATTTTATTATTTTTTGAGAATAGACATTTATTTCCTGAAGCTTCCTCCGCTGTGTTTTCTATTAACCGGTTCCCGGCCAGCGCACGCCGATGTACATCGGCAGAATGGCACGGGCAGGCATATTGGCGTACAGGTACGTCCAATCTTCAATGCCACCCTCCTATCACGAGTGCGCCACCGGCGGCGCGCTCGCATGCTGGTCGGGAGCCCCATGAGTCCGGTCGCGGGTCCCGCGGACTCAATCGCCGTGGGCATACCCGCGATCGTCTCACGGGACAACGGCATTTCTCCATTCTGCCTAGAAACTAGTGACGCGGATCTCTGCTCCATGTGATTGGAGCAGAGATCAGTGTTCACTAAATGAAAGCCCAACCCCCCATAGTTAGTAACACACCCCTAGGAACACTTAACCCCTACATTGCCACCCATTGGTTAACCCCTTCACTGACAGTGTCATTTACACAGGAATCACTGCATTTATATAGCAGTGATTGCTGTATAACTGACAATGGTCCCAAAAATGTGTAAAAATGTCTGATGTGTCCACCATAATGTCGCAATCACAATAAAAAAAAAATAATAAAAAATAAATAAAAATCGCTAATCGCCACCATTACTAGTAAAAAAATAATAATAATAAATAAAAATGCCATAAAACTATCCCTATTTTGTAAACGCTATAACTTTTGCACAAACCAATCAATAATCGCTTATTGCGATTTTTTTTACCAAAAATATATAGAAGAATACGTATTGGCCTAAACTGAGGGAAAAAAAATGTTTTTTTAAAATATATTTTTGGGGGATATTTATTATAACAAAAAGTAAAAAAAGAATGCGTTTTTTTCAAAATTGTTGCTCTATTTTTGTTTATAGCGCAAAAAATAAAAACCGCAGGGGTGATCAAATGCCACCATAAGAAAGCTCTATTTGTGGGAAAAAAAGGATATCAATTTTGTTTGGGAGCCACGTCGCACAATTGTCAGTTAAAGCGACGCAGTGCCGAATCGCAAAAAGTGGTCTGGTCTTTGACCAGCAAAATGGTCCGGTCTGTAAGTGGTTAATCAGTATTTTGTTACATTACCATGTGAGAATGCCATGCCCCTCTGTATGACTATTATGATAGAGGATGGATACAATGTACCCAGCAGTATTTTATAAATTATTTTAAGCGTGATGGATGATAGTGAGGCATGAGAGCGACATCTAGTGGAAAGAACTGTACATTACTGTGTCTGAAATGTATTTAAGCTGGCGTCAAGCCCCTCCTCGCTCTGAAGAAGTTAGCGATAGGCTAATGAAACATGTCAGTGTGTTACGCAGGTGATGCTTCTGGAGGGCAAGCAGCTAGCGGGTCAGCCTTAATGGTGAGAGTGCGGTGATTTATCTGGAACAGTCTTTATTTTGCTATTGGACTTGAAGGACCCACTTGGAGGCACTGGATGGCAACTTGAATGCGGGGCACTGGATGGATGCACTAGATGGAAAACATCAGTGGTGAGATCCCCCTTCTTTGTCTATATTGGCCCTCTATTGTGCATCCACATTTCCCAAGTGTATCTCCTAACCGTGGGCTTACCTTGAGCAATCCGTTCACTGCACCTGAAGAGTGATTTAGTTTGCAGGTTCTTCATACATAAGAGGAGTATTGATTTGCATTTGCATGAGCGCCCTCCCAGTTTATTTTGAAACTAACCAGCATGTGAGTCAAAGAAGTTATTCTGCAGTTCCTTTCTCATTGCTTACACATTATACACACATATAACAAATAATGCTCATTACAACAAATACCAATATCAATTTATCTTGTATTATGCATAACATTTTAATAAATGTATATAACCGAATAGACCTCCATAAGCCATGGCACTATGTAAATAAAGCCACTTAAAAATGTGAGTAAAAATTGTTGGGAATTTCAACATAATTGAGCAGATAAACATTGGTTCTTCATTCAGTGTCTACAAATAAAGATGGTATACTTGAACAAATAAAGATATACTGACATTCATTTTCATAATGAATTCATTCTTATAATCTAAATTAATGTAACAACCTCCTAGTAAAGAGTAGGCTGCTAGATAAATTTAGTTAGCTCCACGTTAAGAGTGGAGCAGGTGTTGAATACTTGGGTCTGTTCAGTGATCCACAGGCTGCTGTTCTGCTACCTTAAGTATAGTGGGAGGGAGATCAGAACAGGCAGTCTAAATATTTATGGGGCTCCAGCTAATCCATGGGGAGGTGTGTCTAGAAGGTGAAAGGAGAGCTCATAAATATTCTGAGGCCTGGCAGCAAGGTGCAGAGTTCCAGGGTCCAGCCTTCTGGAGGAGACCCCCTGGGGCAAAAAGGGAGAGACCAAGAGTCAGAGAAGCCTTTTTGAAGACATCGAAGACCCAGTTAGGCTTAGCTGGGGAGGGGAGTGGCTACCTGGTCTACAGACTGAGCACAGCCAGAGGAGAGTGGGTGCAGGAAGCCCAGCCATTCTGGGTGCTCAGTGAGTATTTGATCCTGCTATACAGAGGAGAAGTGACTGTGGGGTGGCTAATCTCACAAGCAAGTGTAGTGCAGCCAGGAGTTAAGGTAGGAGCATACAATACTACTAAGTGTACACAGTACAGCAAGGAGTTGTACAAGTGAAGAGAATACAGTGCAGCCTGAAGTTTTGCAACACAGCCTACATTTTCTACAGCGCAGCCAGAAGCCTAGCGATCTTCACGTTCTACAGTTTTGGGGTATTCCATGCTCCTCATCCCTATCCATGTTCCTGTTCCCAATAAAAACCCCAAATAAAACCCCTAGACTGATATTTGAGCCAAAGGAAAGAATGGGCCCACAAACCACGGGCTCCTGTGGGGGTAGCACTACATTAACAAACATAACGATTTGTCAGTACACCTCAACATTTACCACCACTTCAAATCTATGAAATTAGAATCAGGTGCTCCAGATTAGCTGTCAATGACAGGAGCCAATAGGCCTTGTCTTATTTAAACCTCAGATATCTAGGCATTGGTGTTCTCAAAATCAAAAAACCCAATGGTCTCAGAAAGAATGTTGTGTATGCCAGTTAGTCTTGCTAAGGATTTAAAAAGATTTAAACATATTTTGAATCAGTCATTCCCCTGTAAGGGATATAAACTTCAAAAGGAATAGATTTCAAACATCTGGTAATTTGCCCATGACTTGACCACCCATCAAATTCCTATCATATATTCCTAAATACACCACTTATGTTATACCAGAGAGTAAATAAAATATTATGAAACAGGGAAAAATTATCGTATGTGCAATATGCCAGTGCCTATATCACATGTATGAGTCCTCAAATCATTAAAATGATACACCAAAATAACATCACTCAAGCCTCCAATCAATGTTGAAGGAATATATGAAATCAATAAAGAAGAAATCTATAATAATAATAATAATAATGATAAATCAATCAGTGTCCAGTGTTGCTGCTGCTTTTTAATGTGCCAGCCAATTAATAAATCTCGCTGTAACCTCTCCACTGTGAATGAACTATTTCTGTGCATTTTTATCCTATATCCGCGATTCCGTTTGACTGATCCACCAATTTAGTGACAACACCACCACCATATGGATTGGCTACTCACCAGATATTGGTATTATCACGCCTTTGGTTCATTCAAAGAGATAACCACTCCACTCAGGGTTTTGGTCTTTGCCCCTCCCAGTAAAATAGGTACAAGTGGTATCCGTCCTCATAAAAAATTAACAGTAATCACTGCGCAGTATATATGCATTTTTTTTTTTTTAAAAGACAAAAAAACTCAAATTTTCATGTTCCCATAAGTCAGCACCAAACATATCCAGCGGTTTAGATGGGTGAAGGTATCGCCGTGTGTCTCCTATGCAGGCGTGCCTCTCAAGCCGCATGTCTTGCTATTGCCCAACAGGAAGTGACGTAGTATTTTTCCCATCCTCTACACGTTTCGCGAGTAGGACTTATGGGCACATGAAAATGTGAGTTTTTTTAGTCTTTTTTAAACTTTAAAAAAAATGAACGGTTCATATATACTGTGCAATGATTACTGTTCATTTTTTTTGAGGCTGGATACCTATTTTACTGGAAGCAGAAAATACAAAAACCCTAATAATGAATTTAAAAAGCAAAATATACCTTTCTCAATATGGCAGTCGTCGGACTCATTATGCTCATTATGAGGGGCTCCCACCATCCCTGTGCTGTGCTGACTTCCTCCTGGGTTTGTACCCCCGCTGTGCTCATTATGAGGGGCTCCCACCATCCCTGTGCTTACTTCCTCCTGGGGCTGTACCCCTACTGTGCTCATTATGAGGGGCTCCCACCATCCCTGTGCCGTGCTGACTTCCTGGGTTTGTCCCCCTTCTGTGCTCATTATGAGGGGGCTCCCCCCCAGTATAGTTTCGATTTCAGTTCCGATTCTGGTTCATTATACGAGCCCACCGAAGGCAGCACATTGACATCCGAATTGGAGGAGGAAGCAGTCCATCCTAAAAGAAGGCAATCTGAAGACCAGGCAGTTATCAGCAACGCCAAGCACCCCAATGGCCCATGGCGCTAGACCCCAGGAGTAAAAGCCCAGTACAAGTGCTGGAATTTCACGGCCCAAAGAATTAGTGCCCAAACCCATCTTCCGCATGCCTTGGCAAACCCATTGTGGCTGCTTCTAGCACAGGGTCAACCACTATCCCTCCTTTCACAGCACAGCCAGATGTGCAGGCCAACACCGAAAATTTTTCTGAAATTTATATTTTTACTTTATTATTCCCTGATGAGTTACTTCAAAGCATCATGGACCAAACAAATCTTTTTCCCTTTCAATATATAGAAAGCAACCCCAACTCAAGCTATGCCCACCCTTTTGAATTGAGACCCCTAACATGAAGGTCTTACGCTCACCACGGGGCTTACAAAAAAACAAAACAAAAAAAACGAACTGAATGCATATTGGTCTACCAACCCCATCCATCATATGCCAACTTTTTCAGCTGTCATTAGGGATGGGCTTTATGTTCGCCCCACTATTACCTGAAGAGCACAGCAAAAATGACAGTAAAGCACAGTTAAAACTAGTGGCGCTTTACCACTGACGCCCAGGCACTGCCAGTGTGAAAGAGCTCTAAGACATGAGTTCTCAGGGAGACCCCTAACATGAAGGCCTTACGCTCAACATGGGGTTTACAAAAAAAAATAAACTGAATGCATATTGGTCTACCAACCCCATCCACCACATGCCAACTTTCTCAGCTGTCATTAGGGGTGGGCTTTATGTTCAAGTCGAACATGAGTTTGACTTGAACATTGGCTGTTCGCTGAACAGCGAACAATTTTGGGTGTTTGCAGCAAATTCGAAAGCCGTGGAACACCCTTTAAAAGTCTATGGGAGAAATCAAAAGTGCTGATTTTAAAGGCTTATATGCATGATATTGTCATAAAAAGTGTTTGAGGACCTGGGTCCTGCCCCAGAGGACATATATCAATGCAAAAATACAACAATACACATAAAAGTTAATTTATAAAAATGGCATGGAATTTCCCCACAGGGGAACCCCAAACCAAAATTTAAAAAAAAACGTGGGGGCGCCCCTCAAAATTCATACCAGACCCTTCAGGTCTGGTATGAATTTTAAGGGGAACCCCGCACAAAAAAAAAAAAAAAAGAAAAAAAAAAAAAAAAAAGGTTGTGGGGTCCCCCCAAAAATCCATACCAGACCCTTATCTGAGCACGCAACCTGCTAGCAGGCCGCAGGAAAAGAGGGGGGGGCGAGAGAGTACCCCCCCTGAACCGTACCAGGCCCCATGCCCTCAACATTGGGAGGGTGCTTTGGGTTAGTGGCCTCCCCAAAGCACCTTGTCCCCATGGGGAGAAGGGCCTCATCCCCACCACCCTTGCCTGGTGGTTGTGGGGGTCTGTGGGCAGGGGGCTTATCAGAATCTAGAAGCCCCCTTTAACAAGGGGACCCCCAGATCCCGCATGAATTGGTAATGGGGTAACAATGTACCCCTCTCATTTTACAAAAAAAGTGTCAAAAAGGTTAAAAACACAAGAGATGGTTTTTGACAAGTCCTTTATTAAATTTCTTCTTTCCCCATCTTCTTCCATATTCTTTCTTCTGGTCTTCCTTTGGTGTTCTTCTTTCTCTATCTTCTTCTTCTCCATCTTATTCTTCCTCCGCTCTTCTCATCCAGCATCTTGCTCCGGCTTCTTCTCTGCTCCATCCGCACGATCCGCCTCAGTGGGAGTCTTCCGCCAATTTTCAATGATTGGCACCATAGCTTGTAGATGCTATAACTTTCAAACAGACTAACTAATATACATTGATTTGGGTTATTTTTACCAAAGATATGTAGCAGTATAAATGGTGTCCCAAATTAGAAAAATTACTTATTTCAAAGTTTTACAATAGAATTTTTGTTTTTGCAATTTTTTTGCTTATATCACAAAATATAAAAAACCCATCAGTGATTAAATCCTACCAAAAGAAAGCTCTATTAAAGAGAAAAAAAAATCATAAAAA
The DNA here is from genome assembly GCF_037356315.1 of Lithobates pipiens. Taxonomy (NCBI): domain Eukaryota; kingdom Metazoa; phylum Chordata; class Amphibia; order Anura; family Ranidae; genus Lithobates; species Lithobates pipiens. Next base: position 421,583,685 of record NW_027507748.1, read on the forward strand.
TATTGTTTGGATACAGTGTAGCACGACTAAGTAATTGTCATTCAAAATATGAGAGCACTGAAAGCTGAAAATTGGTCTGGGCAGGAAGGGTGCCCTTTATTGAAGTGGTTAATAACCGATGAGTCATTAGCTGTCAGCAGGGCTCCCCACTGACAGCTGAATGTAAAAAAAAAAAGATTTTCCAGCAATAGAAAAAAAAAATTTAAATCAGGAAAAAATGGCGTGGGGTCCCCCCCACTCCATAGTAGGCCCTTCGAGTCTGGTATAAATTTTGAGGGGAACCTCACACCAAAATGAAAAAAAATAATCCATACCAGACCCTTATGCTAGCATGCAGCCTGGCAGGTCAGAAATCGGAGGGGATGAGCAAGCGCCTCCCCCTCCTGAACCATACCAGACCACGTGCCCTCAGCATGGGGGGGTGCTTTGGGACAGCTCTGCCCCCCCCAAAGCACCTTGCCCTGTGTTAATGGGGACAAGGGCCCCTTCCCCACAACCCTAGCTGGTGGTTGTGGGGGTCTGCGGCCAGAGGCCCCCAGATCTCCCTGTTATGTGAATGCGTAGGTGTAGGGGTATAGTATAGTACCCCTACTCATTCACCAAAAAAAAAAAAAAAAGGTTTAGTGTAAAAATTACAGTGGGCAGTATTTGACAAGTCCTTTATTTAAAAAAAAAACAATGTCCCCCTGATGTAGACCCACTGTCACCGCCGACCCTAAAATAGAAAAAAGGAGACCCCAGAACAGGAGAGTCCTCTCTGTGCAAAATCAATACACAGGGCAGGTAAACATCACACGTTTTCATTTTTTTTTTTATTATAATAATAAGCTATACAATAATTTTAACTCTTTCCATAGAGGACCCTCCTCTTCTGGGGTCCCCTGCCGGCAATCCTGGATCCTACCCACGCCAAGTGCCCACCATAGGAAGCTGCTTCCCATAAAGGCACTCATGCAAGTTAATACTGAAAAGGGGGAGTTTAGGACATGAGACATATGGGTCACATGTCTCCATCCCTAAATCTCTTTCCTTTCCACTCGATTCAAAACTAAAAAAGAAAACATCCCATTAAGTTATTAAGTGTGCTTGAGGAACTCTGGAAATACTGTATGTATTCGTTTTGAGCTAAACCTACAAACTACTCACTTTAAAAAAAGAAGTTATCATGAATCAGGTAAAACACTACTTAAGAAAATATTGCCACCTGCTGTACAAAAGAGGCAATAGTCAATAAAAGGCTTGGAAATATTACAGCTGGGGAAAACAAACTAAGACCCCTTTCACACTGGTGGTGTTTTTCAGGTGCTTTAGCGCTAAAAATAGCGACTGTAAAGTGCCTGAAAAAAGCCTCTGTGATTGCCAGTGTGAAAGCCTGAGTGCTTTCACACTGTGGCGCTGCGCTGGTAGGACGTCAAAAAAAGTCCTGCAAAAAGCAGCTTCTTTACAGCACTTTAGGTGCAGTGAATACACCGCTTCTAAAGCGCCCCTGCCCATTGAAATCATTGGGCCACACCACCAAAGTGCCCGCAAAGCGGTGCTTTTAACCACTTTATGTGGCCGCTAGGGGGGGTTTAAAAGCGTCCCGCTATTGCCTGAAAAGCGCAGCAAAAACGACAGTAAAGCGCAGCTAAAACTAGTGGTGCTTTACCACCAACACCCAGGCGCTGCCAGTGTGAAAGAGCTCTAAGGCATGAGTTATCAGGGAACATGCAATGTCATTTTCAGTGGAACCTGGATGATGATTACATGGCATGCTTGCAGGCTCAGACTGGCCCTCTGGAGGACTGGAGGATCTTCCTGTTCCCTACAAATATATCACTGCCCTATTCTGTAGATACCAGTTCACTAGGCAATTAGTTACAAAGCCTTTTAGAAATGTTGATTTCAGGAAATATTTCATAGAAATGTATGAATATTACTTGCCCGTGCATCTATTGCCAGCAGTAAGCACCACCTGTGGCTCATCAGCGGCCAGAAAAACTCTAGGTTTTTAAGCTAGAGCTTATTTTCAGCTGCAAATGTTTGTGTGCATTTACATTTAGTGTGGAAAAGGTTGCTGAAACTATAATAAAGTGATCATAGAGACTATACTATGCAGCTATGTGTTACCCTGTTAGTCCCTTGGCCTGCTGGGAGAGTCTATTTATTTTGGTGGAGTCAGGTGGCCCGGGTTGTGTGCCACCTGGACGGCTGTCTGGGTGGATGTGTGTTATGTTGCCCCAGGCTGCTAGGCCGGAAGCCTGAGGCCTATCCAAGGGACACCTGGCTGCTAGGCTGCCTGAGGCCTATCCAAGAGCAGGAGAAGCAGCGTGGGGTTGGGAATGCAGGATTGGAGTCCGAGTTGTGAAGGTTCAGCCAGACATGGAACCAGTTGTAGTCAGAGGTAGAGGGGAAGCTGTTGCCATTAAGGAACTATCTACTATGTTACCTGAGACCACTGTGAGTAAGCTGAAGTAAGTACCAGAGCAGTCTTCTCACAAGCTGGGTACGGTGATGAAATGGAAAAGCATCAGTGCCAAGCCAGGGACACAGCAGGATAGCGGGGCTGACGCTTGAGGAGTATACAGTGGGATAGCTGTGGAAGAGCTCAGGGGATTGGGTGAAGACTGGGATCAGGAAGTCTAGTGAAAGACTGGGAGCTTAGCGAGTGAAGATCTACAGTGGGATACTGTGAGATAAGTAAAGGACTGTTCTTTGTTACTAAGAGTTATGTACATCTACCTACCTATACAGAAGTTGTATCTGGCTGGAGGCCTTCCACTGTAGAGCTGTCTACGTCTCGGAGTCTGCCAATTATCATTGCATCTACTCAAGAGTGTCCTAGCCCTAACCCTCTCTCCCATAGTTCTGTTAAGAGACAATAAATCTCTTGTTCGCATTCAAAAGTGACTGGCGCCCATCATTTCATCTTGCATCACGCCCACCATGCCTGGTAACCCACTCTACAAGGAAGGATGTCAGCTCTCCCTGACCCTTGAGGTCACCATTAGGCCTTTGGGGCCCTGGGACCTTGCTACAATATGCTTTGTGTAATTCCACAGTGTATGCACGCTTTTTGCTGTCTGTGACGGACCTAGCCGGGGCAGGGGCTTTTGGAGAGGACTGAATGCTAGCCTCTTACCTTGCGATTATGGGCCCTGGCATTTGGGGGAACGGTGCTCTTTGTGAGCTATATGCCTGAGTACCCTGGGAGGTGGTGTTACTTTATATTCAGGTCCATGTCCCCCAAGACACACAGACTCTGGGAACCCTGTATATGCCCAAAGGCTATTCTTGGTTGTTAATTCTGAACAATACATGATCCTTAAAAGAGCTGATCACATCGATTTGCCGAGACAGACTGTCTGGTCATCTAGGCTGCCTTAAGTGCTGTGTTAATTAACATGTTAATTATGTAATTGTCTTTTAAGTTGTTACTATAGGGGATGGGGGATTATCCATGAGCAGCCCTACCTTGTTATCTAACCCCTTGTGTTAAAAGTGTATAAAAAGGCTGTGTTCTGTCCAATAAAGCATTCAAGAGTCTACAAGCTATTTTCGGCTAGACTTGTATTCAATGCAGCTATAATAATATATCTCTCTGATGGTCAGACTGGAGGAAAGCGGGATATACTGATGGAAGGAGTCAAGCGGAGTGTGGGATAGGATCCGTCACACTGTCCTATACCCGTTTTGCATTATTGTCACGCCTACCCCTAGCGCAGATGGCCAGGCACTATAGTTGGCTTCTGTGTTCTTCACCTAGGTGCTGCTGAATTTCCAATAAGGCAAGCAGGCCTACCTGCACTCGGTTGCCCCCAAGACTTATACACAACACTATAGTGTCTGGCTACCATGTTGGGGTGGGCACAAACTGAGCACACAAAACAAGTACTTGGTTATGCAAACAGGCAGAGTTGTTCAATGACAGTACAGGTACAGGACAGACAAGGTTCAGAATAGTCAGGGTCAAATCTGTAGTCAAAGGCAGGAATAGTTAAGAGAATAGTCTATATCTGTTCCGAGGTCATTAACGAGGAAATCCAACTAGCTGGCAGGGTAGACAAACAGGGTTTGGAGCATATGTTACAAATGCAATATCACAAGCATGAGACTGCAGGTTTGGCTGGCTTAACTCAGGTTTGGGCTCCACCCCAAGGCTGGCCACATAAACTACCTTGCAGGTGGAAAAATGGGCAGAGAGAATGTATTACAACCAAAACTAAGGTGCTGGAATGAGACCAGCAGCTATCAAGGATCAGGAGCGCTACACATTCCTGACAATTATTGCTTCTAGAATTGCACCTGTTTACTTGTGCTGTTAAACTTAGTGTCTATGAACAGAATTAGCCATGTTAGATAATGGTAAATAGGAGCTGAGTGACAGTGACAACCAGTAGCGCTATTCTAGAGGGAAGCAAGCAGGCAACCTAAAAACCCTACAATGACCATCTAATTCCTGCCAGGATTACTGCCACAACAATTACCCAAGTACACAGGGCCAAGTCAAGACTTGGATGATTGGCTCAGAAAATGGTGGGGTCTGATATGATCATTTGGGATCCCACGCATTCTGTACACCCAATCAGTAGGCAGAACTGACCATTAATGCTCTAAAGGAGGAAAAAAGAAGGTAAAAGCGGTACTTAAGTCTGCTTTGGGATTTGTACCTACAGGTAAGCCTATAATATCTCAGTTTAGGAGATATTCACCCGGATGCAACTGGTGACGTCATCAGAGCATGCCCTCTGAAGGTCTGGCATAGCGCGGCTGAATCTCACTCAGTGAGGAGCCATAGGATCACCCCTATTGCTCAGGAACATTCAAGGCATCAACCAGAGGTTATCTTCCTCTGAGAATTCATGCAGGGTCAAGCTGAAGCTGAGAGGAGGTCTTCAGACTTCTTAGGTCACAGTGAGTAGGCCTTAGAGAATTCTCAGGAAAGAATCTAATGCCAGAGTGCGCCTTAGAGATGTGTTAAATTAGCTGTGGAGGAAAACTATCTTGAAGAAACTAAGCAAATATGGAAGTGTCCTTGTTTAAGTTATTTAGTTATGGCCATCCCAAATCTTTTCCCAATCCCTATTCTACAAAACTATAAAAAACAATAAAAAAATAAATTAAAAAAAACACTATCTGCCTGTTTACTGAGTGAGTTTGGCTGCATCTGGCTGAAAATACCATGTGCCTGGCTTTTTGCTCCATTAAGGGATCAGAACCTGGGATCAAATCGCCTGACCAAGTCAGGGGTTCGCTACACTTGAGCTGATGGCCTTGGTGTGGGCAGACATGCAACACTTTTGCTGAGTACCTGACAGGAGGCAGGTCTAGTTTCAGATAAATAACTTTCCATTAATGTATCTCCAAATAGCTAAATTTGGTACGTTGCAGCCACGTTGGGGAGAGGATCCAATGGTCCCCCCCCCCCCCCAATAAAGGTAATACGGTTATAACTGTTGCCCAGTCCCATAGAGAAATCAAAGTTACTACCAGAGACCAACAAAATGCTGAGTGAGGAGGCCCATCTCGTCCATTTCATCTCTTACTTGGCAACCATTTGCCGCACTGGAAATACTGACCATCAGCTTACTTACACTCAACATGTTAGAAGATGGATACCATCATGTTTTAGTCATGGTAAACCATGGTAGCTCACTATACCAAGTTTGTTTTAGAGGATTAACAAAGGGGGCGGGGGGAGCATACCTGAAACATGCTGCCTTAGTGAGCAGGAATTCAAAGAGAGATGCACACACATAGCAGACTCCCACAGCTTCAAGTAAGTTCTGATGTGGAGCCCACTGAAGCAGTGGTCTTATTTAACACAGACATCAGGCCGACAGCTGTTCTGGAAGTGGAGGGGTGAAACACAGGGTAGCTTAGCACAGCATTCCTGTAGCTCCTGGCACTGGCCATGGACATGTCTTGCATGGATGTCTAACATTGCACCCATATGTCCTGGTTTCTGTAAGTGCGTTTATGTTGGTTTAATGAAAAGCAGTTAAAGTTCGTATAGCTCCCGTATTGGCATGGAGAAACCCTACAACAGAAAAGCTTGGCAGCGATAATTTGAACAACAGAAAGTGGAAGAAAGGCCAGCTATAAAAGAAGAAGCCACATACAAGGCAAGTGCTAGTGTCAGCAGCTGAAATGGCTTAATCACACTTTAATTATTTTTAATGACTGCAGTGTAAAGGGTTCCTCGAAGGCAACCCAGTTGGGTTCCAGAGCAGTCTTTAATATTGATTGGACCCCGGGCAAAAAATTTCTTGGGGCTGCCCATGCAGTTTTCGCTCTCCACCTGCTCTGAGACATACAATAAATAGCAGCTAGACTCAAAATCAGTTTACTGAGTCAGATCAGGCAGCTATTGCAATTGGTTGCCAGAGGTTATACTGTATCATTACCGCTCACTGACTGGTTGCTAGAGGTTACAGCACACATTACAGCTCACTGGTTAGTTGCTAGAGGTTATAGCACAATATTTCTGCTTGTTGATTGGCTGCTAGAGATTGCTGTGGATATATCCTCAGGGGGTCAAGATATACATATCAATGCTGCCGACCGCCGCTATTTACATATGAATGCAGGTAATTTACATGTAAACACAGGGTCTGCAGGTGAGTCATCTGTACACAACAAAAGGGCAGAGCTGAGCAGCATAAGTAGCAGCAGTTCACACTGAGATATTAGGACACAGCACGGGACTAAAACCTCAAGGGACAAGGGAATTTAAACCAGGATAGTTGGCAAGTATGAGGCAGCTGCTTTGGGCCCCACAATAATGACAGGGCCCAGGGCAGCTGCCCCTTTTGCCCTGCCTTAAAAATGGCCCTGTTGGGTTCCAGTATATACGAAGAACAATATTTCATCAGAACATTTATTTGTATAAAGCTATAACATGTAGGTAGGTATTCCAACTTAGGTTACCAAAACATTAGTGTGCTCTGCATAACGCAACATTTCTCAGCTTCACTAAATTATGTATCATTTTTTATAAAGTGCAACTAAAGGCTGCTGTGCGACGGTCTAAACAAAAAGCAGATCCAGTTTCTATGTGATGCACAGGCCTTAAAAAAAATATATATATATATTATTTAACCTTTCTTAATTAGGCCACATCTTCATTCATGTATGTCTCACATGCTCCCTGTCTCAGATACTGCAGCTCACATTGCAGTGAGCAGGACCAGGTCTGGCCAGGTGCTCACTGAAAGGCTACAGACTTGTGAAACAGTAAGGCCGCGTACACACGGGCGGACTGTTCGCCCAACTTTGTCCGCTGAACAGTGTTTCAGCGGACAGTCCGCTCGTGTGTGGGCTTCAGCGGACAGTTTCAGCGGACAGTCTGTCGAACAAAGTTTTTCGGAATTTCCGTAAGACAGTCCGTTCAAACTTGGTTTCAGCGGACAGTCCGCTCGTGTGTAGGCTTGGTCGACAAACTAAGTTTCGCGCATGCTCAGAAAGGATTTACACGGCGAAGGTTGCATTGCAGTGTATTGGACGTCGAATTTCTCGTCCCGTCGTACGTGCCGTTCACGTCATCGCGCACGCTTTCAGCGGACTGTTCGTTCATCGTGTGTGGTCAAGTCCGCTCATGCAAATTTTGAGCGGACTGTTTGTTGGATTGTTTGACAAACTAAGTTGGGCGAACAGTCCGCCCGTGTGTACGCGGCCTAACATTACTTATAGCCATGTCCACTGCAACGTTTTTTCCTTAGTTTCTGTCAAACATTGGGTTTAATGCCATATTAAGCATTGCAGAAACTATTTTTTTAATGGAAGGTCGAAGTTTTATTTTAACCCTTTGTCGTTCAAGGTAAGTTTATAAACATACTGCTATTCAAGGTGTTAACATGTATTCAGGGGAATTCAAAACAGCCCTAACAACACTTTTCTGGTGGTAATTCCCTTAACCACTTCCCAACTGTATTAAATCCACAGATGTCTTTGGGTTGGGGTGGTTAAACTAGGATGACGCCTGCAGTCACAGGCATCATCCTGGTATCAAAATTTGCAGCCACCGATTGCCTTCTAAGCAGAAGTGATTTGAGTGGATGAACAGCCACTCGATCACTTTTGGGGGCGGCACAAGTGGGTCCCCCCTCCCGCCACCGCCTTTTCCAGGCTCACATGCCAGATTGCAGAGCCAGGGACTGATGCAACCGGTGCTGAAGGACACACTACACAGAAAGGGAGAAACTGATGTTTCTCCCACTCTGTGACCCTGGAAACAAGGAAGATTTTGTTACTTTCGGTTTCAGCTCTTTGTTTACCTGCCCGTTAGTGGCCAAGTAAGCAGCTGATCGGACCTATTTGTGTCTGATTGGCTGCATTAGAGGCCAGAGGAGAGATCTGGGGTCTCCATAAAGAGTACCTGTCACTGCCCATGTTGTTCATCCCTTGTGAAAGCAATAAAGTTGATAAAGAAAAGTGACCGCATAAAAATAAAAGTTTCAAATAAAATAAATAATAATAAAAAATAAAAAAAGCATTTAAAGCGCCCCCTCCACTTGTGCTCGCACGCAAACAAACACATATGTAAGTCCTGCATACATATGTAAACGGTAATTGCACCACACTTGTGAGATATCATTGTGAACACCAGAGAGAAATCATTTTAGCTCCAGACCTCCTGTGTAACTCTGAACTGGTAACATGTAAAGGCTTTTAAAGAGCTGCCTATGAAATTTTTTTTGGTACAGTAGTTTGGCACCATTCCACATGCATATGCAATTTTAAAGCGTGTTAGGTATCCATTTACTTGGCATAACATCATCGTTTAGATTTTAATAAAAACATTAGGTATTATATAGTGTTTATGTGCAATAAGATGCATTAAATTGTATTTTATTCCAAAAAATTATATTTAAAAAACCACTGCATAAATACCATGTGACATAAAAAATTGCAACACCCACCATTTTCTTCTTGAGAGCCTCTGCTAAAAAATCTATAATGTTTAGGAGTTCTAAGTATTTTTTTTTAGCAACGAAAAACACGTTTTTACATGTAGGAAAGAAATGTCAGAACTGGCCCGGTAGTTAAAGTGGTGTCTCCACCAAAAAAGCAGCTTACAATTCATTAAAAAAATAAAAAATTTACTCACCTCTAAATGTCTGTTGCTAGGGGATCCCTCATAGTCTGCCTCCTTCAGTGCCCAGGCACTGACGTCACTTCCCTTCACCGCAGTCAGTCATCTGGGACACGTGACAGGTCCCAGATGACTGCACGGCGTATCACGGCGCGCGGTGCCGCTCACGCATGCGCAGTGGGTGCCCAGCTGTGAAGCCACAGCCTGGTGCCCACAGTAAGAATGCCAGCGCCATGAGCGGAGCAGGGAACGAGGGGGGGGGGGGGCTTCCTTCCCCCGCATCGCTGGACCCTGGGACAGGTAAGTGTCCGATTATTAAAAAAAGTCAGCAGCTGCAGTATTTGTAGCTGCTGACTTTTATATATATATAAAAAAAAAAAATTAAGAGGCACCCCACTTTAATAACCACCTGCACCTAATTCAGGCAAGCATTTGTGCAAGTGTCAGTGACATTACCTAGACCTGCAGCCGATTCATATAGTTCTTACTACTGCAAATTTAAGCATGCTTGGCACCAACAGATTCCTAAACCACCAGTTTTTAGATTAGGAAACTGGAGGCAATTAAGACCAACTCTGCGCTGGTGTACAAAGTAAAGGCAGTACTCAGAGCATATATGTGACGGCTTCCCACACAGGGCTGTATCCTCTGTCTCATTTAGCCGTCAGCTGGAAGATTTCCTGTCTGAAAGTTAAAGCGCAACTCCACTTTAAAAAAAAAAAAAAAAGGGAAACATTCTCCTCTAGGTGTGTACATTGCAAGGATTATACCAAACTTTGTTTGGCGATTCCTACCTTTTGTTATTCTGAAGAAATCATTGTTTGTTCCTCTGTGTCCCTGTGCTGAGTGAGTCTAATGGGAGTGGTTTCATAATTATCAACCAGCTACTGCAGCTGTAGAACCTTAATGAGGACAACTGCAGGGTCTGCATCCCTTTAGATATGATTTTCTATTGGAAGTATCTCACCAAAAATTACATTTTTGTTGCAGGGGATGTCTGAAATCTGACTTGTATCTTAGTGCAGACTTTGGAGAAAATCAGTGAGCCAAACACACAAGCAGGAAATTATGTTTCTGGGGGGCGTTCTGTACACATTCTGTATACAAAACACCTCCAGGTAGCCATAAGGCATTACATTTTCAGAAAATTACAGAGCCACAGATTGAAAAGGACAGGTAATTTCTAATAACATTCGATTACAATAGGACTTATGTCGCAATTGTATATGCTATTCCGTAGTATTTTTTTTTTTTATATGCTTTTTTTTCTCTCCATGAAAGTGGAGTTACCCTTTAAATAAAAAAAAAGCTCCAAAGATAAAGCGGATGTCATTACCCAAGTATGTGCAATGCCCATATTTGGGAAATTACATGTCACAGGTTGAGTGGAGCCTGATGATGAACTGAGAGACTAGTTCACTATCAGATCCCCTGCACTTTTGATTGACAGCGCAACAGAAGTGGGCAGATTTGAAAACCGCTACTGGACTGAATAGCAGCTATGGGTCCACCCACTTCTGTGCACCGTCAGTCAAAAGTGAAGTGGACCTGATGGGGAACTAGACTCTCAGTTCACCATCGGGTTCTGGCCACAGATAGTATAAAACTCCTATACAACTCCTTGGCCAGGCACTTGTAATCTGCACAGTGGATGGAGAGGAAGGGGGGTGGAAGTGACTGCACTGAGGAAGGAGCGTCCATTGTAGATACTCCTTCCACTGACACAGACAAATTCATGTACCTGTCTGTGTCTGTCTGACAATTACATGTATTGACAGACAAGATATTTGGGGGGCACACCCTAAAAGATGCATTAAAGATGCTTTGATTGCTGTGCCACAAGATAGAGTCTCCTGGACACATGCAAACCCTAGCATTACAATAAAAAAAGAAAACGCTTCCATTACAAATGGTTTTGCATTAACTATTAAAGTGTGCATTACACAAAGTGTAGAAGGATTCAGGAATGCATTACCTACAGAGTGAGTAAGTGAAGTAAGAGAAAATTGTGATGTGTGAGTGCAGGGTTACACAAGGCTGAAAAACCCCTGAGGAGGGGAACAGACCATTGATCCTGACACTTTACAACTTTGTCCCAGACAGTGATGTATGTCACCTTCTGGCTGAATAGGACCTGCAGAAGTGTGAGCAAGCCAGCTGGATGTGCACTGTGCAGCTCCGATCAGAGACTTCACCTGTCACATCCAAGCTGTGATGTCGGTTATGGGTGGGACTGATACTCAGACCCGCCCCTCTGTCAAACAACCAGTGTAATGAAAGAGTTGCCCACAGCTGTCAGTTTTTTGTTGTCAGTTCAGCATGCTGGTTGAATGAGCAAAATTGAATAGTGTGTACCCAATTCGATTTTCAGGTAAATGGCAGCTTTAATGTCTCCCCACACCAGGGATGGGCCTTGGCACAGAGCAAAGCATTCACCAGGTGCCTTACAAACAGACAGACGGCAGTTTAGTGCAGGGATGGTGTCAGCAATGGAAGTGCTCAGCTGTAGTACTTACCTTTTACTTTGATCTGAATGACAATGACAGGTTCTCTTTACTGCCTGACACCCCTAGGTGCCTGATCCCCCCCTCTCAGATCTCCTGTAGGGGGCTCCGGAGTCCACATACTGGACAGATCCAATCTGCAGAGAGATATAGTATCTGCAACTAGAGATCCCACCAATACATACAGACAGCTGAGAGGGGAGGCCAGCCTGATACATCCCCCACCAGCACAGTGAGTAGATGGAATATCACACAGCATATAGTACCCAGGAAGTGATGTCCTCAGCACTGTACATAGTGATGGCACAATAATAAACCTCCCCAGAAAGCAGCTGACATGCTGGGACCTGTAGTCCCTCCTGTGAATATCTGATACCCCACTGTCCAATCAGAGCTCACTATACACTCACCTGCAGTGTTATCCCTGTGTAAACTAACAGAAGCTGCTCATGCTGGAAAGGATGTAGGGGGAGGGGCGGGGTTTAGATACAACATTCTAGAGGGGAGGAGCTACTGTGCTCTGTGCAAGGGAGGAATGGGGAAGTGTGGTGTGCGGGATGTGATAGGGAGTGGGAGGAGCACTACATGTAATGAAGTACCATGTGAGTCGGCTCTTTCATTACACTGGTTGTTTGTCTGAGTAGCAGGCCCAAAGTGCAAAAAAGTGCAGCGCTAATAATCAAACAAAATCAAATATCAATATGACATAAAATAAAAAAAATATATAAATATACTTATTTAATTATCCCACTAAAGTGACATGAAATAAATATAATATCCCACCAAAGTGATGGAAAATAAATAACAATAATAAATATATTAAGAAATATTAAATAAATTGAAATGAATACCAGGGTAATGGTGAAAAATCCCTAAAGAAGTAAAACTAAGACAGACACCAACCAAAATTCATAACCATCCTAACATGTGTTAAAAAAAAATTTTTGCTGTGATATCGAACAATAGTACATAACCTATACAAATAATATATATAAATAACAAAAAAAATGTAAATAAATAAAAAAAATCAAAAAATCCAATATAACGTGAGGTAGTAAATAGTGCACAAAGAAATAGTCCACATAAAGTGCTGGAAAACACAATCCAATCTCAGATAAGTGAAGACAAACTCCTTTATCCCAGTCGGTGACTATATCCAAAACAAGTGACACATCAGAAGTGAGTAATGATGACCCTTACCGACTCCACATGACCATACTGCAATGGTCACTTTAGGCATAGGGGAGAATTCTTAGGTATCCCCAAAACCTATGACGGCTCCCAGAATGGATATGGGTATGGCAATCATGCCGCTCAAAAAATAAGAACAAAATATGCCTAGACAATTTAAAAAAACATTATCAAAAAATATGGGGATTTGGTCACACCATATTGCTATACGGTGCTTAAGCCCACTTGCTGCCACAAAATACCCCATGATTAGTGGGTCCTACACTATCCATAGACTGGGAGATCCTGCTTCTCTAAACCATGGGAGCTATACTCCTCTATATGGGAGAACTAGAGGTCTCCACCCATGACACAATATGGTGTGACCAAATCCCCATATTTTTTGGTAATGTTTTTTGAAAATGTTTAGGTGTTTTACATAAGCCTTGCAGGAGGTAAATGTATTTTTTGCATGTGTGCGCTGTAATATTTTGTTCAATTACATGTATTGGGCACAAGCACTGATACTTTCAATGCTGTGCCCCAACAGCATTCTAAAAAGTGTCTAATACAACCTTTAGGAATTCCCTCACTTGTTTTTTTAAAGCCAGTGTCGCTTTTACAGAACCAAGGGGAACACAACAGTTGTATGGGAGTTGGGCAGTGAACATCCATTCCCTGATCTCCACAGCAACAAATGCATCTGCACCGCTAGGGAAGCAGCTAATCAAGCACAATCTGTGCATGATTTGTGTTTGATTATCTGCAGTGGAGAGCAAGTTAGGCAATGGAGGTCTAATGGATTCTTGATGTCTCCACAAAGAGTACTTGTCAGGTGCCCATGCTATCACATAGGTGGAAAAGTTAAATTAAAAATGAAATGTCAAAAGTGTTACAAAATTAAATTGTATTTAAAAAAATTACAAAAATAAATAAAAGCACCACTGCTGCCCTGCACATCCATGTGAATGCAAGTGGGCATACATGTAAAGTATCACTGTGAACATCATAGTTAGAAAATGATACTATGACCATAATTTATAATAATTTTAGTGTATTTTGTTTCCTAAAAAATCTGTATTTGATAAACAGTTATATAAATATTGTGCAACATAAAAAATGGCAAGTGCCCCTATTTTATTCTACAGGGCCTCTACTTTAAGGGGGTTTAAAGTAATTTTCTAGCAAAAAAATTTTAGAAAGGTGCCCCAACAGACAAGTGGTTAAGCCAATAACTATTCAACACTCCCTGATATTGTATCCTTGAAGTGGCTGTGATCATAACCAGTACTTGTTCTCTAGATAAGCTATTATGGTTCTAAACAGTTAAAAGTACTTACAGATATCTATTTAAAGTGTAATCTGTTAAATCTTTAGTCTATGATGAATTTACTATGAAATCAGATACCAGAAAACATAATGTTACAATGATCAGTGTTCCAAGAAGCTAATTGTGATGTGCTGCTGCCATCTGGTGGCAACATGTTTTAAGCTCCTAGGTTTTCAATTTAGGCTTAGATTATTTCTCAAAAACACCTATATGATAATACCATCAGAGCCTGATTTACAGGAGCATGAATGCGATTGTTTTTCTATTGATCAGATTATGAAATTACATAGTGGAAACAGAGATATGAACAATGATTTATAATCATTATAGTCATCTTATCTTAAAGCGGTTGTATACCCACAAACGAAAAAAAAAACCTGTAAGGCAAAGGCTAGCTCATTATGAAATACTTACCTTACAACTTACCTTAGAATGAAGCCCTCGCATTGCATTCCAGTCAACGCTGAGGGAGCTGACATTTTCCCCCCATCATTTCTTCCGGGTTTGCAGCGCATTTGCCGGACCTTCAATGCGCATGGGCTGCTGACGTCAGCGGCTGCATGCATGGCGAATATCTCCTAAACCATGTAGGTTTAGGGGATATTCGTTTTACCTACAGGTAAGCCTAAACATTTAAAAAAAAGGGGTATACACCATTTTAACTATTGAGCGAAATCCACTTTCGCTTGTGGGGCATATTGGTCAAATAATAGTTGTCATCTATAGCTAGAATATTCCTATAAGAAGAGATTAATCTGAAAAGAAATTAATATTTATCAAAGGGTGTATGGCCACTATTGGGATCAGATCAAGAAAAGCACTTTGCCTGACAGACTCCATGGCAGCCTACGCATGGGTTAACCCGACCTCCTCTCCAGTGCTATAGGACCCCATTCCCATGAATGAACACTCACCACTAGATATCCCCCCCCCCCCCCTTATGTTTTTCTCTCTCCAGCCGTTCCAGATCGGACACTCAGTTCAGGATCCAGAAGGATAGAGACCTTGCCAGGCCACAATACCACTCATCATCCCGATCCAGACGAGACTCTCCGCATGGATCTCACCACCAGAGGAGATGCTCCCATTCCCCCTCCAGACACCGCTCCCACCACCATGATAGCCGCTCTGATCGCAGAGCCTGCTGGGGATGTGGGACTCGAGTCCCGGAGGGCAAATCCTTGTGTGACCGTTGTTATGCCTGTGCGGTTGGGGAAAAGGAGACGGAAAGCCAATGCATGGAATCTCTTGTAAAAATTGTGGTGCAACAGTCACTGGGGGACATGGATACATCACACACGCTGAGCCAATCCACTACTTTGTCTGGCCCTCCGGCTGATGTGTTCCGTGATGATCCAGGCACTTCCCAGCCCTACATGGCTTCTAATGAGCCTTCTGATGATGAGTTTGTAGGCGAAGAGGACATCGGAGGCTTTGACTTTGCCATGGTCTCACCACTAATCAAAGCAATTAAGGAGGCCCTTAAATGGGAAGACTCGTCCACCCCCGCAGCTAAGCAGAAAGTTCTTCAAGCAGCTGGGAAAAGAATGCTCAAACTTCCCCCTTCTTACAGAGTTGAAGGACATTATTGAGGAGGAATGGAGTAAGGTGGATAAAAAGACTTCCACGCCTAATAAGACTTCCAGGTTATATCTCTTCAAGATGGAAGAGGTAAAATATTTACAAAATGCTCCTCTTGTGGACGCAGCCTTGATGCGTCTAGCCAAACATGTTACTCTCCCTTTGGATGATGCAGTATCCTTTAAAGATGGTCTTGAAAGGAAGATAGACCAGGACCTCAAGAGGATCTATGGCCTTGCCGGTATGGCCTGTAAACCTGCCTTGGCACTAGCAGCCATGTCCAAGGCCATGGAAGCTTGGATGGAGAACGTAGACTCCTTCCTCGGGGTGTGTCTGAAGAGTTGGCTAGGAGTTTGGCAGCAGCGGAGCTAAAGCTGGCAGCAGTCTTCCTGGGGGAGGCGTCTATTGACCTGATCCACCTGCTGGCACTCATTATGTTGTCCTCAGTCACGACTAAGCGAGCTTTGTGGTTATGTCCCTAGCTCGCTGATCCGGTCTCCAAGCAAGCTTGGCATAAAATTCCTTTTGAGGGGTCCTCACTGTTTGGCAACAGGCTGGATGATGCAATAAAGTGGGCTACAGGCAGTTAGTCTGGCTTCCTTCCCCAGGACAGACGTCTGCTTGAACGGAAGAAACCCCAATATAGCAGGTGCCCACGTATTAGTCTTGATATCAGGGGCGATTCCACAGACATCTGTGTGGGTTTCTGGCCAGGGCCTCCAGGACCTCCTCCACACTCTCCTCAGCCTAGGGCCTCCTCTGCACCCCTCATCAGCCAAGGGTCTCCTCTGCACCCCCCATCAGCCCAGGGCCTCCACTGAACCCCCCAGTCCGGGGCCTCTTCTGCATCCCCCTCATCCCAGGGCCTCCTCTGCATCCCCCCAGCCTAGGGCCTCCTCTGCATCCCCCCAGCCTAGGGCCTCCTCTGCATCCCCCCAGCCCAGGGCCTCCTCTGTATCCCCCCAGCCCAGGGCCTCCTCTGCATCCCCCCAGTCCAGGGCCTCCTTTGCATCCCCCCAGTCCAGGGCTCTGCATCCCCCCAGTGCAGTGCCTCCTCTGCATCCCCCCAGTCCAGGGCCTCCTCTGCATCCCCCCAGTCCAGGGCCTCCTCTGCACCCCCCAGTCCGGGGCCTTCTTTGAAGCCTCCCCTTCTCTGGGATGCCTCACGCAGAAAAGATATAGGCTGTTTGGGCACTGGCACTAGGAGAGAGACCTGCCTGTCCATTACACTTAATCGGGCGGCAGTGACACCTTTAGAGCAGCGGTTCCCAGTGTGGGTGTTGGCAGCACCCTTGGCGGCAGCCCCCTAGATGCACCACCCGGGGAAGGTGTCCCACCTGCCCCCCCCCCCTAATTTTGGCCCTACTCATGGTTTCCAGCAATGTGAGAAAATCTGATTTTCGCTTGACTGACAAGATTTGTTGAGAGGGGCAGAATGTGGCCTGGCTTTCTCGTGCCTAAGTAGGGAAGATATCCAGAAGAGTTTTAATCCTATGCTTTCCCTCTTGATCTGGAATCTTTCTCTATCGCTGCTCCTAGAAAACGGGGTACCTTTTCCTCCTCTACCTACTCACATAAAACGTGCCAAACACAGGAGCCAGGGCCTTAAATAGGCTCTACCTAAGCCAAGATGATGCCTGTAGGCACATCACCTTTATTGTGAGAGTGAAACCCCTCTGCAAGTATCATTTCTTTTACACAGAAACTGTTCTTGTTTTCCTGTTGTTGTTCTGGCAAAGAATATTATGACACTGTGTAATAGGCTTGTAAGACATTACTATATTTCTACGGAGGATTAGAATAGAATATGTGCCAGAAAAAAGTAACTTTGCCTCTGTGGCCTATTTGTACAGGTCTGCTGTGCCTAATGGTAAATCTGGTGTTTGGAATCTGAGGTGTTTAGAAAAAAAACACTGCCAGGACAGAGCAGCAGCATTTTGGTAGAAAAAAGTGCACAATGTGTTTAAACACATTTAAATGCACGTTAATGCTAGGCATGTCAAGTGCTGGAGCATTAATTCATTTTAATGGCCAGAATAAATATTATTAAACTGCTTGGGGAAATTCTTCCTCTTGGTGCTGAGGAAAGAGAAAGAGCAGAGCACCTCTATAAGTATTCACCTGCCAGCTGGGAAGCGAGCTTGGGGGGGTCAGCTGTCTGGGTACCCTAATGTAAGGGTTCTGGGGACACTAATGTAAGGAAGGGGCCCTCTAGGGACACTAATGTAAGAGGGGGGCTCTCTGGGGATACTAATGTAAGAGGGGGGGGCTCTCTGGGGATACTAATGTAAGAGGGGGGCTTTCTGGGGATACTAATGTAAGGGGGGCTCTCTGGGGAACTTATGTAAGGAGGGGGCTCTCTGGGGACCCTGATGTAAGGGGAGGCTCTCTGGGGACCCTGATGTAAGGGCATGCTCTCTGGAGACCCTAATGTGGGGGGAGGCTCTTTGGGCACCCTGATGTAAGGGGAGGCTCTCTGGGGACCCTTATGTAAGGAGGGGCCTCTCTGGGGACCCTTATGGAAGGGGAGGCTCTCTGGGGACCTTGATGTATGGGGGCCTCTCTGGGTAACCTTATGGAAGGGGAGGCTCTCTGGGGACCCTGATGTAAGGGGGGCTCTCTGGGGACCCTAATGTAGGAGGAGGCTCTCTGGGGACCCTGATATAAGGGGGGCTCTCTGGGGACCTTGATGTAAGGAGGGGCACTCTGGGGACCCTGATGTAAGGGGGATCTCTGGGGACCCTTATGTAAGGGGAGGCTCTCTGGGGATCCTGATGTAAGGTGAGGCTGTCTGGGGACCTGGATGTAAGGGGAGGATCTCTGGGGACCCTGCTGTAAGGGAGGCTCTCTGGGGACCCTGATGTAAGGGGAGGCTCTCTGGGGATCCTGATGTAAGGGGGGGGATCTCTGGGGAACCTGATGTAAGGGGAGGCTCTCTGGGACCCTAATGTAGGGGGAGGCTCTCTGGGGACCCTGATGTAAGTAAGGAGGCTCTCTGGGGTCCCTGATGTAAATGAGGGATCTCTGGGGACCCTGATGTAAGTGGGGGACCTGCACTCAGATATGTAAATATATATACATATATATATATATATATATATATATATATATATATATATATATATATATATATATATATATATATATATATATATATATATATATATATATATATATATATATATATATATATATATATATATATATATATATATATATATATATATATATGTGTGTGTGTATGCCCGCCCAAGTGTATGACTTTCTTTACTTCGCTGCTATGGGCTCTAGCCCGAGATCTTTTGTAGACCTAGCAACAACCCTGGTGGGGGCCCTTCATGGTTTCTTGCACCGAGGCCCTGAAGATTCTAGTTAAGCCTCTGGGCTATATACCCATTATTGACACTGCTAGCAGAGGCAAGAGTGCAAGACACCAAGTGTACCCTATCCATACTGCACCCATACTGCACTTTGTACTGCACTTATTCCTAGACTGAACCTATACAGTGTGCATTATACAGGATCTTTACTGCATCCAAACCACATCTACCTTGCACCTGTGCCGAGACTATACCATACCTATAATGTACCTATACTGCATTCAGGTTAACTGGGACTGTTGTTAAAAAAGAGGCCCGGTTTAAAAAATTTTTTTTAAAAGTCAGCAGCTGCAAACACTGTAGCTGCTGACTTTTAATAAGCCCACTTACCTGTTCAGGGTGCCCGTGATGTCGGCCGCCCGAGGCTGACCTGTCCCTCGGCTCTCGTGGAGGAGGAAGAGGCAGATTAGGACGATGTGCCTAGCAACAGGCATTTCTGGTAAGTTAAAAAAAAAATATATTTTCATTTTTTTTTTCTGATTTTTTTTCTAATTTTTAATGTATTTTTTTTTCAGGGTGGCCCTCTACTTTAAGTGCATAGATGCTCTTAATCACTTAGTAACCAGCCCATAGCCGAATGACAGCTACAGGGCGGTTGCTTAACTCTGAGAGGCTGTCCTGTGACGTCTTCCCAGAATTCCGCTCTGGCACGCCCCCTGGGGCGCGCACTCGTGAGCATCCATGACCGCCGGGTCCTCATCGCGGCCGTTTACCACGTGATCGCTCCGTCAAATGACGGAGCGATCACTTGTAAACAAACCGGCGTCATATTATGACGCCAGTTCCTCCCTCCCCTCTCTGTACCGATCGGTACAGCGGAGGGGGAAGAGATCGGTGTCAGCAGCGCTGTGGGCTGGATCTGCAGTGCCCACAGTGCTGCTCACCGATTAAAATTAACCCCTCAATTCCCTGCCAATACTCTGCAATACCCAGCAATACCCAGCAATACTCTGCAATACTCTGCCAATACTCTGCAATACCCTGCAATACCCTGCCAATATCCTGCAATATCCTCCAATACCCAGCAATACCCAGCAATACCCAGCAATACCCTGCAATACCCTGCCAATACTCTGCAATACCCTGCCAATACTCTGCAATACCCTGCCAATACCCTGCAATACCCTGCAATACCCTGCAATACTCTTCAATACTCTGCAATACTCTGCAATAGCTTGCCATACCCAGCCATACTCGGAGATACCCTGCAATACCCAGCCATACTCGGTGATAATGTGCAATATCCAGCCATAGTCAGTGATTCCCTGCAATACCCAGCCATAGTCGATGATACCCTGCAATACCCAGCCATACTCGGTGATACCCTGCAATACCCAGCCATACTCGGTGATACTCTGTAATATCCAGCCATACCCAGTGATACTCTGCAATACCCAGCCATACTTGGCCATGCTCAGTCATACTCGGTGATACCCTGCAATACCCAGCCATGCTCAGCCATACTCGGTGATACCCTGCAATACTCGGTGATACCTAGCCATGCTCGGCCATGCTCGGCCATGCTTGGTGTACTCAGCCTCTGTATGTGGCCAGGCTGTGGAAGTCTCACACATGTAGTATCTCTGTACTCAGGAGGAGTAGGAGAATCTATTTTGGGGTGTCATTTTTGGTATGTACATGCTATGTGTTAGAAATATTGTATAAATGGACAACTTTGTGCTAAAAAAAAGCATTTTAACCACTTCCCGCCAACCGGCCGTCATATGATGTCCTTGACTTTGTGCGGGGATATCTGAATGATAGTTGTAGCTACAGGCATCATTCAGATATCAGCTTTTTCAGCCAGCGATTCCCTACACCATAAGAACAATCATAGCGGTTGTTCCTCTGCTTGATCGTTCTTACAGGAGGCAAGAGGGGACATCCCCCCCTCCCGCCGCCCTCTGGTGCTTCTACCGACTCGCAAATACGATCAAAGCCAGGATCATTTTTTTTGTTTTTTATTTCAGGCTTCCCAGCCTAGAGGTGAGATGAGGGGTCTGTCCCCATGTGCTCGCATGCAGAAGCGAACGCATACGTAAGTCCCGCCCACATATGAAAACGGTGTTCAAACCACACATGTGAGGTACCACTGTGAATGTTAGAGCGAGAGCAATAATTCTAGTATTAGACCTGTTCTGTAACTCAAAAAGATTTAAAGCGTCGCCTATGGGGATTTTTAAATAGCGACGTTTGGCGCCATTCCACGAGCGTGTGCAATTTAGAAGAGTGACATGTTAGGTATCTCTTTACTCAGCGTAACTTCATCTTTCACATTATGCAAAAACATTGGGCTAACTTTACTTTTTTTTTAAGCACAAAACAGTTTTTTACCAAAAAAAACACTTTTCTAAAAATTGCTGCGCAAATACCGTGCGAGATAAAAAGTTGCAATGACCACCATTGTATTCTCTAGGGTCTTTGCTAAAAAAAACATATATAATGTTTTGGGGTTCTATGTAATTTTCTAGCAAATAAATGATGATTTTTACATGTAGGAGAGAAATGTCAGAATTGTCCTGGGTGCTCCAGAATGCCTGATGGTGCTCCCTGCATGTTGGGCCTCTGTATGTGGCCACGCTGTGTAAAAGTCTCACACATAAGGTATTGCCATACTCGGGAGTAATAGCAGAATGTGTTTTGGGGTGTAATTTGTGGTATACATATGCTACGTGTGAGAAATAACCCGATAATATGACAATTTTGTGGAAAAAAAAAAAAAGGAAAAAAAAAATCTTGATTTTGCAAAGAATAGTGGGAAAAAATAACAACTTAAAAAAACTCATCATGCCTCTTACTAAATACCTTGGAATGTTTTCTTTCCAAAAAGGGGTCATTTGGGGGATATTTGTACTTTTATGGCATGTTAGGTTCTCAAGAAATGAGATAGGCTGTCAGTCCTTCAGGTGTGATTAATTTTCAGATATTGGCACCATAGCTTGTGGACTCTATAACTTTCACAAAGACCAAATAATATCCATCAATTTGTACTTATTTTTAACAAAGATATGTAGTAGTATACATTTTGGCAAAAATGTATGGATAAATATTACTAATCTGCTAAATTTTATAACAGAAACAAAGAAAAATTCATTTTTTTACAGAATTTTCGGTCTTTTTTCTTTAATAGCACAAAAAATAAAAAACCCAGCGGTGATTAAATACCACCAAAAGAAAGTTCTATTTGTGTGAAAAAAGGACAAAAATTTCGTATGGGTACAGTGTTGCATGACTAATTGTCATTCAAATTGCGAGAGCACCAAAAGCTGCAAATTGGTCTGGTTATTAAGGGTGTTTAAGTGCCCAGTGGTCAAGTGGTCAAGTGGTTAAAGGGCCCCAACAACAGCTGGCAGAAGACTGCCCCTCCCATAATAATTTGTTCAGCTTCCCCTCTTTTGGACAGTGCATACCCAGTCAGTCATGTGAAAGGCACTGACTCTGATGTGCAGGGGGACTGTGAAGTAGTGGGGCTACTGTAATGTGTTTGGGACTTTGATGTGATGTAGGACACCAATGTGATAGGGGACTTTAAATAATTAATGGGGACACTCTAATGTGATAGTTGACTACAAAGTGAAGGGGACTGATTCTGATGTAATGGGGGTACTCTGATGTGAAGAGATGGGCAGTGGGGACTCTTTCATGTGGCACCAAGAAGAGGGCGACATCATCAGATGTCTATGTCCCTCAGCCCAATAAATACAGTTCAGTACTGGGGTGTTTTGCCATTTTGCACACTTTAAAGGGTGCCATCTCTGAAAAAATTTAGAGAAACACTGGCCCAACACAGAGGGGAGGGAAATAGTGTTACCTGTTGACTCCTGCATCCTCTCTGCACTACTCCTCTGATGTAACTTCTAAGTTATGATTCATGGTACAGAAGTATGCTGAGTGTGTATCTTGCATTTGTCCTCTACCTGTCCTGGTAATGACCGCCCCTGGTATAGAGGTCCACTGTCCAAAAAAGTTTGTCTGTATGATGTAAGATTTCATTTTTCCTTTTCCGTTACTCTCCTCTCTTTTTTTTTGCTTCTCCCTTCCTCCTCCCTCCAAGTTTTTGTTCTTTGTTTCCCTTGCCATTTTTTCTTGTGGACCAATCTGGAAGGCATTTTGAAACAACAGAAATAGGAGAGGAGATTAAAAAATACCTTGGCTTGGATATACCTTGAAGTCACCAGCAGGCATCTATACATAGAACATACTTACCTGTACCCCTCCCAGGAGGAGGTTTGGTGTATATGGTGGTCCCCAGGCCCAGAATTCCAATCCTGGATTAAGCTTCTATTTTAGCCTGAGTTTCACAGAACCTGAGGAAGTGGGGGTGAAACATGTAATTATTGCATTTTTCTATCTGGGGGCTTCATTGCTGAAGTGAAGGGAATACATAGCAATTGACTGTGAAACACATGAAAATAAGTCTTATAGACCCATATTATTTACCATATTTCAAAATGTATGGCATTAAATTTAAATCAGACTTTTTTTTATTGTCTAATAATTTTAAAAGAAGATACATATTTTGGAAAAAATGTTGATACCTTTAAAGTCACATAACTAGAAGAAACTGTGTTTGTATCTATGTGGTAGGAACCACATACTCATTCCTGCCTGGACATAGGAAAGTTCCATAGACTCAACGGGGTGCTATGGGCATAGGATGACCCCAGGGTACCCACTGGAACCTGCTATTCTACAAGCATGTCCTGGGAGACTCCCAACCTAGTACAACCAGCACCCCCAAGTAGTCCATTCCCTACATGCTTCAGGCCATACACCAATGGTGGATCCCAATTGCATCTTCCCCATCTTAAAACATTTGTAAAGGTTTTTGTTTTTTTTATTAAAATAATTAAAAAAATGTATGCTTACCTGCTCTGTGCAATGGTATTGAACAAAGTATTCCAGAGTATTGACTTCTCAGGTTTCCCGCTGGTGCTCTGGGCTCCTCCTCTTCTCGGTGCCCACCTGCGGACTTGCTTCCAAGTCGGGTTGTGTTCATCTACTAACATAAGCCGTGCAGCTCAACTCCAGCCCTGCTCTCTGCTCTCAGGATTTGATTGACAGCAGCAGGAGCCAATGGGTCCCGTTGCTGCCTCTGTGAGCTGAGTCAGCAGAGAGCCCCTGCAAATGGGCACAGCCCTAGATCAATATCTGGCTCAGGTAAGCTTTAGGTAGGTGAGGGGGTGATACAAGTAATGGGACTTTTTAACCTTAATGCAGAGAATGCTGTTAAATGTAAAAAACATCCAGGCTTTAGAACCACTTTAACCACTTCAGCCCCGGAAGATTTTACCCCGTTCCTGACCAGAGCACTTTTTGCGATTAGGCACTGCGTCGCTTTAACTGACAATTGGGTGGTCGTGCGATGTTGTACCCAAACAAAATTGAAGTCCTTTTTTCCCCACAAATAGAGCTTTCTTTTGGTGGTATTTGAGCGCTATAAACAAAAAAGCAGCGACAATTTAAAAAAAAAGCAATATTTTTTACTTTTTGCTATAATAAATATCCCCCAAAAATATATATAAAAACAATTTTTTTTGCTCAGTTTAGGCTGATATGTATTCTTCTACATGTTTTTGGTAAAAAAACAATCGCAATAAGTGTATATTGATTGGTTTGCACAAAATTTATAGCATCTACAAAATAGGGGATAGTTTTATGGCATTTTTATTTTGACTTTTTTTATTAGTAATAGCGGCAATCTGCAATTTTTATCAGGACTGAGACATTTTGGTGGACACATTGGACATTTTTTACACTATTTTGGGACCTCATTTATACAGCATCCGGTGCTATTAAAATGCATTGATTACTGTGTAAATGACACTGGCAGTGAAGGGATCAACTGCTAGGGGGCGGTTAAGGGGTTAAGTGTGTCCTAGTGAATGATTGTAACTGTGAGGGGGCTGGGCTTCAACACACAGGACAGCAATCATTGCCCTTGATGAGAGAGAGCTGTGATCACTGTCCTGTCACTAAAGAACAAGATTCCTCAAAGAGTAAGACTTTGAATGGACGCAAGGCAGTAGTAGTAAAAAAATAGAAAATGTATTATCAATCTATCAATGGTAGTAGTAACCATGGTATTTTTCACAGGTGAAGCAATGTTATGGTGGCTTATGGAAAATGGCAAAAATTGGAAAACGGCATGATTTCCTAATTGTAAACAATGTAGCTTCACCACATTCACTAAGTTCTAGGGAAAATAAGTACAACTGAACTTGCAAAGTGCACAGTCTACTTGCTTTTAGTAAATAACCCCCAATTTGCTGTGCTCACTACCATAACCTGCCCATGTCTGAGTAGTCAGAGCATTTATAATTTTTTACAGTGAGAACAACCAACTGTTGAGGGTCCTGTACAGCCAAGTGTGTTGGGGCTGCTTTGGGTAGCCTTACCCAGAATAGTTCCAGAGCAAGATAAGGCAAGAATACCGCATGCAGAACTTTTTTCTGCACAGTGTGATGCGACACACAATGACCAATATAACTAAGTGAAATGTAATTTCAACAGTATGACAACAAAGTTTTAATAGAAAAAAGGAATAAAAAAGTAAACTGTGCAATGGACCAGAAATGGTGCGTTGGCACTATTTCCCCCATTGTTTACCAGCAGCCATATGTCGAGCATGGCTGCTGGTGTGCACAAGACCGTAGAAGCTTTTAAACCTAAAAAACCTTTTGAAAGTGGAAAAAAATAGATAAATATGTAAATAAGGGATTTTATTTGATTTGATTTTGGGAATAGAGAGATTAAAGGACTTGATTAAAATCAGAAAACTAATTGTTTTTTTTTTTTTTTTTTACTGGATTTCATCATAATTTGCCTACTCATATGTGCAGTTTATTTTCAGAACTTCCATTAAGCCCAAAAACCCAGGGCACTCTATTATGAAAATTGTATTTGGAGGGTGCAATCTGACTTTCCCCCTCACAATCTCTATGACTTTGTATTGCACAGTAAATGTAATAGCCAGGCTTCACTGGTCGATAGGTAGATGAAAGGGAGGTAGTGCGGGTTAGAGTACAACAATTCAAGATCTGGTTAAAGTTTGTTTAAAAGAGTTATTCAGGCTTTGGAACTCCTGGGAAGTTCTGGAATCCACATGAAGATATGCGTAGGCACTATTGCCACATAAACACGATTGGAAATTTGGTCGGTAACAGCTCTGATGGTTTTCCCGATGGACTTCCAATGGGATTTCGCTCAAGCTGTCTTGCATACATACGGTCAGGGGCGTACCAATATGGGGGCGGGGGGTGTGGTCCGCCCCGGGTGCCACACTTTGGGGGAGGTGTCAGTGGCCAAGTGACTTTGATATGGGGGTGCATTCCGCACACAAGTCGGGATGACACCGTCAGATCATCTCAAGGGCATCCCTGCTGTCTCTGGTTGCTCATTTTCACTTTAGTTTTTTTTAGAACACCCCCATGCCATGGCCACAATGGACTGTTCCAGACTGTTCAGTGAGTGACTGAATTCCCTCCTGCTAGCTCCGCCTCCACCCACCACTGCTGCTGCCTGTGTGTGTCTGTCTCATCTCTCTCCGCTGGGGCGGCTGCTTCCACACAGTGAATAGGAGTCCTCCCTAACTGACTGAGAGCCCGAGGTGGTGAGCAAGGGGGGATTGATGTAAGAAGAGGCTGTAGCCTGCAGAATTGTGTCTACCCCTGTGCTGGTCTAAGGTGGGGGGGGGTCAGTGACTGTGATTGCAATGTCCACCACTCCCTCCCCCTGCCATGTGTATTGTGTAGCTGTCTGACCTGATTGGGGGGGGGGGGGGTTGATGTAAGAAGGGGCTGGAGGAGTGTGTCTACCCCTGCCATATGCTGGTCTGGGGGGAGGGTCAGGGTGATTGCTGTGTCCCCCTCCCCCTGCCATGTGTATAGTGTAGCTGATGGGGGGGTTGATGTAAGAAGAGGCTGGAGTATTGTGTCTACCCTGTGCTGGTCTGAGGGGAGGGGGGGGGAGTCAGGGTGACTGCTGTGTCCATCACCCCCTCCCATGTGTATAGTGTAGCTGACCTGATGGGGGAGGGGGGATTTCAGAATGCAGATATGTCCTATATACAGGGTGCAGATATGTCCTATATACGGGGCGCAGAATGCAGATATGTCCTATATACAGGGCGCAGAATGCAGATATGTCCTATATACAGGGCGCAGAATGCAGATATGTCCTATATACAGGGCGCAGAATGCAGATATGTCCTATATACAGGGCGCAGAATGCAGATATGTCCTATATACAGGGTGCAGCTATGTCCTATATACAGGGTGCAGATATGTCCTATATACAGGGTGCAGAATGCAGATATGTGCTATATACAGGGTGCAGATATGTCCTATATACAGGGCGCAGAATGCAGATATGTCCTATATACAGGGCGCAGAATGCAGATATGTCCTATATACAGGGTGCAGCTATGTCCTATATACAGGGTGCAGATATGTCCTATATACAGGGTGCAGATATGTCCCATATACAGGGCGCAGAATGCAGATATGTGCTATATACAGGGTGCAGAATGCAGATATGTCCTATATACAGGGTGCAGAATGCAGATATGTCCTATATACAGGGCGCAGAATGCAGATATGTCCTATATATAGGGTGCAGAATGCAGATGTGTCCTATATACAGGGTGCAGATGTGTCCTATATACAGGGTGCAGATGTGTCCTATATACAGGGTGCAGATATGTCCTATATACAGGGTGCAGATATGTCCTATATACAGGGTGCAGAATCCAGGCGTGTGCTGTATACAATAAATATTCTTGAGGAAATGGAAAATAAATCGTGGGTGTTTTTTCATTTTAAATGGGGGGGGGGGGTGCCAGATGTAGGATCTGCCGCGGGTGCCAAATGCTCTAGGTACGCCCCTGCATACGGTTACACCAAATTCCATCCGTCAAGAACGAGGTAACGTACAACACGTACGACAAGACTAGAAAAAGGAAGTTCAATAGCCAGTAGCCAATAGCTTCTGTCTCGTAGTTGAATCTGAGCATGCGTGAGTTTTTGCGTGTCGGAATTGCATACACACAAACGCATTTTCGGATAGGAACTTTTTCTGACGAAAAATTGAGAACATGCTCCCAATCTTTTGCTGGCTGAAATTGGGGCAGCAAAAGTCAGATGAAGTATACACACGGTTGCATTTTCCGACCAAAAGCTCCCATCTGTCTTTTTCTGGCCGAATTTCCGATCATGTGGTATTAGAGTTGTCACTATACAGCCAAGGGGCTAGTTTACCATATTTAACCGCTTAAGGACCGCCTCACGCCGATGTACGTCGGCAGAATGGCACGTCTGGCCACAAGCACGTACAGGTACGTTGCCCTTTAAGTGCCCAGCCTGAGCTCCGTGACCGTGGCCGCGGGACCCGAGGACCCGATCGCCGCCGGTGTCCCGGGATCGGGTCACAGAGCTGAAGAACAAGGAGAGGTAAGTGTAAACAAACCTCTCCTCGTGCTTCCTACTGAGGCTGTCACTGATATTCTGTTCCCTGTTATAGGGAAAGACAATCAGTGACGTCAGACGCCAAGCCAAGGCCCCCTACAGTTAAAAAAACACACACACTTAACCCCTACACTGCCCCCTAGTGGTTAACCCCTTCACTGCCAGTGAAATTTTTTACAGTAATCAGTGCATTTTTAATTGCACTAATTGCTGTATTAATGACAATGGTCCCAAAAATTTGTCAAAATTGTCCGACGTTTCCGCCATAATGTCGCAGTCACAATGAAAAAATCGCTGATCGCTGCCATTACTAGTAAAAAAAAAAAATATTAATAAAAATGACATAAAACTATCCCCTAATTTGTAGACGCTATAACTTTTGTGAAAACCAATCAATAAACACTTATTGGGATTTTTTTTTACCAAAAATATGTAGAAGAATACGTATCAGCCTAAACTGAGGAAGAAAATGTTTTTTTAAATATTTTTGGGGGATATTTATTATAGAAAAATGTAAAAAAAAAAACATTTTTTTTCAAAATTTACACTCTTTTTTTGTTTATAGCGCAAAAAATAAAAACCGCGGGGGTGATCACATACCACCAAAAGAAGACTCTATTTGTGGGAAAAAAAGGACGTCAATTTTGTTTCGGAGCCACGTCGCACGACAGCGCAATTGACAGTTAAAACGACGCAGTGCTGAATCACAAAAAGGGGCTTGGTCCTTTAGCTTGAAAATGGTCCGGGGCTTAAGTGGTTAAAGACACCATTGGATTACTTCATATTTTAAGTATTTTCACCTTTAAAAAGTTACTATGAAGTTTTTTTGTATGTGTTCGAATCTGCTTCAATGAAAAAATTAATAAAATAAGATTGAACTGAAAAAGGTTTTACATGTAAAGAGTTTAAAACATAGCAGTCATACATCCTTGAGGAAAGGTCTTTCTCCAGCATACTTAAAATGAAAGTGATTTTACCAGGTTCAGGCCCTGTTCACACTCTTGCACTGCGCCGCATTACAGCAACACAAGGTACCATACATTGGTGCCATGCAGTGCCTTCATTTGGAATGGCACCCCAAAACATCTTCTCAACACATATGCATTGAAGAAGATCACAATGCTCGTTGACCACAAATACTGAATGCACTGTTTTTGGTGTGTTTTGGTGCATTAGGAAACCTATTCAAATGAGGCCTTTCATTTTTATTGCCCTGAATATATTCAGTGCCCTGAATATTTATTTATAATAAGCAAAGAAATGGGCAAAATAAGAAAAAATGCAGTTTTAGTTTGTTTCATTTGTAACATATTATGCATAACTAATACTATTTTAAATTGTTTTCTCCTGTAGGTACCCTGCCTAAAAAGGCAAATCCACTTTTGTGGAAAAAATAATATATTTATAATATATACAATTGATAGACATGCCATATTGTAATTGAATATTATTAACTTACCATTACTTTTCAATCTACAGTCACTGTAATTTTTTGTAGAATTCAATGTAATATGGCAACTTGGAGATGTTACACTGTTGGTGTACAGAACACCCTCAGAAATATAATTTCCTGATTCGCTTAATCTAAAAATATACAGTATTTCACAAAAGTGAGTACACCCCTCACATTTTTGTAAATATTTTATTATATCTTTTCATTTGACAACACTGAAGAAATGACACTTTGCTACAATGTAAAGTAGTGAGTGTACAGTTTGTATAACAATGTCAATTTGCTGTCCCTCAAAATAACTCAATACACAGCCGTTAATGTCTAAACTGCTGGCAACAAAAGTAAGTATACCCCTAAGTGAAAATGTCCAAATTGGGCCCAAAGTGTCAGTATTATGTGTGGTCACCATTATTTTCCAGCGCTTCCTTAACCCTCTTGGGCATAGAGTTCACCAGAGCTTCAAAGGTTGCCATTGGCATCCTCTTCCACTCCTCCATGACGATATCATGGAGCTGGTGAATGTTAGAGACCTTGCACTCCTCCACCTTCTGTTTGAGGATGCCCCATTGATGCTCAATAGGGTTTAGGTCTGGATACATGCTTGGTCAGTCCATCATCTTTACCCTCAGCTTCTTTAGCAGGGCAGTGGTTGTCTTGGAGGTGTGTTTAGAGTCATTATCATGTGGGAAAACTGTCCTGTGGCCCAGTATCTGAAAGGAGGGAATCATGCTCTGCTACAGTATGTCACAGTACATGCTGGCATTCATGGTTCCCGCAATGAACTGTAGCTCCCCAGTGCCGGCAGTACTCATGCAGCCCCAGACCATGACACTCCCATCACCATGCTTGACTGTAGGCAAGACACATTTGTCTTTGTACTCCTTACCTGGTTGCCGCCACACACGCTTGACACCATCTGAACCAAATAAGCTTCTCTTGGTCTCATCAGATCACAGGACATGGTTTCAGTAATCCATGTCCTTAGTCTGCTTGTCTTCAGTAAACTGTTTGCAGGTTCTCTTGTGCGTGATTTTTAGAAGAGGCTTCCTTCTGGGATGACAGCCATGCAGACCAATTTGATGCAGTGTGCGGCGTATGGTCTGAGCACTGACAGGCTGACCCCCCATGCCTTCAACCTCTGCAGCAATGCTGGCAGCACTCATATGTCTATTTCCCATAAACAACCTCTGGATATGATGCTGAGCATGTACACTCAACTTCTTTGGTCGACCATGGCGAGGCCTGTTCTGAGTGGAACCTGTCCTTTTAAACTGCTGTATGGGGGGCGTGTCCGGCCGGCGGAGAAGATGGCCGCATAGCTGCGAGCTCCTGCCGCCTCACGCTACACAGCTACTCACCGCGACCATACGGAGGGGTTCCCAGAGAGTGCCTGACATTCCGGTAACGGTGGACATATCAGGCAGAATGACAAAGCGGCAGAAAAACAATAGACCGCCCCAGCGCCTCACAGACTTCTATCCGGCGGTGCCTCAGCAAGTCCAAGATGGCGCCGGTGCTCACTCCGGCGGAGGACACAGCTCGAGCATCGGACTTCAGTCTGGGGTGAGTCAGACTCCTGCAGTTATGAGAGATACGGGGGAGAGCTCACCCCCTTCTACCCCCACTATGCACAGCCCTGTTAAATCCAGGCAGAGAAGGGAGGGAGATGAATTCTCTGCTGGGCTGCAGCATGTCTCCTCACAGCTCTCCTCACAGAAGACACAGGCTGAGCCCTCAATTGATATGTTTTCAGCCTCTGACAATGCCATCTCTGAGAGCACCATGAAAAATATGCTCCTGTCTCTCAGGAGTTCTTTATTCAATGATTTCTCTGACATGTTTTCCTCTGTGAACAATACAGTTCAGGCTCACTCTACACAAATTCATCATTTAGAGTCTAAAATGGCGGACCTTTACACTGCCCATAATGAGCTTGTTGATGCGTATACTGATCAGGAAGCTGAGTTGCAACGCCTCCAATATAAATTATCAGATTTGGAAGACCGCTCAAGGAGGAATAACATCAAATTCAGAGGTATTCCTGAAACTATACCTCCGAGTGATCTCACCAATTTTGTTCAACGCCTTATGAAAGCTCTTATTCCGTCTCTGTCAGACATTGAACTGTGTGTGGATAGGGCGCACCGTATTCCGAAACCAAAATTTCTACCTGACACTGCACCTAGAGATACTTTGGCGCGTATTCATTATTATCACGTGAAAGAGAGGATAATGGTGGCGGCTAAACAAAACCCGGTGGTTCCTGATGAATTTACTGGTATTTCTCTATATACTGACATCTCACAACAAACGGCATTGAACAGAAAGAAACTGAATCCACTCACGAAAATTCTACAACATAAATTACAGATGGGGATTTCCCACGAAACTCCTTGTCTCCTGGAATGGTAAATTATTCCCCATACATAGTGTGGATAAAGGTATACAATTGTTTAAACAGTGGAATCTGCTCCCACCTGATGCACAACCCCCCGCTCCACCTGCTCCGGAACGCCTGGCTGCGGAATGGTCGTGAGATGCCTATTGAGAAATTCAAATCCTCTCCGTTCTGTTGCTACTATTCAGTAGCGTGAGGCAAGGAGGTCGAACGTTTAGTTTGCACCCCTTTTGTTGTGCCTAGTGTGCTGCACTAGTGGCCTATCTACCCCACACTTTTGTTGAAGCAGCCTTCGCTGCCCATTGTCCTGTTTCTACAGGTCTTTTTTACTTCTGATGATCTTGTTACCCTTTTTGTCCTTTGTCTTGTGGTTCTCCCCTCCCCTTTCTTCTTGGGTCACCGTTTACGGACTATCCTTCACTACAAGAGAAAATGGCTTCTGGTCTGCGTCTCTTTCATGGATTGTTGCTCTATCTGGTCTACTACTGATTTGGATGCAAATACTCCGCCTTTTCCAAAGGAATGTATGTCCCAACTCTGCCTGGCTCCTTACAACAGGGATACACGAATCTCATAAGCCCTCTCCTCAAGGTAACTGGACTACCTGGTACCGCGACCTCTCAGCACATACCCGTACTTTGTCATGCCCTTGACGTTTATGTCAGTTAATGCAAAGGGTCCTCAATAGCCCCTTTAAATGATCTGCAATGTTGAAAGAAGCCCGCTCATTTAAAGCGGATATCATATTCGCCCAGGAGACCCATTTTGCTGCCCATAAGTGCCCTAAACTGTACTTCAGAAACTATTCCCAAGTTTTCACTTCTAATGGTCCTAAAAAGGCATGTGGAGTACTAATTGCTATTAAAGACTCTGTCTTGTTCCGGGCCATCCATACCATCCAAGACCCCCTTGGAAGGTACCTCATACTTATATGTGAAATCAACCAAAAAACGTTTACATTGGTCAATTTGTATGCTCCCAATACCCGACAAAAATGTTTTCTTGCTCCTCTACTTACCAAAATTTCAGAGGTGGTTCAAGGCACCCTCCTTTTGGGTGGAGATTTCAACGTAGCCCTTGATCCCACCTTGGACTCCTCAGCCCAAGCCAGGAGACCAGGGCAATCTATTGTTCCTCTGCTTCTACAATATGAACTGTATGATGTTTGGCGCTGTTTCCATGGCTCGGAGAAAGATTATACATTCTTATCAGCAGCACATTCTTCCTACTCTCGCATAGATTTATTTTTGACTGGGAAAAATTCGCTCCAAAATGTCTTGAGATCTGATATTGGCACAATATCTTGGTCAGACCACGCACCGATTGTGTTATGTTTTGAAGATACATTGCGTCACACTCCTCCTCCACTTTGGAGATTGAACGCCTCCCTTCTGGGAGACAAGTTATTGTGCCAAACGATTTTAAAGGAGCATAAAAATTTCTTTGAATTTAATGACTCACCTGATATTAAGATTCACATTGTGGAATGCTTACAAAGTATATATAAGGGGTGTATTGATTAAGTTGGCATCCATTGTTAAAAAAAAGAGGACGAAGCAGATTGACGATTTGTTTCATTCCATATCATCTAAAGAACGAGACAATAAAATTAACCCAGACCCAAAACTGACGCAGGATATCCTTCGGGATAGACAGCAACTGAGGTCCCTACTTCTTTATAAGCAAGTAAATCACCTCAAATTCCTTAAAGCCTCCTATTACGGGTTGCATAACAAGGCAGGGGCATGGTTGGCTAGAGTGGCAAAACAGATCAAAAGAAGAATAGCCACCCTTACTCATCCGCGTACCAAACAATCTGTTACTAACCCTAAAGATATAGCCAATGTGTTTGCGGACTATTATTAATCCTTATACGATCTTCGTAATGATGTGTCTACCCCTCAACCATCTCCAGAACTTATTGATGAGTTCTTACGAAAATTAAAGCTCCCCACCCTCTCCGAGGATCAAATTGCCTCAATATCTCAATCATTTACTACACAAGAGATCTGTTCGGCCATCTACCAACTTCCCAACCGTAAGTCTCCTGGAGAAGATGGTTTCACAAATGAGTAGTGATGGACGAACTTCCGACGGGACGTTTCGCGAACGCGAAATGCGAACGGACCCAAACGTTCGCGAAACAGAACGTTCGCCGCGGGCCCCATTGACTTCAATGGGAGGCGAACTTTGCAAACCTTCATGTCGAATTTGCGGCCACGTGGTAATTATTAGGGGGTAAAACGTAGTCCCACCATCTGGACAATGACATAATACATGTATGAGGTGAATTTGGGATCGATAACTACAAGCATTTTTATTTTATTTGGGAAATTGTTCTAACAATTCAGGACTATGGAGCTAATGAAGGCAATGGAGGAGAGGGAAGGTCAGGGACCAGGGTAGGCAAAGAAGAGGGTGCAGGAGATGATCACCAGCAGCGTGACATACCGGAATGACACATGCACCGTGATAGAGGCATCTGACAGCAGCACCGTAATACAGAGCACTGACAGCAGCACCGTGACATACAGCGCTGACAGCAGCACCGTGACATACAGCGCTGACAGCAGCACCGTGACATACAGCGCTGACAGCAGCACCGTGACATACAGCGCTGACAGCAGCACCGTGACATACAGCGCTGACAGCAGCACCGTGACATACAGCGCTGACAGCAGCACCGTGACATACAGCGCTGACAGCAGCACCGTGACATACAGCGCTGACAGCAGCACCGTGACATACAGCGCTGACAGCAGCACCGTGACATACAGCGCTGACAGCAGCACCGTGACATACAGCACTGACAGCAGCACCGTAAGCAGCCCCAGGAGGAAGTCAGCACAGCACAGGGATGGTGTGATCCCCTCATAATAAGAACCCCCAGGAGGAAGTCAGCACAGCACAGGGATAGTGTGATCCCTTCATAATAAGAACCCCCAGGAGGAAGTCAGCACAGCACAGGGATATCATAAGCAGCCCCAGTAGAAATATGACACCGCTCAACCTCTTCAAAGAGGAGGGTAGGGGCATATAGTACGGTGTGCTTTTTTGGGTCAAGGAAGTGAGCCAAATGAATTAAGAAGGTCTGTGTGCTTGATTAAAAAAATAGTTTATAGACATATACATGGTCTACTGGTCACATGTGTTGAATTCCTCCGAGATCCATGCCTCATTCATTTTTAGAAATGTGAGGTAGTTAACACTGTGGTGAGCTAGGCGAGTACGCTTATCGGTCACAATCCCCCCTGCTGCGCTGAACGTCCTTTCGGACAGGACACTGGATGAGGGGCAAGCCAACAGTTCGATTGCAAATTGGGCAAGCTCTGGCCAGAGGTCAAGCCTGCCCACCCAGTAGTCTAGGGGTTCATCACTCCTCAGAGCGTCCACATCGGCCGTTAACCCAATGTAGTCGGACACCTGACGGTCTAGGCGTTCCCTGATGCTGGATCCGGATGACACCTGTCGATGGGTCGGCTGAAAGAATGACCTCATATCCGAAGTCACCAACACATCTTCAAACCGGCCTCTTCTTGCAGGCGCTGTTGGATTGGTACCCGCAAATCCTTCTCTGGGAGTGGGAATTGCTCCTCTGCCAGCGCACGCAAAAGCAGAATGCAGCATTTCTCGAAGCAAGGCCTGGAAGTGCTGCATTCTGACAGCCCTCTGCGACGGCGGTAACATTTCCGCCATTTTGTGTTTGTACCGGGGGTCTAAGTACGTTGCCACCCAGTACTGGTCCTTGACCCTCATGCTTTTTATACGGGGGTCCCTATTAAAACACTGGAGCATGAAGGCCCCCATTTGCACTAAAGTGGAAGCGGTGTGGTGGCCTGGCTCCTGCTCATCATCCAGGATAATGTCGTCCTCTTCATTCTCCTCTCCCCATCCACGCACAACAGGGATCCCAGAAAGGTTTAAAGCATGCTCTTCTTGCTCCTGCTCATCCGCCCCGGCACCATCCTCCTCTGACTCCTCATCAGACTCCTGTTGTTGACTTGTCTCAGATAGAGTAGCCCCCCCTGGGAATTCATCCAGCATTGCGACTTCCTCATCTTCCCGCTCCTGCTCCTCCACAGCCTGATCAATGACACGACGCAATGCACGCTCCAGAAAGAAGGCATAAGGTACCATGTCACTGATGGCGCCATGGCTGCGACTGACCAGTTTGGTGATCTCCTCAAATGGCCGCAGAAGTCTGCATGTGTCGCGCATGAGCAGCCACTGGCGCGGTGAAAAAAAACCCAGCTCCCCAGAACCGTTTCTTTCGCAGAGTTCATACAGGTAGACGTTAACTGCACGTTTCTGCTGGAGCAGCCTATCAAGCATATAGAAGGTTGAGTTCCATTGCGTCGGGCAATCGCAAATAAGACGTCTGACCGGCAGATGGTGTCGCCGCTGAATGTCAGCAAGGCGAGCCATGGCCGTGTAAGATCTTCTGAAATGGGCCGAGATTTTCCTTGCCTGCCGCAAGATGTCCTGGACCCCAGGGTATTTGACAAGGAATCGCTGCACGACCAAGTTTAAGACGTGTGCCATGCACGGCACGTGCGTGATTTTGCCCTGTTTCAATGCGCTAAGCAGATTGGCACCGTTGTCACACACCACTTTACCAACTGTCAAATTGAGCGGTGTTAGCCACTCATCTGCCTGTGAACGCAAAGCTGAAAGGAGTGCCGGGCCAGTGTGGCTCTTTGCTTCCAGGCACAACAGACGCAGCACGGCATGGCAACGTCTCACCTGGCATGTGGAATAGGTTCTGGGGAGCTTGGGCGGTGCAGTGGAAGAGACGCTAGCAGCGGAAAAGGAGGAGGCAGCTGAGGAGGAGAGGGAGGAGGATGGAGTAGGAGGAGGAGAAGAAGAGTCAGGCCTGCATGCAATCCGTGGCGGTAAAACCAAATCTACACGGGTGCCACGGGTTACATGCTTGACGGCCGTCAGAAGGTTCACCCAGTGGGCAGTAAAACTGATATACCTTCCCTGCCCGTGTTTGCTAGACCACGTGTCTGTGGTCAGATGTATCTTGGCACCGACACTGTGTGCCAGAGATACATTCACTTGCCGCTGAACATGGCCATATAGCTCTGGGATGCCCTTCTCTGAGAAATACTTCCTTCCTGGGACCTTCCATTGTGGTGTTCCAATGGCCACAAATTTGCGAAAGGCCTCCGAGTCCACCAGTTTATATGGCAGTAGTTGGCGGGCTATGAGTTCTGACAAGCCAGCCGCCAACCGTTGGGCAAGAGGGTTATCCGGCATCATCATTTTTTTACGCTCAAACATTAGGCCCACGGAAGCCTGCCTTTTTGCAGAAAAATGTGAGCTTGGCGTGATGGAAGGTGGAGTGGAGGACAATTGTGAGGAGAGAGGAGAAGGAGAAGTAGAAGACGAGGCTGGACGGTGAGAGCCTGCAGTGTGGCTTTGTGTGTTCCGTTGCTCCCACTGGGCTCGGTGATGGCTGCTCATGTGCCTTCTTAAGGCGGTCGTCCCTAGGTGAGTATTGGGCTTACCGCGACTAACGCGTTGACTGCAAAGATTGCAGATGGCAACGCTATTGTCAGCAGCGGACACGTTAAAAAAAGCCCACACTGCGGAGCCATGTGCCGGTGTCCTGGGAGCGCCAGATGTGACCGTACATGGTCGATGACTCGCTCCTGATACATTTGCAGTCTGCTTTGTCCCTGCTGTGCAATGTAAGTCATTGCTGCTTCTCCTCCCTATCTGCTGGTCCATATCTCCCTCTGAACTCCCCTCCTCTTCCTCTCTTGTGGGCACCCACGTGACATCACTAGACACGTCATCATCAACGTCACCTT
The DNA here is from genome assembly GCF_037356315.1 of Lithobates pipiens. Taxonomy (NCBI): domain Eukaryota; kingdom Metazoa; phylum Chordata; class Amphibia; order Anura; family Ranidae; genus Lithobates; species Lithobates pipiens. Next base: position 421,621,857 of record NW_027507748.1, read on the forward strand.
CCCCACCGCTATAAGTAGAGATCTCGGAGTAGGCAGCAACACCGGGGACCAACCTCCTCCTTGGGCTGATCTGGGTACTGGCGTCAGACTGCTGAGTAGCGCTTGTTGCTACCTCCTCTTCCTGATCCAATACCAAGAGTGGCTGCGCATCAGAAATGTCCTCTTGATATGGATCGGAAAATAATTCCAGTGACTCAAGCGGAAGGTATGTGGTGGTGGTGGTGGTGGTCGTGTTGTTGGTGGTAGTGTCTTTGGGGGTGCACATAGCAGAGAGTGAAGAAGAGGGTGCAGATCGAGAGGATGAGGAGGGTGCAGAAGAGTAAGGCTGAGCGAGCCACTCAACCAAGTCTGGTGCATCCTTTAAAGTAATTGAACGCACCTTCTGCAACTTCCCACTTTGGCTCAAGCCTGTTGCTCCTGCCCTACCCCTACCACCCCTGCGGAAGGGCCTGCCTCTTCCTCTGCATGTCATTTTTTAAATGACCCTGTGACAAAACTCTTAGTCCCTATACCGCTGAAGGACTGCTGCAGTATAGGTGAGCGGTCAGCAGTGGTGCACGTCAACCCTATCTATTGTGGACCTATAGCGGTCCTTACAGAACAGCAGACTGTACCGCACTCAAGCCTATGTACCGTAGCACCCTATACCAAGTTACCAGTCCTTATAAGAACTTTTGTGGAACAAGCAGGTTGTGTGTTAGTGATTAGCAGACTGTACGTCAGTCCCTATACCGCTGAAGGACTGCTGCAGTATAGGGCAGCGGTCAGCAGTGGTGCACGTCAACCCTATCTATTGTGGACCGATAGCGGTCCTTACAGAACAGCAGACTGTACCGCACTCAAGCCTATGTACCGTAGCACCCTATACCAAGTTACCAGTCCTTATAAGAACTTTTGTGGAACAAGCAGGTTGTGTGTTAGTGATTAGCAGACTGTACGTCAGTCCCTATACCGCTGAAGGACTGCTGCAGTATAGGTGAGCGGTCAGCAGTGGTGCACGTCAACCCTATCTATTGTGGACCTATAGCGGTCCTTACAGAACAGCAGACTGTACCGCACTCAAGCCTATGTACCGTAGCACCCTATACCAAGTTACCAGTCCTTATAAGAACTTTTGTGGACCAAGCAGGTTGTGTATTAGTGTTTAGCAGACTGTACGTCAGTCCCTATACCGCTGAAGGACTGCTGCAGTATAGGGCAGCGGTCAGCAGTGGTGCACGTCAACCCTATCTATTGTGGACCGATAGCGGTCCTTACAGAACAGCAGACTGTACCGCACTCAAGCCTATGTACCGTAGCACCCTATACCAAGTTACCAGTCCTTATAAGAACTTTTGTGGAACAAGCAGGTTGTGTATTAGTGTTTAGCAGACTGTACGTCAGTCCCTATACCGCTGAAGGACTGCTGCAGTATAGGGCAGCGGTCAGCAGTGGTGCACGTCAACCCTATCTATTGTGGACCGATAGCGGTCCTTACAGAACAGCAGACTGTACCGCACTCAAGCCTATGTACCGTAGCACCCTATACCAAGTTACCAGTCCTTATAAGAACTTTTGTGGAACAAGCAGGTTGTGTGTTAGTGATTAGCAGACTGTACGTCAGTCCCTATACCGCTGAAGGACTGCTGCAGTATAGGTGAGCGGTCAGCAGTGGTGCACGTCAACCCTATCTATTGTGGACCTATAGCGGTCCTTACAGAACAGCAGACTGTACCGCACTCAAGCCTATGTACCGTAGCACCCTATACCAAGTTACCAGTCCTTATAAGAACTTTTGTGGACCAAGCAGGTTGTGTATTAGTGTTTAGCAGACTGTACGTCAGTCCCTATACCGCTGAAGGACTGCTGCAGTATAGGGCAGCGGTCAGCAGTGGTGCACGTCAACCCTATCTATTGTGGACCGATAGCGGTCCTTACAGAACAGCAGACTGTACCGCACTCAAGCCTATGTACCGTAGCACCCTATACCAAGTTACCAGTCCTTATAAGAACTTTTGTGGAACAAGCAGGTTGTGTGTTAGTGATTAGCAGACTGTACGTCAGTCCCTATACCGCTGAAGGACTGCTGCAGTATAGGTGAGCGGTCAGCAGTGGTGCACGTCAACCCTATCTATTGTGGACCGATAGCGGTCCTTACAGAACAGCAGACTGTACCGCACTCAAGCCTATGTACCGTAGCACCCTATACCAAGTTACCAGTCCTTATAAGAACTTTTGTGGACCAAGCAGGTTGTGTATTAGTGTTTAGCAGACTGTACGTCAGTCCCTATACCGCTGAAGGACTGCTGCAGTATAGGGCAGCGGTCAGCAGTGGTGCACGTCAACCCTATCTATTGTGGACCGATAGCGGTCCTTACAGAACAGCAGACTGTACCGCACTCAAGCCTATGTACCGTAGCACCCTATACCAAGTTACCAGTCCTTATAAGAACTTTTGTGGAACAAGCAGGTTGTGTGTTAGTGATTAGCAGACTGTACGTCAGTCCCTATACCGCTGAAGGACTGCTGCAGTATAGGTGAGCGGTCAGCAGTGGTGCACGTCAACCCTATCTATTGTGGACCTATAGCGGTCCTTACAGAACAGCAGACTGTACCGCACTCAAGCCTATGTACCGTAGCACCCTATACCAAGTTACCAGTCCTTATAAGAACTTTTGTGGACCAAGCAGGTTGTGTATTAGTGTTTAGCAGACTGTACGTCAGTCCCTATACCGCTGAAGGACTGCTGCAGTATAGGGCAGCGGTCAGCAGTGGTGCACGTCAACCCTATCTATTGTGGACCGATAGCGGTCCTTACAGAACAGCAGACTGTACCGCACTCAAGCCTATGTACCGTAGCACCCTATACCAAGTTACCAGTCCTTATAAGAACTTTTGTGGAACAAGCAGGTTGTGTGTTAGTGATTAGCAGACTGTACGTCAGTCCCTATACCGCTGAAGGACTGCTGCAGTATAGGTGAGCGGTCAGCAGTGGTGCACGTCAACCCTATCTATTGTGGACCGATAGCGGTCCTTACAGAACAGCAGACTGTACCGCACTCAAGCCTATGTACCGTAGCACCCTATACCAAGTTACCAGTCCTTATAAGAACTTTTGTGGACCAAGCAGGTTGTGTATTAGTGTTTAGCAGACTGTACGTCAGTCCCTATACCGCTGAAGGACTGCTGCAGTATAGGGCAGCGGTCAGCAGTGGTGCACGTCAACCCTATCTATTGTGGACCGATAGCGGTCCTTACAGAACAGCAGACTGTACCGCACTCAAGCCTATGTACCGTAGCACCCTATACCAAGTTACCAGTCCTTATAAGAACTTTTGTGGACCAAGCAGGTTGTGTATTAGTGTTTAGCAGACTGTACGTCAGTCCCTATACCGCTGAAGGACTGCTGCAGTATAGGGCAGCGGTCAGCAGTGGTGCACGTCAACCCTATCTATTGTGGACCGATAGCGGTCCTTACAGAACAGCAGACTGTACCGCACTCAAGCCTATGTACCGTAGCACCCTATACCAAGTTACCAGTCCTTATAAGAACTTTTGTGGAACAAGCAGGTTGTGTGTTAGTGATTAGCAGACTGTACGTCAGTCCCTATACCGCTGAAGGACTGCTGCAGTATAGGGCAGCGGTCAGCAGTGGTGCACGTCAACCCTATCTATTGTGGACCTATAGCGGTCCTTACAGAACAGCAGACTGTACCGCACTCAAGCCTATGTACCGTAGCACCCTATACCAAGTTACCAGTCCTTATAAGAACTTTTGTGGACCAAGCAGGTTGTGTATTAGTGTTTAGCAGACTGTACGTCAGTCCCTATACCGCTGAAGGACTGCTGCAGTATAGGGCAGCGGTCAGCAGTGGTGCACGTCAACCCTATCTATTGTGGACCGATAGCGGTCCTTACAGAACAGCAGACTGTACCGCACTCAAGCCTATGTACCGTAGCACCCTATACCAAGTTACCAGTCCTTATAAGAACTTTTGTGGAACAAGCAGGTTGTGTGTTAGTGATTAGCAGACTGTACGTCAGTCCCTATACCGCTGAAGGACTGCTGCAGTATAGGTGAGCGGTCAGCAGTGGTGCACGTCAACCCTATCTATTGTGGACCGATAGCGGTCCTTACAGAACAGCAGACTGTACCGCACTCAAGCCTATGTACCGTAGCACCCTATACCAAGTTACCAGTCCTTATAAGAACTTTTGTGGACCAAGCAGGTTGTGTATTAGTGTTTAGCAGACTGTACGTCAGTCCCTATACCGCTGAAGGACTGCTGCAGTATAGGGCAGCGGTCAGCAGTGGTGCACGTCAACCCTATCTATTGTGGACCGATAGCGGTCCTTACAGAACAGCAGACTGTACCGCACTCAAGCCTATGTACCGTAGCACCCTATACCAAGTTACCAGTCCTTATAAGAACTTTTGTGGAACAAGCAGGTTGTGTGTTAGTGATTAGCAGACTGTACGTCAGTCCCTATACCGCTGAAGGACTGCTGCAGTATAGGTGAGCGGTCAGCAGTGGTGCACGTCAACCCTATCTATTGTGGACCTATAGCGGTCCTTACAGAACAGCAGACTGTACCGCACTCAAGCCTATGTACCGTAGCACCCTATACCAAGTTACCAGTCCTTATAAGAACTTTTGTGGACCAAGCAGGTTGTGTATTAGTGTTTAGCAGACTGTACGTCAGTCCCTATACCGCTGAAGGACTGCTGCAGTATAGGGCAGCGGTCAGCAGTGGTGCACGTCAACCCTATCTATTGTGGACCGATAGCGGTCCTTACAGAACAGCAGACTGTACCGCACTCAAGCCTATGTACCGTAGCACCCTATACCAAGTTACCAGTCCTTATAAGAACTTTTGTGGAACAAGCAGGTTGTGTGTTAGTGATTAGCAGACTGTACGTCAGTCCCTATACCGCTGAAGGACTGCTGCAGTATAGGTGAGCGGTCAGCAGTGGTGCACGTCAACCCTATCTATTGTGGACCGATAGCGGTCCTTACAGAACAGCAGACTGTACCGCACTCAAGCCTATGTACCGTAGCACCCTATACCAAGTTACCAGTCCTTATAAGAACTTTTGTGGACCAAGCAGGTTGTGTATTAGTGTTTAGCAGACTGTACGTCAGTCCCTATACCGCTGAAGGACTGCTGCAGTATAGGGCAGCGGTCAGCAGTGGTGCACGTCAACCCTATCTATTGTGGACCGATAGCGGTCCTTACAGAACAGCAGACTGTACCGCACTCAAGCCTATGTACCGTAGCACCCTATACCAAGTTACCAGTCCTTATAAGAACTTTTGTGGACCAAGCAGGTTGTGTATTAGTGTTTAGCAGACTGTACGTCAGTCCCTATACCGCTGAAGGACTGCTGCAGTATAGGGCAGCGGTCAGCAGTGGTGCACGTCAACCCTATCTATTGTGGACCGATAGCGGTCCTTACAGAACAGCAGACTGTACCGCACTCAAGCCTATGTACCGTAGCACCCTATACCAAGTTACCAGTCCTTATAAGAACTTTTGTGGAACAAGCAGGTTGTGTGTTAGTGATTAGCAGACTGTACGTCAGTCCCTATACCGCTGAAGGACTGCTGCAGTATAGGGCAGCGGTCAGCAGTGGTGCACGTCAACCCTATCTATTGTGGACCGATAGCGGTCCTTACAGAACAGCAGACTGTACCGCACTCAAGCCTATGTACCGTAGCACCCTATACCAAGTTACCAGTCCTTATAAGAACTTTTGTGGAACAAGTGAGTTGTGAATGTTTAGCAGACTGCAGCAGAAGGGCAGCAGTCAAGTATAATATCCTTTCTATATTTGGAAGAAAGAATATTATACATGTACAAGCCTATTACTGTACCACTGATACCAGTCCTGAAAAGAACCTTTGTGGAACTAATAATAACAGCAAGTCTTTAAAATTACCCTCACTGCCTGACAACACTGCTTCCTTCCTGTCCCTATACAAATTGGCAAAAAAAGAGAACGATTAGTGGTTACTGGAACAGCTCTTTTGTGGACCTTGATAGTAACAGCTAATGATGATGATGATGATGATGATGATGAAAGACTAATCTGGCTGTCCCTGTAGCATACACCGTCCTTTCCCTTTCTCTAAACTAACAAAAGACACTCAGGCTGCTGCAAGAATCAGCAGCACAGCAAACCTATCAACACCTAACACCTATACCAGTCCTGAAAAGAACTTTTGTGTACCAAATAGCTAGTGGTTTATCTCTCCCTACTCCACACAGGAACCTGTCCCTATCGTAACAGAAGAAAGAATGTAAAATGGCCACCGGATCGGGTGTATTTATAGGTTAGGGGGAATGTACAAGTGTCCATGTGCTGTCATGTCTCAATTGGCTGTCCTGTATCACATGATAAACGTGTCACCAAAGGTTAAAGTTCTTGTATACATTAAACACGTAAGTCCGCCGCGGCGAACGACGGAAAAAGGCGTTCGAACGTGCGGACCGCGAATGTCGGAAATTCGCCGCGAAACGACCGCCGGGCGAACCGTTCGGCCATCACTACAAATGAGTACTATAAACACCTTTCTAAAGAAATTGCCCCACACCTACAATCAGTCTTCAATCTTGCTTCATCTTCGGGAAATTTTCCAACTGACATGCTTAAAGCGGTGATAGTGACGTTACCTAAACCCGACAAGGATCCCACTAGTCCAGCAAATTATAGACCTATTTCCCTTCTTAATACAGATGTAAAGCTGTATGCCAAACTTTTATCTACTAGATTGCAATCAGTCCTTCCCTGTCTAGTTCACCCGGACCAAGTGGGCTTTGTACCTGGTCGACAGGCCCCGGACGGCACCAGACGTCTTCTCAACCTAATATCACAGGCTGGATCCTCTCGAGTGCCTTCTCTGCTTCTCTCTTTGGATGCGGAGAAGGCATTCGACAGGGTCCACTGGGGTTACCTTCGGGCAGTGCTCAACGCCTTTGGAATTGCGGGCTGGATACAAACGGCTATATTAGCCCTTTACTCCACCCCTTCAGCCACGGTACTTACATCAGGGATTACCTCCAAACCGAAACACATAACCAATGGGACAAGACAAGGGTGCCCCCTTTCCCCAATAATTTTTACACTTCTCATGGAACCACTAGCAGAGCATATCAGATCCCATCCTCACATAAAAGGACTGACTATAGCTGGTAAGGAGCATAAAATTAGCTTATTCGCTGATGATGTGATGCTTATACTCTCTGACCCCTTGACATCATTAATTGAGACTCAGCAACTGCTACAGGATTTCAGTGCTGTATCCTATTATAAATTAAATGCCACAAAATCCCAAATACTTGGTATTAACGTTTCTGGGGCCATGAAATCCACATTAACCAGACAATTCCCCTTTCAGTGGGCCACTCACTCTATACCCTTTTTAGGTATACATTTGACCCGTCAGACCTCTCAACTGTATAACTATAATTTTAAACCCTTTCTAGAAACATTACCCCAACAACTGTCACACCTACATACTCAAGGTCTATCTACAACGGGGAAAATAGCAGCACTTAAAATGATTATCCTCCCTAAACTTCTTTATTTATTTTGCACATTAATCATTCCTGTACCCCGCACCTTTCTTTCATCGGTCCAAACAACGTTTAATCAGTATATTTGGAACCGCAAGCCGCCTAGGTGCTCTATTACTATTCTAGTAAAACATAAGAAAATCGGGGGCATGGGTGCCCCTAATGTAACAGCGTACTACAAAGCGTGCGTCCTAGATCAACTTAAATATTGGTGGTCCCCCTCCGAACACAAAACGTGGACATCCATGGAGGTCGGTGGTAATTCTACTAGAAACCTCAAATCAACCCTGATTGCTATTCAATTGGGAGCTCATGTCCCTCCTTCCCCTATTCCCACTATCCAGATTTCTACCACCTTATGGTCGGAGTTTTCTATTTCCTCCATACCTAATCAGCCATTATGTAAATTATCTACCCCACTTTTGGTTCTTTATGATTTCATTCCGTACCTTGATTTAAAACCTTGGATCTCCAAAGGCATTACTCTTATTAAAGATTTATACCATGACACGTCCCTTTACAAATTTGGTGATCTAATCTCCAGATTTTCTCTCCCCTCCTCAGCTTATTTCTCCTACCTACAAAATTTACTCATTTTTAATGAAGCACCCCTTACCATTTTACCTGTCATTACCTTCCTCACTCTATAAGTTATTCCAGGACCCTAGTAGCCCCATTAAAGGAATTTCCCTATTCTATGGTATTTATACCGCCCACGATTCTTTCTCTAAAACAACTACTATCTCTAAATGGGAAAAAGTCGTGGGTAAATCCTTTCCTGACAATTACTGGAAGTCAGCATTTTCTATTACATATACTTCTTCCAGATGTGCTAATCATTGGGAATTGTTTCAAAAAGTTCATTCCTGGTATCTCACCCCCTATAGATTGAGTAAATTTTGTCACGACCGCACGGCCTTCTGTTGGAGGGGTTGCGGTGATGTGGGTACTTTGTACCACATCTTGTGGTCTTGCAAATCAGTGCGATCCTTCTGGAACAAAATTTTTATATTGATATCCGAATTAAGCGCTACCCACGTAGATCCCTCCCCTGAACTCGCTCTGCTTCACCTCACAATACATGAATTTCCATCCAACACTAGAATAGTACTTACTCAACTTTTGCTAGCAGCTAAATTGACTATCACCCGACTGTGGAACTCGGATAAATCTCCATCCCCTACTGATGCAGTAATTACTCTCAATCATCAGTGCGAGATGGAGAAATTATTAGCTATCACTGATCTTAGGATTATGTCATTTAGGACCAAATGGAAACTATGGCTCTCACACCCACGGTGTACGGTTAAAGATTGATAACGTGTTTTTATTCCTCAAGCCATTCTATGTACTTGTAACTATCATTTATATTTGCCCTTGATACTTGCATAAAGTGACTCCTCCCTCTCTTCCTCTCCCATTACTCCTTCATCTCCCTCTTGTTCATCTGCGAGAGCACCATCTCTCCAAGATATTCAACTAATGGAAGTGAAAGTTCACAGCGTCCTTGTAGCAATCCTATTTATATTGAACTTTCAAACATCTTGGCTACCTGGTGCCTCTTGAGGTCTGCAACTCGTGTATCTTCATAATGCCCCACTTGTCTTCCCTACTTTTGTAACTTTTCCTTTTGTGTCTGTCTACTTTCCTTCCTTTTTTATTCTTTTTTAGTTGATCTTAGAATTACAGAATTTGAAGGGTGAGAGACCCCTTCCCTCTCAGGCACAGTGTGATCCCATTGGGGTGCATGTGAGGGAATGGGGGGATATCTCTTGCCTGATATATGAGCGAGTTATTTCTTTCCTACACTCCTTTTGTACAGATTTGCCAATGTACGCAAATATTTCATGTTAGCGGTTCATTGTATGGCAGATATTGGTTATATGACTTTGTTTCTTTGCGGTTTATGTTATTTTCTAAAAATTCAATAAAAACTATTGAAATTAAACTGCTGTATGGTCTTGGCCACCATGCTGCAGCTTAGTTTCAGGGACTTGGCAATCTTATAGCCTAAAAAGAATGCAAGGACAGGTTCCCCTTGGTGTTTTCAGGCAGCGACAAGAAGCAGAAATACATTTGTAAAAATATATTTATTTTATTAGTTCAAAGGATTAAGCCTTTGAACTAATAAAATAAATATATTTTTACAAATTTATTTCTGCTACATAATAGTACAATATTGTAACACAACATTTTATCTATTCACTTAGAATATCTTGACGTGGAACACTTAATTTATATTTTATTATATTTCATTATTTTTAGGTGTGGCCACCTAGGGTGTGCCAAGAACCTCCTCTTCTGTTTCTCTGGTTCCCCTGGATAAACTCCAGATACTGTCAATTCTTGCAAGTCAGCGATCGATGCCCCTGTGAAGTCATTTTCCTCTTCCCCCCCCCCCTTCTTTCCCCCAGTTTGGTGGGTGGATGAGGTGGGTTAGAACAGCAGGGCAGCGGTACCAGGATGACCCTTCGAGAGAAGGCACTAATTTCTTTTTCAGATTTTAATAAAAGCCTCTCCTTGAACAGTAACGGTTTGGTGGAACTGGTAAATATTACTGAAATAAGGTATAATACTTAGCTAATTTGTAGGCTAAAAAACTTTTTTATTGAAAGTCTTTTTTCTTTTGACTATTTGCATAATATATGATATAATCACCCCTTCTGCTTGGGTTTTGTCCCCCCCCCGAAGAAAACCCTGGAGGTCGAAATGCATTGGGGTAGCATGGGTGCTATTTGTAGCTTTTGAAATATTGATGTATTTGTAAACTGTTCCTGTAACTATCTTTGTACCAAATGTTGCATATATCCTTTACCCATCGATATGCTGTAATAACATATACCAGAGTCCGTATTTTAAATTTATGACGGGATTAAGCCTTTGAACTAATAAAATAAATATATTTTTACAAATTTGATTCTGCTTCTTGTCGCTGCCTGAAAACCCCAAGGGGAACCTGTCCTTTCATTCTTTTTAGAATATTTAGGGGTGTGCAGCCAGCTCGTTAGTTTATTTCCATGCACTTTCTCTTTTTTCTTACATTTAATCTTCTTATAGCCTAGGCCATCTTTATGTAGTTTTTTTTCAGATCTTCTTTGCCATGAGGTGCCATGTTGAACCGCCAGTGAATAGTATAAAAGCGTGAGAGCGATAACACCAAATTTAACACACATGCTCCCCATTCAAACCTGAGATCTTGTAACACGAACGAGTTACATGACACCGGGGGAAGGGGGGGTGACTAATTGTTCCCAATTTGGACATTTTCACTTAGAGTGTGCTCACTTTTGTTGCCAGTGGTTTAGACATTAATGGCTGTGTGTTAAGTTATTTTGAGAGGACAGCAAATTTACACTGTTATACAAGCTGTACACTCACTACTTTACATTGTAGCAAAGTTTAATTTCTTAAGTGTTGTCACATGAAAAAATATAGTAAAATATTTACAAAATTGTGAGGGGTGTACTCACTTTTGTGAGATACTGCAAATGTAAAGTGCTACAATATCCTCATTGTTCACAAACATCAAACATAGTTGATGTCCCTATAAATTTATAATACACCCCGTGCAATTTTTATGTTTGAAATGCAAATGGGTTAATTTCAAAAGTAAATTTCAGATGCTGTATTGTAGATTTAAAGCAAACATCAAACATTACCCATGTTTGATGTTTGTGAACACTGAGGATAGCACTTTACATATATAGTTTTAGATTATTAATACTATTTGTATGTGGGTATTTATGTTGGCAGCTTTCCATTTACATTTTATTTACATTTTATTTAATGCTGAGTTGTGATTTATAGCACATTTCCACACATAGTGGGTATGTTTTTGTGCTGATGCAGAGTGTTTTGGTGTTTAGTTCTGAATGGTTCACTAAATTTCCCAGAACTTTAAGATGCAACTCATCTGCAATAGGAATTTCAGTTTTGATAGGATACTCCTTATGGGTTAATCACTTCTAAAGGGATGCAGACCCTAAAGCTTTTCTCATTAGAACAGGAAGATTACACCAGGTGATTATAATTAACCAATTCAAATCCCTGCACTGTATCTACAGGGCAGGTCACAAGATGGAAAGTTAAGAGGACCCCCAAAAATAAAACAGCTCCTTAGGGGGTCATTGTTCCACTCTTATTATTCTGATTACAGAAACATGCTTTGGATTTGATACATACACTAATGCTATACGGTTAAAAAATAAAAGTGTATATTTTAGATTTCAAGGTACAGTATTTGCCATCTATCCTATTGGCCAACCTAATATATTTTATTTTCAAAATGCTTTAATAATTTATTGTTTACCTTTTTACACTGTGGGGCTGATTTACTCAAGACAAATATATTCAATTTGCAAGGGCATTTTGCCTAGAAATTTGTGAATTTCACCTTGCAAAGAATACCCAACCACGTCCAAGGAAAAGAAAAATTGCTTTTTTGCTTGCAAATGATTACACTAAGCTTTTGTGAAAATTCCCTTGCAAAAGGAATTGTGTATTTGCCTTAGTAAATGATCGCAGATGACTCTGCTTGTCATACAGATCTTTTATTCTCATGGCTAAAGCTATGAGTAAAAGGAAAGCAGCTACAAGTAACAGGGAGCAGTAAATAAAATGTTTGTTCTTGGGACTACATGGACTACATACACTCCAATGCCCAGAACTGCCCAGGAGGACATTAATTTACAGTAAACCTATGATAAATGTCATTCTGAAATAGCAGCATCTTATGACAATGTAAAAAACTCAAATAAACGTACAAACATTGCAACTTTTGCATGAATAAGTATCTTTACATACATATTAGAAAATATTAGTAAATTGTTCATGTAAAAATGTTTTTTTTTTAATTAAGGTTTACTGGTCCTTTTAAATTAAAAACCTCACTAAAAGAATCGTATTTGAAATTACTGTTTATGACACGCAGTCCTCACAGGAAGAAGTTTGAAATATACGCTGATAGAAAAATGAAATTTGCTATGAATAACTAGACATGTAAATAATTTGCTAAATAGTTAGGGCCTTTTTACCTTTGTTGTCTTTTTACTCTTACAGCACATAATTTCCATGGGACTTTCGAACATGGGCATGTTTTGGCAAATCTTAAAAGTTAGATTTGAACTTGTCTGGAACTTGATCTACTTTGTCCTGGTCTGTTTATTCAGTGTAATACTGGCTTCATGTGTGGCACTTTTGTTGCTTTGAGTCAGATTTCAAGCAAATACATTTTCTATTTTAGGAGAAACAAATTTAAAGTGGAAGTGGAACAAAAGAAGAAGTCATAGCTTCTAATGACACATTAGCCCGCCGGACTTTGCAGCTGAGGTCCGCCGGACTTTCAAGTGAATGGACTTGGCCACACACGATCACTCCAAAAGTCCGGCGAATTCAAACGTGATGATGTAGAATAAGGAAGGAAGTTCATAGCCAGTAGCCAATAGCTGCCCTAGCATCAGACAATTTTGAAGCCTTATTTCTAAGTCCACCGAACTTTTGGGAAGAAAAAGTCCGCTGGAGCCCACACACGATCAAATTGTTCTTTTGGAACAAAGTCCCTCTGTCCTTTTTCCTCCTCCTTTGTCCCTCATGTTGGTCTGATGTATACAAATATAGGATATTGGACTCTTTAAGGACTTTATAGGACTCTTTAATCATCAAAAAGTGTTTTACAGTGCTACATTTATCATCCAATTTCTTTTGTACATTTGAAAAGCCAGTATAAATGAATAATAATGGTAAAAAAGCACTTATGGGTTTAACCAATTGTTTTTGTGTATATATTGTCCATGTAAAGGAGGTGTGTTCTTTGCCTACATCCTTTTAGTGATAGGTATCCCTGTTTCCCATCTCAGGAAGTTGGGAGGTATGGTGGAAGTATATGTCAAATGGATATTTTATAGATAGGCAACTCCTATCCTCATATTGATTAGTGGTTCCAAATTAATAACTACTGCAGTAGGGAACAGACACAAAAGATACACTCAGCATCTTTCCAAATAACTGTTCTTCTTTATTATGACGCATTTGACATTTTTTATACACATGATTACGTAGGTATCACATTAATATTACAATTGTACATTTATGGTAACAAGGGGCGTTACGTAGGGAGACTAATTCTAATCAGGACTCGAAAGAATGCAAAACATGTACTGAAAACATTATTAGTGCCGTGTGCACAGTGAGGGCATTGTGCAATACATATAAAATAGAATACAATTATATACAGAACTTACAAATTTCCATTACAATATGTTATACTTTTCATTTGGTTGTCGGATACTTGGATACTGGAAAAAGCCGTGAATGAAATATTTAACAGTAAATTATAATTAGTAAATAATAAGAAAGTAAAGTTTACATTTTAGTTTAAAATAATTAAAAAAATAATCCCTTTTAGGTTCTCACATACTTCTTATTCTTTTTGCTCTGCATGGATATCAAGAAAGGTATTCAGATAAAAGTATTTTAAGTGGAAAGTTTGTTTGGCATTGGGACATTTTTCACCAATATTACCTTTTGGAATCTTGTACTGAGAATATTTGACACATAAGGAAATCAATATGGAGCACCAGCAATGCTTACAGTGGAAAGCTAGTTAGGGGATGGTGCAGCATTGGTGACAATACCTCATCCTCTTGTTTATACATTGTGACATACAGGAATTGTGATAAAATATAAGCCTTTTAAATTACTTACATTCAAAGCTTCTCCAAAAAGTAAGTTATTAGTAGCAGAATAGTATCATTTTCTTTTGTGGGCTACTAAAACGCTTCAGGAAAAAGAGTAGGTAAATACAGGGCTTTAATGGATAATGTAACAACTACACCAAAAAGAAGTAACGCACACTACCATAGCCATGTTTTCCTTATCAAATACAGCAAGAGGTCTAAACTTCTCTATAAACTATAAAACCCTAAAACGCAATACAAATTAGTACATCATATTTACCCATCTATCTAAGTAAACATACTTTCTCTGACCTACAGCATCAGATAAAGTTATAAGCAGCTCCTAATTTAGGCTGGCCATACATTGGTTGAAATGCAGCTACTTCAGCAGGGACCAGCTGAATTTTGATCCGTGAATGGCCACTGTGGTTGAAGAGAAGTCAATCTACCAATCAACTTCTCTTTAACTACCCTGTTGGAAAATTTCCACATGATCAACACTGCTGACTATAGTTGATGGCCCTGATCCGTATATTTTGGGCTATTCATTGCAGCTGTGGGAATGCAATATTTTTTTATAAATAGACCTCCTTGTTTTTACCATTAATAAACAGCCAATCAGCGAACAACACCAATGGAATCAGTGTAGAGATTATTGTATCGATTGATGTTTTCTGTCAGTAGAACATTTTTAACTTTTTGCCAGAATAAGCTTTTTGCATGTGGATTTTTGGGCCATTCCAGAATAGAACTTTTGCAAATCTTTTTCCTTAGCCTGAGATACTGTGAATGCTGTAGAACTGGCTGTAGCAATACTAAGACTATAACATCCTGATTTTCATCCATTAGTTTTTGAATAGCCAAATAAAATGCTGTTCTGAATTTTCCACTTTTCACATAGTTTTCAGTGAGAACAAACAGTGTTTTTTTGCTTAAGTTAATGCTTTCTGCAATGTTATCAATAATAGCCTTTCCTGGCTCCCAATCTCTTTCTTCTAAGCAGAGAAGTATGTGTTTGGCTCCTCTGTTCTCCAGCTGGTCACATAGTTCATTAAAGACCCAGTCATTGACAGCTGGGTCCTTCTCATCATAAGTGATAAATGCATCATATATAGTGTCTGCACTAGAGACTTTGTTATACTTTAACCTTGCCATACACCAATGATATATATACCATATATCCCAGTAAAACAAATTACTCATAATTGGCAATACAGTCATTGGGACAATTAAAACAAATGACAAAAGAAACAGAAGCAATTCTGTGAGATCCAAATTACAGGCATGCATATCAAATAAGATAATTCCTTGCTTCTTCCATTTATCCGGAGTGGCACAGGTGACATCGGTGGCCAGCCGTGGAATATCAACATTGTTGCTATTAATCCAGTTTATGAAGTCAATAATTTCACAGGTACATTCAAATGGATTTCCTTTCAGTCTTAAAACTTTTAAATAGTTATCATTACCAGACAAAAAAATTGATTTATTTATATGTTGAATGTGATTGTAACTTAAATCAAGGTTAGTGAGGCTATGGAGCTTTATAAGAAATGCATCTGTCAAAGTTTGAATGTAATTATGATTTATGATTAAAGTCTCCAGTGAATTTGTATAATTGTACAAGTGTGCTATTATCATTGTAATCTTATTGTGACTTAAATCAAGAACCTTGAGGTTTTCAAAGCATGTCAGGTTTTTCCAACCAAAAAACACTAATTCATTATGATGTAAGTATAGCTCAGTAAGACTTGCAGGCAGTCGGCACACTGCTTCCTCGGGAATGGAGTAAAGTCTGTTGTAGGAGATATCGAGAACTGACAGATTTGTAAAATTATGGAAAAGACTGTAGTAGCGTTTGTCACCATTTTTCCATAATACATCCAGACGGTTACCAGCAAACCTTAATTCTTTCAGGGAGGAGCTATGAACTGGGGACTCAGTTAGAGTGGAGATTTCATTCCAGCTTAAGTTAAGAATTGCAAGTTTGTCCATGTTTTCAATGAATTTAAGGTGATGGGTTACACCTTGTACAATGAAATAGTGCTTGTTATAACTCACATCTAATACCTCCAATTTTTTCAGTTCCTGAAAAGCATTGATGGAAGCAAAATCCAGTTTATTGAATGATAAATCCAAGTATGCCAAGTTTTGCAAGTATCTAAATTCTGTCCCGTTTAAATTTTGACCCATGCCATTTGAAGACAAATTTAAACATGCTACATCGGAAAATGAACTGAATGCTTCAGGGTCAATAAAAAAGATACTGTTCAGACTTAGATCCAATGTTTTGCCATATGCAGTACATTGAGGTTTTACCAGAGAGTTAATTGGAGTAATTATTCCTGGGAATACTCTACTAAAATGTTCTACACCATTGTATGTTATGTCAAATGGCTGATTGTTGAAAAATTCTTGTAGGCCTTGGCTTTTTAAGGTGCTCTCGGAAAAAGGCGTTATTCTATTTTCAGACAAGTAAATTATTGCTAGACTTGGAAATTTTTCAAACACTTTAAAATCAACCTGACAAACAAAATTAACAGATAGGTTTATAATGTTTAATTTGTTTAGCTTTGTAAGAGGAGCTAAGTTTTTGGATGTGATGTCTTTGAAAACATATCCTTGTATATGCAACTCTCTGAGGGAAATTAATTTAGAAAAATTGTCAGAAATATTAATATTATTTGGATATGCCTGCTGATTGTAGTTATATGACAAGTCAAGTTTTTCTAATGATGGTAAGTAAGAAAAAAAGTCTCCTGTTGCCATTTCAGTCATTAAGTAATTTAATCTAAGATTTAGTTCTTTCAACTTAGTCATGTTTTGAAACCATGTTTTTGATACAGTATTAAGTGAAGTACTTCCAAGATGGAGTGCAGTCAAGTTTTTTAAATATTGGAAAGCAAAGTCGTCTATTTCAAGAAAGCCTTTTCCAGAACAGGGTTCACAGGGATATGCAGCATTATAACATCTTGGACAATTTCCACTTAGAAGAAGAACTTCTAAATTGAGTAAGTTTTTGAAATCATCTCTGTGAATAACTTTTATTCTATTACTGCTTAAGTAAAGTTGTTTCAGTGATGATGGCAGATGCAGGGGCACGCTGGTTAAGTTGTTAAATGAGAGGTTAAGTACCGTTAATTCCTTGAGATCAGAAAATGTTCCATTTTCAATATCAAGAACACCTGGGCATGCATTGCCATAGTAACAGTTATGACTTAGGTAAAGTTCCTCCAGATATCTGAATTTTGAGAGACTTGTTTTGTTAATCACAAAAATGTTGTTATACTGGAAACTTAGCGTTTTAATATTTTCAGGTAGTCCCATGGGAATTTCACAGAGATAGTTGTGATCAATGAGAAGATGTTCTAGCTTTTTTAATTTGGTAAATGTTTCATTATTGATCTCCAGACCTCTTTTGCATATATTGGGATTATTAAGTCTCACCTTTGAATAGTGGTTCCAGTTAAGGTCAATTTTTGTAAGGTTATCCCAGTCCTGAAAAGAGGACTTATAAAGAGTATCAATAAGGTTTTGACTTAACAATAGTTCCACAGAATTTGATGTGTAGTTGGTAGGAGAAGGTACGGTTTTCAGACTTCGAGCCCTGCAGTCAAAAATAACAGATTTGGTGTTTTCAATAATCGAACATGGTATAGTTCTGTTGGTTAAAATTGTTCTGGAAAATCCAAAGTCGCAGTTTATTAGTAATACACACAAAAGATTCTTCAACAGGCTCAACATTTTGTCCTGAAAAAGAGTTCAAATATTAAAGGTTTTACAGTTATCAAATTGAACATTTGCCTTTTCAATCAGTTTCATAAACATCAGGGAACAAAAAATAGTCATTAGCCTGTTAGTCTATTCCCATTTAAATATTATATTTGAGGAAGTGAACACAAGAAGCAAGTAATCTTAAAGAGGACCTTCACGCTCCTTAACCCCCAAATATTCCCTAATACAAACTGTCCATGAAAATATGAACACTTGGCAACCCTTCTTAAATTTTGCCATGAGCAGGAACCACATCTAAATCAAATTTTGGCAGATAGGCATTTGAGATAAGGCTCTGGTTTTCTATTACCATGAGATTAAGGTGATTCCTGTAGGTTTGTGTTCAGGGTACTGGTGAATTTTTGTACAGATTTAGCAAGAAGAATTTTATTTAACCATAATTCACTGTATGGTCTTTGAAATGTCACCAGCAGACTAAGAAGGGCTAAATAAGGAGACTTTTTGATAAGCCTGTCTCCTCCCTATAAAGGGGGGGGGGGGGACCCAAAGTGTTAGTGTATTAGAAGGTGCTGTAGATATAAAGATAGCGACAGCTGGTAAACTGCAAACGAAAAAGATTAGAATCAGTTGGGGAACTGCACTTTAAAGGCTCCATGCCTTCTTCATCTGGGTGATATGCATACAGCATATTCCAGCAGCAAGGATCCATGGATTCCAGCACCTGGGATCATAGGTGAACAGCAGTGGACATCACTGTTCATATGTATCCTCACATCCAGTTTTTACCTGCAGTCGGAGACAGATGAGTGATCCTGGATGCAGACAAATGTTTCTGGAATCTGCCATATGCATGTAATTGTTCAAATAAGGAGACCTAATTCTGATTGCTAGCTCTTTGGGCAATTAACCTCATTTATATTTTTTTGCTCCTATTATTGGGGAATTTTTGGTCTTTAATTATATTATCTGGTTAATTTGAGGTTAGAGGGTACTTTTAGCTGCAGTCTTGTCCATGGCAAACTTTCTCTTTCTTGAGGATGTAAGTCTTTATTAAATTAGGCTGATTTAGGGGGTGATATTTTGGATCTTTAATTTATTTTATTTTTTTCATATGTTGATAGAGTCTTTCAGATTTGGGGATCTCATACAGCAGCATTCATTAATTACTGATCATTTGTTTTTGGAGCTGCCTTTTATTCCGAAAAATATTTAAAAAATAAGGACAAAAGCACATAAACCACCTCATATTTTATCACTCATGTTCACTCCATCACACTATTCCTTTAGATAAAAGAAATATAGGCATATACCAGTGAAAGTATATATGAACTCTTACCTTGTAAAACCACCCATTCAGTTTTAAATAGAAATGAAGGGCTAAACATTTGTGTATATACAATATATTAAATATAGAGAAAAAAGGGGGGAAATGCTGCACTGTGACTTATACTTATTAAGTGAAAAAAGCTGCAAACATTACCGAAAGACTGTTAGTAACAAAATGTAAAAAGAGAAATATGTTGCGCTAAAGTGCTAATGTGCATAAATCATGGAGATCTTGCAAAACCCACAATGAATACCAAAACGAAATGTATAGATACATGAACATACATATGCATAAATATAAAATATGTGATAAATAAATTAAATTATCTTTGGTGCAAACTACAAGAAAGTGAATAGTCCAAAAATAGACCTCCGGTGAGTGATCCTCTTAGCCCTTGTACACACGGTCGGACATTCCGATGGACAATGTCCAATCAGACCGTGTTGTCGGATAATCTGACTGTGTGTGGTCTCCATCGGACTGTTTTCCAACTTGGCTATAAAATTTTCCGACAACATGCTCCAATCGTAAATAGTCCGATCATGTGAAGCCTCCTCCGATGGACAAGGTGCCACGCATGCTCATAATCAAATTCGAACACGGAAGCGCTCGCTCAGGTAAAACTACTGTTCATAATCGATATAGAACATTCGTCACGCTGCAATGTTAAAAATTCTTTCATGCAGCGCATTCTCTTGTTCTTTACAATGCTGCAAGAATGAACTTGTTTTGATGCTCATATTCACACACACTTCTCCCGAACTTATTTCTTTAGTCTTTTTACTCATTTCAGCAATACAATATTTAAAATCGTCACATCTACACAATCTTTTTTTGTTGTTTTTTTTTATTTTTTTATTTTGTGGTTGGTTTTTTTAATCAACATCTCCTTTTTTGACAGTTTGCTCATCTTTGCATTTTTTGGGTGTGTTTTGTGTGTCAACTTACCACAACACCATTATCTTTTTTGTATTTTGTTTTTCTTTTTTAATCTACAGGAGGTTGTTTGGTGTTGGTGCCCCTTGTTATTCATTTCACTTTGTTTTTTTTAAATGTACCTGCCTGCTCACAAATAAACTGTCCTTTTTGAAGTCAAACACATACGCAAGTATTTCTTCAAACAAAAACAACCTTTATTTAGGTGTCAAACAACTAAAGAGGGAGGAAGCGCTGGAGAAACTTGTCAATTTGCAGCCTTTGGCCCCCAGGGCAGACATGAACTAATTCGCAAATTCCAAATTGGTGGCCTGAGGAGTACATATCTCAGGGAGAGAAATCTGGTCCAGAAGTCCTAGAGATCATGAAGGGCAGATGCCATCTATGTCCCCAGGATGTGGTTCTTCAAGAGGCTGCATCTTCTGTCAGACTAGACTGAACCCAGGCCATCACTCTCTCGTCTTCCTTGGGCACTTCCCTCCAGGCTTCCTTCCAGGCTGTGGCTCGGCTCCTATAGTTGTGGCTGGAGGAGGAGAAGGAGGGCGATGGTCGACCTCTTGGCTGCCACTTGCCACAGCCTCCCCACCGGCTGAGGTCTTCCTGTGTATGAAAATGGGACATAGTTTTAGTTTTCTGCTCATCAATCACACCATTTTGTGCTCATGACTGTTGCAAATTGAATGTTACCAAATAGAACAGACTATCATTCTGAGCCCAGCATTTTTCATTCTTGTCCCAATCATTTTTGGTCACTACTGTCTATTGAGATGTAAACCACTTTGTTAAATCACAACTTACTGATCAATAATAACATCTAGTTTGAACAAGAAGTACTTATACTGTCTGTACTACATATTCTTGCATCTTTAACTGCTTTATATCCTGTGTCCAGATGCCCATCCTACTTTTCTTTTCTTTCTTGTATTATGTTCTGTTTGTCTCTGAAGAACTTAATAAAAACTTATTGATATAAAAAAAATAATAACATCTAGTTAACATCATTAAATGTACGACAAGAAATATATTCAACAATGCTATACCTGTCTCAAGCTGGGCCCCTCCACATGTTGTTGCCTGGAAGGCCCAGGTTGGATGTTGGAAGCCTCAGCTGGGGGTGAAGGAAGCCTTGAAGGAAGACGGTAGAGTGGTGGCCTGGGTTCCCCCTGGTCTAACAGAAAATGCAGCCTCTCGAAGTACAACATCCTTGGGTAATAAATGGCATCTGGATCTCCTGATCTCAGGGACTCCAGGTGCTTCTTTCTCTCCCTGAGATATGTACTCTTCATGGCACCAATTTTGCCCAATTTTGCCCTTCACATAGGTCATGTCTGCCATGGGGACCATGATCCGCACCAAAGCAAGAAGTTTCTCCAGCACTGCCTTCTTCTTTCTTCGGCCATTATAAAATGGGTTGTTGATCTGCCAGAGACAGGGCACCTCCGTGAACAGTTCAAGAAAAAGCCCCATAAAACAGAACACCAGACAAACCCTAAAATACTAATAATGCCATGCTAAACCCTCCTAATCTTGTCCCAACATAGGCCTATATAGAAGCAGTCTAGGCTAGTGATGTACCAAGTTAAAAATTGTACCTTAGTTTGCACGATCGGCGCGTCAGCTCCTCACTCTGTTCCCAGATCGTACGTACGACACACTCGTGTTGCATATTATATACAGTGCGCATGCGTGAAACTCCACCCGCCCCTGACGTTCTTTCTAGACTATTCCCCGCCCCTTCTTTTTTGGCGCCATTCCTGTGGCGTTGAAGGAAACTGTGGAGTGAAACAAGACAAAGAATTAGTAATTTGGCACATCAACATTGCAAGCACATTAGACACCAACATTTTTGGCCAAGATCAGTATAACATTTTGGGAAGTGAGTATTTAAAGCCTAAAGTATAAGGTCACCTTATCAGAGTCATCACCCCCCCATCCCCCCCATCTGATGGGCCCTTGCAAAAAATTAGGGGGGGATGTTTTGGACAGGTAACCCTCTCCACTTGATTGAGAGCTGAATGCATAAATAATGTGTGATACTTTGGGCAGCCCCTCCTTACTTATACTATTGGCAGCCCACCGGACAGGTAAGAAGTGTCATAAGACCAAAAATTGGAAAGAATGTAAGCACATTTTGATATGCTGCTATTACCTATCAAGATAATAATAGGAGAAAAAAAATATAGCATTTGAAAGTATTGAGGCAGGCCCTTGCACTACATGCTTTGGTGAAGGCAAATATGCATGAAGGACAAAAAAGGAACTTGAAAAGCTTCCAGCATGCATGAGGACAAAGGGGCACAGCATATCAATTAGAGCATATTGCAATCATGGTAATTAGGGAATGAGGAAAGAAATCCAAGACATTAGCAATCATTAAATACATAGAATGTGATGTTAAAGGAGAAAACTTACCTTCATATAGTCCTTCTGCAGGACCTGAATGATGGCAGAACAGGTCTCTGGAATAATGATCCCCAGAGCCTGGAGGGAGATGCCTGTGGAGAACTTCAGGTCCTGAAGGCTTCTCCCTGTCACCAAGTAGCGCAACATGGTGATGAGCCTCTGCTCCGGAGTGATGGCTTGCCGCATGCAGGTATCCTGCCTGGTGATATAAGGGGACAGCAAAGCCAGCAGACGGTGAAAAACGGGGTCTGTCATCCGGAGATAATTCCTGAAATCATCAGGATTATTCTCCCGGGTCTCACGGAGCAAAGGCATGTGCGAGAACTGGTCACGCTGGCGCAACCAATTCTTGGTCCACAAACGCCTCCTCTCCCTGTTCATGGACCGGGCTTGTGTGAAAGCTAAAAGCCCAACACAGCACAGACTCTATGACGAGTACTTACACGAAACATGGTTTAAAACGGTCGGCTGGTCAGAATGGACAACAGAAAGCACTGATAAACAGCAATGCCTGAAAGAACAACCTGAAAAGCAGAAGCAAGCAGACAATAAGCAATACAAATCAAAGCGTACTATACCAAGATATAGTCCATGAGAAACAAATGCTTACTGACTACACGCACTGATAATCAGATACGCAAAGACAAGCACAAACTGAAGAGCAGTACCGAACTGAAGCACAATTCTGAAAAGCGCAAATCGTCTCTCACCAAACTTCTATTAACACACGATAAACACGAGATCAGCAGAAGGAGCCCAAAGGGTGGTGGACGTGGTGCTGAACTTCCCTTTCCTAATGCCGTCGTACGCGGCTTACGTCACCGCGTTCTTGGCAACCGGAAATTCCGACAACTTAGTCCGACCATGTGTATGCAACATCACTTCCGGACCAAATCTGTCGGAATTAATCCGAGGGATTTGGTTGCCGGAATGTCCGACCATGTATACGGGGGCTTACAGGTATGAAATAAATAGCCCAAAAAGATAAATTATATTCAATGAATGATCCTTTTATGAATCATAAATGGTGAAAAAACACTAAAGAAAGTTAGGTGTGTGCAGGCAAAACTCCACACATGTGTATAGAAGAAAGTGAAATCCTTAAAGAGAGTGACAAATCCCTTGCAATCAACCAGCGACACTGGAAAGTGCTCTAGGTGAAGTGATGGTGTTCTGTCGACATCAACGTCTATAGGAGTGAGGCTTACCGGAATTCACAGACTTGGGAAGAGAAAACTTGCATAGTGTAATACCATTAAAAGATATTTTAATCGTACTAAAATGGATTAAGAACACTCACATTTCTGAAGAAAAACCCAGGCTTGTTTTGAAATATAGAATGGCGTGATACTGTTGCTGTGGTTCCCCAAACGCATTTTGTCCTCTGAGACGTTTTATTTTATATTTATGCATATGTATGTCCATGTATCTATACATTTAGTTTTGGTATTCATTGTGGGTTTTGCAAGATCTCCATGATTTATGCACATTAGCACTTTAGCGCAACATATTTCTCTTTTTCCATTTTGTTACTAACCGTTAGTCTTTCGGTAATGTTTGCAGCTTTTTTCATTTAATAAGTATTAGTCACAGCACAGTATTTCCCCCCTTTTTTTACTTTGTCCAAATTTTGACTTAATATTGCTGCAGTGTTCCCTTTTTTTCCCCACATTATGGATGTGTTTTAATACCGTGCTACACGCACAGTAAAGGGAGGGTGTTTTTGTTGTAACAAACAATGATACTGCCATAGGTGGATTATTTCTAAGACTTAAGAACATTATGGTCTCTGAATTGCATCTCCAATGGGATCTTGCTTTTTTTAGAGCAATATACAAGAGAACATATGGTTCCTCGTAGTCTCAGATGGGATATCTCCCCAAAACAAGGTGATACAGACTTTGAATCATGGTATAAATATTTTAATGAGGCGGGCATAGAATTTTTACATTTTAAGACCAGAAAACAAAGCTGTCTCTCTGTTTTAAGGAAATCAAAGAGAACCTGCTGGTTTACAAAAACTAAGTAGAATATAACACTCTTTCCTCTAATCTCCAAGCCCACCTCATTAAAGAGGACAGAGACCAAAAGGCCAAAAAACATAAAAAATACACATGAGATATAAATGATTACAAATCATGTAAAGTTTTTAACTGGCAAAAACAATCCACACCAGATGTCCCTATGGAAACAAATATTGCTACTAGAGGTCGACCGATTTGGGTTTTTCTCAGGTCGATGTCGATACTGATATTTAGAAATCGCCACGGCCGATGGCCGATATATGATGCCGATTTTTTTGGCCCGATATGTTAGGCCGATTATTTATTTATTTTTTCCCCTTCATCTCATAAAATCAAACAGACACGGGGGCATTTTTCAGGCGCTTTAAAATAGCGCCTGTAAAGTGCCTGCAAAATGGCTCCCCTGCAGTCTGTGTGGAAGCCCCGAGTGCTTTCACACTGAGGAGATGCGCTGGCAGGACGTTAAAGAAAAGTCCTGCAAGCAGCATCTTTCGAGTGGTGTATACCGCTCCTCCACCACTCCTGCCCATTGAAATGAATGGGCACCGCTGCCGAAGCACCTGCAATGCGATTTGGCAGCGGCGCTTCACGGGCACATTTAACCCCTTCCTGGTCTGCTAGCTGGATTATAAGTGCCCCGCTAAAATGACGGTAAAGCGCCGCTAAAACTGGCAGTGTTTTACCGTCAACGCCTGCTCGCTCCAGTGTGAAAGCAGCCTTAAGTGATACAGAAAATTTCTTACATTTATTAAACAAAACAAACATCCAAACAGTTCACTTGTATGTATAATTTAGAATGAAATATATTATATATATATATATATATATATATATATATATATATATAATTCTTTATATATATATATATTCTTTAATCCTCCCACTCAGTTAGCCCCTACTCTGAACATGTTCAGAGACTTGGTACTAAAGGATCTAGCCAAACTTCCCCCTGAACACATTTTTAAAAACTCTTTACCTAGAATCACGGGGACGTGGCTTGGTCATGGTGGTGTGAAGACTTTTTGTTTGAGCTCCCGGCACCGTCCTGCACAACTCGGCTGATATGCTGATTTTGCGCTGCTTTTCGGACTGCCAGGAGCTACACTAAACACAGGAAGACTAGGGGATCGACTAAGGCTATTGTGGTGGCTCCCATTAACAATTACTTCCCGGAGCAAGCAAGAATTTTCCCAGCAGCACGCTCTTCAGCAACAAGTGGCGAACAAAGGCCTGTGGGCCCTCTACCCCCAGGAATGGCTGCCTCACACCACCAGCTATCCAGCTCACTGGCAGGAATTCCAGTCATCCTAGACCCATCGGCTTCAACCTCCCATAGTCCGGGCTCCCTAATGCAGCAGTCCCAAGATGGGGTTGACATCAGGTCCCTGCTCCATGCTCTCCCCACGAAGGCTGATATGGAGGCCTTGGTGTTGCGGGTGGAGGAACAACATCGCTGAGACTTCCAACAGCTACACACGGAAGTACAGCGTCTGGACAGCTGCCTGACTAAAGGGGAATCAGCAGTTAGCACACTGGAGCAGCGGGTAGCCCATTTGGAGAAGTCCCACTCATCCCATCAAGAGGGACCTGGCTGAGATGCAGCTCCACCTGGAAGACCTGGAGAATCGGAGCCGCAGAAACAACTTACGGCTCCAGGGGTTACCAGAGGCAACAGGCCGGGAGAATCACCAGGAAACCGTGCGGGCCATTATGCTTAAAGTTCTGGACTCTGACCCTCCAGTCACTCTAGACTTCAATAGGGTGCACAGGGCACGGGGCCGAAGCCGATTGATCCGGACCGTCCCGCGACATCATCTGCCGTCTTCATGGGCAAAGGAGCAGATCTAGTTTGACGGGGCAGAGATACCTATCTTCCCCGACGTGGGGAGAGCAACACTGCAATGGAGAGTGATGCTGAAACCCCTCTTAGAGATCCTACGTCGCTTGGGGCTCCCCTATGGCTGGGGATTCCCCCTCTATCTGCAAGTCCGCAAGAATGGCAACTTCTTCTGGATCCGTTACTTCACAGACCTCCCAGACCTGTTTGTATTCCTGGAGATCACGCCGATCGCATTACCGAACTGGCTGGGTCTGCTGCCAAGTAAAGATCCTCGTCTGAACACCCAGGGCCCACGATCTGGATTGCCGCGGCGCATGACTCGGAGAAGAAGAGAAAACCGGGGTCCTGCCCAGATGAGTGATCCTGAGGTGTAAAGCTTCCGGCACAGGAGCATAAGTGTATTAAACAGAGCACGGGACCTTGCCCATATAGAACACCCAGCTTGCCCTATGACTCCCACACTGACCACCCCAGGACCCCCCTGGTGACCTGCTCTGTTCGCTGTTATCCCCTCAGACGGTGTCCTATTGCTGCACTCTCCAGCTTCCCCACCTCCTCCTGCCCTCCTGTTTTGCTGACATAGGAAGCCGTGCCTAGACTCCTGGGAGAGAGGCTGTGTTTCTTTACAAACAGACATGCCCAGCACGGTTGATACTCGTACTCGGATGCCCTTTACCCTCCTCCATGGGATTTTAGAGGAAAGAGAAACCAGAAACCCGGCTGACTGCTTTACTGGCAGAGGGTTCCGAAGGCTGTGTGGACATGGTGGGGGGGAGGGGGTGTGGCTCTCACCTCTTCGCAGGTAGCCAGACATTGCTGGGCGGACTGGTGTACTGGAGAATACATGCACCTGGGGTGGGGGGGGGTTCCATTAACATAGATGTAAAGCCTCTTGAACCTCTCCTGGGATCCCGCCCTCCTACCTCCCTCTTTTCCCCTCTCCTACTTCCCCCCTCCTTCCTTTCCCCTACCACCCTTTCCCCCCTCCCTCTTTTCACCCCAGACCCAGCCTTAGATGCATCTAGGTGCTCCTCTCAAGTCTCCTTTGCTATCATTAAATGTATGAAGAGGAATTTTCACGCGTTTCACCTTGTGGATGTGTGGCGGATTCTTAACCCGGATCAACAAGACTATACATTCTATTTGCATCCTCAGGGTTCTTATACTAGGATTGATTTCTTCTTGTTGCCTCAGTCTCTTTTGTCTAGGGTCCTTTCCGCGTCCATCGGTTCTATTACAATCCCGGACCACGCTCCGGTCTTCGTAGATATTGATTTGTTAGCCCCTGTTCCTAAGCAATGGATGTGGAAGATGAACAACATTTTGCTTCAGGACCTGGAGGTCTTGGAGGAGCTGACCAGGGAACTGAGATCTTTCTTTTCCTCCAACTCCACATGATGGTATGGGAGGTGCAAAAAAGCTATATCAGGGGCCTCATGATCAAGATTGGCTTACGGATAAGAAGGGCCAGGGCCAAACAAATTGTAGAAATCCTGGAAAAGATTAGAGCTCTGGAATCCATCCATAAGAAATCCTTAGCAGATAAGTTGTTAGCAGATCTTACAGCCCTCAGATCCCAGCTGCGAACCCTGGCATTAGACAAAGCTAAAGCTACGATAGCTAAGTGTAGACGCACTTTCTACGAGCATAGTGATAAATGTGGGAAACTATTAACACCGGCCCTGCGAGCACCGGAGGATCACACCTTTGTTCCTGAGTTACGAGACGAAGGTAAAGCCAAAGCACATACCACAGAAATGGTAGCTGACATCTTTCGGCAATACTATACCTCTCTCTATAACCTTCTCCAGTTCACCAGGGATGTATCCTCCAAGAGGATAGCCATTCAGAAATACTTACAGCGCTCGGGGCTTCCCGAATCACGAAGGGCGACCTCACCGACCTTGATGAGCCTCTGTCACGATCTGGAGTCAGGCTCAGAGGCCAGTAGCTAATGCTATAGCAGCAGAGCAGATATTCACACAGGTCACCCTGGCTGATGACACGGGTTCACCTGAGGTGCGGAGTCTAAGTACTAACCGGTTTTCACCAGAGCTCCAGATGGTAGAGATGGATTTAGCTGCGTGTTAGTACCAGGTCGCGGTCCTCAGGATCGCCCCACCAGGAGGTGAGCAAGCCGGGGTTCAGTAGCGGATGAGCAGGTAAGGATCAAACAGAAGCGTGGTCAGAAAGCAAGCCAAAAGGTCGGTAACGAGTTGTTGCAGATTGGGATCAGGCAGAAGCGTAGTCGTGGAACAAGCCAAGGGTCGATAACGAGCAGTAGCAAATATAAGCGGCAGCAGAGAAGACGGGAGCGAGATACAGGCTGGAGATGGCACAATATTCTGGCAAGGAGGAAGTGCAGAGACATGGCTTATATCAGGAAGTTCATGGGAGGAGTAAAGAGTTCAAGGTTCAGCTGAAATCAAGGTACAAGGCAGGGTTGGCAAAAGGATCTGACAAGGAACTGTCCAGCATCTCAGATAGCTCAGAGAGAAGATTTATGGCCAGACACAGCTGAGGTCCCAGGTTCAGGTCCAGGTCCTGACAGCCTCTCTCAGCTGAGGAAGTGACCTTGGCAATAGCGCAAATGAAGCCAGGGAAGGCACCGGGCCCGCATGGCTACTCTCTCTTATATTATAGGACCTTTGGGGACCTGCTAAACCCGCACTTCCTCTCTGCATCTCTGCATACAATGCTGTGGGGAAAGGGACCACCCCACCAAAAGACACCCTCCAAACTCATATAACTGTGATCCCGAAGGAGGGCAAGGATCCCCTTCAATGCCAAAATTATCGCCCAATATTTACTAAATGTGGATCTGAAGATATTCCCCAAAATACTTTCCAATGCGCCTGATTGGTCGTATTCCCCAACTGATCCACTCAGATCAAGTAGGGTTTGTCCCTACGAGAGAGCCAAGGGACAACACGACCAAAGCGCTCAATCTGATATACGCCGAACAGAAGAGTAAAATACCCCTGTTGCTTCTCTCAACCAATGCCGAAAAGGCATTTGACAGGGTGGATTGGACCTTTTTGATTGAAACCCTACACTTCATCGGCCTGGGGCAGAGGATGATGCACTGGATTTAGTCCATTTACTCATGCCCCTCGGCCAGAGTGAAGGTTAATGGACACCTCTCACAATCATTTGAGATAACCAATGGCACACGTCAGGGCTGCCCCCTGTCCCCCCAAATTTTCATCTTGACCCTCGAGCGATTTCTGAGAACCATACGAAACAACCCAGACATCTCCGGTCTCCGTCTGAATTATTATTATTATTATTATTATACAGGTTTTATATAGTGCCAACAGTTTGCTCAGCACTTTACAACATGAGGGCAGACATTACAGTTACATTACAATTTGGTACAAGAGGAATCAGGGCCCTGCTCGTTAGAGCTTACAATCTAAAAAGGAAGGGGCAATTGATACAAAAGGTAATAGCTGTGGGGGATGAGCTGATGGAGGAAGTAAAACAGTGTTAGTTAGAAGCAGGATAGGCTTCTTTGAAGAGAAGGGTTTTCAGGGATCGTCTAAAGATGGATAGATTAGGGGACAGTCGGACAGATTGGGGTAGGGAGTTCCAAAGGATGGGAGAAGCTCTGGAGAAATCCTGGAGGCGAGCATGGGAGCTTGAGAGCAGGAGGTCTTGGGATGACCGAAGAGAGCGGCTTGGTTGGTATTTTGGGACTAGGTTAGTGATGTAACTAGTGGCAGAGTTATGGATGGCTTTGTAAATTATTGTTAGTACTTTGAATTTTATTCGTTGGGTGAGTGGAAGCCAGTGCAGGGATTGGCAGAGAGGGGTGGAGGAAAGTGAATGGCTGGTAAGGTGGATGAGTCTGGCAGTGGCATTCATTATGGACTGAAGGGAGGATAGTCTATGTAAAGGTATTCCAACGAGGAGGGAGCTGCAGTAGTCGAGGTGAGAGATGACCAGGGAGTGAATTAGAAGCTAAGGCGGCATGATTTGGACAGGGCTTGTATGTGGGCCTGAAAGGACAGTTGGGAGTCTAAAGTTACCCCTAGCACCCTGGAATGTGGGGATGGACTGATAGATGTGCCATTGATCTTGACAGAGAAGTCAGGCGAAGGCGCACGTGGGGGAGGAAATAGTATGAGCTCAGTTTTAGATAGATTAAGTTTGAGGAAGTGGTGTGACATCCAGGCTGAGATGTCTGTTAGTAGATCAGTGATGCGTGAGGAGATTGATGGGGTGAGTTGAGGGGCAGAGAGATAGATTTGGGTGTCATCAGCATATAAATGGTAAGGAAAGCCATGGGAGGCTATCAGCTGACCCAGGGAGGACGTGTAGATCGAGAATAGTAGAGGTCCAAGGACAGAACCTTGGGGGACCCCAACGGAAAGGGGAGTTGGAGAAGAGGAAGTGGAGTTGTAAGTGACACTGAAGGTGCGATTAGATAGGTAAGATTCAAACCAACGGAGAGTGCAGCCATGGAGACCAAGCAAATTGAGTTTTTTGAGGAGGAGGGGGTGGTCAACTGTATCAAAGGCAGCAGAAAGGTCCAAGAGTAAGAGTATGGAATAATGACCGTTGGTTTTGGATGTTAGTAAGTCGTTGAGTTTTGAGTCGAGTTTTATGCCACGTACACACGATCAAACAATCGGGTGGAAAAGTCCGGTAAACTCAAGTCCGCCGGACAATCCCCCCGTGTGTAGCCTCCGGCAGACTTTTTTGACCCGAAAGTACGGCGGACTTAGAAAGTAGTTTTGCACTCCAATCTTCCCGCCGGACTCGCATTTCGGCGGACAATCCGGCCGTGCGTATGCCAGTCCGCCGTACTTTTGAAATGAATGGACTTTTCCCGCCCGGAGAAAAGTCCGCTCATTTCGAGCGGGTCTCCAGGTAGGCGGGGCCCGCGAAGGAGATGTCGCTGGCCCCGCCACCTGGTATGGACTTAAAGGGGAACCCCAACGCCGAAAAAATCGGCGTGGGGGTTCCCCTCAGGTCCACATCAGACTCTTGTCCGGGCACGCTACCCGGCCGGCCAGGAAAGGGGGGGACAAGCGAGCGCCCCCCCTGAGCCATACCAGGCCGCGGCCCCCCCACCCCAAAGCACCTTGTCCCCATGTTGATGAGGACAAGGGCCTCTTCCCGACAACCCTGGCCGTTGGTTGTCGGGGTCTGCGGGCAGGGGGCTTATCCTAATCCGGGAGCCCCCTTTAATAAGGGGGCCCCCGGATCCCAGCCCCCCACCCTATGTGAATGAGTATAGGGTACAATGTACCCCTACCCACTCACCTGTAAAATAAAGTACAAAAAAAACACAACACACAAGATAAAATAGTGTATTGCACAGCTCCGGGGGTCTTCCGTCTTTGGGGGGTCTTCTCGCCGGACTCCTCCGCTATCTTCTTCTAGCTCTTTTACTAGCGGAGGAGCCCGGTTTTCTTCCTCGCCGCGGCCTCTTCTTCTGACTTCGAGGGTCTTGTCCCCCTCTTCGGTTCTTCTGCCGGGCCACCGCGCCTTCATATAGCTCTTTTACAGACGGTGGCCCGGTCTTCTGTCGCCGCTGTAGTCGTCGTCGCCGCCTTCTGTTCTTCTGTTCTGTTCTTCTCTTCAGATGTTGACTCGTCGCTCCCTCCGCTCACAATGACTGGGACCGGGCGCGCTGCGACATATATAGGGACATCACCAGATGATGTCCCCGCCTATTATGATGTCACAGTCCCAGCATCCTCTGGGACTGTGACACCATAATGGTTGGGGACATCATCCGTTTTGTTTTCTCCTTTTCCTTTTGTTTTCCTCTCTTTTCTATTTCTGCTAGGACATTATGGGTCCTCCATAATTCATGGCAGTCCCTTTTACACAGTCTCTACCGTGGGAAAAATCGACATGCGGGATATGGAGACTTCTCAGATCAGACCGTTCACAGTCCTTAACATAATTATTTGCCGAGGGTTACAAGAGTACTGGTTTATGTGAATCAAACCATCCCTTGTTTGCTAAATTTGTAGAGTCCTACATTATTATATGGTTTCTGTATTTACCGTATGTTTTCTTGCAAAAATAAAGTATTGGAAAAAAAAACCTCTTTACCTAGTGTAGGCCTTAAGTCTTTATGTGACAAGAAAGACTTTGTGATTCGCCCCACCGATAAAGGCGGGGGCATAGTTCTACTCGACAAATCTGCATATATGGGTGAGATGTACAAAATCCTCAGTGATCTCAGCACATATAAAGAATTACCCATGAATCCCACAATCAAGTATAAGAAAGAGCTTACTGATCTTATCTCTAAGGGCTTTGACTCGTTAATTCTAAACCACAAAGAAAAAGATTTTGTCATTCCCATAGCACCTCATATACGTATCATCTACTACTTGCCGAAAATCCACAAAGATGCTGTACACCCTCCAGGTTGTCCCATCATTAGTGGGATCGATTCTGTCACATTTAGGATAGGCAAATATGTAGACCACTACCTACAACCAATCGTTCAAAAAATTCCTTCATATTTGAAAGATACTAAGCACGTCATTAACATACTCTCATCAATAAACATAGAAGGGGATTATATCATGGCCACTGCGGACGTAGCCTTCCTGTGCACCTGCATCGCCCATTCAAAAGGATTAGAAGCTGTAAGAATCTTTTTAGAAAGAAAGTACACTTTGGTTAGAATGCAGACCAATTTCATTATGGAAATATTAGACTTTGCCACTCAACACAATTATTTTTGGTTCATTGGATGTTTTTATCTGCAGGAGAAGGGAGTGGCAATGGGGGCTAACTTTGCCCCCAGCCTCGCAAATATTTTTATGGCCAAGTGGGAGGAGGATGTCGTCTATGCCATAGAGAGACCACAGTTAATACTGTGGGCAAGGTATATTGACGCCATCTTCCTCCTATGGAATGGGTCCTTGGAAGATTCTTTACATCGCTTAATGATAATGATAGAGACATCGTTCTGTCGTATGAATCAAGCTATAGTAAAATACACTTTCTTGATCTAGAGATCAAATTGACAGAACGCCGCTTTGAATTTAGTACTTATTTTAAGCCAACGGACCGCAATGGGTTCATAGACAGTTGCCACCATAAAACTTGACTGCGATCCATTCCAAAGAGTCAGTTTTTAGGCTTACGCAGAAACTGTACAGATATCGATACTTTTAAAGTGGAAGCCAGTATACTCAGAGATCGCTTTAAGGAAAAGGGATACAACATGCATGATGTTGATCTAGACTTCAAAAAAGCTTTAGAGGTAGACCAATCTTCTCTTCTGGCTGATAAACCCCGCCAGACTTCAAATTAAACATTTACATGGTCTTTCCTTACTTCGTACTCAGTACAGCACAAGCAAATTAAATCCATCTTTGAACAACATTGGGGAATCCTGAAAAACGATAAGGTTATAGGTCCGCTTATACCCGGAAGGGCAAAAGTGATTTACAAAGGGGCACCCTCACTCAACAGTCAGATTGCACCCACAATCATTAACTGTCAGAAATCATGAAACAGACTGAGACAGAAGTACAATCAAATCACACTTGTTTATTAATAAAAATAAAAAGGTAAATAGAAAAAAGCATAGTCAAGCAAGTCAGAGTCCAGTAGCAAGATCGGGTAGTCAGCCAGTCCAAAGTTCATTAACCAGATCGGGTAATCAGCCAGGCCAGAAGTCAGGGATCCAAGAAGAGCAACTGCAAGCAGGATAAGAAGCCAGGAGGGATGTCAGCAAACCAGTCTTGAAACAAACAGCAGGGGATGGTTCCTTGTGATGTGACCACACGAAGAATGGAAAAAATAAGCTGGAAGGCTTTAAATAGGCAGGTCAAACGAGCATCATCGGAACAGCTGGTAACTGTGGAAAGAGATGAGAGCTGGCAATTAGCCGACTGCTGAGCAACCAGCCCAGAGGAGGAAGGGCTAAGCCAGCCTTGACAGTACGCCCCCCCCTCAATAACCCCTCTCCCTCGGAGGGCCACCGGGCTTGAGGGAAACCATCTATGGAACTCACGGAGGAGGACAGGGGCATGTACGTCAGAGGATGAAACCCAGGAGTGTTCCTCCGGACCATACCCCTTCCAATGCACCAGGTACTGTATGCGCCCACGGAACCTACGGGAGTCGACAATGGATTGTACCTCATACTCCTCATGGTTCTCAACCTGAATAGGGTGAGGACATGGCACCAAGGTGGTAAATCGGTTACAGACCAATGGTTTCAATAAGGAGACATGAAACACATTTGAGATGTGCATACTAGGAGGAAGGTCTAACGCGTAAGCTACTGGGTTAATCCTGCGAAGGATACGGAAAGGCCCAATAAACCGAGGTGCAAACTTCAGTGAGGGAACACGAAGCCGGGGGTTGCGAGTTGACAGCCAGACCCTGTCCCCAACCTGGTAGGAAGGCGCAGGCAGGCGTCTGTACCTATCATTAGCATGACGCAAAGCCTCCTAGACTTGTACCCAAGTGGAAAGAAGACCATGGAGATGCTCCTCTAAAGCAGGAATACTCTGCGGAACAAATGAGTCAGGCAACATGGAAGGTTGGAAACCCTAATTCGCCACAAATGGAGACAATCGGGAGGCAGAATTCAAGGCACTGTTGTGAGCAAACTCTGCCCAAGGTAATAGGTCAGACCAGTTGTTATGATGGTCCGAAATATAGCAATGTAGGAATTGTTCCAAGGACTGATTGGCTTGTTCTTTGGCCCCATTAGACTGCGGGTGATACGCAGAAGAGAACGCAAGCTGGATTCCCAACTGTGCACAAAAGGCTCGCCAGAGCCGGTAGACAAACTGACTGCCCCTATCCGAGAAAATCACCTTAGGTAGCCCATGTAAGCGAAAGATTTTCCAAGCAAAAATGGAAGCCAGTTCCTTAGAGGTGGGCAACTTCTTAAGTGGAATACAATGACACATCTTTGAGAACCGGTCAACCACCATAAGGATAACAGTGTTGCCTTGGGAGTTGGGCAATTTCACAATGAAATCCATAGACAGGTGAGTCCAGGGCCTCTCTCCATTGGGTATGGGTTGTAGGAGGCCCACTGGAAGGGGTTACTCTGAGCACACACGGGACAGGCAGCTACGAAGGCAGTAACATCAGCCCGTAGACTAGGCCACCAGAATTGTTGGGAGATGGCCCAAATGAGTTGATTCTTCCCAGGATGGCCAGCTGCCTTGGGAGAATGGTAAGTCTGGAGCATTGCAGTACGGAGACTCTCTGGGACAAAGCAGCGGTCACAAGGTTTATCAGGAGGAGCTTGGACCTGAACAGCTAGAATTTTGTCACCCAAAGGAGAAGTAAGACTGGTGCGAACTGTAGCCAAGATACGATCAGGAGGAATCGTAGGAACCAGAACCGACTCCGACTTGGAAGTGGAGAAAAATTGTCGTGACAAGGCATCAGCCCTTACATTCTTAGTACCGAGCAAGAATGAGACAATGTAATTAAAGCTCGACAAGAAAAGAGCCCATTGCGCCCTTCTGGGGTAGAGATGCTTAGCCTCAGACAAGAATGTAAAATTCTTATGGTCAGTAAGAATAAGAACGGGCACAGTGGTACCTTCAAGGAGATGTCTCCATTCTTTCAGCTCTCTGTCACCAATCTCATAATTGCACTCAGCAGGTGACAATTTCTTGGAAAAGTAGCCACACGGATGCATAGCGCTCTCAGAGTTAGGACATTGAGACAGAAGGGCACCAACTCCAGTCCCAGAAGCATCAACTTCTAGGATAAAAGGCAACGTAGGATCAGGATATGCCAACACAGGAGCAGAAACAAAGGCAGCCTTGAGAGTCTCAAAGGCCTTAATGGACTCCGGAGACCAACTCTGTGGGTTACCGTCCTTTCTGGTCATATCAGTCAGAGGCTTGACCAGAGACGAGAAGTTACGAATAAACTTCCAATAGTAGTTGGCAAAGCCCAGGAAACGCTGCAGAGGACGTAAACCCATGAGTCGAGGCCACTGTAGCACTGCCGACCGTTTCTCTGGGTCCATCGAAAAACCAGAAGTGGAAATGACATAACCCAGGAATGTAACCTGTTCATGATGGAACTCGCACTTCTCCAGTTTACAATAGAGATTGTTCTCTCTTAGTTTCTGAAGTACACGACAGACATCTGTGTGGTGGCTCTCCAGGGACTTGGAAAATATGAGGATATCATTGAGATAAACCACCACACACAATTTCAACAAATCTCGGAGGATATCGTTAATAAATTCCTGGAAAACTGCCGGGGAATTACAAAGGCCAAAAGGCATTACCAGGTGTTCATAATGACCTGTTCTGGTATTAAACGCAGTTTTCCACTCGTTTTCCTCCTTAATGCACATGAGATGTTTCTGCAGCTCAAGATAGGCCCAGATTTTGGCCCCTCTTTATGGTGGCTGTCACGCTTTTGGGTCTCAGATGACCATGTCTCCCTGTCAATGACTTCTGAAATACCTGATTTCTGGCTGAGAGCCAAGGAAAAGGCGGCACCTGCAGTAGTTTGGGATGCCTTCAAGCCCCATACCCGTAGCCAGTATCAATTAGCTTTAGCCAAAGTGAGGAGGGAGTCATCCCTGGCCCTTGAAGAGGCTGAGGACAGAACACAGGAGTTGGAGGCCCAGTATGTGAATACTGCGAATCGGGATGTATATGGGGACTTACAAGTGCTCTATAAAGAACTAGCCATCCGGGCTACATACTGCCAGAAAATTCTTCTATCCCAATCTCAAATAATTTTTGAGCAGGGCGAAAGAACGAGTAGATTGCTGGCCTGGCTTGCTAAAGAGCATATGATTGCATATGATTGCTCATATTGCTCTTAATAGGGATATAGATAATGACTCAATGCACTCTCAGCCAGATTTAGAACTAATGGGATCCTGTTGCCACCCTTCACTCTCAGCCAGGGTACCAGACAGGGATGCCCACTGTCCCCTGGCGTATTTGCACTGGTGATGGAGCCCCTGGCTATCCTGATCCGAGCATTCCCATGGATCCCTGGCATCCAGATCGGTCCCTTAAGGGAAACTATTTCCCTGTATGTGGAAAATGCCCTCTTATACCTACCTGATGTCTTGGAATCCCTCCACGTGGCTCTAGACATGATAGACCGCTTTGGGGTTTTCTCAGGCATCAAAATGAATTGGTCTAAGTTCCTCCTGTTCTCCCTATCCCGTGTGCCTCCACACCCTCCCTGGGTTGGATCCCCACTCTCTTGGGTCTCTAAAATTTCGCTATTTGGGAATTGAGGTGCAGACTAATCTTCCATCCTATCTAGACGATAACATATACCCAGTGTTACATCAATTAACTCTTAGGTGCCAGGCTTGGAAGTCACTACCCCTCTCCCTTGTAGGCAGAATCAACCTCATAAAGATGACCTTTCTCCCCAAATTTCTATATGTGTTTAGGAATAACCCGGTCCCTATCCCTAATGCCTTTTTGTCAAACTAGACTAGATTATTAGCAACTTCATTTGGGTGGACTGTACTCGTAGAATAGCCAAATTCACCCTACAGATGCCTAGGGGGTTTGTCCCTACCCTGCTTTCATCAATATTACTAGGCGGCAGGCTTGGTGACAGTTTGCTGGTGGTTTGTGCAGGTGAATATGAACCCTGTGGTCAATTTGGAGGCAGCCATACAGGGGTCTTATGAGGCACTAACCAACCTGGTGTTTAGGGGAGTGAAGATGCATGACACCATGACTATACCAATGTCAACCACAGTTAAAGTGTGGGATCAGATGACAAAATTCATATGTTCCTCGCAGGTAGTCTCACCCCATGCCCCACTCACACCTCAGCTCAATCACTGATCCCTGCGTGTGGGCTAGATTTGGCATCACTAAGCTACAGCATTTAATGCTGGATGGTAATCTACTATCGTACGATACCCTGAAGGCCACATTCCATCTACCCTCCTGGATGTTCTTCAGATACCTCCAGCTTCATCACGCAATTCAATCACAATTTCCACAGGCCCTGAATGTTTCCTCCCACATTGTAGAGTCCTTTTTGACATCTCACAATGCAGATAGCATTCTCTCATCCCTATACCTCCATAATCTCCTCCAGGGATACCAATAAAAACACACAACTCTTTGACTGCTGACAGGACGATATACCTACCCTTGACTCAGAAGATTGGGATGAAGGGGTCCAACAATACATCCCACTGATGATCTCTGCTAGGGACAGATGCATTAAAAAAAAAATTCTACATAAAGATTACTATACCCCTCAGAGACTTGCTAGGATCTACCCTACACAATTAGACCGCTGCCCCAAATGCAGCGACATTGAGTGACATAGGGACCTTCATCCATGTGTTCTGGACTTGTCCTCTAAAACAGGAATTCTGGAAAGGAGTGGTAGAAGAGATTAATGATATTGAAGGACTCCATGTGGCTGTCGATCCTAGGGTTCTCCTATTTGGTATCTGTGATTTGTGGGTCTGTGATGACCTAAAAAATTTGACAAGATTTAGCGGGCCTGAGTGAAAGCGAGACCAAGCACCAACTAGGGCTCTCTCAAGATGGGAACTGGGAGGCAAAGCTCAGATGCAAAGTCTTCCTCTGACTAGGATGTTTAAGATTCTGGCTTCTTCTCTCCCTGCCCCCGCCCCATACCCCCCTCTTACCCTCCCCTAGACTAGTACAAAAATAGCGGTATATCAGTGTACACAGTGTGAATATCCAGTAATAATTATGTGAGGAAGATTGAGTACAAATGAACACCAACAGGACTTCATAATGTACGTGTCAAACCTACATTCAACATTTAGTTTAAAGATAAGTGACCTGCTGCAGTACCAAGTAGCAATGGCATGCTTCCATCCCGGGTACATTATGTAAAAAGAAAAGGGGAACAAGTGGGACTTTAAACGAAGCATGTCAATTGAAAATAACAATGTATGAACACATGTGAATAAAATGATTTAGATTTAATTTATAATCAATAGCCACTAGGGGTTGTCCAAGATCGGAATGCATACAATAGTAGTACAGTAATATAAATATGGATATACACTCAATGTATTTTCATAATAGTAATCAGAGAATCTAGAAGTATAGACAAATCAATGGACATACATGGATGCAGTTCATAACAGAAATGCATAAATCAAAAATCATAAAATCACATGAACGAGTGCAAACTCAATAAGACAAAAGTTGATATTATCAAGGATTAAAATAAGCTTAGGTAGGCATCCTTAGTTTGAGAACCCGACGCGTTTCTTGGCTTCTTGACAGTCATCAGGGGTGGGATGCATGTTTTTACTAAAAAAGCAAATAAATATGACAAATGTTAATATAGGCGGAACCTCAGTTAAATAGAGAAAGTATCAAATTGGTCCACTTGATTGATAAAGTGACTTACAAAATAGCCCAAAGATTGGGCAGAACTTCCAGCAATGGGAACTGTTAGAGCTGGGATAAAACCGTCTCATCCGGGGTTGAGGCAGGGTTCAGACCATCCCCCAACAATGTCAGGGGGCAGGCCAGGGGGAACCGAAACAGACATCCTCAACACAGGTCCACTAGGTACTAAATGTATATGTGTGTTACCCAAATCTGCGAAAGAGAAAAAAGAAAAGAAAAGAAGAAAAGTGTGATGGGTCACAAAAAAAATAAAAAAAACCAAAAAAAAAAAAAAAAAAACCAAAAGCAGGACACTGAGTGTTGGATTGAACGTGTTGAATGAATATAGCTGATTGCTGAAAAGTGTGTGTGAATGAGATATACATGAATGATTGGGAAATAGGAGAAGACTAAATGTGTGTTAAATAGGTGGGAATGGATGATGGGGAAAACGGAAAATTCCTATCAAAATACTTACCGTAATTTTCCTTTCCTGATGGACTCCATGGCAGCAACGTGTGGGTTAAGTCCCGCCTCCACTACCCTATAGGACACCACTCCCATAAATCTTTGCTCCCTGCCCATGGCCGTGTTCGGTAACTAGCCTACTCCAGCCATTTTGGGAGGGAACTCCTGCTGCCATGGAGTCCATCAGGAAAGGAAAATTACGGTAAGTATTTTGATAGGAATTTTCCGTTTTCCTGACAGACTCCATGGCAGCAACGTGTGGGAAATAACTCGCCAAACACACTCGGGAGGGCAAAATGCTGAACAAAAATGTATGTAACACTGTCAACCGACAGCACCTTTAAACCAAAATCAATGGAAGATAAACTGGTAGGTTCGACACAGTGAGCCATGAATAGATGACCAAGAGGCAGCCTTGCAGATAAACTCAGGAGCCACATGACGTGAAGCTGCCCAAGAAGTAGAGAGACTTCTCGTGGAATGTGCCGTAACCGCCTCAGGAGGAGCCAAGCCCTTCTCTTTAAAAGCCCACTGGATCGCCTGAACCACCCACGTGGCGATGGATCTGACCAAAGCCCAAAGGCCTTTGTTTTTACAGTGAAAAAGAACAAAAAGATAATCTGATTGCCGGAAAGAAGCTGTTGCCTCCAAGTATCGTTTCAGAATAATTCCCATGTCGAGAGGATGAAGATCCTGACTCCCAGCCGAATTAAAGGTAGGAAGAGTAATATCCTGAATTTCGTGGAAGACTGAGGTAACCTATGGATTCGACCCCAGTATTGGCACTAGGACCACTCTGTCAGGAAAAAATGTGAGGAAAGGATCCTTTGATCCTAAAGACTGAAACTCAGAGACTCCTTTTGCTGAAGATATGGCTACCAAAAAAAGATGTCATTAGGGACAATTCTTTGATTGAAAGTGTTCAGTCCAGTTGTGAAAAGAAGACGAGAACCAGCGGTAAATCCACTTGGGGAATCTAGGTTTCCTCTGTGGTCTAAGTCTAATTGCTCCTTTAAAGAATTGCTGAACCAAGGGATGTTT
Source organism: Lithobates pipiens (assembly GCF_037356315.1). NCBI lineage: Eukaryota > Metazoa > Chordata > Amphibia > Anura > Ranidae > Lithobates > Lithobates pipiens. The sequence continues at coordinate 421,663,205 of NW_027507748.1, forward strand.
AGCCCAGGATACTCCAGAGACTTGTACGCGAAGAGCGCTGACAGATAGGGGAATGTCTAGTCTGGACTGTAAGAGAGTCAAAACATCCTGAACCGTCAGATTACCATTAGAGCAAGACTTGGAAGACAAGTGACTTGTGAATCTAGACCAAATCCTCTCATACACCTGGTTGGTACTTTTCCTCCTTGCACTCATGAGAGTAGAAAAGGCCTCCTTGGGACAACCCAGAGCCTCTAATCTTCCCCTCTCAAAAACCAGACCCTCAGACATAGATGGGCCGGACAGGGATGGAGCTTCGAGCCCTGGGATAGAAGATCGGGTCTGAGAGGTAAGGGAATCGGATCTCTGACGCTGAGGAGCATTAGAAGCGAAAACCATGGCCTGTTGGGCCAAAGAGGTATTACAGCTATCACCTCTACTGCTTCTGATTTGAGTCTCCGCAGGAACTGTAGAATAATAGGAATCGGAGGAAAGGCGTAAGCTTTGTTGAACCGCCATCGATCCGTCAGTGCATCCACTCCGTAAGCCTGAGGATCCCGAAACCTGGAATAATACCTTGCCAGTTTCTTGTTGCAAGGAGAGGCACATAGGTCAACCTCTGGGGAGAAACATAACGTTAGAATCCGCCTGAAAACTTCCTCGTGAAGAGACCATTCGTTGTTGTCCAGATTGACTCAAGACAGGAAGTCCGCTTGGACGTTCTGCGTTCCTGGAACATAAGTTGCTGTAATGCTGACCAGGTTCTTCTGAGCCCAAGACATGATTGGCTCTACCCCCTGAAGAAGGGACAGACTCCGAGTACCTCCTTGTCACCCTATATATGCCACTGCTGTTGTGTTGTCTAGTCCGAGAAGAACCGAAGTTCCTGAGATCAGATGACGAAAGGCTAGGAGCGCCCAGAAGGCTGTCTTTAATTCTAGAATATTCGACACCATCCCCCTGGAAGGGAAGTCCCAGGTGCCTTGTGCTACTTCCGTCAAACAGTGGGCGCCCCAGCCCCTGTTGCTGGCATCCAAAGTTATTGATATCCATGAGATGGGGAGAATGGAATGACAACTGAATAGATTCTCCTTCCGAAGCCACCAGGGCAGAGAGATTCTCATTGAAGATGTGATCCGGATAAGTTGAGTCTTGTCGCCTAACCATTGGTGAAGAAACCCTTTTTAGAATGGTCTCATCTTCCATTGGGCCCACTTCGCCATTGGAATGGTGGCCACCATAGTGCCAATAATTCTCAGGCACTGAAGAGCCGGGAGATGGGAGGCTGAGAGGGCCGGACGAATTCTGTCCCGAATTACCGCTACTTTCTCTTCGGGTAATGAGATGGAGCCCTTCACTGTGTTGAAGAGTGCGCCTAGGAACACAAGAGACTGGGAAGGAATTAACTGACTCTTTTCTAGATTCAGGATCCAACCGAATTCTTGAAGAGTGGAAATAACCTGATCCTTGTGCAATAACAGACGGTCTCTGTCCTGGACTAGCAGCAGAAGATCGACCAAATAGTGGTGAAGACGAATCCCCTTGGATCTCAATAGAGCCACTACGGCCAACAACACCTTTGAAAGACTCGGGGGGATGTTGAAAGCCCGAACGGGAGACATACGAACTGAAGATGTGGTTTTCCTACTGAAAATCGCAGAAACTGCTGAAAATCTTCTGCCACAGAGACATGAAAGTAAGCGTCCTAGGTCCTTGAAAAAGGACGGTTTATTGAAAACATCCAGACGCCTGACTGTTGTATTGTTGACAAGGTTTCTATCTTGAACCTTTTCCTTTTTGATAAAATGATTCAGATGTGTAAGGTCTATGACTGGCCTCCAAGAACCGTTTTTCTTTTGGACCATAAAAAGAGGAGAATAAATTCCTCTCCCTCGTTGATCATCTGGCACGGGAACGGCAGCGCCTTGAGCCAGTAAAGATTTCACGTAGGCCAACAGGATCTGCCTTTTTTTCTTCTGAGGTCGGAAGGAAGGTGGGAACATACTTTAGTCCTGGGGACCTGCTAAAGGTCCAAGAATGACCTGAAGAGACCGTTCTGACGGTTCAGAAGTCCTGGACTGAGGCTGCCCAGACATGCCGAAAAAGTAGAAGATGAGCCCCCACCTGGTCTATCTGAGCGGGCCCAATCTCAAAAAGATTTGCTTGGTTCCCTCTCTCCTGTCGCACTGCTCTTGGCGGATTTCTTGAAAGGAGGACTGCCTTGACTTCCATGACCTGGAATATTTTTGACCCGGTCTATAGCTACGGGCCTCCCTGGCCTGCTCTTGATATTGCTTTATAGGAAAAAATCTCGTCTGGCTTTCTAAACGTCTATCCTGAGGGAGAAACCCCGACTTCCCACCAGAGGCCCGGGTTATGGCATTATCCGACTCATTCCCAAAAAGGGAAGAACCCTCGAAAGGGATATGGCACTACACCTGTTTAGATGCTGGATCAGCCAGCCAGGGACGGAGCCCAAGAGCCCGTTTGGCGGTTACAGCTGAAAGCATAACCCGAGACACCAAGCGGATGATGTCAATCGAAGCCTGCCCCAGAAAAGCCGATACAAGCCGTAACTCCTGGATAGGAGAGTTTTGCGACTTCATCCGAAATGTTTCTGAGGGTATCATCCACCCTGTCCGTCCAGACTTCCATGGCCTTGGACATTGCCGCTAAAGCCAATGCTGGCTTGCATGCCAAACCAGCAGTGAGGTAGACTCTTTTTAAATCGGAATCAATCCGCCTATCTAAGGCATCCTTAAATGAAACTGTATCTTCCAATGGAAGGGTTACATGTTTTACTAGTCTCATCACTGCTGCATCCACGAGAGGAGCTGAAACCAGATACTTGACCTCATCCTCCTTAAAGGGATATAACCTTAGGACTTTTGAGAGCATACTATTCTTTTTCTCAACTTTTAGTCCATTCATCCGTGATGACCTCACCAAGTTCAGACAGGAATGGAAAGTTAAGACGCTCCCTTTTAAGATGCTTAAAATACTTCCTTTGTTTGGAAGGATTAGCCAAGTTCACAGCCTCTCTGATAGCCTTCACCAAGGGGGAAAGTAAGGCAAAGTCAAACCCCACACAGGTACTATCTTCCTCAGAAGCTCCTGAGCATGCGACTCCCTGACTGGAGACTGAGGTGACTTCTGACTGAGGCACAGGAGCCTGACTGGCACCGATCCCCTTGAGGGATTCTTCACCACATTTTCCACAAGGGACCTTAGATGCTGGTCCGTACCCCCTCTCTCACTAGAGGCTTTGGAAAAGCAGAGGTCACACAGGGATTTCCCAGTAAGAACTTGCGATCTGCATCCCCAGCAAGTATTAATAACTGAACGGCAGGATGAGCCTTGGAGGAGCGAGATCGATCCTCGCTACGGCGCCCAGATCTTGAGGGTGAGCCGTGATGTTTAGACTTAGAATATGAATGCCAGTGGTAAGACTTAGAAGAATTGCTTCCTCTATGCGTTGAGCTGCGTTGCTGTTCTGATCTAGATGGGCTAAGACAGAGATAGAAGAGACATACAGATAAGGAAAGAAAACACACTGACTAATACCGGACCACTCCCCCCCCCTTACTTCCTCCCCAGACAGTACCTATTATGAGAGGGCTGGCCACATACCGGCGGAGGTGAGTCCATATCTCTAGGGGTTTCCATAAATGCTGCAAAGACATATAAGTAAGGCTGAGGGAATCAAACACACACACGCCCACCCCCTTCTCCCAGAAGGCCACCTACCTCCACAGCAGAAAACCTGGACAAGGGGAAGTCACGAAATAACCTGCAAGCATTCCCAAAGCCTGCAGGCTATTTTCTAAGTTTAAATAAAGCGCCTTAATGACGTCATCACCGCGACCTGTGTACCGCTACAGCGCATGCGCGAATAGCGTCATCCCGCCGCCACCGCGCCCGCGCGAACCAAGCCTCGGTCCTGTGCCGTACGCGCGCATGCGCAGAACGAACGTACCGACGAAGACCCGGAAGTGAGCGCCGGTCTGGAACGCAGGCTAATCCGACCGTCATGCCTATACCCACATACACAGACATAGAAAACGAACGGAAAATGAAGGAGAAACGGCAAAAAAAAACAAACACAAACTGCTGCCATGGAAAAGAGGAACAATCTTACCGCTCCCACACGATCGTCTCCAGGCCGAAGGTAAGCACCATACATACCGGACTTCTCAGGGCAAAATAGGTCGCCTGCTATTTAGCTGGGCTATCCGACCAAATGCGCAGCCTGCCTGCCAGTGGCTAGGTTTCTGGCTTCCTCCAGCGCTTATATCCAATGCCCACTCCATACCCCGCTAGTAGCTAGGGCTTAGCGGAGTCATGCGACAATTCCATCCAGTCGCAATTCGGCCAAACCAACAATGGAACCGTGTGGGAGCAATCTTCAGGTAGAAAGACCATAACGTCTGGTCCTACGGAGGAGGACAAAAAAAGAACACGGCCATGGGCAGGGAGCAAAGATTTATGGGAGTGGTGTCCTATAGGGTAGTGGAGGCGGGACTTAACCCACACGTTGCTGCCATGGAGTCTGTCAGGAAATACAAAATCATCCAATTCAAATGTGTAAAAAAGTCTGTGCAGTGCTCTGAATGAAACAATGTATGTGCAAAAAGGAGAGAGGAAAAACGAAACAAAAACAAAACAAAAAAAAAAACATGCATAAAACTATTACCCATATGTAGAGTTAAGGAGTGATCTCTTCCTAGTGGAGCACAGTGGAGGAGTGAACTGTCTGTCTGTCCCAGCTCATATACCCCAGGCCCTGGGCGGATCCCCGCCAGCGTCATGCATGATGTCTTTTGCAGCTGTGAAAAGATGAGGGAACACTCACAGCTGAGGATAATCCATACCTCAGTGGGTGCCCCTCCATCTTAGCTGCAGCATCAGGTGGAAAGACAAAAAGAAAAAAAGAAAAAGAAAAAAAAAAAAAAAACACAAAAACAAACAATAGACTCCCACCTTGCAGTGTCTATTGACACCACTCGAGGGGCCCCTTTATGCATGGCGCCGATGCGCTGAGATCGAACCCCACCACCCCCTGTGATCCACAAAGGGAGGTAGGGAGGGAGCTGAGCGCATCGCAACCCCGAAAAAATGACTGCTGACCCATCACACTTTTCTTCTTTTCTTTTCTTTTTTCTCTTTCGCAGATTCGGGTAACACACATATACATTTAGTACCTAGTGGACCTGTGTTGAGGATGTCTGTTTCGGTTCCCCCTGGCCTGCCCCCTGACATTGTTGGGGGATGGTCTGAACCCTGCCTCAACCCCGGATGAGACGGTTTTATCCCAGCTCTAACAGTTCCCATTGCTGGAAGTTCTGCCCAATCTTTGGGCTATTTTGTAAGTCACTTTATCAATCAAGTGGACCAATTTGATACTTTCTCTATTTAACTGAGGTTCCGCCTATATTAACATTTGTCATATTTATTTGCTTTTTTAGTAAAAACATGCATCCCACCCCTGATGACTGTCAAGAAGCCAAGAAACGCGTCGGGTTCTCAAACTAAGGATGCCTACCTAAGCTTATTTTAATCCTTGATAATATCAACTTTTGTCTTATTGAGTTTGCACTCGTTCATGTGATTTTATGATTTTTGATTTATGCATTTCTGTTATGAACTGCATCCATGTATGTCCATTGATTTGTCTATACTTCTAGATTCTCTGATTACTATTATGAAAATACATTGAGTGTATATCCATATTTATATTACTGTACTACTATTGTATGCATTCCGATCTTGGACAACCCCTAGTGGCTATTGATTATAAATTAAATCTAAATCATTTTATTCACATGTGTTCATACATTGTTATTTTCAATTGACATGCTTCGTTTAAAGTCCCACTTGTTCCCCTTTTCTTTTTACATAATGTACCCGGGATGGAAGCATGCCATTGCTACTTGGTACTGTGCAGCAGGTCACTTATCTTTAAACTATATAATTTGGGTGGAAGACACCTGCTCCTTTGGTGACCATGCTGCACAATTACTCATTATCCTTATCCTTAGTTAATATTCGTCTGTATGTATATCCCTATTCATTTATAATCCCAGTTTCGGGTTTATAAACCAGCGGTTTGAAATTATTTATATATGTGTTTCCATCAGTTATTGAGAACTTTTTTAATATTATTTTTTCCAGTTTTGTTTTTCCTGGAATTTATTTATCAATCAATTGAACATATGGGCTGTTTTTGCTGGGTATGTTGCAGTCATTTTTTCGGGGTTGCGATGCGCTCAGCTCCCTCCCTACCTCCCTTTGTGGATCACAGGGGGTGTTGGGGTTCGATCTCAGCGCATCGGCGCCATGCATAAAGGGGCCCCTCGAGTGGTGTCAGACACTGCAAGGTGGGAGTCTATTGTTTGTTTTTGTGTTTTTTTTTTTTTCTTTTTCTTTTTTTCTTTTTGTCTTTCCACCTGATGCTGCAGCTAAGATGGAGGGGCACCCACTGAGGTATGGATTATCCTCAGCTGTGAGTGTTCCCTCATCTCTTCACAGCTGCAAAAGACATCATGCATGACGCTGGCGGGGATCCGCCCAGGGCCTGGGGTATATGAGCTGGGACAGACAGACAGTTCACTCCTCCACTGTGCTCCACTAGGAAGAGATCACTCCTTAACTCTACATATGGGTAATAGTTTTATGCATGTTTTTTTTTTTTTTGTTTCGTTTTTCCTCTCTCCTTTTTGCACATACATTGTTTCATTCAGAGCACTGCACAGACTTTTTTACACATTTGAATTGGATGATTTTGTATTTCCCCATCATCCATTCCCACCTATTTAACACACATTTAGTCTTCTCCTATTTCCCAATTAGTGATGGCCGAACGGTTCGCCCGGCGGTCGTTTCGCGGCGAATTTCCGACTTTCGCCGTCCGCGGGTTCGAACGCCTTTTTCCGTCGTTCGCCCCGGCGGACTTACGTGTTTAATGTATACAAGAACTTTAACCTTTCGTGACACGTTTATCATGTGTTACAGGACAACCAATTGAGACATGACAGCTCATGGACACTTGGACATTCCCCCTAACCTATAAATACACCCGATCCGGTGGCCATTTTACATTCTTTCTTCTGTCACTGTAGGGAAAGGATCCTGTGTGGAGTAGGGACAGAGAAAACGCTAGCTATTTGGTACACAAAAGTTCTTTTCAGGACTGGTATAGGTGTTAGGTCAGCAGCCTGAGTTTCTTTTGTCAGTTTAGATAAAGGGACAGAGCGCTGTATGCTGCTATTTTAGGGACAGCTCAGCCAGATTAGTCTTTCTTCATCATCATCATCATCATCATCATTAGCTGTTACTATCAGGTCCACAAAAGAGCTGTTCCAGCTAATCGTTCCAGCCTACTCTTTTTTGCCAATTTGTATAGGGACAGGCAGGAAGCAGTGTGTCAGGCAGTGAGGATAATTTTAAAGACTTGCTGTTACTATTAGTTCCACAAAGGTTCTTTTCAGGACTGGTATCAGTGGTACGGTAATAGGCTTGTACACGTATAATATTCTTTCTTCCAAATATAGAAAGAATATTATACTTGACTGCTGCCCTTCTGCTGCAGTCTGCTAATCATTCACAACTCACTTGTTCCACAAAGCTCTTTATCAGGACTGGTAACTTGGTCTGTCTAGGGTGCTACGGTACATAGGCTTGGGTGCGGTACAGTCTGCTGTTCTGTAAGGACCGCTATCGGTCCACAATACATAGGGTTGCCGTGCACTACTGCTGACCGCTGCCCTATACTGCAGCAGTCCTTCATTGGTATAGGGACTGACGTACAGTCTGCTAATCACTAACACACAACCTGCTTGGTCCACAAAAGTTCTTATAAGGACTGGTAACTTGGTATAGGGTGCTACGGTACATAGGCCTGAGTGCGTTACAGTCTGCTGTTCTGTAAGGACCGCTATCGGTCCACAATACATAGGGTTGCCGTGCACTACTGCTGACCGCTGCCCTATACTGCAGCAGTCCTTCAGCGGTATAGGGACTGACGTACAGTCTGCTAAACACTAATACACAACCTGCTTGGTCCACAAAAGTTCTTATAAGGACTGGTAACTTGGTATAGGGTGCTACGGTACATAGGCTTGAGTGCGGTACAGTCTGCTGTTCTGTAAGGACCGCTATAGGTCCACAATAGATAGGGTTGACGTGCACCACTGCTGACCGCTCACCTATACTGCAGCAGTCCTTCAGCGGTATAGGGACTGACGCACAGTCTGCTAAACACTAACACACAACCTGCTTGGTCCACAAAAGTTTTTATAAGGACTGGTAACTTGGTATAGGGTGCTACGGTACATAGGCCTGAGTGCGTTACAGTCTGCTGTTCTGTAAGGACCGCTATCGGTCCACAATACATAGGGTTGCCGTGCACTACTGCTGACCGCTGCCCTATACTGCAGCAGTCCTTCATTGGTATAGGGACTGACGTACAGTCTGCTAATCACTAACACACAACCTGCTTGGTCCACAAAAGTTCTTATAAGGACTGGTAACTTGGTATAGGGTGCTACGGTACATAGGCCTGAGTGCGTTACAGTCTGCTGTTCTGTAAGGACCGCTATCGGTCCACAATACATAGGGTTGACGTGCACCACTGCTGACCGCTGCCCTATACTGCAGCAGTCCTTCAGCGGTATAGGGACTGACGTACAGTCTGCTAAACACTAATACACAACCTGCTTGGTCCACAAAAGTTCTTATAAGGACTGGTAACTTGGTATAGGGTGCTACGGTACATAGGCTTGAGTGCGGTACAGTCTGCTGTTCTGTAAGGACCGCTATCGGTCCACAATACATAGGGTTGCCGTGCACTACTGCTGACCGCTGCCCTATACTGCAGCAGTCCTTCATTGGTATAGGGACTGACGTACAGTCTGCTAATCACTAACACACAACCTGCTTGTTCCACAAAAGTTCTTATAAGGACTGGTAACTTGGTATAGGGTGCTACGGTACATAGGCTTGAGTGCGGTACAGTCTGCTGTTCTGTAAGGACCGCTATCGGTCCACAATAGATAGGGTTGACGTGCACCACTGCTGACCGCTGCCCTATACTGCAGCAGTCCTTCAGCGGTATAGGGACTGACGTACAGTCTGCTAAACACTAATACACAACCTGCTTGGTCCACAAAAGTTCTTATAAGGACTGGTAACTTGGTATAGGGTGCTACGGTACATAGGCTTGAGTGCGGTACAGTCTGCTGTTCTGTAAGGACCGCTATCGGTCCACAATAGATAGGGTTGACGTGCACCACTGCTGACCGCTGCCCTATACTGCAGCAGTCCTTCAGCGGTATAGGGACTGACGTACAGTCTGCTAAACACTAATACACAACCTGCTTGGTCCACAAAAGTTCTTATAAGGACTGGTAACTTGGTATAGGGTGCTACGGTACATAGGCTTGAGTGCGGTACAGTCTGCTGTTCTGTAAGGACCGCTATAGGTCCACAATAGATAGGGTTGACGTGCACCACTGCTGACCGCTCACCTATACTGCAGCAGTCCTTCAGCGGTATAGGGACTAAGAGTTTTGTCACAGGGTCATTTAAAAAATGACATGCAGAGGAAGAGGCAGGCCCTTCCGCAGGGGTGGTAGGGGTAGGGCAGGAGCAACAGGCTTGAGCCAAAGTGGGAAGTTGCAGAAGGTGCGTTCAATTACTTTAAAGGATGCACCAGACTTGGTTGAGTGGCTCGCTCAGCCTTACTCTTCTGCACCCTCCTCATCCTCTCGATCTGCACCCTCTTCTTCACTCTCTGCTATGTGCACCCCCAAAGACACTACCACCAACAACACGACCACCACCACCACCACCACATACCTTCCGCTTGAGTCACTGGAATTATTTTCCGATCCATATCAAGAGGACATTTCTGATGCGCAGCCACTCTTGGTATTGGATCAGGAAGAGGAGGTAGCAACAAGCGCTACTCAGCAGTCTGACGCCAGTACCCAGATCAGCCCAAGGAGGAGGTTGGTCCCCGGTGTTGCTGCCTACTCTACTTATAGCGGTGGGGAAGGTGACGTTGATGATGACGTGTCTAGTGATGTCACGTGGGTGCCCACAAGAGAGGAAGAGGAGGGGAGTTCAGAGGGAGATATGGACCAGCAGATAGGGAGGAGAAGCAGCAATGACTTACATTGCACAGCAGGGACAAAGCAGACTGCAAATGTATCAGGAGCGAGTCATCGACCATGTACGGTCACATCTGGCGCTCCCAGGACACCGGCACATGGCTCCGCAGTGTGGGCTTTTTTTAACGTGTCCGCTGCTGACAATAGCGTTGCCATCTGCAATCTTTGCAGTCAACGCGTTAGTCGCGGTAAGCCCAATACTCACCTAGGGACGACCGCCTTAAGAAGGCACATGAGCAGCCATCACCGAGCCCAGTGGGAGCAACGGAACACACAAAGCCACACTGCAGGCTCTCACCGTCCAGCCTCGTCTTCTACTTCTCCTTCTCCTCTCTCCTCACAATTGTCCTCCACTCCACCTTCCATCACGCCAAGCTCACATTTTTCTGCAAAAAGGCAGGCTTCCGTGGGCCTAATGTTTGAGCGTAAAAAAATGATGACGCCGGATAACCCTCTTGCCCAACGGTTGGCGGCTGGCTTGTCAGAACTCATAGCCCGCCAACTACTGCCATATAAACTGGTGGACTCGGAGGCCTTTCGCAAATTTGTGGCCATTGGAACACCACAATGGAAGGTCCCAGGAAGGAAGTATTTCTCAGAGAAGGGCATCCCAGAGCTATATGGCCATGTTCAGCGGCAAGTGAATGTATCTCTGGCACACAGTGTCGGTGCCAAGATACATCTGACCACAGACACGTGGTCTAGCAAACACGGGCAGGGAAGGTATATCAGTTTTACTGCCCACTGGGTGAACCTTCTGACGGCCGTCAAGCATGTAACCCGTGGCACCCGTGTAGATTTGGTTTTACCGCCACGGATTGCATGCAGGCCTGACTCTTCTTCTCCTCCTCCTACTCCATCCTCCTCCCTCTCCTCCTCAGCTGCCTCCTCCTTTTCCGCTGCTAGCGTCTCTTCCACTGCACCGCCCAAGCTCCCCAGAACCTATTCCACATGCCAGGTGAGACGTTGCCATGCCGTGCTGCGTCTGTTGTGCCTGGAAGCAAAGAGCCACACTGGCCCGGCACTCCTTTCAGCTTTGCGTTCACAGGCAGATGAGTGGCTAACACCGCTCAATTTGACAGTTGGTAAAGTGGTGTGTGACAACGGTGCCAATCTGCTTAGCGCATTGAAACAGGGCAAAATCACGCACGTGCCGTGCATGGCACACGTCTTAAACTTGGTCGTGCAGCGATTCCTTGTCAAATACCCTGGGGTCCAGGACATCTTGCGGCAGGCAAGGAAAATCTCGGCCCATTTCAGAAGATCTTACACGGCCATGGCTCGCCTTGCTGACATTCAGCGGCGACACCATCTGCCGGTCAGACGTCTTATTTGCGATTGCCCGACGCGATGGAACTCAACCTTCTATATGCTTGATAGGCTGCTCCAGCAGAAACGTGCAGTTAACGTCTACCTGTATGAACTCTGCGAAAGAAACGGTTCTGGGGAGCTGGGTTTTTTTTCACCGCGCCAGTGGCTGCTCATGCGCGACACATGCAGACTTCTGCGGCCATTTGAGGAGATCACCAAACTGGTCAGTCGCAGCCATGGCGCCATCAGTGACATGGTACCTTATGCCTTCTTTCTGGAGCGTGCATTGCGTCGTGTCATTGATCAGGCTGTGGAGGAGCAGGAGCGGGAAGATGAGGAAGTCGCAATGCTGGATGAATTCCCAGGGGGGGCTACTCTATCTGAGACAAGTCAACAACAGGAGTCTGATGAGGAGTCAGAGGAGGATGGTGCCGGGGCGGATGAGCAGGAGCAAGAAGAGCATGCTTTAAACCTTTCTGGGATCCCTGTTGTGCGAGGATGGGGAGAGGAGAATGAAGAGGACGACATTATCCTGGATGATGAGCAGGAGCCAGGCCACCACACCGCTTCCACTTTAGTGCAAATGGGGGCCTTCATGCTCCAGTGTTTTAATAGGGACCCCCGTATAAAAAGCATGAGGGTCAAGGACCAGTACTGGGTGGCAACGTACTTAGACCCCCGGTACAAACACAAAATGGCGGAAATGTTACCGCCGTCGCAGAGGGCTGTCAGAATGCAGCACTTCCAGGCCTTGCTTCGAGAAATGCTGCATTCTGCTTTTGCGTGCGCTGGCAGAGGAGCAATTCCCACTCCCAGAGAAGGATTTGCGGGTACCAATCCAACAGCGCCTGCAAGAAGAGGCCGGTTTGAAGATGTGTTGGTGACTTCGGATATGAGGTCATTCTTTCAGCCGACCCATCGACAGGTGTCATCCGGATCCAGCATCAGGGAACGCCTAGACCGTCAGGTGTCCGACTACATTGGGTTAACGGCCGATGTGGACGCTCTGAGGAGTGATGAACCCCTAGACTACTGGGTGGGCAGGCTTGACCTCTGGCCAGAGCTTGCCCAATTTGCAATCGAACTGTTGGCTTGCCCCTCATCCAGTGTCCTGTCCGAAAGGACGTTCAGCGCAGCAGGGGGGATTGTGACCGATAAGCGTACTCGCCTAGCTCACCACAGTGTTAACTACCTCACATTTCTAAAAATGAATGAGGCATGGATCTCGGAGGAATTCAACACATGTGATCAGTAGACCATGTATATGTCTATAAACAATTTTTGGAATCAAGCACACAGACCTTCTTAATTCATTTGGCTCACTTCCCTGACCCAAAAAAGCACACCGTACTATATGCCCCTACCCTCCTCTTTGAAGAGGTTGAGCGGTGTCATATTTCTACTGGGGCTGCTTATTATGAGGGGTTCCCACCATCCCTGTGCTGTGCTGACTTCCTCCTGGGTGTTCTTATTATGAGGGGCTCCCACCATCCCTGTGCTGTGCTGACTTCCTCCTGGGGGTTCTTATTATGAGGGGATCACACCATCCCTGTGCTGTGCTGACTTCCTCCTGGGGCTGCTTACGGTGCTGCTGTCAGCGCTGTATGTCACGGAGCTGCTGTCAGCGCTGTATGTCACGGAGCTGCTGTCAGCGCTGTATGTCACGGAGCTGCTGTCAGCGCTGTATGTCACGGAGCTGCTGTCAGCGCTGTATGTCACGGAGCTGCTGTCAGCGCTGTATGTCACGGAGCTGCTGTCAGCGCTGTATGTCACGGAGCTGCTGTCAGCGCTGTATGTCACGGAGCTGCTGTCAGCGCTGTATGTCACGGAGCTGCTGTCAGCGCTGTATGTCACGGAGCTGCTGTCAGCGCTGTATGTCACGGAGCTGCTGTCAGCGCTGTATGTCACGGAGCTGCTGTCAGCGCTGTATGTCACGGAGCTGCTGTCAGCGCTGTATGTCACGGAGCTGCTGTCAGCGCTGTATGTCACGGTGCTGCTGTCAGCGCTGTATGTCACGGAGCTGCTGTCAGCGCTGTATGTCACGGAGCTGCTGTCAGCGCTGTATGTCACGGTGCTGCTGTCAGCGCTGTATGTCACGGAGCTGCTGTCAGCGCTGTATGTCACGGAGCTGCTGTCAGCGCTGTATGTCACGGAGCTGCTGTCAGCGCTGTATGTCACGGAGCTGCTGTCAGCGCTGTATGTCACGGAGCTGCTGTCAGCGCTGTATGTCACGGAGCTGCTGTCAGCGCTGTATGTCACGGAGCTGCTGTCAGCGCTGTATGTCACGGTGCTGCTGTCAGCGCTGTATGTCACGGAGCTGCTGTCAGCGCTGTATGTCACGGAGCTGCTGTCAGTGCTGTATGTCACGGAGCTGCTGTCAGCGCTGTATGTCACGGAGCTGCTGTCAGCGCTGTATGTCACGGTGCTGCTGTCAGCGCTGTATGTCACGGAGCTGCTGTCAGCGCTGTATGTCACGGAGCTGCTGTCAGTGCTGTATGTCACGGAGCTGCTGTCAGCGCTGTATGTCACGGAGCTGCTGTCAGCGCTGTATGTCACGGAGCTGCTGTCAGCGCTGTATGTCACGGTGCTGCTGTCAGCGCTGTATGTCACGGAGCTGCTGTCAGCGCTGTATGTCACGGAGCTGCTGTCAGCGCTGTATGTCACGGAGCTGCTGTCAGCGCTGTATGTCACGGAGCTGCTGTCAGCGCTGTATGTCACGGAGCTGCTGTCAGCGCTGTATGTCACGGTGCTGATGTCAGTGCTCTGTATTACGGTGCTGCTGTCAGTGCTCTGTATCTCCTGCACCCTCTTGTTTGCCTACCCTGGTCCCTGACCTTCCCTCTCCTCCATTGCCTTCATTAGCTCCATAGTCCTGAATTGTCAGAACAATTTCCCAAATAAAAAAAAAATGCTTGTAGTTATCGATCCCAAATTCACCTCATACATGTATTATGCTATTGTCCAGGTGGTGGGACTACGTGCTACCCCCTAATAATTACCCCGTGGCCGCAAATTCGACCTAAAGGTTTGCGAAATTCGCCTCCCATTGAAGTCAATGGAGCCCGCGGCGAACGGTCGTTTTCGCGAACGTTTGTGTCCGTTCGCGTTTCGCGTTCGCGAAACGTCCCGTCGGAAGTTCGTCCATCACTATTCCCAATCATTCATGTATATCTCATTCACACACACTTTTCAGCAATCAGCTATATTCATTCAACACGTTCAATCCAACACTCAGTGTCCTGCTTTTGTTTTTTTTTGTTTTTTTTTGTGACCCATCACACTTTTCTTCTTTTCTTTTCTTTTTTCTCTTTCGCAGATTTGGGTAACACACATATACATTTAGTACCTAGTGGACCTGTGTTGAGGATGTCTGTTTCGGTTCCCCCTGGCCTGCCCCCTGACATTGTTGGGGGATGGTCTGAACCCTGCCTCAACCCCGGATGAGACGGTTTTATCCCAGCTCTAACAGTTCCCATTGCTGGAAGTTCTGCCCAATCTTTGGGCTATTTTGTAAGTCACTTTATCAATCAAGTGGACCAATTTGATACTTTCTCTATTTAACTGAGGTTCCGCCTATATTAACATTTGTCATATTTATTTGCTTTTTTAGTAAAAACATGCATCCCACCCCTGATGACTGTCAAGAAGCCAAGAAACGCGTCGGGTTCTCAAACTAAGGATGCCTACCTAAGCTTATTTTAATCCTTGATAATATCAACTTTTGTCTTATTGAGTTTGCACTCGTTCATGTGATTTTATGATTTTTGATTTATGCATTTCTGTTATGAACTGCATCCATGTATGTCCATTGATTTGTCTATACTTCTAGATTCTCTGATTACTATTATGAAAATACATTGAGTGTATATCCATATTTATATTACTGTACTACTATTGTATGCATTCCGATCTTGGACAACCCCTAGTGGCTATTGATTATAAATTAAATCTAAATCATTTTATTCACATGTGTTCATACATTGTTATTTTCAATTGACATGCTTCGTTTAAAGTCCCACTTGTTCCCCTTTTCTTTTTACATTCAACATTTCTTTTCAGTGACCTAAACAGAGAGGAGGTTCCCTTATAAATGGTCACCATAGGATAAATCATAGGTCTCTTGTACAGTATCTGTATGCATATCACTCTCCAGGCATATTTGCATTGTGTGTGTTTCATTAGATTTCAGGTATGGAAGGTTTTGGTGGCCTGGGTATTTACAGATATCTTTGTTTAACCACTTCCGACTGGCTCCAGTACACATACGGCAGCAGGATGGCTCTCCTGCGCTAATCGCTGTATATGTATAGCAGCTCCTTTAAGAGCCATAGCAGGCGGGGGGCCCGATGCGATGGCGGGGATGAGAGCCAGAACAGGGAAATGTGTCAAAAGTGTCCGATCTGTCTGCTGCAATGTCACAGTCCTGCTAAAAATCGCAAATCACCGCCATTACTAGTAAAAAAAATATAAAATAATAAAAATGCCATAAATCTATTCCCTATTTTTAAGACGCTATAACATTTGTGCAAACCAATCAATATACGCTTATTGCGATTTTTTTTTTTTTTTTTTTTTTTTTTTTTACCAAAAATTTTTGGAAAGAATACATATTGGCCTCAACTGATGAAGAAATTTGTTTTTTAACCACTTATGGATTGCCCGTCATCATTATACGTCATTACTTTGAAAAGAAATGTCGTTGTTATGGCAGCAGCTAGCTGCCTTAACCCCGGTATCCTCTTCTTCAGCGGGAGGTTTGCTTTCAGATAAAAGGGGTCTCTGTGACGGATTCGCCGCAAAATCACTTTTTATCAGCGGCAGGAGAGGGACCCCCTCTCCCACCACGCTCAGGTGCCCTCCACTGCTTACCGGAGCCATCGGTAGCAGCGGAGGCGATGGGGTCCTGCGTCCTGTTTGGTATGAAGACGAGTGAGGGGAAGATGGCCCCCACCTGTCTTCCTGTCTGCCCTGCCCCCCATCATTGCAGGGTGGAAGCAACATCAAAATGTCACTTCCGCCCATAGCTCTTAAAGAGACTTTTTTTTTTATTGCATTTTAGTGTAAATATGAAATTTGAAGTCTTTTTGACTCTAGATCTCATATTTAAGGTTCTGTGATGCTTTTCTCTATTACAAGAGATGTGTACATTAATAAACATTAATAAAAGTGACACCATTTTTTTTTTAAAGGACGGGTGTAAAAATTTTAAAATAAAAGGTAAAATAAATAAGAAAAAAATGTTTTAAATGCACCCCGTCCCCGCCGAGCTCGCGTGCCAAAGCGAACGCAAACGTGAGTAGTGGTATTCAAACCACACATGTGATGTATTGCCGCGATCGTTAGAGCAAGAGCAAAAATTCTAGCCCTAGACCTCCTCTGTAACTCAAAACATGCAACCTGTAGTATTTTTTAAATGTCATCTATGGAGATTTTTAAGTGTAAAAGTTTGTCACCATTCCAAGAGCGGGTGCACTTTTCAAAATGAGCTAACTTTACTGTTGTCTTATTTTTTTATTTAAAAAAGTGTATTTTTTCCAAAACAAAGTGCGCTTGTAAGACCGCTGCAGAAATACAGTGGGACAGAAAGTATTGCAAGAACCACCATTTTATTCTCTAGGTTGTTAGAAAAAAATATATAATGTTTGGGGGTTCTACGTAATTTTCTAGTAAAAAAAAACTGTTTTTAACCACCTTCAGACCGGACCATTTTGCTGGTAAATGACCAGAGGTCTTTTTACAATTTGGCACTGCGCTGCTTTAACTGGTAATTGCGTGATCATGCAATGTTGTACCCAAACAAAATTTGCGTCCTTTTCTTCCCACAAATAGAGCTTTCTTTTGATGGTATTTGATTGCCTCTGCGATTTTTATTTTTTGCGATATAAACGTAAAAAGACCGCAAATTTTGAAAAAAAATGATATTTTCTACTTTTTGTTATTAGAAAAATCCAATAAACTCAATTTTAGTCATACATTTAGGCCAAAATGTATTCAGCCACATGTCTTTGGTAAAAAAAAAGTCAATAATTGTATATTTATTGGTTTGCGCAAAAGTTGTCACATCTACAAACTAAGGTACGTTTTCTGGAATTTACGCAGCTTTTAGTTTACGACTGCCTATCTCATTTCTTGAGGTGCTAAAATGGCAGGGCAGTACAAAACCCCCCCAAATGACCCCATTTTGGAAAGTAGACACCCTAAGGAAATTGATAAGTGGCATGTTGAGCCCATTGAATATTTTATTTTTTTGCCTCAAGCGACTGAATAATGACAAAAAGTTGTCACTAAATTATATATTGCTCACACATGCTATGGGCATATGTGAAATGACACCCCAAAATAAATTTAATAGACACCCCAAAATAGAACTAAAGGGGGCTAACCCTAACTGCCCTAACAGTTATTACAGTCACAAATGACACCCGCCGGGTGATCAGGGGGTTAAACCTTTATTAGGTAATAAATAGCGGGTGCCCTGAAACTATAAAAAAATAACTAACCAACCAGCGTCACCTGTAACAGTTATATGGTGATCACTGGTGAAAGGGTTAACTAGGGGGCAATCAGGGGGCTTTATGCGGTAGTATATGGGGGTCCCTGGCGCTATAAAAAGCTGCGGCGAACCTAAATACCTACCTGCCTAACTAGCGTCACCTGTGACACTAATACAGCGATCAGAAAAACTATCGCTTATTAGGCTGGGTTCACACTGGAGCGAAGCGGGAACGCCATGAATCCGCGGCTGGTTCCCGCATCGCATGCCTCCCGGCGGCAGTTCACACTGCCCTATGCGAACTGCTGGGAGTGTCAGTGAAATGTTAATGACACCCCCAGATCAGTTCGCATATCGCAGTGCGATCTGCAAACTCGGATCGCATGGTGTGAACACCCATGCGATCCGATTCTGCTGCGGGCCAAAAAAGGGTCCCGTGCGAATTTGCGGCGGGTGCGGCGGGTGCGACACGAATTCAGCCATACTATCTGTATGGCTGAACTCGAATCGCACAGAGATCGGATGTGATTTGCACTGCAGTGCGGTGCGAATCACATTCGTTCTCATAAACCGCTGCAATGTGAACCCAGCCTTAGTGACACTGGCGACGGGGGGTGATCACGGGGTTAAACCTTTATTGGGGGGGTTAGGGGGGCACATTAGAACTAAAGGGGGCTAACCCTAACTGCCCTAACAGTTATTACAGTCACAAATTACACCAATGCAAAAAAAAAAAAAAAAAAAAAAGCAATTGGTGTCACTGTGACTGGGGGGGGGGGCAGGGGTAATTGGGGGGTGATCGGGGGGTAAAGGGGGGGTGTGAGTGTGCCTGGCATGTTCTACTGTATGTGTGGTGTGTTGGTGCAACTCACCGAACCTCTCTCCTCGGTGCCGGAACGAAAAATACCAACACGGAGGAGAGAATACATCACTTCCTCTCCTGTGTTTACATTACAGGAGAGGAAGTGATGTCACGGGACATTTTCATTCGTCGGGAGCGATCGCGAGGGGGTGGCCATGAATGAATGGCCGTCCCCTCGTCCAGGATCGCTCCCGAACGAATACCGACCGCCGCAGGCACCGGGCGGGGGCCCGATCGGGCCCCGACCGGCGGGCAGGCAAGGACGTACATGTAAGCCCTTATGCCTGCCCGTGCCATTCTGTCGATGTACATCGTCGTGCGGCGGTCGGCAAGTGGTTAACTTGTAAACACCAAATCTCAGAAAGAGGTTCAGTCCTTAAGTGGTTAAAAACATTTTTGGGGATATTTATCATAGCAAAAAGTAAAAAATATTGTTTATTTTTTCAAAATTGTCTCTTTGTTTTTGTTCATAGCGCAAAAAATAAAAAAACACAGAGGTGATCAAATACCATCAAAAACCTCTATTTGGGAGAAAAAAAAGGACATCAATTTTGTTTGGGTACAGCATTGCACAACCGCGCAATTGTCAGTTAAAGCGGCGCAGTCCTGTATCACAAAAAATGCTCTGGGGGTAAAACCTTCTGGGGCTGAAGTGGTTAAATACTTTTAGCTACCATGTTTGACTGGATAATATGACATCATTATAACTACATAAACCAACTTGAGCTAAACACGTGGGAAATTGGAAATTAACCCCTTCCCGCTGAGCGTACGCAGATGTGCATACTCGGCTTCCGGGGGGTATACCGGGATGATGCCCACACCTGCAGGCATCATCCCGGTACCGTTTTTTTCAGCAGGCGATTGGCTATCCAGCCATAACAACCAATGCAGCTAAAAGCCGCTCGGCTGTTATGCCGGAGGAGCGGGAGGGGACGCCCCCCCCCTCCCGCCGCCTCCCGCTGCCTCCCGCCGCTGTTACCGGTGCTCCCGCTCGATCGAGAGCACCGATTCAAATTCCGCTGCCTCCGGCTGCTGGGCAGGGACTGGTATGAAGCCGTAATCGGCTTCGTTCCAGTCTCCTCATCGTAAACACGGAAGCGACGTCATGACGTCACTTCCCGTTTACTCGGCTGCCAATGGCGCCGGTTTTAAAAATATATCTGGTATTCAGAATCGCCGTTTTCGGCGATCTGAATACATTGAAGTGTAAAGGAGGGGTGGGGGGTCTTTTAGACCCCCGATCCCTCCATAAAGAGTACCTGTCACCACCTATTACTGTCACAAGGGATGTTTACATTCCTTGTGACAGCAATAAAAGTGATCAATTTTTATTTATTTTTTAAACAATTTAGTCGTTTGAAAATAAATAAAACAATAAAAAAATAAAAAAAATGTTTAAAGTGCCCGCCGTCCCCGCGAGCTCGCGAAGCAAAGAAAACGCATACGGAAGTCACGCCCGCGTATGTAAACGGTGTTCAAATCACACATGTGAGGTATCGCCGCGATCATCAGAGCGAGAGCAATAATTCTAGCACTAGACCTCCTCTGTAACGCTAACCTGGTAACTGTAAAAAAAATTTAAAGCGTCACCTATTGAGATTTTTAAGTACCGTACTTTGTCGTCAATCCACAAGTGCGCGCAATTATAAAGTGTGACATGTTTGGTATCTATTTACTCGGCGTAACATTATCTTTCACATTACGCAAAAAAATTGGGCTAATTTTACTGTTTTTTTTTTTTTTTTTATTCACGAAAGTGTCCCTTTTCCCAAAAAGTTGCGTTTAAAACACCGCTGCGCAAATACTGTGTAACATAAAATATTGCAACAATCGCCATTTTATTCTCTAGAGTCTCTGCTAAAAAAATATATATAATGTTTGGGGGTTCCAAGTAATTTTCTAGCAAAAAATATGGATTTTAACTTGTAAACACCAAATTCCAAAAATAGGCTTAGTCATGAAAGGGTTAACAAACCTCAAAATTATACAGAAAGCACTACATACATACTATAACACAACCAAATGCTTCCCCTGTGCCAAAAAAAAAAAAACATTTTAGAAACCCTGGCTGCATTCAAGAATTTATTGGCACTCTTAAAATAGATCAACATATTCAATATGCAGTATCTTGTCTACTAAACGGGTCCAATTTTAATATTGAGATTCATCTTGTGCAGCTGAAACTTACTACATAAACTGTTATCATTGCAAACATTTCACTATTGTCCATATAAACCTAAAAC
This sequence comes from Lithobates pipiens, assembly GCF_037356315.1. Lineage (NCBI taxonomy): Eukaryota > Metazoa > Chordata > Amphibia > Anura > Ranidae > Lithobates > Lithobates pipiens. Next base: position 421,684,265 of record NW_027507748.1, read on the forward strand.
CAATCTGCTAAAGATTGAAAGTGTATTTATTGCTTCAAACTTCACCTTACCACTAAGCATTAAGCAACAGTACCCACTCTGTTGCTTGAGAGGGAAGATGCCCAGCAGAAAATGATATTATTGGAAGCTGCAGTCCCGTTCAGAAGCACATGGTAAAAAGCTTGCATTCCTTGGCTGCACTGAATTTCTTTCACATTCGAAATATCTACGTCACCAATAGACCACATTTTTATGTGTACCTTTCTCAAAATTTTCACGCGTGTAAAAAAAACAACTAGAAAACTAGAAGAAATAAATAGTTATTCTGATCTGTAGCTGCAATTCAAAGAAAACAATACAATGATTTATCATGTTCTTGTGAGGAGAAGAACATTAAATCAAAGAACTTTAAATTGTATAAAAAAAAATAATTAGTTAGTAATAGAAAAACAAATGAATACACATTGAAATATTAACAATAATACATATGTTGTGATTCTAGGTGTTTGCTAGCACTCATACTGTTTTTAAATTTTTTTTATTTATTCTTTTTAAAAGAAAAATCTGGAAGGAACAGCAGATTTTGAGCGTTTCTCCTTGATTTATTAATGGCAAAGATTAGTGTGCTGTAAACTGAATGAGAACAGGAAATTCATAAACTCTTAAATTTGATTGGTAGCTAAGGGCTAATCCATATCTGTGCTCTTTGACCAGTCATTAAACAAGCCATCAGCTTCTGCACATAGGAAAAACCTCAATCCAATGTAAATTATTCAGGGAAATGAACACTGTATAAAAAGTTGCCAATTTGGAAATCGGACCATACCAAAATGGTAATAAAAGAATGTATAAAGCAGGTTAAAAGCAGACATTTTTTATATTAGTGATTAAAAAATATCCAAATATAAGCTTTTCTCCTATAGGACTCAGAGTTTACATTTAACATTATAACATATGTGACTGATTATTTTGTACAAAAAAATATATATATATTGTACAAAAAAAATGTGTAAAACAATACAATACACACATCTCTCAGCAATAAGAACTCTGCAGAGTGTATTTATATACATTTCCAAAAAGACATCTGTTTTTATATATTTATTTAAGTAACTACAATTAAATGAATAAACTTACCAGATGTGATACCCAATCCAAGGCTAAAATGAGGCCAGGGTTTCAAATTGCCAAATTGTGGCAGAAATCTTCATGTGAAGAACTAGGAAAGAAAAGAGATTCCTCGATAACCTAGAATATATTTTCTGGAACAGTGGAATACTCTGTGTTTAACTATAGCACATCTGCATAAAAGGAAGTCAGTGACAAAAGTCCAGGGACAACTTCAGTTGGTAAAAAGGGAACTTTACACATAACTCGTGGTTAGCTATAATTATTAGTATTTGTTGTTGTCAGATTATTTTCATACTGCCAGCTGCTGTGATTTTTCATGTTTGTAGCTTGCTATGTTTTTCTTTTAGAAATACTGTATATATTTTGACAATGTGTAAGTAGTGGGTGAGTACAAACAAAAAAATATATAGTTGTAAGCACCAATACAAAGCTTGGGTCCAAAAAAAAAATACAGTGGGCAGTATAAACTGGTCAAACACGTGAGAATATGGATCAGCTAACTTATTATGGGCTTAAGAAACACTATCATGATCAAATATAATATTTCTGTGCTGACTACTAGGATATTACATTGGGTCAAAGATTAATACTTATTCTTTCAACATGAGATGGTAGAAATACTAAACTCTTTTTCTGGAAATGTTTGCTTATAATACAATTTGATACAAGTATGGAATTTATTAAAAATAAATAGTACGTTTTAAAAAAGGGATTTTTATGATATTATTATTGTGATGGATCCTATCCCACAGTCCACTGAGTGCTTCCATCAGTAATACTGCTTCCTCCAGTCTGACCATCAGAGAGATATATTATTATAGCTGCATTGAATACAAGTCTAGATGAAAATAGCTTGTAGAATCTTGAATGCTTTATTGGACAGAATATAGGCTTTTTATACACTTTTAACACAAGGGGTTAGATAATGAGGGAGGGCTGGCTCATGGATACTCCCCCCTCCCCTCTAGCACAACTTAAAAGACAATTATTTAATTAACATTTCAATTAACACAGCACTTAAGCCAGCCTAGGTGACCAGACAGTCCATCTCCGGAGGTCAATGTGATCAGCCCTTTCAATGATCATGTATTGTTCAGAATTAACAACCAAGAATAGTCTTTGGGGAAATCCAAGAAAACCTTCTCACAATAGCAGAGTTGATGACATCAGCCTCTTCTATGAGCCCCAACATTATGAATCAGTCACTATTTATAATATGGAAAATTACAGGGTTCCCAGAGTCTGTGTGTCTTGGGGGGATATGGACCTGAATCCAAAGTAACACCACCTCCAGGGTCCCCAGGCATACAGCTCACAAAGAGCACCATTCCCCCAAATGCCAGAGCCCATGATGGTTGTGCAAGAGGCTAGCATTCAGTCCCCTCCAAAAGCCTCTGTCCTGGCTAGGTCTGTCACAATTATTATAGAGGATATCGCTAACAGTTTGCGCAGAACTTATACAATATTAATGGTGACAGTACAATTACAACACAATTCAATACAGAAGAAATAGGAGGGACCTGCTTATGGAGCTTATCATCTAAAGGGAGGGGGAGGTGGTGCAAAGGGTAATAGCTGCAGGGGATGATCTTATGGATTTGACTCAAGTACAGTTATTATTAGGGATGAGCCGAACACCCCCCGGCTCGGTTTGTACCAGAACCTTCGAAAGCACCAAAAATTCATACGAACTTTAGAACCCTATTAAAGTCTATAGGATTCGAACGTTCGAAATCAAAAGTGCTAATTTTAAAGGCTAATATGCAAGATATGCAACAGACAACACCAGCAATAAGGGGTATCTTCAGGTGTATACTGTGCTGAAGGCACACAACACCCACTTTAAATCCTGCAGATGCCTGTATTAGAGAACACCAGCAAAAAAGGGTAGCTACAGGTGTATACTGTGCTGGAGGCACACAACACCCACTTTAACTCCTGCAGATGCCTGACAAAAGAACACACTGTCCCTGCCTATCTTGCTCTTTCCCTGCACGCCGGAACACACTACACAAGGCCAGTGGCCAATTATGGCTCTCCTCGCTGCCGGCGCTGTGATTGGCCAAGCATGTGGGGTCACAGTGCATGCTTAGCCAATCATGAGCCAGCAATGCATTGCGATGGTGTAGTGCATTGTGGGCTGTTCGTGCCACACAAATTTTGTGTGAACGGTCCACAAAGTTCTGAATTCACCGAACAGACGAACAGACGAACAGCCGATGTTTGAGTTGAACATGCGTTCGAGTCGAACACCGAGCTCATCCCTAGTTATTAGGTAAAGGTGGGGTAGACTTCCTTGAATACATTTATTTTCAAGGATTGCCTAAAGGCTGTACATTACATACAGATTTATAAATTCCCTACTGCACCATTTGAGAGCTAATAGATGAAGGTGTAGGAGAATCTGTGTTTAATCATGTTATCAATTGCAGCCCTATAAAAAGCCTTCAACCTCTATTAACCACTTGACAACTGGGCATTAAAACCCCCCTCGTGACCAGACCAATTTTCAGCTTTCGGTGCTCTCAGCTTTCTCTGACATTTATTCAGTCATGTAATACTGTACCCAAATGCATTTTTGTCCTTTTTTTTCATACAAATAGAGCTTTCTTTTGGTGGTATTTGATCACCTCCTAGTTTTTTTTGCAAATTATTAATTTTCTTCATACATTTTGACCACAATTTATACTGATACATATCTTTGGTAAAAATAACCCAAATTAGTGTATATTATTTGGTCTTTTTGAAAGTTAGAGAGTCTACAAGCTGTGGTGCAAATCATAAAAAAAAGATCACACCTGATGTACTGGTGGCCGATCTCATTTCTTGAGACCCTAACAAGCCAGGAAAGTACAAATACCCCCAAATGACCCCTTTTTTGAAAGTAGACATTCCAATGTATTTAGTAAATGCATGGTGAGGTTTTTGATGTTGTAATTTTTTCCCACTTGCAAAATTAAGTTTATTTTTTATTTTTTCCCACAAAATTGTGTATTACGATACCACATGCGTGGGACTTTTTCACAGCCTAACCACATAGAGAGGCCCAACATGCAGGAAACACCATCAGGTGTTCTAGGAGCATAAATTACACATGTAACTTGTTGACTACCCATTACACTTTTGAAGGCCCTGGAGCACCAGGACAATGACACGTGACACTGATGTGGCACTGATGACAGATGGCACTAATACATGGCACTGATGCAGGCATGTGACACTGATGATAGATGGCACTAATACGTGGCCCTGATGACAGATGGCACTAATATGTGGCACTGATGACAGATGGCACTAATACATGGCACTGACACGTGACACTGATGACAGATGGCACTATGTGGCACTGATGACAGATGGCACTAATATGTGGCACTGATGACAAATGGCACTAATAAGTGGCACTGATGACAGATGGAACTAATACATGGCGCTGGTGACAGATAGCACTGATACGTGGCACTGATGACACGTGACACTGACAGGTGGCACTGATGGCAGATGGCACTGATACGTGGCACTGATAACATGTGACACTGACAGGTGGCACTGGAGACAGATGGCACTGGGGACAGATGGTGATGAGGACAGATGGCAGTGATAGGTGGCACTGGGGACAGGTGGCACTGTGTTGTGTTAGTGCAACTGATTTTTTTCACTCCTGCTGCAGCATGGAAGCCCTCCCTCCTCACATGCGGTCGCTGTGTGAGGAGGGAGAGCCGGCGATGAGAGATGATCTCATATGTTTACTTATGAGATCATCTCTATTGGACACTCCGATCGAGTGCTAAATTGCCACTATGATTGGCCATTTAGCACGATCTGTGATTGGCTGTGTCCAAGGGATATGGCCAACAGAGATTTCCCCCACCGTGCGCCCACGGTGACACGCAGGGGGAATGTAAACAGGACGTCCAGGGACGCCCTCCCGGCAATTTAGCGCCGCTCTGTAGCCGTCTTTCAGCTACAGCGTGGGCGCAAGGTGGGTAAACAAATGTGTAATTGATCTAGAGCTGGACATGTTTACTGTAATATCTTTAGCTTTAAATAGAGAGTTTTTCAAGGACTCAGTCACCTCAGGGAAGCCTGTTTTAGGGCTTTTGCTCATTTTTTTATTCTTCCACACTTCCAAATAACACTGGGGGGGGGGGGGGTTATTTACTAAAACAGCAGAGTGTAAAATCTAGTGCAGCTCCGCATAAAACCAATCTGCTTCCAGGTTTTGTTGTCAAAGCTTAATTGAAGAAGCTGAAGTTAGAAGATGATTGGCTATGATGCACCAGATTCTGAGTGCTCCAGTTTTAGTAAATCTCCCCATAGTGTTCTGCTTACAAAGAGCATAACAAGAACCACAAATGTAGCTTCCTAGCTATTTTATTACACAGCTCTGTTTATTCCTCTTTGGGATGAACCTTTCCGCTTAACTGGTTCTGTCAGTCACTATACTGAACTTCTGGTCTGCTCACATACTGTCTGCTTTAAGACACACTGATGTATTTGGACATGGACTGCATGTCAGGGTTCAACTTCCTCTTGTAGCACACAGGAGCAAATATTGACTATTCTCTTTTATTGGCAGCATTCAGTTGATTCCACCCATTTTCACACCCCTTTAGAGATCCTTTCCCTGATGAAAAATACATTATCTGCATCTTTACACAATGACAGTCTCTACATCTGTCACACCTGGTGTAGAAGTCAAAACCTTTTTTTTTTTTTTATTTGAAGAACTTTATTAAAGTAATCACATGTCAGTAACAGAAAATAATTGCATGGCATACATAAATGTACAGGTATACATGTTCATAACAAAAAGAGAACTTACAAGGGGAGACTGTTCATATACATCTAACAGAATAGACTGCTTATTTGGAGCATCTGACAAAGTTCAGGATCACATCATTACCCGAACCAGTGGGTCCTGAACAGACATTAGAGGGCCTCATATGAAAAAGAGGGAGGGGCACAAGGGAAAGGAGGGTCGGAGAGGGAAGAGGCAGAGTGGTAGAATGGGGGGAAGGACCCCAGCATAAAGGAGGAAACTACTACAAAGTGAGGGGGAGGGAGTAGACAAGAGGGGCAAAGGAGGGGAACTATAACCATGCCGGGTGAGCCCAGTCAAGTAGCATGTTGAATTCTATGGGTCCACCTCTGGGCTAGGTGGAGAAATTTCCATTTGCAGGGAACCCCAAGAGTCTATCCAGGAAGACCAGATCTAGTTGTCAAATTTACTTGGACAGTTTCTGTTAATGTACGTTATTCTATACAAAGGTAAGACATTATTCAGAGTATTTCTCTAGGAGACCACGGTAGGTGGCAATGCAATCTTCCATTTCAGCAAAATCTCTCTATGAGCATAGTATGCAGCATATATTATGAATAGTTTAGTATATTTCTGCACGGTAGGGTCTGCAATTACCTTCAACAATGCAACCTCAGGGTTTAGTGCAAGGGTAGTCCCTGCAGCCTTGTTAATATCCTTCTCCCAAAACTCCTGCAGAAGGGGACATGACCAAATCATATGTAGAAAGGAAGCCTCCAGGTTCCCACATCGTGGACATGATGACGACCTATCAGGGTAGATAGTAGCTGGTCTCTGGGGCAGTATAGTAAGCTCTATGCAGAAACATCAATTGAATAAGGTGATCCCGTACAGAGATCAAATAAGTGACATAGGAAGAGATACAGCCCTCCCAGTCCTCCTAAGTTAAGGAAGGATAAGCTTGTTGCCACTTCAAGAAAACATTGGTCAGTTTAGAGGATGGAGTTATCTTGAGGTGAAAGTACAGTGAGGACAAGGGAGCATGCAGAACTTTTGACAACAGCAGGTGTTCTACTGGCTCTGACTCGAGTGTGACTCTACCAGGAAACCTTTAGGTACCTGAAGAACATCCAATTGGGAAGTTTATAAGCAATCTTGAGCTCAGGAAAAGTACTTAGCCTACCCTCTGTCACCAGGTGTTTCAGACCCACCACCCCTCTAGAGGCCCATACTTGAGGGTCGGGTATGCTGTGCAGGTGAGGGAGGTTGGGGTTGCCCCACAAAGGCATATGAGGGGAGAATGTCTCCAGGGGGCGGCACTGTGCCTTGACCCAGTTCCACACTGTTATTGTCATACACATCAAGGTAGTTGTCAAAATCTTTCTTTAGCTGGCCATACACTGGTACAACAAACGCTTTTATCAAAAGTCAAGTCAGTACATTCAATAATCGTACTTTTTGTAATCAGTGGAATTTCCTGAACAAAAAACACAAATACAACTCTCATGCCCTGTACACACGGTCGGACTTTCCGACGGAAAATGTACGATCGGACTGTGTTGTTGGAAATTCCGATCTTGTGTGGGCTCCATCGGACTTTTTCCGTCGGAATTTCCGACACACAAAGTTTTAGATCTGGATCTAAAATTTTCCGACAACAAAATCTGATCGTTTAAATTCCGATCATGTGTAGACAATTTCCAAAGCACAAAGTGCCACGCATGCTCAGAATGAATTAAAAGACAAAGGCTATTGGCTACTGGCGTCTTTATAGTCTCGTCGTATGTGGTTTTGGTCACCTCGTTCTGAACGATCTGATTTTCCGACAACTTTGTGCGACCATGTGTATGCAAGACAAGTTTGGGCCAAAATCCGTCTGAAAAAATCGGACGGATTTTATGACCATGTGTACAGGACATTAGAATACCCTTGCTGGTTAACAGTCGTGGCTGATGCAAGTAAATGCATTGCTTTATAACAAACTGAGGGAAAGTGTATGAATTCACATTCCTCTAGAAAGACAATACATACGTAATACGGTTTCTCTCTGTCTTGTCCTTTTGCTTTTCTTTCTTGACTTGTGTTATCACCCTCTCAAGCCTGCTACTTCTGTTTCTTTGCCTCAGCTGTTTCTAGCCTGTGCTTGGAAGAGCCCAAACTTTGAGAGTGCCAGTGGCCTTCTCCCCTGTGTAGATCTGGTGTGAGTGCCTTATTTATGGCGAGTCTTTCTCTTCAAACTATGGCTGCCTTAAAGTGTGTTTGCCACTTTGCCTGCTCAGGGCAAACTGACAAGTTCTCTTGATAAGCTACCTCTAACCGACTAATACCTTGGCTGTGGCACTTCTGAGTATTGGGTAGCATCTGTCCCTTCTCCCTTCCTTCCAGGATGCAGTGCTCAGGACTGAGGGGCCAGTTGCTTGGCCTGAACAGTGATATATCATGGAGGAGAAAATGTCACTGACCCTGTGTAAATGTCATATGGAGAGGAAAGAATGTCCTTTATCAAGGTCAAAGCTTAAACACTGACAAAAACAGAGCTTAAGTCCATTTTTTTCTTCGTTCAACCAATGGGTTCAATGGAAAAAAAATGATCGATTCCCCCATTAACACACTCAGTGTTGATGGGGGAATCCCTGCCACAGAGCAATTTTATTCTGACATCTGGGAGAGTTCCAGACCATTAGAATAGACTCGTCATTGCTGTTGACTATAGCCGGCGTCACTGATCGAGTAAAAAAAAAAACTGACATGCTTGTTGTATAGCAGTGGATTGAGAAATCAATTCTCCTGAACCGGCCAAATTTCAATCCATCGATGGCTGGCTTTACACTGGTCTAACTTGGCACTCTCAAGGGTAATAAGTGTAACAGGGGAGAGCAGGAAAGATAAGTGTCAGTGGGAGGCAATCAAGGAGAATTTGCCAATTTAACCAGGAAGATGTTAACAAAGAAATTCAGCAGCTGGAATGCATTCATGTTCCAGCATTAGTCAATATTAACTTTGCATGCATAGTGAGATATGGGGTTCTTTTTCTGCTACAGATCTAAAACTTTGTGGTGCAGAATTTTTGCTTCTATACATATCCAAAAACAAAAAACACACTCAGGTAAACAGCTTTTCATCTTTTTTTTATTGTCATTTTCATATAACATACAAAATAATAAACAAACACATAACAATTAAGAGCCAGTCTGATACCAGACCTCACTCTCCAACTAATTCACAAAGTAAAATTTAGAACTCGTCGTCTCAGCATTGGGCCCGCAGCATAACTTTGAGGCTCGAAATAAGAACATAATACCAGCATATGTCATGTGTATTTAAATTCAGCATCATACAATGTCGTTATTTTAGGTCCATACATTTATGGCCTATGACCTGCCATCACCCATTGACATTAGACCCACAGATGGAATGATCAGGTCAACATCTCGACCCCCTGTAGCAATAATATTTGATGATAATCAATAGCCACCCATCTGCATACCGAACATAACATGAAACCCCACCAGTAATAGAAAACATTCATTTAGTCAGATAGCTTTTGAACTTTATTACTGTTTTTCTTATGCCACGTACACATGACCGGACTTGGTCCGGCGGACAATCCGACGGACTTTGCAGCTGAGGTCCGCCGGACTTTCAAATGAACAGACTTGGTGACAGATGATCACTGTAAAAGTTAGACGGATTCAAACGTGATGATGTCGAATAAGGAAGTTCATAGCCAGTAGCCAGTAGCTGCCCTAGCGTCGGTTTTAGTCCGTCGGACTAGCACACAGATGACCGGATTTTTCGACCGGACTCGAGTCCATTGGAAAGATTTGAAGCAAGCTTTATTTCTAGGTCCGCCAGACTTTTGGGAAGAAAAAGTCTGCTGGAGCCCACACACGATCGAATTGTCTGACAGATTCCAGTCCGCCGGACCAAGTCCGTCAGAGTCGTGTGTACGCGGCATTAGACTTCATTTAATTACCACCCCATCAAATCATTCCCTGCATCTATTACCACCCCGTCCCTTTAGAATGTAAGCTCTACGAGCAGGCTCATCCTATCCCTTCTGTATTGAACTGTACTGTAATTTTGCTGCCCCCTCTACATTGTAAAGCGCTGCCTAAACTGTTGGCACTCAATAAATCGTGTATAATAATAATAGTAATTACAGCTCATTGGTATTAGTTTTCAGCAGTCCTCCAATTCTTGCTAGCTCACAGCATATCCACAATTCTTATTAAACTACACTAACATGAAAAAGACCGCACACTAAATTGCAGAGAAAATCACCTTTGTTTTAGGCCCCTTTCACACATGCAGACAGTATCTCCGTATTTCATCCATCCGTTTGCAGATGAAATACGGACATACATGCATCCCTATGCGGATGTTCATCCGCAGACACCCGCTATTGTCCGCCTCCGCGATTGTCCAATTCTGCAGATGGAGGAAAATTCTATTTTTCTATCCGTGTGCAGAGCGGATCGGATGAACACGGACAGACGACAGTCCGTGCTCATCTGATCCCCATAGAGGAGAGCGGAGAGCGGAGAGCTGACAGGGCGGTCCATGCACAGTGTGCGGAGACCGCCCTGTCCGCCGCCGGCTCAGCGGGGACAACGGAGCGATCCCCGCTGAACAAGCGGATCATCATGGCGCGGATCATTACTGATCCGCCCCGTGTGAAAGGGGCCTAAGTGGACGATAAACTGATTGCAAAAAGTTTGTGTTTTAATCCCAAGAACAAAAATGTAATATATTGCAGTCTACCAGTCCTTATATAGGACGGCTGCCTTAGTTTTATTTTTTTATTTTTATAAGGCTAAGAACATTTTCTGAAAGAACAGAAAAATATCTATTGATCCTGACCAAAACCCAGTGTAACTTTCTATGCACAGAATAAAAATCCCAAACATTATATAACCTTTAGAATTATCTTCTAATAATAATAGTAATCTACTTGAACGACAGAACACCAAACTATGGGGTTGATTTACTAAAGTCAAATCAACTTTGCACTACAAGTGCTCTGCTGATTTTATCATCCAAATGTGCAAGCTATAATACTGTTTTTTATTTTCCTTGCATGTCCCCCTAGGATCTACAGTGACTTTACTTCCAAGTGCCCTTTCAAGTGCACTTGCAGTGCACTTGTAGTGCAAAGTGGATTTGCCTTTAGTAAATAACCCCCTATGTAACTATGTAACTAGGGATGAGCCGAACACCCCCCGGTTCTGTTCGCACCAGAACTTTCGAACGGACCCCAAATTCATACGAACGTTAGAACCCCATTGAAGTCTATGGGACTCGAATGTTCGAAATGAAAAGTGCTAATTTTAATGGCTAACATGCAAGATACTGTCCTAAAAAGGGTTTGGGGACCTGGCTCCTGCCCCAGGGGACATGGGTCAATGCCTAAAATGTTTTTAAAAATGGCCATTTTGGCGGGAGCACTGATTTTAATGACGATTAAAGTGAAAAAAAGTGCAATATTCCTTTAAATATGGTGCCTGGGGGGTGTCTGTAGTATGCCTGTGAAGTGCCACGTGTTTCCCGTGTTTAGAACAGTCCCTGCACAAAATGACATTAAACGGAAATATCACCATTTAAAACTGCTTGCGGTTTTAATGTTATATCTGGTTCCTGCAATATGATTGAAAATCATTGAGAAAAATGGCATGGGTAGCCCTCCCTGCCCATTACCAGCCTATTTGGGTCTTGTACGCATATTAAGGGGAACCCTGTACCCATATTTAAAAAAAGGAAATGCGTGTGGCCCCCAGGCCCTATATACTCAGAACAGCAGTATACAGGCGGTGCAAACAAGACAGGGACTGTGTAGGTTTGTTGTGTTAAGTTGAATCTGTTTGTAATTTTCAACTGGTACATTTTTAAAGTGTAGCTCCAGTCAAAAAAACATTTTTTAAGCTTTTTGGAAAACATAGGGAAGGGTTATCACCCCTGTATAATTTGTTTTGTCGTCCATCTTTTTTCATCTCACTTGCTGTTGTCTCCTTCCGTTTGCAAGTAGGAGATGTTTGTAAGTTGGATGTTTGAAAGTAGGGGCCTGCCCTATATGCTCTGCAGAAATGGCGGAACAAGGTGTTGGTTTTGCCACAACATTGTAAGCCCTCAAAGTGACTCTTGGTGGGCGCTGGAGCGCCCTGCTGTGAACGATTATATCAAGAATTGTAATTACATGCCATTGTTGAACAGTGGTAGAAAAATTGACCTTTGGTGGTTGTGGTGCTGGTGCCACAACACTATAAGTCCTCACCGTTACTCTGGGTGGGCACAGGAAGGGGCCCTCCTGTGAAATATTATATCAAGAATTGTAATTACATGTCCCTGTTAAACAGGGGCAGAAAAATGTGGCCTTAGGCACTGGTGCTGGTGCCACCACACTGCAACCTCTTCCATATACTCTAGTTTTATTGCAGGAATTAGCCCTGCTGCACAGCATTGCATCAAAAATTGTAATTAAACACCCCTGTTAAACAGGGGCAGAAAAATTGGGCCTTAGGCACTGGCGCTGGTGCCACCACACTGCAACCTCTGCCGTATACTCTTGTTTTATTGCAGGAATTAACCCTGCTGCAAAGCATTGCATCAAAAATTGTACTTAAACGCCCCTGTTAAACAGGGGCAGAAAAATTGGGCCTTAGGCACTGGTGCTGGTGCCACCACACTGCAACCTCTCCCGTATACTCTAGTTTTATTGCAGGAATTAGCCCTGCTGCAAAGCATTGCATCAAAAATTGTAATTAAACGCCCCTGTTAAACATGGGCAGAAAAATTGGGCTTTAGGCACTGGTGCTGGTGCCACGACACTGCAACCTGCAACGTACAACACGTACAACGTGACTAGAAAAAGGAAGTTCAATAGCCAGTAGCCAACAGCTTCTGTCTCGTAGTTGAATCTGAGCAAGCGTGATTTTTGGCATGTCGGAATTGCATACACACGATCGGAATAACCGATAGAAAGTTATTACATTGGGAAAATTGAGAACCTGCTATCAATTTTTGGCTGGCGGAAATTCGGACAGCTAAATTTCGAAGGAGCAATACACTAGCTATATAGGTGAGTTGAATATAGCGGTGTATACTGCAGTCAGGGCACGCAGACAACAACCACTACACAACAGCAAGATCGAAAATCGTCCGAAAACGATTGGTGTGTACTGTGTTGAAGGTACACAGAACACCCACTAACTCCTGCAGATGCCTTTATTATAGAACACCAGAGATAAAGGGGCATATACAGATGTATACTGTGCTGTGCTGTGCTGGAGGCACACACAACTTCCAATAACTCAGATGGCAAGTGGGTTCAAATAGAGAACAGCAATGTAGGTGGATATAGCGGTATATACTGGGTACAGAGCACGCAGACAGCACGCACAAGCTCCTAACACTACTGACTGCAAGCTCTATTATAAATGATAGATCACTAGCTATATAGGTGAGGTGAATATAGTGGTGTATACTGCGGTCAGGGCACGCAGACAACTACCACTACACAACAGCAAGATCGAAAATCGGCCGAAAACGATCGTTGTGTACTGTGTTGAAGGTACACAGAACACCCACTGCTTCAGACGCCAACACACTACACAAGGCCGCCGCGCTGGCAGCCTTATATAGTGTGGGGCGTGCACTACACAGCCTGAGCTATGATTGGCCACAGGCATCCTGCCTGTGGCCAATCATGGCTCTCCTCGCTGCTGGCGCTGCGATTGGCCAAGCATGCGGGGTCACAGTGCATGCTTGGCCAATCATGAGCCAGCAATGCACTGCGCCATCGCAGTGCATTGTGGGCCGTGAGCGCCACACGAATTTGGTGCGAACGGACCAAAATGTTCGGACTTCGCCGAACGGACGAACAGCCGATGTTCGAGTCGAACGTATGTTTGACTCGAACACGAAGCTCATCCCTATATGTAACCTACTATGTTATGGAGATGAGGAAAGGGGAAACTGTTTGTAGTCCAAATCAGTGAGATGACAATGTTGCTCCTTCACAAATACAGTGTGCTGAGTGAGTGTTGTCAACCTAGGACAGGATGTGGCTGGCAGGGTTGCCAGGTGAAAATAGAGGAAAAAGGCCTGAATAATGGAAACAAATGCAGCCATCACATCTAAAGATGGGTAAGGGTGCAATATATAACATTTTTGTTCTTGGACTTAGATGCATTTTAAAACTTGATTGATAATGTATCACAAGTTGAAGCGTTGAGGGATAATATTGATTCATCGTGCTAGAAGGGTCCCTTTAACATGGCCCCATTACTGGCCATGTTAAATGCGGCATGAACCCTGGGCACCATTTTTTTAATATGTGAAGATATGTTCTGATCTATCTACCTCTTCAGTGTTGTTTTTCTTTTCTCCTGACAACATATAAAAATGATCTGACGATTTTAATTGTTAGCACAACTTACAATGTACCGTACTTCTGGCCCTGGTACCAGCACTGTAGCATGACTGACACCAGAGTTGAGGTGTACGCCCTATATACAGTGCCTTGAAAAACTATTCATACCCCTTGACATTTTCCACATTTTGTAATGTTACAACCAAAAACATTATTGTACTTTATTGGGATTTTATGTGATAGACCAACACAAAGTGGCACATAATTGTGAAGTGGAAGGAAAATTATAAATTGGTTTCAGAATTTTTTACAAATAAATATGTGAAAAGTGGGGCATTCATTTGTATTCAGACCCCCTGAGTCAATACTTTGTAGAACCACCTTTCACTGCAATTACATCTGCAAGTCTTTTTGGGGGTGTCTCTACCAGCTTTGCATGTCTAGAGAGTGAAATTGTGGCCCATTCTTCTTTGCAAAATAGCTCAAGCTCAATCAGATTGGATGGAGAGTGTCTGCGAACAGCAATTTTCAAGCCTTGCCACAGATTCTCAATTGGATTTAGGTCTGGACTTTGATTGGGCCATTTTAACACATGAATATCCTTTGATCTAAACCATTCCATTGTAGCTCTGGCTGTATGTTTAGGGTCATTGTCCTGCTGGAAGATGAACCTCCGCCCCAGTCTCAAGTCTTTTGCAGACTCTAACAGGTTTTCTTCTAATGCTGCGTACACATGAGCGGAATTTCCATCTGAAAAATTTTGGATGGTTTTTCCCACCGAATTCCGCTCAAGCTTCTCTTGCATACACACGGTCACACAAAAGTTCTCTGAACTTTCGACTATCAAGGACGCGGTGAAGTACAACACTACAACAAGCCGAGAAAATTAAGTTCCATTATTTCCGAGCATGCGTTGAATTGTTTCCGAGCATGCGTGATTTCTTGCGTGTCCATATTGCATACAGATGATCGCATTTTCTGATAGGAACTTTTTTGAAAAATAGAGAACATGCTCTCAAGCTTTTGCTGGCTGGAATTCGGCCAGCAAAAGACCGATGGAGCATATGCACGGTCGCATTTTCCGCCAAAAAGCTCTCATCTGAGTTTTGCTGGCAGCATTTCCGATCGTGTGTATGTGGCATTAGTTTGCCCTGTATTTGGCTCAATCCATCTTCCCATCGACTCTGACCAGCTTCCCTGACCCTACTGAAGAAAATAATCCCCACAACATGATGCTGCCACCACCATGTTTCACGGTGGGAATGGTGTGTTCAGAGTGATGTGCAGTGTTAGTTTTCTACCACACATATAGTTTTGTTTTTAGGCCAAAAAGTTAAATTTTGAACTCATCTGACCACAGCACCTTCTTCCACATGTTTGTTAAGTCCCCCACATGTTTTCTTGCAAACTACAAACAGGACTTCTTATGGCTGCCTTTCAACAATAGCTTTGTGGAGTGCAAGACTAATAGTTGACCCATGGGCAGATTCTCCCACCTGAGCTGAGCTGGATCTCTGCAGCTTCACCAGAGTTACCATAAGCTTCTTGGCTGCTTCTCTGAATAATGCTCTCCTTGACAGTTTAGGTGGACAGCCTTTCTTGGTAGGTTTGTAGTTGTGCCATACTCTTTCCATTTTTGGATGATGGATTGAACAGTGCACCATGAGATGTTCAAAGCTTGGTATATTTTTTTATAACTTATATACCAAATATACCAAGACCCATACCGTGAGTCGAAACGTGTCAGGGTCACATCTCCACTGTTTGTACAGTTGTACAGTGTTCATGTGAAATCTTTGTCTATATATGTACATCTAATTTCTATCATTAATATTATGTTCTATTTTTAACCATTGTCCAGTGGAGTTCATTCTTTGACCATTGTGTCATTAATATTTTTTTTATGTATTAATAAATATTCAAAATTTTATTTTTATTCAATAGTCTTCTAACTTCATTATAGACATTGCTTTGCTGCCTAAAAACCCCATTGCAGGGGATATTGTTCTTTTTTCTTCTATTTTTTTTTATAACTTAACCCTGCTTTAAACGTCTCTACAATTTTATCCTTGAACTGTCTGGTGTGTTCCTTGGCCTTCGTGATGCTGTTTGTTCACTAAGGTTCTCTAACAAACCTCTGAGGGCTTCACAGAACAGCTGTATTTATACTGAGATTACATTACACACAGGTGGACTATATTTACTAATTAGATGACTTCTGAAGGCAATTGGTTTCAATTAGGTGTATCAGAATAAAGGGGGCTGAATAAAAATGTACGCCACGCTTTTCAGATATTTATTTGTAAAACAAATTAAAAAACATTTATAATTTTCTTTCCACTTCACAATTATGTGCCAATTTGTGTTGGTCTATCAGATAAATTCCCAATAAAATACATTTAAATTTTTTTGTTGTAACATGACAAAATGTGTAAAATTTCAAGGGGCGTACTTTTTCAAGGCACTGTACTCTTTGCCTGTGTCATCACAAGCTACTT
This sequence comes from Lithobates pipiens, assembly GCF_037356315.1. Classification (NCBI taxonomy): domain Eukaryota; kingdom Metazoa; phylum Chordata; class Amphibia; order Anura; family Ranidae; genus Lithobates; species Lithobates pipiens. The sequence goes on from NW_027507748.1 coordinate 421,701,003, forward strand.
TTTGTAAATGGGCAAAATGTACATAGTGTTGGAGACCCAAAACCAGACCTTGTGTCAATCATAGCTGCAGCAATGTTATTGTCTGATGGAGCAGAAATACTAACACACAAAACTATCAGATCAATGTTGTTGGAAGAAGAGGAAAAAACGTACACTGTGGCAATATATAAATCATATCATAGCACCATAGGTGTGCACACAGGGTGTCTGAAGGGGGAGGTAAGCTGACAGTTTCATCCCCATGACTAAGCTCCGGGGGCGGAGCAAAATGCATTGGGGGTGTTGTCTGCTTGGAACCAGGCTGAGTTTACCACTCTGACATTCTGATACAACTGCAGAACCGGACAAATGTGTTGCTTTAGGGATTATCAGCTCCCTTTCCCTTTGAGTTTTATGTCAGGACTTGATTTGTTTGCCTGGACATGAGGGTGGTTAAGCTGACAATGAGGTTCAGAAGAGGGGCGCGTGTGTGTGGGAGAGATGGCTAGGTCTACGGTAGGGATGAGCCGAACACCCCTCGGTTCGGTTTGCAGCAGAACATGCGAATAGTACTGATATCACTGAAAAGTATTTCAAAAAATATTCCTCACTGATCCCAGCGCTCAAGACAGGTTGTCAACTTGTAAGCTGCTATCATAAACAAATCATACAACATATAAATATATAGTATAAACAAGACGCCCACAGATGAAGACGTAGTGACGAAACGCGTATGGGCGTGACCGAGCAGCTGTACGTCACAACAGAGAGAGGGTTTGTGTTTTTCCTGGGACCGCCGCTATTGCCGAGACCGTTTACCAGCTTTGGAATCCGGATTGCGGTGAGACAAGCCTTGACCTCTGCGGGTGACATGATATGTGACATGATATAGCTTGATTGTGTACGTATGTTTTTAAAGAGCGCGCAAAGTTTACCTATTAAAATCAGTTTGCACTATGGATTGTGTTTCTGATCTCTTTTATATGTGAACCTGTGCTGGGTGGAGAATTGTTGAACTGGAAGTGTATTGTTGAGGAATCCCAGGAGCCAGTAACTATTAGATGTGCCTATATGCTCTTTTAGCTTTTTGGTAAGTGTATTACCATAAGGAGTGTCACTGTGCGTGGAGTTTATTCACATTGGCGTTTCTGATGGATGGCTTGGAGATGGACCTCTTCTTTCACTTTATGAACATTTAAGCTGATATTGCATATTCACTTCTTAGGACTTTACACTTTGGTGGAATTTTCAGAAATTATGAACTGTTATTCTTCTATTTCCTGTGAAGTAATGTTTTATTAAGAGCTGTCAATATAGTATATCTCACATTGCGAAGGATTAAGGAATTGTTTATACTATATATTTATATGAAGAACATGCGAATAGGCAAAAAATGTGTTTGAATGCGTGGACACCATTAAAGTCTGTGGGACACTAATGTGAAAAATCAAAAGTTCTCATTTTAAAGGCTTATATGCAAGTTATTGTAATAAAAAGTGTTTGGGGACCCAGGCCCTGCCCCAGGGGACATGCATCAATGCAAAAAAAGTTTTAAAAACTGTATTTTTTTCAGGAGCAGTGATTTTAATGATGCTTAACCACTTGCTTACTGGGCACTTAAACACCCTTCCTGCCCAGGCCAATTTTAAGCTTTCGGTGCTCTCACAATTTGAATGACAATTACTCAGTCATGCAACACTGTACCCAAATGAATTTTTTGTCCTTTTTTTCCCACAAATAGAGCTTTCTTTTGGTGGTATTTGATCACCTCTGGGGTTTTTATTTTTTGCGCTATAAATGAAAAAAGACCGAAAATTTTGAAAAAAAAACGCATATTTCTTTGTTTCTGTGACAGAATTATGCAAATTATTAATTTTTCTTCATAAATTTCGGCCACAATTTATACTGCTACATATCTTTGGTAAAAATAACCCAAATTAGTGGATATTATTTGGTCTTTGTGAAAGTTAGAGAGTCTACAAGCTGTGGTGCGAATCGCACAAAATTTATCACATCTGATGTACTGGTGGCCTATCTCACTTCTTGTGACCCGAACAAGTCAGGAAAGTACAAATACCCCCCAAATGACCCCTTTTTGGAAAGTAGACATTCCAAGGTATTTAGTAAGAGGCATAGTGAGCTTTTTGATGTTGTCATTTTTTTCCCACAATTATTTGCAAAATTAAGATTTTTCATTTTTTTTTCTCCACAAAATTGTCATTGTAATAGGTTATTTCTCTCACGTGGCATGTGTATACCACAAATGACACCCCTCAAAAAATTCTGCTACTCCTACTGAGTATTACAATACCACATGTGTGGGACTTTTTCACAACCTGGCCACATAGAGAGGCCCAACATGCAGGTAGCGCCATCATGTGTTCTAGGAACATAAATTACACATCTAACTTGTTGACTATTTATTACACTTTTGAAGCACCAGGACAATGACACGTGACACTGATGACAGATGGCACTGATACGTGGCAATGATGACACTTATATGTGGCACTGATGACACGTGGCACTGATGACAGATGGCACTAATATGTGGCACTGATGACAGATGGCACTAATATGTGGCACTGATGACACATGGCACTTATACATGGCACTGATGACACGTGGCACTAATACGAGGCACTGAAGACGCGTGGCACTAATATGTGGCACTGATGACAGATGGCACTAATATGTGGCACTAATACGTGCCACCGATGACAGATGGCACTAATACATGGCACCGATGACGCGTGACACTGATGACAGATGGCACTGATAAGTGGCATTGATGACACATGACACTGACAACAGATGGCACGTGACACTGACAGGTGGCACTGATGACAAATGGCACTGATACGTGGCACTGATGACAGATGGCACTAATACGTGGCACTGATGACAGATGGCACTATGTGGCACTGATGACACGTGGCACTGATGACAGATGGCACTGGGGACAAATGGCACAACAGGTGGCACTGGGGCAGGTGGCACTGGGGGCAGGTAGCACTGGGGGCAGGTAGCACTGGGGTGGATGGCACTGGGGGCAGGTAGCACTGGGGTGGATGGCACTGGGGCGGATGGCACTGGGGCGAATGGCACTGCTGGGGGAGGGTGGCAGTGCTGGGGGAGGATGGCACTGCTGGGGGAGTATGGCACTTTTTTTTTTTAACTTTTTTTTTTTTCTAACTCGAGGCAGAACGGCTGCCGCTGCAGCCGTTCATCTCTCCCCTCTCACACTGTCTGTGTGAGGAGGGAGAGCGGCGCTGAGAGATGATCTCATATGTTTACATATGAGATCATCTCCCATTGGACACGCCGATCACGCTGTAAACGGCCGCTGTGATTGGCCGTTTACAGCAATCTGTGTTTGCCTGTCCCCGGGGGACACGGCGAACACAGAACTTTAGGAACACAAAAACATTAGGACGTCCAGGGACGACCACCCGGACGAACGCGCCTGCTCTACGGCCGTCATTTGGCTATAGGGCGGGCGCGAGGTGGTTAAAGTGAAACAATAAAAATGAAATATTCCTTTATTATTATTTATTGCGCCTGGGGGGTTTCTTTAGTGTGCCTGTAAAGTAGCGCATCTTTCCCATGTTTATAACAGCGCCACAGCAAAATTACATTCCTAAAGGAAAAAATGTTATATAAAACTGCTTGCGGCTGTAATGTATTGTCGAATCCTGGCAATATAGATAAAAATACCTAAAAAACAAAAAAGGTGTGGATGTCACCCCGAAAATCCATACCAAGCCCTTCAGGCCTGATATGTATATTAAGGGCAACCCCGCACCCAAATTTTTAAAAAATGAGGGGTCCCTCAGGCCCCCAGGCACGATATACTCTGAACAGCAGTATATATACTATACGGCCTGCCCTATATACTCTGCAGAAAATTGTGCCTTAGGTGTTGGTGGTACCAGAACACTGTAAGCCCTCACTGTTACTCTTGGGCACAGTAACGGGCCCTGCTGTGAAATATTATATCAGAAATAGTATTACATGCTCCTGTTAAACAGGGGCAGAAAAATTGGGCCTTGGGAGGTGGTGGTGCCACAACACTGTAACCCCTCACAGACACTCTTGTTGGGCACAGGAATGGGCCCTGCTGTGAAATATTAGATCAAAAATTGTAATTACATGCCCCTGTTAACCAGGGGCAGAAAATTGGGCCTTGGGAGGTGGTGGTGTCACAACACTGTAACCCCTCACAGACACTCTTGATGGGCCCTGCTGTGAAATATTAGATCAAAAATTGTAATTACACGCCCCTGTTAACCAGGGCAGAAAATTGGGCCTTTGGTGTTGGCAGTACCAGAACACTGTAAGCCCTCACAGTTACTCTTGTTGGGCGCAGGAACAGGCCCTGCTGTGAAATATTATATCAAAAATAGTAATTTCATGCCCCTGTTAAACAGAAGCAGAAAAATTGGGCCTTGGGTGGTGGTGGACCTAAACCAGAAATATTGTTGGAAGCTAGCATCATCAAGATTGAGGCGGAATAGGATAGTCAGCATAGGCAATCAAGGGATCCCAGATCCATAGCAAATTGAATCAGTTACATCAGCATCAGCACCAAGACTGATTCATTTTTATGAATGTGAGCCTATCAATTGAGTCTGTGGACAGGTGAACTCTTTGATCAGTTACAAACCCTCCAGCAGCACTGAATGTGTACTCAGAAAGCACGCTGGATACAGGACAGGCCAGTAGCTCAATTGAATATTGAGCAAGTCCTGGCCAGTGGTCCATCCTCAAGACCCAGTAACCCAGTGGATGCTCTGTTGGAAAGGTCTCCAAGTCTTCTCTTGCCCCTATATCTTTCTGCACCATGTAATGCAGACGCTGGTGATGGCTGCTTGAACCAATCAGACCTTGGCGCTGAGGACTGAAAATTAGTTTAAAGGCATCAGTCAGCCGGCCACCTTCTCCACTGCTCTTCCTCTGACTGAAAGAAGCCTCAGCAACTCATTGTCAAGCACCAGGAAATTGTAACCTCCTAGGGTCTGGAAATTTGTTGCACAAACTTTTCTTCGAGGCCTCCTGAAGATGTTTCATCCTCTGCTCCCTCTGCGAAAGCAGGATGAGTTCTGCAACCTTACCCTTGTAATGTGGATCAAGAAGGGTTGCCAGCCAGTAATGATCCCTCTCCTTGATACCACGAATCCTAGGGTCCTTTCGCAGGCTTTGCAGAATCAGGGAGTCCATGCAGTATAAGTTTGCAGAGGCATTCAATTCTGAGTCCTCTGGGTCACTAAGGATCACATGATCCGTAACTATCTCCTCCCAGCTACGTACAACTCCTTGGGTTTCTGGGGACTCAAAATCATCCCTTGAAGACTGCTGCTGAGTGTTATCCTCTATAGCCATGCTGACACAATCCTCCTCCTCCTCCTCTTCTTCCTGTGTGTTTGGCAGTCCTGCATGAAATGCTATCTGGATAAAGGGGGCCTTGAGAGATAAGGAAGTCCTCCTCTTCCTCCTGCTGTTCTGCCTCAAGTACCCTATCCATGATTCCATGAAGCGTGTGCTCCAGCAGAAAGACTAGAGGGACAGTGTCACTGATGCATGCATTGTCGCTGCTCACCATCCTTGTGGCCTCCTCAAATGGTGACAAGGCAGTGCATGCATTCTTGATCAGTAGCCACTGGTGTGGTGAAAAGATGTCAAGCTCCCCTGACCCTGTCCTGGGGCCATACTCGCACAGGTACTAATTGATGGCCCTCTGCTGTGTGTGCAGCTGCTGCAGCACTGCCAGTGTTGAGTTTCACCTGGTGGGCATGTCACAAATGAGGCAGTTGGGCAGGTTGCATTCCCTTTGAATGTCAGCCAGCCGAGCATTGGCATTGTATGACTGGCGGAAATTACCACAGACTTTTCTGGCCTGCCTCAGGAGATCCTGTAAGCCTGGGTACCTGCCCAAGAACCGCTGCACCACCAAATTCAGGATGTGTGCCAAACATGGAACATGGGTCAAGTGTCCCTGTCAGAGGGCGGAATGAAGGTTGGTGCCATTGTCGCATACAACCATTCCTGACTGAAGCTGGCATGGTGTCAACTACCTCTGAGCCTGCCCCTGCAGAGCTGACAGAATCTCTGCCCCAGTGTGGCTCCTGTACTTTAGGCAGACCAACTCAAGCATGGCATGGAATCTTTTAGCCTGACTGCTTGCGTAGCCCCTTGAGCGCTTACGGAGCACCGCTGGTTCAGAGGACAAATCTGCAGAAGAGGCCATAGAGGAAGAAGAGGAGGGGGTTTGAGGAGAGAGCTGTGGCAGCTGTGGCATTTTGGAGTCGTGGTGGTGGAACAAGCTCCAACAACAGTGAACCTGTTCTGCTATCAGTGTATGCCCTCCTGAATCCCCCCCATGTATCGGTGTATGTCCTCCTGATCCCCCCCCCCAGTGTATCAGTGTATGCCCTCCTGAATCTGCCCCCCCCCCAGTGTATCAGTGTATGCCCTCCTGTACTACAGCTGCACTGTATAGCGCACTGTGTACACCACCAGAAGTGTAGTAGAAACTGTGCACACTGTATTGGATACTGTGTACACTGCCTGAAGTGTATTAAAACAGTACACCAACTAATGCACTGTAGATATAGGCTACACTGGATGCAGTATATATATATATATATATATATATATATATATATATATATATGAAGGCCAGTATGGTGGCCTGACTTTATGGGAGGAGCCCGGATTGGTATTTAACCAGCCCACTCGCCTGTGGTCTTTGTCGGTTTCCTGTGCACGATACCTGTTATTTCAGTCCCGTCTTCGTAAAGCCGCGTACACACGTAGCGGTATGTCCGACGTACTTAGTCTGGCGGACTTCCCGCCAGACTGTCCGTCGGACTTTCCGAACGGGCTACTTGCCCACACACGGCACTTTTTGAGCGGACTAATACGGCGTACTAAGTCCGCCGTACTATCCGCCCTACTTTTGAAATGAACGGACTCGCCCACACACGCAGAGGAAAGTCCGCTCATTTCGAGCGCGTCTCCAGGTAGGCGGGGCCCGCGAAGGAGACGTCGCTGGCCCCGCCGCCTGGTATGGACTTAAAGGGGAACCCCAACGCCGAAAAAAATCGGCGTGGGGGTCCCCCCCAAAGTCCACAACAGACCCTTGTCCGAGTACGCTACCCGGCGTGTACCCCTACCCATTCACCTGTAAAATAAAAGTACAAAAAAAACACAACACACGAGATAAAATACTTTATTGCACAGCTCCGGGGGTCTTCCGTCTTCGGGGGTCTTCTCGCCGGACTCCTCCACTATCTTCTTGTAGCTCTTTTACTAGCGGAGGAGCCCGGCATTCTTCTTCGTCGCCGCGGCCTCTTCTTCCGACTTCGGGGGTCTTGTCCCCCTCTTCGGTTCTTCTGCCGGGCCACCGCGCCTTCTTATAGCTCTTTTACAGGCGGTGGCCCGGTCTTCTGTCGCCGCCGCCGCCTTCCGTTCTTCTTCTTCTTCTTCTTCTACAGGAGATGTTGACTCAACGATCTCTCTGGCCGCAATGCCAGGGACGCGCTGCGCTGCCACTTATATAGGGACAAGGGGCGGTGTCACATAGGTTTATGTCACATGGGTTGGTCACATGGGTTGATGTCACATGGCGACAGTCCCAGCATCCTCCGGGACTGTTACATCGTAAAGGGGCGGGGTCACCATGTGACACCAACCCATGTGACATAAACCCATGTGACACCGCCCCTTGTCCCTATATAAGTGGCAGCGCAGCGCGTCCCTGGCATTGCGGCCGGAGAGATCGTCGAGTCAACATCTCCTGGAGAAGAAGAAGAAGAAGAAGAACGGAAGGCGGCGGCGGCGGCGGCGACAGAAGACCGGGCCACCGCCTGTAAAAGAGCTATAAGAAGGCGCGGTGGCCCGGCAGAAGAACCGAAGAGGGGGACAAGACCCCCGAAGTCGGAAGAAGAGGCCGCGGCGACGAAGAAGAATGCCGGGCTCCTTCGCTAGTAAAAGAGCTACAAGAAGATAGCAGAGGAGTCCGGCGAGAAGACCCCCGAAGACGGAAGACCCCCGGAGCTGTGCAATAAAGTATTTTATCTCGTGTGTTGTGTTTTTTTGTACTTTTATTTTACAGGTGAATGGGTAGGGGTACATTGTACCCCATACTCATTCACATAGGGTGGGGGGCCGGTATCCGGGGGCCCCCCGCCCGCAGACCCCGACAACCAATGGCCAGGGTTGTCGGGAAGAGGCCCTTGTCCTCATCAACATGGGGACAAGGTGCTTTGGGGTGGGGGGGCCGCGCGGCCCCCCTTTCCCCAAGGCACCCCCCATGTTGAGGGCACGCGGCCTGATACGGCTCAGGAGGGGGGGCGCTTGCTCGCCCCCCTTTCCTGGCTGGCCGGGTAGCGTGCTCGGACAAGGGTCTGTTGTGGACTTGGGGGGAACCTCCACGCCGATTTTTTTCGGCGTTGGGGTTCCCCTTTAAGTCCATACCAGGCGGCCAGGCCAGCGACGTCTCTTTCGCGGGCCCCGCCTACCTGGAGACCCGCTCAAAATGAGCGGACTTTTCTCTGGGCGGGAAAAGTCCGCTCATTTCAAAAGTACGGCGGACTGGCATACACACGGCCGGATTGTCCGCCGAAATGCGAGTCCAGCGGGAAGATTGGAGTGCAACACGGCATTCTAAGTCCGCCGTACTTTCAGGTCAAAAAAGTATGCCGGAGGCTACACACGGGGGGATTGTTTGGCGGACTTGAGTTTGCCGGACTTTTCCACCGGATTGTTTGATCGTGTATACGCGGCATAAGTTTTGTGTTTCCGAGTTATGTCTTCGTGGGCTCTGTGTCTGTGAGCTTCCACGTTCGGAAGTTGCCATCTTGCGCGGTTTTCGAAGCAGTCGTTGTCGAGTTGCAGTTGTCATACAACATTTCTGGTTTGGCTGTCGCATGTAAGGCTTCGGCTCACGTTTTTCATTTCACGCTTTGTAAATTACCATGTTGCTAAACTGTCATATCTAAATGAACGAATTACTCACAACATTTCATGTAATCCGTACGTATACTTTCATTTCACACCATCGTGTTTGTCCAAACAAACATTCTTACCATGTGTCACAAGACGATTAGCTCCTGCTCGCTTGTGGCACACTGGTTGATGCCACATCAGGCAATCTTTCATAAACATTTCAATCATTTCAATTGTTTCAATCGTTATAACCATTTCAAAGCATTTCTAATCATTTCTAAACATTTCAAAGCATTTTGAATCATTTCATTCATTTCTGTCACATACCGCGCTCCGATTCGAATCCAGTCGCATCTTCGATGCACCGATTCGTTCCGGTGTGCCCCAGTTGATCTCGGCCTCATTTCAGTACATGCTCCAGAGACACATTCATTTGTCAGTAGTGGGTTCGGTCATTGATTCTTGTCTTTGTCATGGCACATCATTTCTTGTCACTTATTACGCTCTGATACGAATCCAGTGGCATTTAAAGATGCACCGATTTGCTCCGGTGTGCCCAGATGTTTGGCCTCATTTCAGTACATGCTCCAGAGATGGATTCACTTGTCAGCCGTAGGTTCGGTCACTGATTCTTGTCTTTGTCATGGCATGTCATTTCTTTGTCACGCATCACGCTCCGACACGAATCTAGTCACATCTTCGCACTAAATTTGTCTCGGCGTCCCCCAGGTCTACGCCACATTTCAGTACATGCTCCAGAGTCTGATTCGTGGTCAGTCTCAAACAGCGGCATGACGATTCGTGCCTCTGTCATGGCAGAACAAATCATTTAACTGTCACGTACCGCGCTCTGATTCGAATCCACTTGCATCTACGATGCACTGATTCGTCCCGGTGTGCCCCAGCTTTCTGGCCTCATTTCAAAGATTGCCTCATTTCAGTACATGCTCGACTTGGCGACACGACCAAGTCGGGCCTCTGTCATGGCAGATATTTTATTTTAATTTGAGGCAAACATTTCATTAATTTCATTCCCTTTTCATTTTGACTCACTGCCACCTGTTTAAGTCACCATTCTAGTCATTTTGTCAAGACAGTATAACAAGTCCTTCATGAGTTTTCACCTCTCGTCTTTTTTCAGGTCAGTCAAGTTCATTAGGCCCACCCTGCACCAGCTTGGACGGTGCCCCCCCAGGTAATAAAAAAATAAAATAAAATAAAAAGAGAGTAAATATACACACCGCTTAGGTACGTATACAGTTAGGGAGCACAAGCGAGACTTGTAATTCATATCTCCCTCAATAGGTTCCAATCAGTCAAGACTCAACCCCGAGGACAAGTCACCGCACCTAGGGCACTAGAATACCAGAACCATGTCCCAGGCCTGCAGTGAAGATCTCACTGCCCCTTTACCCCCCTCTCCGGTCTCAGAGAGTGGCAGTGTACAGTCGCTCAGGGGATGGACCATCCCAAAATTGACCGCAGAGCTGAGGCGTAGAGGGGTGCCCTTTCCTGCTACAGCTAGGAAAGCCGAGCTCTTCAAGCTTCTCTTTCCTCTGCCAGCCGCAGCAGGACCCAGCACCCAGCAGGCCTCCCTTGATTCCATCTCGTCGGCTATATCTCAGCTGCACAACTTAGTGTCATCTTTGACCGCTTCAGTTTCAGAGGTCCAGAACAGTGTGGCACTCCTGGAGACCCGCCCGGCCGTTGCTGTCACTGACCCTACCGTAGTCCAGGCTACAACAACCCCTTCTGCAGGCACCCTAGGGTGGAGTTCCATTGTGTACCCATCCCATTTGGTTCCGACCAACATCAGGAAGGACATCATGGAAGGCAGGGACATCAACCTTGCCTCTTTGCTTATCTCTGTGCATGATTTGGCGCAGAACAAAGCCTACACTTGGGGGGACATATCAGTAGTCCTTAAGGCCAAGGACCTCAATAGGAAATTGTCAGTACCGGAGTTCACATTGGCCTTCGGTATGATGAGGGATGTTATATGTTCAGCCTCTCCCGACAGAAGGGCATAGCTGGATCTATACCTCCATACTGTGGTAGACCTGGGCTACAAGTATGGAGGGTTTGGTTTTTACGACTACCATCGCTCCTTCTCCGCCAAAGCAGCAGCCAGGGTCCTACAGTTTCAAACAGCCACAAACTGGAGTGTGTATGGACACGGAGCTCTTCTGTTGCCACTTTTCTGGACTATGCTCACCATTGTGCGCAATCTGCCAATCGGCTACCCACACCGCCACTTGATGCGCCAACTCGACAACCAGTCGCCCCTTTGAAAATACCTCTACCTCTGGTGCAGTTCAGGGCCAGCAGGCCCCTGCACCCATGCCCCAGACGGACAAACTCAGACGCCCAGTCCGGACCGTGGGAGGAGCAGCCATCTGCAATAATTTTAATTATGGTTCCTGTAACTTCAGCCAGTGTCGCCTACTTCACATCTGCACCCTATGCCAGAGGGCACATCCTAGGATCCAATGCGAGGTCATGCAACTGAAAAGGGCATGACTAAGCCGGGTCAATGTCACATGGCTCGGCTTCTACCTTTCCGCCCACCCCACTCCCTCCCTGGCCACCTATCTTATCCAAGGTTTCACGGAAGGCTTCCACACAGGCCTCATTTCTCTGCCTCACACTACCCATGAGTGCAGGAACCTATGTTCAGTGGCCACCAATGAGCAGGCCATAAACCAGCTCCTACAGACCGAGATAGATCGGGACTTCATGATAGGCCCTTTCACTCAGCCCCCCTTCAACACATGGAGAGTCAGCCCTATTGAGTTTGTCAAGGGCAAATTCTCCAATAAACAATGTGATTTGTCAGCGCCTCATTCTTCCCCCATCCCCAGTCTTAATTCCCTTATCCCCTCCGAAGAATTTTCCCTCAAATACGCCTCTGTGGATATGGCGATCCAGGCTATACTCAAAACAGCCACAGGTACCTGGCTCTCCAAAGCCGATATCTCGGACGCCTTTAAACTCCTACCTATCCACCCGTCCCTTTGGTGCTGGCATGGCATCAAATGGAGGGAGGCGTATTACTTTGCTACCTAATTGACCTTCGGGTCAAAGAGTAGCCCCTGGCTATTTGACACATTTGCGCAATCGCTCACGTGGATCCTCTTACACAAAGCCCAGTGTCAAGAGGTCATCCATTATCTAGACGACTTCTTACTACTTACTACTACTCCCCAGGGGAACTCGACAAGTTAAGGATCATGTTTAAAAATCTCAATGTTCCCATCGCTGAACACGGTCCAGCACAGACGATCACGCCAGCCTCCCCACAGACAAACTGACCCGCATTAGGGCGATCCTAGGAGACTTCACCCGCACCAGAGGGTGCACCAAGAGACAACTGCAATCCCTTCTTCGGATGCTCAATTTTGCCATGCACATCATCCCACAGAGTCGCTCCTTTGTGTCCCGCCTACTAGTGTACCTTTCCCATGCGCAAGATCCCGATCAAGCCCTCAGTCTTGACACCACAGCAGTAGCGGACCTCTCCATGTGGGAGGAGTTCCTTTCCACCTGGAATGGTATATCATTATTCATTGCCACCGTGTCTTCCCTGACACCCCAGGTAGTGACAGATGCAGCGGCATCCACAGGCTTTGCGGCAATTTTTGGCCATCTCTGGTTTGCAGCACCCTGGCCCCCACAATACCCGGTTTCACCAGCACATCTTCCCTCTTCGAACTTTACCCTATAGTGGCAGCCGCACAGCTCTGGGGCCATAGCTGGACCAGGCAAACCGTGGCCTTCACTACCGATAACCAAGCCACAGCAGAAATTATAAATAAAGGCAGGCCCAAATCCCTTGCAGTCGTGTCCTTCTAGCGTAGGCTGGTATAACTATCACAATTTCAGTTTAACATTTATTGTTCATTTGTTCCAGGCAACTACACATCATTTTTTGAACAGATGCCCGGAGCCGATCCTGTATCAGCCACTATTCTTGCCTGGTCTCAGCTGACCCTGGATTAGCTCAACATCTGCAGACAGCAACTCGGCTTATCAACTCCTCATTCTCCTGCAGCACCCTCAAGGCCTACTAGACAGCCTGGAGGGCCTTCAACAAATTCCTGACAGATCACTCCAAGGAAACGTCTAGGATCAAACACATACTGGCCTTCATTTCACACTGTCATACTCAGCTGACTCTATCCCACAACACCATTTGGCTATACCTGGCCGGTATCCAACATTTCTTGTCCCTTCAGGACCCCGCAAAACCCTCCTAATTTACATCTCATGCAATATGAGCCATTCTACGTGCCATTCAAAAGCTCCAACCAGTGGTCAGCGCCAAACGCTTACCCATAACGGGAGACATCTTTAGAGGTATGTCAACCATCCTGGCTACATCTCCATTCGGTTTCCTCCCTAGTATGGTACTACAAGCAGCCAGGTACCTGGCCTTCTACGGGTTCTTACATTCTGGAGAATTCACTTGTAGCAACCTTGCAGGTCAAGTCCTACGCAAACGCCTCTTGGTCCACTACAAAGACCACTTCGTGCTGAATCTAGCAGTTTACAAAACCCAGCAAGTAGGCTCAGGAACAGATGTCCACTTCTATAGAACAAATAACGACTGGTGTCCGGTTGCCACACTAAATCAGTTCTTGTTGCTACTGCCCGAGCAGTCGGACTCTGGTCCCCTTCTACCCTTTCCTGTCAAACCCCTAAACACCTGTCAATTCATGAAGCACATGAGGATACTTCTCCAAAACCTTCACCTGAACCCTAGCCAGTACTCCGGACACTCATTTTGTATCGGGCAGTCTCAACAGCGTCCCGGGCCACGTTATTAAGAGACTAGGCAGGTGGAAGTCTGTCTGCTCGCCCGCTACATCCCCAATCCGCAAGTGGAAATGGCCCAGGCCTTTGCCAAACTCACTCAATGACTAAACTCAAATCAATAAAGAGCTAGTCCCTACCTGAATGTTTTTGCCCCCTTATTTTGGTATACCGTACGTTAGACTGAGGCACACTTTCAGGTCCATTTCATGTGGTAAGTTTTATGTTAACCCTGTATGTCATCTATATCCGTATCGGCTATAGGGCTCTAAACCATAAATAAGAAGGCCAGTATGGTGGCCTGAATTTATGGGAGGAGCCCGGAGTGGTATTTAACCAGCCCACTCACCTGCGGTCTTTGTCGGTTTCCTCCCTCCCATCCCTTTTTTAGGGCATTTCTCAAAGTATTCATACTCCTCACAGTTGGCCATAGGGCTCTAAACCATAAATATATATATACAGTCTTGTGTGTGTGTGTATATATATATATATATATGGTGTGGTGTACTATTTCTAATACACTTCAGGTGGTGTATTAACCACTTGACCACTGGGCACTTAAACACCCTTAATAACCAGACCAATTTTCAGCTTTCGGTGCTCTCGCATTTTGAATGACAATTACTCAGTCATGCAACACTGGACCTATATGAAATTTTTGTCCTTTTTTTCACACAAATAGAGCTTTCTTTTGGTGGTATTTAATCACCGCTGGGTTTTTTATTTTTTGTGCTATAAAGGAAAAAATACCGAAAATTCGGTAAAAAAATGAATTTTTCTTTGTTTCTGTTAGAAAATTTAGCAGATTAGTAATTTTTTCTTCATAAATTTTGGTCAAAATTTATACTACTACATATCTTTGGTAAAAATAAGTACAAATTGGTGGATATTATTTGGTCTTTGTGAAAGTTATAGAGCCCACAAGCTATGGTGCCAATATCTGAAAATTGATCACACCTGAAGTACTGACGGCCTATTTCAATTCTTGAGACCCTAACATGCCAGAAAATTACAAATACCCCCCAAATGACCCCTTTTTGGAAAGAAGACATTCCAAGGTATTTAGTAAGAGGCATGATGAGCTTTTTGAAGTTGTCATTTTTTCCCACAATTCTTTGCAAAATCAAGATTTTTTTTACTTTTTTTTTTTTTTTCACAAAATTGTCATATTATCAGGTTATTTCTCACACACAGCATATGCATACCACAAATTACACCCCAAAACACATTCTGCTATTACTCCCGAGTACGGCGATACCACATGTGTGAGACTTTTACACAGTGTGGCCACATACAGAGGCCCATCAGGTGTTCTGGAGCACCCAGGACAATTCTGACATTTCTCTCCTACATGTAAAAATCATCATTTATTTGCTAGAAAATTACATAGAACTCCAAAACATTATATATGTTTTTTTAGCAAACACCCTGGAGAATACAATGGTGGTCTTTGCAACTTTTTATCTCGCACGGTATTTGCGCAGTAATTTTTCGAATGCTTTTTTTTGGAAAAAAAAACAGTTTTGGGCTTAAAAAAAAAAAAAAACACAGTAAAGTTAGCCCAATTTTTCCATAATGTGAAAGATGAAGTTACGCTGAGTAAATAGATACCTAATATGTCACTCTTCAAAATTGCACACGCTCGTGGAATGGCGCCAAACGTCGCTACTTAAAAATCCCCATAGGCGACGATTTAATTTTTTTTTACTGGTTATATGTTTTGAGTTACAGAGGAGGTCTAGGGCTAGAATTATTGCTCTCGCTCTAACGTTCGCAGCGATACCTCACATGTGTGGTTTGAACACCGTTTTCATATGTGGGCGGGACTTTCGTATGCGTTCGCTTCTGCATGCGAGCACATGGGGACAGGGGCGCTTTAAAAAAAAACATTTTTTTTATTGTTCATTGTACTTTATTTATTTTAGTTTGACATTTTTTTCCCCAAAAATAATTTTTTTGATCACTTTTATTCCTATTACAAAGAATGTAAACATCCCTTGTAATAGGAATATGGCATGACAGGTCCTCTTTACAGTGAGATGTGGGGTCAATAAGACCCCGCAGCTCACCTCTAAGCTGGGAAGCCTGAAAAAAAAAAAAAAAAAAAAAAAAAAAAGATTCTGTCTTTGATCGTATTAGCAATTCGGTAGAAGCACCGGAGGGCAGCGGGAGGGGGGGGGGATGTCTATGGCTGGGTATTGCAGGGTATCACCGACTATGGCTGGGTATCTCAGAGCATGGCTGGGTATCTCAGAGTATGGCGTTGCAGAGTATTGCATTGCAGGGTATTGGCGGGTGTTGCAGAGCATTGCAGAGTGTTGCAGGGTATTGGCGGGTGTTGCAGAGCATTGCAGAGTGTTGCAGGGTATTGTCGGGTGTTGCAGAGTGTTGCAGGGTATTGCAAAGCGTTGCAGAGTATTGCAAAGTGTTGCAGAGTATTGCAGAGTGTTGCAGGGTATTGCAGAGTGTTGCAAGGTGTTGCAGGGTGTTGCAGGGTATTGCAAAGTGTTGCAGGGTATTGCAGAGTGTTGCAAGGTGTTGCAGAGTGTTGCAGGGTATTGCAGAGTGTTGCAGGGTATTGCAGAGTGTTGCAGGGTGTTGCAGAGTGTTGCAAGGTGTTGCGGAGTGTTGCAGGGTATTGCAGAGTATTGCAGGGTATTGCGGAGTGTTGCAGGGTGTTGCGGAGTGTTGCAGGGTGTTGCGGAGTGTTGCAATGTGTTGCGGAGTGTTGCAATGTGTTGCGGAGTGTTGCAGGGCATTGCGGAGTGTTGCAGGGCAATGCGGAGTGTTGCAGGGCATTGCGGAGCGTTGCAGGGTATTGCGGAGCGTTGCAGGGCATTGCGGAGCGTTGCAGGGCAATGCGGAGCGTTGCAGGGCAATGCAGAGTGTTGCAGGGCAATGCAGAGTGTTGCAGGGCAATGCAGAGTGTTGCAGGGTAATGCAGAGTAATGGGGGTATTGCAGAGTAATCCAGAGTAATGGGGGTATTGCAGAGTAATCCAGAGTAATGGGGGTATTGCAGAGTAATGCAGAGTAATGGGGGTATTGCAGAGTAATGGGGGTATTGCAGAGTAATGCGGGTATTGCAGAGTAATGGGGGTATTGCAGAGTAATGCGGGTATTGCAGAGTAATGCAGAGTAATGGCAGGGTATTGCAGAGTGTTGGCAGGGAATTGAGGGGTTAATTTTCGGTGCGCAGCGATGTGGGCACTGCAGATGCAGCCCACATCGCTGCTAACACCGATCTCTTCCCCCTCCGCTGTACCGATCGGTACAGAGAGGGGGAGGGAGGAACCGGCGTCATAACATGGCGCCGGTTTGTTTACAAGTGATCACTCCGTCATTTGACGGAGCGATCACGTGGTAAACGGCCGCGCTGAGCGGCCGTTTACCGTGATTCGTGATGCGCCGGGTCCCCTGGACCCGGCGGTCACGGATGCTCCCGTTAATTAACGGCCTCTTAGAGATAGCAAACCGACCTGTAGCCGTTAATCGGCTATAGGCCGGTTATTAAGTGGTTAATATATGTATATACTCTGCATCCAATGTAGCTTATATCTACAGTGCATTGCGTGGTGTACTGTTTCTAATACACTTCAGGTGGTTTATTAATATAAATATATATGTGTGTGTGTGTGTGTGTGTGTGTGTATATATATATATATATATATATATATATATATATATATATACAGTCTTGTGTGTATATATATTTTTGTAAATATTTTATTATATCTTTTCATGTGACAGTGTAAATTTGCGGTCCCCTCAAAATAACTCAACACACAGCCATTAATGTCTAAACCGCTGGCAACAAAAGTGAGTAAGCCCCTAAGTGAAAATGTCCAAATTGGGCCCAAACTGTCAATATTTTGTGTGGCCACCATTATTTTCCAGCACTGTCTTAACCCTCTTGGGCATGGAATTCACCAGAGCTTTACAGGTTGCCACTGGAGTCCTCTTCCACTCCTCCATGATGACATCACAGAGCTGATGGATGTTAGAGACCTTGCGCTCCTCCGTCTTCCGTTTGAGGATGCCCCACAGATGCTCAATAGGGTGTAGGTCTGGAGACATGCTTGGCCAGTCCATCCCCTTTACCCTCAGCTTCTTCAGCAAGGCAGTGGTCATCTTGGAGGTGTGTTTGTGGTTGTTATGTTGGAATACTGCCCTGCGGCCCAGTCTGAGAAGGGAGGGGATCATGCTCGGCTTCAGTATATCACAGTACATGCTGGCATTCATGGTTTCCTCAATGAACTGTAGCTCCCCAGTTCCGGCAGCACTCATGCAGCCCCAGACCATGACACTCTCACCACCATGCTTGACTGTAGGCAAGACACACTTGTGTGAGGGGTGTACTCACTTGTGTGATATACTGTATATATGTATATACATACAAACACACGCATTTGTGTTTGGACACTTTGGAGTGCGCACACCTATGCATAGCACAATGTTATTAAAATAATGGTGTCATATTTTCAGCTACAGTAAATTATGAGATTATTGTAATATAAAATGTATAACATCAACATTTTTTATCTATAGAAATGAATAGAGGAAGAAGATATGTGGGAAAATTCAGTAAGAAAATTAATAACCGTACAGAATAAACACAAAAAAGAAGGCATTGCATAAATACAAGTCTACCGTACAGGAAACATCTGTGCAAGAGAAGTTCTCTCTTGTCTCATAGAGGAACCAGACCAGATTTTTATTAATTAATTTGTTATGATATTTATAGATTATGAATTGTTTTATGGTAATTGATTTGCATAGATTTATTTGCACAATGCAGCCTGGAACATACAAATTGCAAAAGTATCCGGTGCTTACCTGGTCGATCCTACTGTTTAGATTTTCTTACTTAATTTCTGTGGCAACGCAATAGCAGTCGATCCTCTTGCTATTGCATTGCCAACTTTACTGCGCATGCTTCTTGGGTGTATAAGGGGAAGCCATCCACTTTCTATTTTTTCTGTTCTAGACAATAGGTGCTTCACATGACTATTTTTGTCCCCTTTAGACATGGCTCCAGAACATCGAATGGCTATTCCTCCAGGCCTACATCATTATCATCATCTAAATGGGCAGATCTAGCAGTGAGGCTTCTTCTCTCTGCTAGTTGACCCACATTACAAACATTCAATAAGTTGGAGGAGTGTGTCCAGAATGGGAAACCTCTTTAGACCCCTTGTAAGATATACACTATATTGTCAAAAGTATTGGGTCTCCTACCTTTACACGCCCATGAACTTTAATGGCATCCCAGTCATAGTCCGTAGGGTTTAATGTTGAGTTGGCCCACCCTTTGCAGCTATAAAATCTTCAACTCTTCTGGGAAGGCTGTCCACACGGTTTAGGAGTGTGTCTATGGGAATGTTTAACTATTCTCCCAGAAGCACATTTGTGAGGTCAGGCACGGATGTGGCTCGCAGTCTCCGCTCCAATTCATCCAAAAGTTGTTCTATCGGGTTAAGGTCCAGACTCTGTGCAGGCCAGTTAAGTTCCTCCACCCCAAACTTATTCATCCATGTCTTTATTGACCTTGCTTTGTGCACTGGTCTAAATCATTTGGTGGAGGATTATGGCGTGGGGTTGTTTTTCAGGGGTTGGGCTTGCCCCCTAGGTTCCAGTGAAGGGAACACTTAAGGGGTCAGCATACCAAGACATAGTGGACAATTTTATGCTCCTAACTTTGTGGGAACAGTTTGGGGATGGCCCCTTCCTGTTCCAACATGACTGTGCACACGTGCACAAAGCAAGGCCCATAAAGAGTTGAAGCTGTTATAGCTGCAAAGGGTGGACCAACTCAATATAAAACCCTATGGACTAAGGTTGCTATTAAAGTTCATGTGTGTGTAAAGACAGGCGTCCCAATACTTTTGATAATATAGTGTATCATACATGCATCGTTGGATCGTAGGTTGCTCCTCCCCTTGATCTTTCAGTGCATACGAGATAAAGAACAAATTGCCATATGACTGCAATATAAGAGATCCGTAAAGATATTTAGTAGTCTTTTTTTAACTTCCTAACAACTATAACTAATGACTGTATGGGAAAGTAGAAGGATATATATGTATATAAAATGGTTACAGAGAGTTTAATATCACGTGATTTTTTTTATTCCTTTTTTTACATATATTTTATGCTTGAGCATGGAACATTTGTGTGTATATAAAACTCAATGGATGATAAAGGAGATGTATAAAAAGTTCAGTGGCCCTGACATTTGCACATGCGCAGTAGTGGTGAGCACACCGCTGGGTGACGTCACTCACTGTGTGGAAGGTGTGACGGCATGCATGCTCCTCGTGGTTAAGATGCTGGACTCAAGAGCACGTTCCCTGTGATTGAGACGTTGGAGTTGGGAGCACTTTCCCCTTGGATGAACACTGGAGTCGAGAGGATGTTCCTCGTTGTTGAGACGCAGTTGGGACTTGGGAGACAGGAACATACAGGGCTGCATTGGAGAGTGGACCCTCCTGGATGGCTACTATTACTAC
Organism: Lithobates pipiens; assembly: GCF_037356315.1. Taxonomy (NCBI): domain Eukaryota; kingdom Metazoa; phylum Chordata; class Amphibia; order Anura; family Ranidae; genus Lithobates; species Lithobates pipiens. The sequence goes on from NW_027507748.1 coordinate 421,721,251, forward strand.
TATTCACTGGTGAACATTGCTGCTGGATAGGGATGAGCCCAACAACCCTCGGTTCGGTTTGCGTGAACTTTCAAACCCCGTTAAAGTCTATGGGACTCGAATGTTCGAAATCAAAAGTGCGAATTTTAAAGGCTAATATGCAAGTTATTGTCCTAAAAGGGTTTGGGGACCTGGGTCCTGCCCCAGGGTACATGTATTAATGAAAAAAAAGTTTTAAAAACTGACGTTTTTTCAGGAGCAGCGATTAAAGTAAAATATTTCTTTAAATATTGGACCTGGGGGTGTTTATAGTATGCCTGTAAAGTGGCACGTGTTTCCCGTGTTTAGAACTGTCCCTGCACAAAATGACATTTCTAAAGAAATAAAAGTAATTTAAAAATGCTTGCGGCTTGAATGTAATGTCTGGTCCTGGCAATATGGATGAAAATCGTTGAGAAGAAAAGGCATGGGCAACCCCCCCAGCCCATTACCAGCCCCTTTTGGGTCTTGTATGGATATTAAGGGGAACTCCACACCCAAATTAAAAGCAAGAAAGGCGTGGGGCCCCCAGACCCTATATACTCTGAACAGCAGTATACAGGCCGCCCAAACAAGACAGGGACTGTAGATTTGTTCTTAAGTAGAATCTGTTTGTAATTTTGAACTGGTAGATTTTTAAAGTGTAGCTCCAGCCAAAAAATCTTTTTTTAAGCTTTTTGGAAAACATAGGGAAGGTTTATCACCCCTGTAACCTTTGTTTTGATGTCTGTGCACCTGTTCAGAAAATTTCAGCTCACTTTCTGTCCCAATGACAATTGGATTTTAAAAATTTGGGGTTTTTCGTGAAACAAGGAATGCTTACAGGAGAGAATTTCCCTTCCTAGGATTAGATTTCCTCTCACTTACTGTTGTCTCCTTCTCTTTGAAAGAAGGAGTAATTTGTAAGTTGGATGTTTGAAAGTAGGGTCGTGCCATATATACTCTGCAGAAAATTGGGCCTTAGGTGTTGGTGAGTTACTCTTGGTGGGCACAAGAACGGGCCCTGCTGTGAAATATTGGATCCAAAATTGTAATTACATGCCCCTGTTGAACAGGGTCAGAAAAAATTGGGCCTTTGGTGGTGGAGGGTGTGGTGGTGTTGCCACAACACTGTAAGGCCTCATAGTTACTCTTGGTGAGCGCAGAAACAGGCCCTGCTGTGAAATATTAGATCAAGAACTGTAATTACATGCCCCTGTTGAACAGGGGCAGAAAAATTGGGCCTTAGGCACAGGTACTGGTGCCACAACACTGCAATCCCTCACAGAAACTCTAGTTGGAGTGCAGGAATGAGCCCTGCTGCAAAGTATTGCATCAAAAATTGTAATTACATGCCCCTGTTATACAGGGGCAGAAAAGTTGGGCCTTAGCCACTGGTGGCGGTGCCCAGAACCAAAAAAGTTCTTACAAGCTATCAGCATGAAAATTGAGGAGGAAGAGGATAGTCACTCAGCATAACAGGATAGTCACTCAGCATCAGTATAGGCAGTCTTGAAGGGATCTCACATTAAAAAAAAAATATTCGGTTACATCAGCATCAGGTGCTTGGTAGCTGGTGATCCAAGACTGATTCATTTTTATGAAGGTCAGCCGATTGACCGATTTGGTGGACAGGCGCACCCTGTGATCAGTTACAATGCTTCCAGCAGCACTGAATGTGCGTTCCGAAAGAACGCTGGATGCAGGACAGGCCAGTAGCTCACTTGCATACTGTGCAAGCCCTGGCCAGCGATCCATCCTCAAGACCCAGTAACCCAGAGTATTTTCAGTGGGAAAGGTGTCCAAGTCTGATCTTGCCCCTAGGTATTCCTGCACCATGTAAATCAGACGCTGGCGATAGTTGGTGGAACCGATCATACCTTGGGACTGCGGACTAAAAAAGTGTCTGAACACATCGGTCAGACGGCCACCTTCTCCACCGCTCATTCTGTGACTGACCGAAGCCTCAACAACATGTTGTCCAGGACCAGGAATTTGTAACCTCCCAGGCTCTGGAAACAGATTGCACAAACCTTTCTGCAAGGCCTCCCAAAGATGTTTCATCCTCTGCTACCTCTGCGACGGCAAGATAAGGTCTGCAACTTTACCCTTGTAACATGGATCAAGGAGGGTTGCCAGCCAGTAATGATCCCTCTCCTTGATACCACAAATACGAGGATACTTCCGCAGGTTTTGCAGGATCAGGGAGGCCCTGCAGCTTAAGCTGGCATGGCGTCAACTACCTCTCAGCCTGCCCCTGCAGAGCTGACAGAATCTCTGCCCCAGTGTGGCTCCTGTCCCGCAAGCACACCAGCTCAAGCATCGCATGGCATCTTTTTGCCTGTTTACTTGCATAGCCCTTGAACCCCTATGGAGCACCACTGGTTCTGAGGACAAATCAGCACAGGAAGAGGCCATGGAGGAAGAAGAAGAGGAGGAGGTGGAGGAGATAGGTGTGTCAGAATAACCACTAGTAGCATTTTGGAGGTTGTTGGCAACCTCCAACACTGTTGCACCCTGTCCTGCATCCTTCCCAGCTGCCAGCAGAGTCACCCAGTGGGCCGTGAAAGATAGGTAATGTCCCTGTCAATGCCTGCTGGACCATGAGTCAGTGGTAATATGCACCTTACCCTGTCCAGCGAGGCCAAGACATTGCCTTCCACATGTCAGTAGAGAGCTGGAATCCCCTTCCGCAACTGAAAAGGCAGCAGTTGAAGTGCTAGCAATTTAGCCAAGCTAGCATTCAACCGCTGGGCATGTGGATGGTTGGGAGCGAACTTCTTTCAGCGCTGCAGCAGCTGGTGCAGGGAAATTTGCCTGGTACAATCGGACGCTGGTGCACCGATAGCAGATTCCCCACAAGTTCTTGGCAGTGACACACCTAATTCTCACTTTCACTCATCAGTTTCAATGAGGTTCCCCGCTGACAGCTGAATGTAAACAAAAGAATACCACCAATTAAAACTTGAGAAAACAAACAGGATTGAGTTCCCCCCTGCTGCAATCTATACCAGGTTTGGTATGGTTTTCCTTGTTAGCATATTAATACCTGAGCGCTCTGTGAAGTGGAACCTGGTTGGGAAGGCTCTTGCTTAGAAATATGAAAATCTATGATGGCTATGGCACAATGCTGATTTTCTGTTTCAATCATTTATTGGTATTTTGAAAAATGCTAAGTAAATGAACACTGTGCAGAGCAGAAAACAATCCTTGTATGTTCTGAATCATACAAGAACTGGTACAAAAAAAATGAGGGGAGGAGAGTAGGAAATCGCCAGGGGAAGATCTTGGTAAACCGGTTAGGTCTTTAGTAAGGCCACGGAGGAACATGTAGGCATCAACAGAAATAGATGGGAAAAAAGGCTTTGGTTTATAAACATAGTACATTCCGAAAACATTATTATCCCTGAGAGGTAGCCATCAGGATTATTGCCCTGTATATCAAAATAAGAATTAATGGGGGCAGGAAGATCCTGAGGTTAAGAACTTGCTGAAACATAATCACTGTGAGTAGGCCCTCAAAAGTAATACAGAGGGTTCTAGTCCAGTGACCATCTTTCTCTAAATATTTTCCCCCCGTTTGCCCTGTTGGGGGCTCCAATCCGTCAACTATAACAAAAAAAGTTGATTAGGAAAAAGAGGAAAAGAAGGGATAAAAAAGGGGAAGAGCAGTTAGAACATAATCCTAGATCGGTTCGAATCCAAGGAACAATAGAAATGTTAAAGAAAGAAAGAGGGAAGAAGTGAGTCCATCCGTGGATCCTTCAATCATTATCGGCCTCAGTCTCCTGGGATAGCAAATAGTCCAGCCAAGGAGACCACATTTTTTCAAAAGTTGGTTGCTTATCTCGTAAGATACTCACTACCTTTTTATTCAACATGAGCCAAGTAAGTTTCCGTTTCATCATGTCCATATATATAACAGAGCTTTTCCATGCTGTAGCTATAGCAATTTTAGCCGCTAAGAATATAAAATAAATTAGGGTCTGAGTCTGCCGAGGGATATTTTCAACAGGCTTATTTATTAAGGCTACACTTGCTTCTTTAGGGATATTGAAAAGATCTTATGACCAAGAAAATACGTGAGTGAACCCTTATCCAAAAATGACGGACCTTAGGGCACGCCCACCACATATGTAATGGTGTGCCTATTTGACCACAACCCCTGAAGCATATGGCTGAAGTGCCTGGATACATTTTTGACAAACTCTTGGGCACCATGTACCATCTGGCGTGGACTTTATAGCCTGCTTCTATCAAGGCTACATTCGGAATGCCTTTACGAATCTGCTTGCTCCATTTATGCCAGTCTTCCGCCTCAGGGGTTATGGATAGATCCCTTTCCCATGCCAGCTGGTAGAATAATCTGTCATAATTGGTGAAGAGCAGATTATATAATAGCGAAATGCTCCCCTGCAGAGCAGCACCCTGCATGCACCTGTATTCACACACAGTACAGACTGCCAAATCAGAGCTGCCCTTCTTTAGGAATTGGAGAAAGTGATAAATTTGTTGCAAGTGGAAGCTCCCAGGGGGCATCTCCAGGCTTCCCGTGAAATATGAAGAGGGATGTATGCCTCTGTGGTCAAAATAATCACCTATATGGTACAATACCTTATTCAGACACCAACCGTACTTGTCAAGTTGTATACCCGGTGGAAACAGAGGGTTGCTGAAAATGGGAGCTACTGGGATATGCGATGAATGCAGAGACCATCTCCTGAAGCTTGTGTCCCACACCTGTAGTGAATTGGAGAGTGTTGGGCTCAGTATAGCTCTGCAATGTTTTGGGGGGACCCAAAGGATGAGACCCATTGCAAGTGGGAAACTTGCCTGGGCCTCTATGGCAACCCAAACTGGTTGGTAATGTTTGCTATGGAGTTGGCCTTGTTGAGCGAGCTCTGCTGACACGTAGTGTTTCCTAAAGTCTGGCACCCCTAGTCCGCCAATATCCTTAGGAGCGTACATCATGGCCCATGCTATTCTGGATCCTTTGGTACCCCAGATAAATCGGAGTGTTTTGGATTAGATCCATTGAGTGGCGCTAACAGGGACCTGGATTGGTAAAGTACAGAAAAAATATAGTAACCTGGGCAGGATTGTCATTTTCACAGAGGCAATCCTACCTATCCATGATAAGCTTCTGACCCTGTCTGCATGTCTTTTAATAGCTTAGCAAATAGAGTAGGGTAGTTGGCCTTGTAAAGGGAGAACACGCTGGGGGGCAGTCAGGTTCCTAAATAGAAAAGGGACGTCAGTTGCCACCAAAATGAGTATTAAGACTGAATACTCTGTTAGTCTCGGAATTGGCAGATTGACATTCATCGCTTCTGATTTGTCATGGTTGACTATGAGCCCATAAACTCTCCCAAAGGAGCCCATAAACTCTCCCAAAGCAGCCCAAAAGGGAAAGAAGAGTTGAGTAGTGTGGGGTGAGATAATGAACAACAAGTCATCAGCGAATAAAGCCCACTTATGGCTCTCCCCCCCCCACTCTCTATCCCTAAAATGTCTGGGTTCTGCCGTATCGTTATTGTGAGAGTTTCGATGGCTATGGCGAACAGTATAGGTGATAACAGGCATCCCTGTGGAGTGCCCAACAAGATGGATATGTGGCCCCTCGGAACAATCTGAGCTGTGGGTGAGCCATATAATGAGTGCAGCGAGGCCAAGAACTTAGGACCGAAGTTCCATCTTGACAGCACCCGGAAAAGAAGAGGCCACAAGAGGGAATCAAAAGCTTTATGGATGTCGAGGGACAGCAGCATCCGGGTCCTATTTGCTCCACCATCCCAAGAGGAGTGTAGTATGGAAATAAGGTTGATTGCTCTACGGACCTGGTCGGCAGCCTGTCTGTGCAGCATAAATCCTACCTGGTCAGAGTGTATGCAGCTAGCTAAAAAAGTGTGCCAAATTGTTTGTAAATAGCCAAAGTGTTTGTAAATAGTTTCTAGTCAGTATTAATTAAGGATATTGGGTGGTAGTTATCTACCTCACTGTGGTCTTTATGGGGATTAGGAATGAGGGTAATAAATGCTCTATTAGAGTTCATATCTATTGGATAGGCCTATTAGATGGCTTTAAAGAAATGGCTGTATGTGTAAGCGGGTGCTGCAGCGGCCATCAGCTGTAACCAAAGACAGTCAAAACAAGAGAACGTCACCAGCGCATGGATCTCAGGAATGGCTTTGAACCTTTATTCAGCGATCACATTATTACAGCAGATTTGTGTGCTATTCTGTTAGGAGGAGCGCTGCATCATTTTAAGATTTTATATCTGTGTGTTTTGTGATTACACATTGGTGTTAGCAACTCTAGGGGAGTATTATATAAATGGTTATATGTATAGGAGCAATGCAGGGATATACTTTGGTTTAAAATGGAGATCACTGGAGTAATGGTGTCTACTACAGTGATTTTAAGCTTCCAGAAGTATTGCACAGGGATGGTATATGCATAGTTACAAGGGTCCAAGCTTGACCAATGTAACAATGTGAAAAATGCCATTCCTGGAATCCTTTAAAAACCTGAAATCCTCCTAGAGAACAATTGTAGTGTAGCTCCTGAGACTGTTTGTGTCTAGCCTCATAGCTAGATATCTGAAATGTAAAATCATCAATGATCAATCCCATCCTCTGCTGCCTCTGATGATTGCTAATCTCACAAGGTTTGAAGTAACATTTGGTGAAGTCACAGCTGTGCTGCTCATGGTTCTTATGAAGGCCTGCTGGAGAGGAAGCTGTACCCAAAGACCTGAAGAAAGAGCATTTCCTTGCTTCTGCTTCTTAAAGCGGAGTTCCACCCAGAAATAGAACTTCCGTGGATCGGATTCCCCCTTTTGGTGCCACATTTGGCACCTTTCAGGGGGGAGGGAGATACATGTCAAATCCAGGTATCTGCTCCCATTTCCGGGGAAATATCACCGCAATCTTGTGCGGCGATCTACGCAATATCTACAAGCTATCATTTTACCTGCAATTGGACTGTTTCCTTTCCCTCTCCCTTTTGTTTCACTTTTTGCACATATTTTTTTTTTGCACATATTTTTATTTCCAAAGAGACTATTGCATACCACCTTTAGATACTCTGAATACATTTTGGATCTCTTATCTTCGTATTGTTATGTTGACTTATAATTTTTTTTTTTTTGATGCCAGTGTATTGCACTGTTTTTCACATTGGGAAGTGAGAACGGTATTAGCACGTTATTATTAGCACTTTTGGTTTAGACTTATTTAATGAATATTATTAGTACTTTACCATTGGCACTTTATACTTAAGGATTGGTTTAGAGTTATTTAGCGCTGCTTCACTACATTTTACAGTACTTGTAGCTGCTGACTTTTAATTTTTTTTTTTACCCAGGCGGAACTCTGATTTAATTATTCTGCGCCAGTCCACCAGGGGGCAGATCCGACATGAAAAAGAAAAACTCTGCTCTTCTAACAAAATGCGTGCTTCCACGCTGAGACACAGTTGAGAACAACCCAGTGTGGAGGGAAAGGTCAGTTGCAGAGTGCTTTGAAGTAACAATCATGACCAGTCCTGTCTTCTGCTTACCTTTTTTTAGGCAAGATTTGTGCAGTATTTGTTTAGTGCTGCAAGCCATGGTTTGCCCTAATTAACTTACTGTCTGGAAAACATCTGGCTTGTGGAGGGAAAGAAACAATAAAAATATATGCACTATATTACCAACAGCATTGGGACATCTTTACACGCATATGAACTTTAATTATTTAGTTGGCCCTCCCTTTGCAGATACAACAGCTTCAACTCTTCTGGGAAGGATGTCCACACGGTTTAGGAGTGTGTCTATGGGAATGTTTGACCTTTCCTCCAGAAGCGCATTTGTGAGGTCAGGCACTGCTGTGGATGAGAAGGCCTGACTCACAGTTTCCGCTCTAATGTATCCCAAAGGTGTTGAGGGCAATCCTGTCAAGTTCCTCTATCCCAAACTCACTCATCCATGTCTTTATGGATCTTGTTTGTGCACTGATGCACAGTCATGTTGGAACAGGAAGGGGTCATTCCCAAACTGTTCCCACAAAGTTGGGAGCATGAAATTGTCCAAAATGTTGATATGTTGGCACCTTAAGAGTTCCCTTTACTGCAACTAGGGGGCCAAGCCCAACCTCTGAAAGACAACCCCACACCATAATCCCCCCTCCACCAAATGATTTGGACCAGTGCACACAGCAAGGTCCATAAATACATGGATGAGCGAGTTTGGGGTGGAGGAGCTTGACTGACCTCAACCCGATATAACACCTTTGGGATTAATTAGAGCGGAGACTGCGTGCCACATCAGTGCCTGACCTCACAAATGTGCTTCTGGAAAAATGGTCAAACATTCACATTCCCACACTCCTAAACCTTTTAGACAGCGTTCCCAGAAGAAGCTGCAAAGGGTGGACCAACTGGACACCTATGGAAGGGATTCATTTTCCCCTATGTTTGTGGTGGAGCGCGCACATAGACTGTCGGGTAAGCCGCCAGCACCGGGGGCACCTCCCCGCACCTTCATTGCCAAATTTCTAAACTTTAGGGACAGAGACACTATCCTTCGCCTTTGCAGGGAAAAAGGGAACATCCCATTTGATAACAAAACCGTAGCAATCTTCCCTGACTTTTCTTCTGAAGTCCAGAAAAAACGCAAAAATGTTCTGGAAGTGAAAAGGCGCCTGCGGACCAAAAACATAAAGTACGCCATGCTGGTTCCTGCTCGCCTGCGTGTGGAAGGCACCGACCGGGCCCACTTTTTTGAGGATCCTGAGACGGCATTGACATGGCTGGAACGTCGAGATACCAACAGATGAGTATATATGTACAGATGTATCCGCCTCTACCTTCTGTGCACTGGAATTTCCCCCTCTTCTCCCCACTTACTATCTCTGATTACACCTGCATTGCTTGAATGGGATCCGCATCCCCTTATACCCACTGAGTGGTTTGGAAAATGCATGATAACAGTGCTTATTGTATCTGCCACTCCTGGGTCCAAAAGTTTTGGGACACCAGCTTTAACCACGCGGGCCCATATTGTCATACAGCTCCCTTAAGCTACGCCCACTGTTGTTACGGCTTGAGATGAGCTACGCGGAGGCAGGCCGTCTGACTGCATATGGACATTGCTCACTGATTCAGATAGCCGCCCGTGCTGGTGGAGGCTGAGCTCCCCACGAGTGTTGGGATATCCAACATTAGCCTGAACTCTCCTCCAGGACTGTGACAGCTCTCTTGCAGTTTGTTTGGCTGAGACACCCGTTGATAATGATGTCATTCCCTACCCTGGGCTACTTGCCATGTGTTTGATCATTGCCACCAATCTTACCTATGTCTGGGTCAGGACTTTATCTTTTCTAATTTCTATAGGAGTATGTAATTATGACCCCTCCTTGCCGGCGGAGGGGAATAACGAATTAGCAAGCTCACCTTGATTTGTGAGCACAGTCCTATAGTGTCACTTAACACAGCGAAGTTTCGCCCAGTGTCTTATTATGCAATACTTGGGTTGGAATAAATGGCAAACCACTTTGTTATCTTATTATGACACGTTTATGTGTATTTTGTTAATACAATCTCATTCCTCCCCAAGTTGGAAAATGTTTGTGCCCTGTTGGCAGTTAGGGTTTGATGCCCGCACTAGTTGGGGTCAGTGCAGGGCGGGGAGGGGGGTGTACTGTTTTCATGGGTTAAGAAGTTCTTTTTGATTTTGCACATACTTGTTTTCTTTGGTACCATGCATGTCTGGTGGTGCAGTCAGGGCCCCCCTCCGGCTGGGGGGGGTTCCGGCTGTTCTGACCCGGAGGGTTGGTCTGTCTCCTGGAGTTTCATCATTAAATGGTATACACCCATGGCCACATTGAAATTCCTCACGTGGAATGTGAGGGGAATACGGGATCCCATTAAGAGGTCAGCAGTCTTCGGACAGCTTAAAAAGATGAAGGCAGACGTGGTGGCCTTAGTGGAAACACACGCTGTGGGTCCTATGCTAAGAGCGCTTCGGGACCCTTGGATAGGTTGGGCATACCACTCTGTCCACACTACGCACTCCAGAGGAGTCTCCCTATTGATTGCTAAACATACCCACTTTGAGGTCCAGGATTCGGTCATAGACCCTTTGGGTAGATTTGTGTTTATAAAAGCAAAACTGTATGGGGACATGTTCCTTATAATGGCATTTTTTGTACCCCCACCCTTCCAGTTTGGTGTACTGACAGAGGGCTTTAACTATATGGCTCTTCACCCCGCTACACTGGTGATGTGGATGGGGGATTTTAATAATGTGCTGGACAAGTCTCTAGATAGGATGACAGACCTCACGCAGGTCGTGCCGTGCTCCTCATTGACGAGATTTGCCCGACTTCTCCACGATTTCCACCTGGCGGATTTGTAGAGAACCAGGCACCCAACACAGCGGGCATTCACCTGCTTCTCTGCCACCCACCAGTCTATGTCCCGGATAAACCTTATACTTTTCTCCAAATCACTCCTACCTAGGCTCACAGATATGGGTCTTTTGCCCAGATCGCTGTCTGACCATTGTCCATACTGGGCTACACTCTCCTTACAACACGCACCCCCTCCGACAACGTGGCGTCTGAATGCCTTTTGGTTGACTCTCCTACCGGAGGATAATGACCTGGAATTGGGTTGGGGGGCATTTTTGGAGACCAATGAGCTGTCAGTGCGACGACAAATAGTCTGGGAAGCGTTTAAACTGCATGCTAGAATGACTTTACAGACACAAATTAACAAGGTAAAGCGATCTTCTACAGCAAACATAGAGGAGGCGACCCAGGCTTTATATCCTGTGGAGAGAGACTTTATAAACGATCCCACAATAGAAAAAGCACGTAACCTTAGAATATGCTCCAGAGCACTGGATCAATTGATTTATGAAAAATCCAAACAGAAGCTGTTCTTCCTTAGGCAGAGGTCATTTGAGCATGGTGAACGAGCGGGGAAGCTGTTAGCTTACCTAGTCCATATCGAGGAGAGACCCCCAGTAGTGATCTCCCTCCGCTCGTCACACTTAAGACTGATCCCTTACGGGTCACAAAGATGTTTCGTGACTTTTTTACCTCTCTTTACACTACCACTGTCTCAGATGACCTCTCCCAGATGGAATCCTTTTTGACGAGGATACATTTTCCGCACCTGACTGAGGAACAGACTCTAGAACTAGAAGCACTTCTAACAAGGGACGAAATTGTGTCTGCTGTTGCTGCGTTCCCATCATCCAAAGCCCCAGGCTCAGATGGCCTACCGGTAGAATTCTACTCTACTTACCTAGAGCTGTTGGCCCCTAGGCTGCTGACACTATATAACTCTATTTTTGAAACTTCCGAACTTCCGGCGACCATGAGGGAGGCTACCATAGTGCTTATTTCCCAAGCCTGGGAAGGATCCGCACCTCCTGGAGTCTTACCGTCCCATCTCTTTGTTGCAGGTGGATGTCAAGATACTAGCCAAGGTGCTTGCCATGCGCCTCAATAAGGTGATTCTTTCGTTGATCCAAGGGGATCAAGCAGGATTTATGCCAGGCAGAAACACATCGTTTAATCTTCAGAGATTATTTATTAACCTTCAGACCCCCCATGATGACACCGGTTCTAGGATAATAGTTGCCTTGGACACCGCTAAAGCGTTTGATTCCATTGAGTGGCAGTACTTATGGACTTACTTGGCTAAGTTCAGCCTGGGGCCCAAATTTATTAGGTGGATCCAATTACTCTACCAGAACCCAGTTGCCAGGGTAATGGCAAATGGCTGGTCCTCAGAACAATCCCCCCTTTCTAGAGGTACTAGCATGGGTGTCCCTTGTCGCCTCTGCTTTACACTCTGGCAGCGGAACCATTAGCCATGGCGATTCGTGCGCATACGGGAATAGTGGGTCTGTGTAAGGGTGGGATCACGGAGAAGATCAGCACATATGCAGACTATACTCTACTTTATCTAAACGACTCAGACCACTCACTCCCCCTAGCTCTAGCTCTGATAGAAGAATTTGGCACATTTTCTGGTCTAAAAATTAACTGAGACAAGTCCCAAATTGTTCCCCTGGATAGTTTTCCACCTCCCAGAGACAGGGCCCTGCTTCCTTTACAGAGGGTGGATACTATTAAATATCTTGGTATCAGGACGACTAGATCCCCGTCAGACTATATCCCACTTAACATTACTCCTCTAATTAAAATGAGGCGCACATATGGGCGCGTCTTCCACTGGGGGTAATGGGTCGCACAAACTTGATCAAAATGGTCCTGCTTCTGAAAATCTTGTACATGCTTTGGCACTCCCCTGTCTACCTGGTCCTCAAACACTTTAAGGTGATAGAAGCCCTCCTAAAACCATTTGTATGGGGCATCACTAGACACAAACTTCCTTGGCAGAAACGTAAACAATTCACTGACCTAGCGGGACTGGCACTGCCCGACTTTAATTTGTATTACCTAGCAGCCCAGCTATCGCAATTCCTACATTTCTTATCCCTGACATGGACTAGACTAACTTTAGACCCTATGGTGGCGATTGCTGGAGGGACGGAGAATGAGGGCAGGAGGGTAGCCAATGCATCCCTTTTATACCAGTACAGGAGGGTATGGAACATAGCTTCTGCGAGGCTGTGCCTACCATCCTTGCATGAATATACCCCCATTTGGAACAATGGGACTCTCCCAGAGTTTCAACGGATCATGGGTAGTGGAATGTGGAGTAGAAGGGGCATTTTCTATCTGTCTCACATAACCTCTGGCGGGCAAAACTAAAATCTTTTCATGACTTACAGTCTGAGTATGGGCTCCCGAATCACTTCTACTATAGATACATATAGCTTCATCATGCGTATCGTGCTCAATTTCCCCTAGACGATCTATCCCTAGCCCAAAATCCTCTGATGGCAGCAATTAAGAACCCAGATCCCAAAAAACTCATCTCACAGTTTTATGTTATGCTGTCACTTCCTTCCATGACTGTGGCAGCCTACGCACTAAAGAATAGATGGGAGACGGAGATAGGGCCTATTACAGATGATGAATGGAGTGATGCATTGGACACCTGTAAACTAGCATCACCCAAACTCTCTGACCGACTGACCCAAGTTTTTATAACGCATAGAACATATCTCACACCGCTTACAATTTCAAAATATAATCACATCTATTCTAGTACTTGCCGTATGTGTACACAAGTAACTGGTACCTTCTTTCATCTTATGTGGGAATGCCCTAAAATTCTAATGTTCTGGTCACAAGTGGTGAGATTCCTACACGACACGATGGGCTCCCCCATAACACTTCAGCCGAAACCGTGTCTTCTGGGAATCTTCCCGGATCCTGACTCTAATAAATATACTAATACTAATACATAAGTATTCTTGCATGAAACGCTATTTTCTGAGCGGAAAGTTATTGCCAGAGTCTGGATGAGACCTGATCCTCCAACCGTCTCACAATGGATTGGGGAAATTAATAATGTACTGCCGTACAAGAAACTTATATATACCCATAGAGGATGCCCCTCCAAATATGAGAAGGTTTGGGACAGATGGCTCAAGAACTCTGCAACATGCACATAATGGTTTGATTTCAGATGGGCATTGTCCTATACTCTGGTTGAGTCTATGGAGAAATGTTGGGAGTTGGCAGGATGGGGTGGCTCTGGTACCAATTTGAATACTATGCACTAATGTACTTATTTCTGTGAATGACATTTTGTGATTATGTATAAGAAGTTAAACAGAGACAAGTATATGTTACCAATTTGATACCCTTTATTTTTGTATGTACCACACTTTTTTTTCAATAAAAAGAACTCATTATAAAAAAAAATTATATATAGGACATGTAGAAATATGTATAAGGTAATATCGATGTATAAAGTCATGTTTTAGGAAGATGGCTGTAGGAACAGTCACACTAATAATCTAGCATATCAAATAATAAATATTTAAAAGGAAACTAGAAGGGTTTGTGTCTTTATTTTTATTGCTTTAAAAATTAGTTTGCATATATTTTATTATTAATTACAATCTTTATTTTACAAATAAATATAAATGACAAAGTCCTTCCACAACATTTTGTATTTAAGAGATCACTAAGGTTTATAAAAAGAAAGCCCAATACTACACAGCTACATATAAAATAGAAACAGGGATAGAGATGTAACCTTCCTTTGTTTCAGTTGTATATGTATTGCAAATAGAGATGATCAACTGTGGACAAACTCCAGGCTGTTAACAGGTTAGCATTAAAACAACTCAAACAACGCAGAATGTTCCACAACACCTACAGGATGCAAGTGATACATACAGTAACTCACAAAAGTGAGTACACCCCTCACATTTCTGTAAATGTTTTATTATATCTTTTCATGTGACAACACTGAAGAAATGACACTTTGCTACAATGTAAAGTAGTTAGTGTACAGCTTGTATAACAGTGTAAATTTGCTGTCCCCTAAAAATAAGTCAACACACCCGCTGGCAACAAAAGTGAATACCTAAGTGAAAATGTCCAAATTGGGCCCAATTGGCCATTTCCCTCCCCGGTGCATTGTGACTCATTAGTGTTACAAGGTCTCAGGTGTGAATGGGAAGCAGGTGTGTTAAATTTGGTGTTATCGCTCTCACTCTCACATACTGGTCACTGGAAGTTCAACATGGCGCTTCATGGCAAAGAACTCTCTGAGAGTCTGAAAAAAATACTTGTTGCTCTACATAAAGATGGCCTGGGCTATACGTGGACTGCAAAGAGCCTGAAACTGAGCTGCAGCACGGTGGCCAAGACCATACAGCGGTTTAACAGGACAGGTTACACTCAGAACAGGCCTCGCCTTGGTCGACCAAAGAAGTTGAGTGCATGTGCTCAGCGTCATATCCAGAAGTTGTCTTTGGAAAATAGACATATGAGTGCTGCCAGCATTGCTGCAGAGGTTGAAGGGGTGGGGGGTCAGCTTGTCAGACCATACACCACACACTGCATCAAATTGGTCTGCATGGCTGTCATCCCAGAAGGAAGCCTCTTCTAAAGATGACGCACAAGAAATCCTGCAAACAGTTTGCTGAAGACAAGCAGACTAAGGACATGGAATACTGGAACCATGTCCTATGGACTGATGAGACCAGGATAGACTTATTTGGTTCGGATGGTATCAAGCATGTGTGGCGGCAACCAGGTGAGGAGTACAAAGATAAGTGTGTCTTGCCTACAGTCAAGCATGGTGGTGGGAGTGTCATGGTCTGGGACTGCATGAGTGCTACCGACACTGGGGAGCTACAGTTCATTGAGAGAACCATAAAGGCCAACATGTACTGTGACATACTGAAGCTGAGCATGATCACCTCCCTTCAGAGACTGGGTCGCAGGGCAGTATTCCAACATGATAACCACCACAAACACACCTCCAAAACAACTACTGACTTGCTAAAGAAGTTGAGGGTAAAGGTGATGGACTGGCCAAGCGTGTCTCCAGACCTAAACCCTATTAAGCATCTCTGGGGCATCCTCAAATGGAAGGTGGAGGAGTGCAGGGTCTACAACATCCACCAGCCCATCATAGAGGAATGGAAGAGGACTCCACTGGCAACCTGTGAAGCTCTGGTGAACTCCATGCCCAAGAGAGTTAAGGCAGTGCTGGAAAATAATCGTGGTCACACAAAATATTGAAACTTTGGGCCCAATTTTGACATTTTGGGTGCACTCACTTTTGTTGCCAACAATTTAGACATTAATGGTTGTGTGTTGAGTTATTTTGAGGGGACAGCAAATTTACACTGTTATACAAGCTGTACACTTACTACTTTACATTGTAGCAAAGTGTAATTTCTTCAGTGTTGTCACATGAAAAGATATAATAAAACATTTACAAAAATGTGAGGGGTGTACTCACTTATGGGAGATACTGTATGAAGCATTTCTATTTTACCTGGCAAAATACAAAATGTTTTCAAATTTTATTTTTTATTCTTAAAAACAATAAAAAGCAAATAATACACAAAACACTACCCCTTCAAAGCTTAAACTGTTTAACCATAACCAAGTATATATACATATATTTGAACACCCCTGGGAGAAACCACTTAGATGATGCTTCCTATTAATCTCTAAGTATTTTCAATCACCGTCTAAACAAAACTTTAAAGTGTTACTAAGCCCTCATTCACATACAGGCGACTTGTCATGCGATTTGACAGGTTAAATCGCATGACAAGACGCACCCTATTGCTGGCAATTGCCATGTTAAAAGCAATGCGATGCTGACTTTGCGGTGCCGCATCGCTTTGAAAACGTAGTTCCTGCACTACTTTTGCCGATCTCAAGTGTGACTTGCATAGACAAAGTCGCACCTGAAGTCGCACTGACATGCAGCTTTGAAATTGTGCAATTTTAGGTGAAGTCGCACGATTTTAAAGCTGCATTTAATGTGAACGAGGGGTAAAGGTTTTTTTTTTTATTAAAACAATAAACATGGTATACTTACTTGTTATTGCACAGAGCAGCCCTGAACCTCATCTTCTGGAGTTCCCTATCGGGGATCTTGGTTCCTTCTCTTCGCTTGCTATGGGGGCACACATGCATGCTTGCTCCTGAGCTGTGTGTGTCTACAGAGCTGCACTCTGTAGATACACAGCATGGCTTGGCCCCACCCCTCCGCACAGCATTTGATTGACAGCAGAAGGAGCCAATGGCTCCCTCTGCTGTCTGGGGCCCTGTGTGAAGAGGAAAAGAGGAGAGAAGAGATCCATTCATATACAGCACTGGATTGATTGTGGACTCAGGTAAGCATTTGGGAAGCAGGGGGAGGACAGCAAGTTCTAAAACATTTTTTTACCTTAATGCAGGGAACGCATTAAGGTAAAACATTTTGGTTTTAGAACCACTTTAAGGACTCTAATGGTAGTGTTTTGAAGTTGTGGGGCTGATGTGCAATTTTGTCATTGGCAACAACCTGTCAGCACTGCCGGGATTGCTTGGAGACTACTTATCTGTTCTATGGAATCATTCCCTCTCTGGCCAGACCAGTCATTCTCTCACTGCTTCATTGCTAGCGAGCAAGCTTCTGCAGCAAAAATTCCCCTGTAAAGTGCAAAGCCTATTTGACCCCCATTATATTTGGGTTATGTTATGTTACTAGTTTAGATTTAAACAATATGTAGAGGACTATTGTCTTGTATTTTAAAGGAGTGTATCCTTTTTTGTACTTGAGCAGTGACTGTATCTAATTACGCTGTTTAGTGGAACTATGTTTTTTAATTTAAAGTGACACTAAAGGTGTCATACTTACTTCTACTGTGCAGCTTGTTTTGCACAGAGTGGCTCTGAATGGTGTTTTCTGGGGTCCCCCGGGGGCTTTCCTAGCCCCCCCGTCTCAGATAACCCCCTGGGAGAAGCGCTCTCCTGAGGGGTTACCTTGCCTTAATCATCAGATATTTGTTCACCTTAATGCATAGGATGCATTAAGGTGAAAAAACATGAACCTTTACAACCTCTTTAAAGATAAGTTCACCTTTGTAAAAAAACAAAAAAAACAAATGCACATTTTTTTTGCAGGAGCCTGCACAGCATTGCATCCATGATCAGCAGATTGCGGGTGCAATGAAGGGTTCTTGCAGACAGTCCGTGTAAGCTCAAGCTACCTGCTTGTACATCATACGAGCAGGAAATTAAAACTGACAGAAAGACGTAATGAACTATCTGCATCGCTCAACAGCGCCCTGGTAGTTCATTGAGAACTACAGGCTGACAACTGCAGAGGCTTTTGGTACTTGTAGTTTTCACATTCACAGAACTCCGTTCATCACGGCCGGGGGTGGGTGAACATCTTCTACCCACTGTCAAAATGAGGCATGGGGGGGGGGGGGGGGGGAGGTGCTGTGGCTTCTGAATCTGTAGAACTTTATATTTTACACTCTGAATAACTCTCTTAATAACACGAAAGGTGAACTTGTCCTTTAAAGCAGCATGAATTATTTACAATGAATAAACTTGAAGTGCTACAATTTGTATTGCCATGGACTGGATGCTGAATTTGACCCAGTGGGCTTTTGCACTTCATATTTGTTAATAATGAAAAGCTATACTTATGACTAGGAGTTAAAATTACATGTACTAGCTAGATATCAAAACTTAAATAGGCATTGCAAAATAATTTAGAGAACATCTCCTTTGATAAATCGTTATAAATTACTCTTTATTACTCACAGGAAAAAGTTTAAACGCTGTAAATATTAAAAAAAGCCCATTTAACCAGTTGCCGACCGCCGCACGCCGATGTACGTCGGTACAATGGCACGGGCAGGCATAAGGACATACATGTACGTCCCTTGCCTCCCGCGGGTCGGGGGCCCGATCGGGCCCCCGCCCGGTGCCTGCGGCGGTCGGTATTCGTTCGGGAGCGATCCCGGACGAGGGGACGGCCATTCATTCATGGCCACCCCCTCGCGATCGCTCCCGACGAATAGAAATCCCCGGTGACATCACTTCCTCTCCTGTAATGTAAACACAGGAGAGGAAGTGATGTATTCTCTCCTCCGTGTCGGTATTTTTCGTTCCGACACGGAGGAGAGCGGATCAGTAAGTTGCACCAACACTCTACACACACAGTAGAACATGCCAGGCACACTCACACCTCCCCTTTACCCCCCGATCACCCCCCCAATTACCCCTGCCCCCCAGTCACAGTGACACCAATGTCATTTTTTTTTTTTTTTTTGCATTGGTGTCATTTGTGACTGTAATAACTGTTAGGGCAGTTAGAGTTAGCCCCCTTTAGTTCTAATGTACCCCCCTAACCCCCCCAATAAAGGTTTAACCCCGTGATCACCCCCCGTCGCCAGTGTCACTAAGGCTTGGTTCACATTGCAGCGGTTTATGAGAACGAATGTGATTCGCACCGCACTGCAGTGCAAATCACATCCGATCTCTGTGCGATTCGAGTTCAGCCATTCGCCGCACCCGCCGCACCCGCCACACCCGCCGCACCCGCCGCAAATTCGCACGGGACCCTTTTTTTGGCCCGCAGCAGAATCGGATCGCATGGGTGTTCACACCATGCGATCCGAGTTTGCAGATCGCACTGCGATATGCGAACTGATCTGGGGGTGTCAGTAACATTTCACTGACACTCCCAGCAGTTCGCATAGGGCAGTGTGAACTGCCGCCGGGAGGCATGCGATGCGGGAACCCGCCGCGGATTCGCGGCGTTTCCGCATCGCTCCAGTGTGAACCCAGCCTAATAAGCGATCATTTTTCTGATCGCCGTATTAGTGTCACAGGTGACGCTAGTTAGGCAGGTAGGTATTTAGGTTCGCCGCAGCTTTTTATAGCGCCAGGGACCCCCATATACTACCGCATAAAGCCCCCTGATTGCCCCCTAGTTAACCCTTTCACCAGTGATCACCATATAACTGTTACAGGTGACGCTGGTTGGTTAGTTATTTTTTTATAGTTTCAGGGCACCCGCCATTTATTACCTAATAAAGGTTTAACCCCCTGATCACCCGACGGGTGTCATTTGTGACTGTAATAACTGTTAGGGCAGTTAGGGTTAGCCCCCTTTAGTTCTAAGGTACCCCCCTAACCCCCCCAATAAAGGTTTAACCCCGTGATCACCCCCCGTCGCCAGTGTCACTAAGGCTGGGTTCACATTGCAGCGGTTTATGAGAACGGATGTGATTCGCACCGCACTGCAGTGCAAATCACATCCGATCTCTGTGCGATTCGAGTTCAGCCATTCGCCGCACCCGCCGCACCCGCCGCAAATTCGCACGGGACCCTTTTTTTGGCCCGCAGCAGAATCGGATCGCATGGGTGTTCACACCATGCGATCCGAGTTTGCAGATCGCACTGCGATATGCGAACTGATCTGGGGGTGTCAGTAACATTTCACTGACACTCCCAGCAGTTCGCATAGGGCAGTGTGAACTGCCGCCGGGAGGCATGCGATGCGGGAACCCGCCGCGCATTCGTGGCGTTCCCGCATCGCTCCAGTGTGAACCCAGCCTAATAAGCGATCGTTTTTCTGATCGCTGTATTAGTGTCACAGGTGACGCTAGTTAGGCAGGTAGGTATTTAGGTTCGCTGCAGCTTTTTATAGCGCCAGGGACCCCCATATACTACCGCATAAAGCCCCCTAATTGCCCCCTAGTTAACCCTTTCACCAGTGATCACCATATAACTGTTACAGGTGACGCTGGTTGGTTAGTTATTTTTTTATAGTTTCAGGGCACCCGCCATTTATTACCTAGTCTCACTAGTGTACCCCTAAATTTAGGGGTGTCTACTTTCCAAAATGGGGTCATTTGGGGGGGGTTTGTGCCATCTTGGCATTTTATGGCCTTCAAAACTGTAACGCCCTTAGAAAGCCTGAAGGCGGTGCTTGGTTTTCGGGGCCCTGTACGCGGCTAGGCTCCCAAAAAGTCCCACATATGTGGTATCCCCATACTCAGGAGAAGCAGCAGAATTTATTTTGGGGTGTCATTTCACATATGCCCATGGCATGCGTGAGCAATATATCATTTAGTGACAACTTTGTGGAAAAAAAAAAAAAAAAAAAAAAGTTTGTAATTTTCCCGCAACTTGTGGCAAAATATAAAATATTCCATGGACTCAACAGGCCTCTCAGCAAATAGCTTGGGGTGTCTACTTTCTAAAATGGGGTCATTTGTGGGGGTTTTGTGCCATCTTGGCATTTTATGGCCTTCAAAACTGTAATAGGTAGTGAGAAGTGAACTCAAAAATTTACGCCCTTAGAAAGCCTGAAGGCGGTGCTTGGTTTTCGGGGCCCCGTACGCGGCTAGGCTCCCAAAAAGTCCCACATATGTGGTATCCCCGTACTCAGGAGAAGCAGCAGAATTTATTTTGGGGTGTCATTTCACATATGCCCATGGCATGCATGAGCAATATATCATTTAGTGACAACTTTGTTAAAAAAAAAAAAAAAAAAAAAAAGTTTGTAATTTTCCCGCAACTTGTGGCAAAATATAAAATATTCCATGAACTCAACATGCCTCTCAGCAAATAGCTTGGGGTGTCTACTTTCTAAAATGGGGTCATTTGTGGGGGTTTTGTGCCATCTTGGCATTTTATGGCCTTCAAAACTGTAATAGGTAGTGAGAAGTGAACTCAAAAATTTACGCCCTTAGAAAGCCTGAAGGCGGTGCTTGGTTTTCGGGGCCCCGTACGCGGCTAGGCTCCCAAAAAGTCCCACATATGTGGTATCCCCATACTCAGGAGAAGCAGCAGAATTTATTTTGGGGTGTCATTTCACATACGCCCATAGCATGTGTGAGCAATATATCATTTAGTGACAACTTTGTGTAAAAAAAAAAAAAAAATTTTTTTTTTGTCATTATTCAATCGCTTGAGGCAAAAAAATAAAATATTCAATGGGCTCAACATGCCTCTTATCAATTTTCTTAGGGGGTCTACTTTCCAAAATGGGGTCATTTGGGGGGGTTTTGTACTGCCCTGCCATTTTAGCACCTCAAGAAATGAGATAGGCAGTCGTAAACTAAAAGCTGCGTAAATTCCAGAAAACGTACCTTAGTTTGTAGATGTGACAACTTTTGCGCAAACCAATAAATATACAATTATTGACTTTTTTTTTACCAAAGACATGTGGCTGAATACATTTTGGCCTAAATGTATGACTAAAATTGAGTTTATTGGATTTTTCTAATAACAAAAAGTAGAAAATATCATTTTTTTTCAAAATTTGCGGTCTTTTTACGTTTATATCGCAAAAAATAAAAATCGCAGAGGCAATCAAATACCATCAAAAGAAAGCTCTATTTGTGGGAAGAAAAGGACGCAAATTTTGTTTGGGTACAACATTGCATGACCGCGCAATTACCAGTTAAAGCAGCGCAGTGCCAAAGTGTAAAAAGACCTCTGGTCATTTACCAGCAAAATGGTCCGGTCTGAAAGTGGTTAAATACACTGAAACAAAACAAAAGTAGATTCAGTTAAGTTTTATAGCTTTATCGCACACCCTAAGGCCCCTTTCGCACATGCAGACTGGTCATTTCCTCAGTTCACTCACGTTTTTTTCAAAGAAAAAATGGATGAGGTTTACATCAGTTTTTCATCAGTTTTTTTTTACATCCACTACCAATGCAAAAACTGACCATTTGTCCGTTTACATCCGTTTTTTTATGGAAGAAAAATAGGGCTTTGATCCATTCGAAAAAATGGATGTTGATGGAAGCGGATGTAAATAGATGATCATCCAATTATAGCTGTTTTTCCATAGAGATGCACTGATGTCTTTTTTTCATCCGTCAACAGATGGATGAAAATGGACAAATGGTCCACGTGTGTGAAAGGGGCATGAAGCTTTCATTCCTCATTTTGGATCCACATCATATCTTACTCTTCAAGCACTACTCCTCATTTTATATTCTCAGTTTTGTTAGATAATATAGTCACAATTTTTTATCCAAACAGTCTTATTAGTCAAACTGTCTAGTCACAGATGTATTCAATACTAATCTTTAAAGCGAAATCAACTTGCCTCCATTAACCAAGAGCATTTTATGTACTGCTAACCTACATTTAGATGTGGATTCGTAGAGTAACTAGGAGGAATATGATTACAATAAGCTCCAATACATGTGTTTTTGGGTACTCAAAAAAGTTGTTTTTATGCATCTTTGTTTATGTGTGAAACATACTGTGAATTATATATTATCTTTAAAAAGTTTATCATATGCCATTTTGTTATCTGTTCTTAATGTATTTTTTAAACAGTTCCAAAAATAATTGTGGGTGTTAGGATTAATAGGCCAGTATAAAACAGAGTTCCCACACAACCTCTTCCTTAGTCGAAGATACCTAGATTTCTGTAAAGTTTTCTCAAGCAATATAAAACAGATGACATCAACTTTTTCTTCAATAAGACGTTGGTGTGCTATGTAGAAGGCTGTCTTAAAATGTCCACTTGTGATATACTTATCTGTAAGCACAAACACAGTTTTTCGACTGAGCTGGATACTTTCTGAAAGATTATCCAAAAATGGTTTCCCGGGCAACCAGTCTCTTTCTTCTAAACACAGGTTGAACATTTTTTCTTCACGTTTTTCAAGAGTTTTAATTAACTCATTAAAAATCCAGTCTGAAACTGCATAATCTGTGGTATCATAGACAATATAAGCATCATAAAAAAACTTTGGCAGTTTCCGATATCCCGTGACCTTGGCTTTCAGTAAGTGGTAGGTGTACCAAAAATCCCAGTAGAAAAGGTGACTTGAAGTGGAGACCAGCAGTAAGCAGATCACAAGTGAGGATGAACAAGAAAATAAAACCAAATTCCAATGTTCTATTCCACAAGTATATAAATCCAAGAATATTAGACTCTTTCCTCTGTGTGTACCAGGTCCAGCGCATGACACATCGGGTACCAGAAATGGGATAGTGACATTTGTGTTGTTAATCCAGGAGACAAACCAAACAAGTTCACAGTTACACTTAAATGGGTTGCCTTGTATAACCAATATCTCTAGGTTTGAAAGAATGTTATCAGGAAAGCTGGATTGACCAATAAAACTGATTTTGTTGTAACTTAAGTCCAGATATGTCAGGCTGACTGCATTTCTAAGAAAATTTGTAGTTATAGCTTTTATTTTGTTATTGGTTAAAATAAGTGATTTAATAGAATGAGTGCAGTTAGATAGTTCATAGGGCATAGCAGTCAAATAATTGTTGCTAATATCTAAAATTTGAAGCTTCTCTAAAAAACATAGCATTTCCCAGCTGAAAGTCTTAAATTGGTTATTAGCCAGACAAAGTTCACTAAGATTAGCAGGCAAACCATCAAATACCATAGGAGGAATAAATGTTAGTGCATTATAGGAAATGTCTAATACATGCAGTGCTGTTAAATTTTTAAAGAAATTCATGTATCTTGTATCTCCATCTCTCCATAAAATATCTAAGCGGTTTCCTTTGAACTCCAGGGTTTGGATTGACTGGCTAACCATTTCATAGTTGGTTGATGTTGATATTTCATTCCAGTTCATCATTAATTTCTTTAGGTGTCGTAGGTTGGCTGTGAAGTTTAGCATATGTGTTATCCCTTCAGCTAGGAAATAATGTCGGTTGGAGCTAAGATCTAAGACTTCCAATTCTTGAAGTTCCTCAAATGCACTTGAATGGAGAAGATCAATGCGATTGTTAGAAAAATCTAATGCCCCGTACACACGAGCGGACTTTTCGACATCCAAACTCCGACGGACTGAGTCCGGCGGACTATCCGATCGTGTGTGGGCTGCAACGGACTTTAGCGAAGCTAAAGTCTGACGGACTTTAGAAATGAAGCATGCTTTAAATTTTCCCGACGGAACTCCGCCGGACCCGGTCCCCTTTGAAAAATCCGCTCGTGTGTGTGCTACTCCGACGGACTAAAACCGACGCTAGGGCAGCTATTGGCTACTGTCTAGGAACTTCCTACGTCGAATCCAGTCGTACGTCATCACGTTCGACTCCGTCGGAGTTTGGTGTGATGGTGTGTGGTCAAGTCCGTTCGGTCGAAAAGTCCGCCAGAACTCCGTCGGAACTCCGGCGGAACTCCGGCGGAACTCCTTTGGAGGTCTGTCAGACTTAATCCCTCTCGTGTGTACGGGGCATAAGTATTTTAAATGTTTTAAACTTGCAAACTCTGTTCCATTCAGGGCCTGACTAATTACATTACCTGACATATTGAGGCATTTTACAAAACTAAGATCTTTAAAATCACTAGCTCTGATGAAAAAAATATTGTTTTGGCTTAAGTCCAACATTTGACCATATATTTGACAGTTCTCAGTAGCAAATTTCTGAGACTTTGATTCCTCATTAACATTAAATCTACAATGATGGGCTTCCTCATCATAGTTAAAATAATGGACATCTCGAAATTGTGCATAATTATATTGTGCAGAAGATGATTTGATGTTTGAACAAGATGAAGCAATCAGCTCATCTGCTGGGGAAATTTTATTATTAGCAAGTGATATTGTTTTTAGTGAACTAAAATTCTGAAACAAGCTAAAGTCCACCTCTTTGATAAAATTTGTACCAAGATCCAAAACAGTAAGATTTTTTAAATCCAACAAAGGTTCAAGGTTACTTTTCCTTAGTTCTTGAAAAACATATCCACGAAATCGCAAAATTTCCAAAGATTTTAAACTGGAAAATCGTTTGGGTAACTGCAGATCCAGTGGATATTGCTGAAGCTCATAATTGAATGAAAAATCTAATGTTTTTAGTGTTGGTACATGCTGCAAAAATTTTGCTTCCCTAATTTCATGAGCTAGAAAATTTTGAGAAAGATCAAGTACTTGAAGATTATGAAGGTTTTGAAACCATCTACTGGGGATATTGCG
Organism: Lithobates pipiens; assembly: GCF_037356315.1. Lineage (NCBI taxonomy): Eukaryota > Metazoa > Chordata > Amphibia > Anura > Ranidae > Lithobates > Lithobates pipiens. The sequence goes on from NW_027507748.1 coordinate 421,746,611, forward strand.
AAGAGAGTTACTTTGCAAACGAAGAGTGTGTAAGCTTTTTAGTGAATCAAAGGCATTTTTGGGTATAAAGATTGGAGCATGGTTTGGGCACGGAATACAAGGGAATGGAGTATTGTGACATCGAGGGCAATTTCCACTTAAGTCAAGAACTTCTAAGTTGGTCAAGTTTTGAAAATCATATTCTTGAACTGACTGTATTCTGTTATTATAGATGTATAGTTCCTTAAGAGTGACTGGAAAACTTCCAGGCACATAAGACAGATTATTTCCTTTCAAGGATAAAAGTGTTAAATGAGTTAAATCTTTGAATGCTTCTTTTTCAATGTAAAAACTGACATTACATGGATTTCTGTAATAACAATTCTGCCCTAAATATAACATCTCAATGCTACGTACTTCAGATAGATTGTTTTTGTAAATTGAAAATATGCTATTAGCTTCAAGACTCAAAAGTCGTAGGTGTGGTGGTAGGCCTTTTGGGATCTGTAAAAGTTGATTACCATCCAAAAAAAGTGACTGCAAATTATGTAGTGAAGCAAAACTACCATCCTTGATCAATTGTTTCTGCTTACAAATGAGGTCCTTTGGACCTAACTTTATGGGAAGACAGTTGCATTTAAATCCAATTTCCACCAGCTGACTAAAGTGGGAAAATGAATCTGGTGTGATTTCTTCAATATGGTTGATATTTAATGTCAAGTTTGTGGTGTTTCTAGGTATTTGTGGTGGGATTGCCGTCAGACTTCGATTAATGCACTCTACAGCAACAAAGATGCCATCTTCAATTACATCACAAGGTAAACTTTTAGGGAACCAACTGGCTGCTAGCAGTCTCAAACCAAAAATTAGGGAGCAGAATAGGAATGGTAATCCTGATGTATGTACTGAAAACATCTGAAAATAAAAAAATATATATTTTTGTGACAACAACTACAAATACCACTGAATCAAACAAAACTGTCCACTGTTCAATAGTGAAACATTACATTATCCTTATTATTTAAACATCCACGTTCTATACATTTTTTTGTGTAACTAGTATGACATCAATGTTTTATTACCTATCGGTCATTTTTATTATTTTAGCTATGTGTAAGCCCAAGTAAATGTCTTGGTCACTTATAAACAATACTGAAACATTATCAGCTACAGTTTTCTAAATTGATTGAGGTTTAAACTTTTCTTAATATTGTCACTGAGTGTTCAAACTTATTTTGGTTTTTCACAACACCTGTGTTCAATCCTGTAAACCCCATAGCAGTGATGCTTGGAGGGTGCCCATAACTTGCAGAATGGCAGCAATGTGGCAGGTGCTGGAATGCTCAGTGTATTCCAATACCCTACCCTACACTGAAAGAAACCAGTACTGTCTAGCAGAGTGATCCCTACTTGACAGTAGAAATATAGCACCTGCCTGTAATACAAACGGGTTAACGTTCACTTCAGATTATGTGTCCAAAGCTAGTTAGGGGTCAATTAAATCTAAATAATTTTTTTACAAGATACAAGTTCTCCCATAGCTCTGTGGAAAAAATCTAGTATAGCCAATAATGAACAACAAAGGTACAGTGAGGAGAATAATTATTTGCAGATTTTGTAAGTTTGCCCAATTACAAAGAAATTAAGGGTCTATAATTTTTATCATAGGCGTATTTTAAATGATAGACATGAATATCAACCAAAAATCCAGAAAAAAAAACCACACAATACAAAGGTTATATAAACTGAGTTGTAGTTCAGTGAGTAAAATAAGTATTTGATCCCCAAGCAAAACATTACTTAGTACTGTAATTGGTGAAGAAACCCTTGTTGGCAAGCACAGAGGTAAGACATTTCTTGTAGTTAGTGACCAGGTTTGCACCCATCTCAGGGGAGATTTTGGTCCATTCTTCTTTACAGATCTTCTTTACAGATCTTCTCTAAATCCTTAAGGTTTCTTGGCTGTCGCTTGACAACTTGAAGTTTCCCCTCCCTCAATAAATTTTCTATAGTATTAAGGTCTGGAGACTGGGTAGGCCACTCCATTACCTTAATGTGCTTCTTCTTGAGCCACTCCTTTGTTGCCAAAGTGGTATGTTTTGTATCATTGTCATGCTGAAAGACCCATCTTCAGTGTTCAGGCTAAGGGAAGAAGGTTCTCATCCAAGATTTTACAATACATAGTCCCATCCATTGGCCCTCAATGCGGCAAGGTCAGCCTGTACCTTTAGCAGAGAAGCAACCCCAATGCATAATGTTTCCACCTCCGTTCTTGACTGTAGGGATGGTGTTCTTAGGATCATAGTCAGCATCTTTCTTCCTCCAAACATGGAGAGTCCCCCTCCTCAAGAAGGCAATCTACAGTCATGCCAATGAACATCTAAATGAATCAGAGAAGGGGTGGGAGAAAGTGCTGTGGTCAGATGAGACCAAAATAGAGCTCTTTGGCATTAACACGACTCGCGTCGTGTTTGGAGGAAGAAAAATGCTGACTATGACCCTAAGAACACCATCCCTACAGGCAAGTACAGAGGTGGAAAAATGTTGCTTTGGGGCTGTTTCTCTGCTAAAGGTACAGGCCGACTTTGCCGCATTGAGGGGCCAATGGACGGGGCTATGTATTGTAAAATCTTGGAAGAGAACATTCTTCCCTCAGCCAGAACACTGAAGATGGGTCATGGATGGGTCTTCCAGCATAACAATGACTCAAAACATATCGCTAAGACAACAAAGGAGTGGCTCAAGAAGAAGCACATTAAGGACATTGAATGGCCTAATCAGTCTCCAAACCTTAATCACTTACCCACCGCCGGCCCTCATATGACGTCCTCTGTGGGGGTATATCTGAAGGATGCCTGCAGCTACAGGCATCTTTCAGATATTGACTTTTTCAGCCAGTGATTCCCTACACCATAAGAATGAACATACCAGCTGTTCCGCTGCTTGATCGTTCTTACGGACGGTGAGAGGGGTCGACCCCCCTTCCGCCGCCCTCTGGTGCTTCTACCAACTTACTGCTTCCATCGGTGAGTCGGAGACAGGATCCGCCAGCCCCAGATGATGACCATAGAGATTTCTGGAGGACCAGATGGTCGCCAGAGTCTCTATGATCTTTGGAGGCCGGGTGCGATGTTATGACATCACGTCCGGCCTCTGCATTCAAACAAACGGCGCCGCCTCGGCTGGGGAGCCAAGATCATTTTTTTTATCTATTTCAGGCTTCCCAGCCTAGAGGTGCGATGTGGGGTCTTATTGACCCCATATCTCACTGTAAAGAGGACCGATCATGCCATATTCCTATTACAAGGGATGTTTACATTCCTTGTAATAGGAATAAAAGTGATCAAAAAAATGTTTTCCTTTTAAAAAGTGGCAAACATAAAAAATAAAAAGTAAAATGAACAATAAAAAAAAAAAAAAAACGTTAAAGCGCCCCTGTCCCCATGAACTCACACGCAGAAGTGAGCGCATATGTAAGTCCCACCCACATATAAAAACTGTGTTCAAACCACACATGTGAGGTATCGTCGCAAACATTAGAGCGAGAGCACGAGACCTCTGTAACTCAAAACATTTAAACACAAAAAAATTTAAATATAATAGAAGGTACTAATGCACACAACCCTTACTAATATCCCTGCTCAAAAAATGTTATTGTATAGTTTATTTTATTTATTGCTTATTTTGCACATATTTATATTTATATTGATGCAGTTTTTATTTATTTTATTAATTACTAGTAAATTGATTTTTCTTAGTCAGGTAGCACCACATAATATTTTTATTACAAAAAAAATGTAAAGCGTCTCCTATGAGGATTTTTTAGTTTGGCACCATTCCATGAGCATGTGCAATTTTGAAGCGTGACATGTTAGGTATCTATTTACTCAATGTAACTTCATCTTTCACATTATGTAAACAAATTGGGCTAACTTTTTAAAAAAGTGTTAGAAAATTGCTGCACAAATACCGTATGTGATAAAAAGTTGCAATGAGCGCTATTGTATTCTCTAGGGTCTTTGCTAAAAATATATATATAATTTTTGGGGTTCTATGTAATTTTCTAGCAAACAAATGTTGATTTTTACATGTAGGAGAGAAATGTCAGAATTGGCCTGATTGGCAAGTGGTTAATCCTATAGCCAATTTATGGAGGGAACTGAAACTTCGAGTTGCCAAGAGACAGCCAAGATATTTTAAGAATTTAGAGAAGATCTGTAAAGAAGAGTGGCCCAAAATCCCTCCTGAGATGTGTGCAAACCTGGTCACCAATGACAAGAAACATGCTTGGAAGTTTTATTCCAATACATAAAATAAGTTATCACAAGCTGCAGTTATTCATAACAAGTCACAGTCATTTATAACAATTTATAACAAATTATGATCATCTGTCTTAGTTCAAAGGACAGGTTATTGTTATTTGCCTTAAATTGATGGAAAGAGGATGCTCCCTTGAACATGATTGGGCATCTGGCCAGTGTCCAGTTTGTGCAACAGAATTACCCGACTCCTGGTATTAATGTTAACACTATTAATACACAGAAATAAGGCTATTTTTGCAGCAAAGCATAAAAGCTGAAGGTTTTCCTTCAGGCAGTTCGGAGCCTCAGCTGTGAGTGGACGCACTGCGCAGGACCTCTTTTGTTCCTGATTGAGTCTCCCCGGGCCTGGCTGTAACAGGGTTCCCTAGTCCCTCACTCTTTCAGTGATATATTGTTCTTTACTTTATGTATTGCCTTACTAATCAGATGTAATATTGCTTTATTAATTATATGTAGCGCTGCTTAACTGATTGCGTGTTTATACGGTTAACTGCTTATCACAGGTAAATATAATTAATGAAAAAGCACACAGGGTTCACACTAGGGATGAGCTTCGTGTTCGAGTCGAACGTACGTTCGACCCGAACACTGGCCGTTCGGCGAATTCCGAACGTTTTGGCCGTTCGCGTCAAAATTCGAGTGACGCGCGCGCGGACCACAATGCACTGCGTTGGCGCAGTGCATTGCTGCCCGATGATTGGCCAAGCATGCACTGTGACCCCGCATGCTTGGCCAATCGCAGCGCCGGCAGCGAGGAGAGCCATGATTGGCCACAGGCATCCTGCCTGTGGCCAATCATAGCTCAGGCTGTGTAGTGCACGCCCCACACTATATAAGGCCGCCTTTAAGGCGGCCTCCTGTAGTGTGTTACTTTGCATCTGAAGCAGTGGGTGTTCTGTGTACCTTCAACACAGTACACACCAATCGTTTTTGGCTGATTTCCTATCTTGCTGCTGTGTAGTGGTTGTTGTCTGTGCCCTGACTGCAGTATACACCACTATATTCACCTCACCTATATAGCTAGTGATCTAGCTTTAACCACTTAACAACTGCCCATTGCCGATTAACGGCTTCAGGGCGGTTGTTTAACTCAGAGAGGCCGTTAATTAACGGCCTCCCAGAATTCTGCTCTCGCGTGCCCCGAGGTGTGCGCACTCGAGAGCATCCGTGACCGCCGGGTCCATAGGACCCGGCGCATCACGGTAAACGGCCGCTCATAGCGGCCGTTTACCACGTGATTGCTCCGTCAAATGACGGAGTGATCACTTGGAAACAAACCGGCGTCATGTTATGACGCCTGTTCCTCCCTCCCCTTTCTGTACCGATCGGTACAGCGGAGGGGAAAGAGATCGGTGTCAGCAGCGATGTGGGCTGCATCTGCAGTGCCCACATCGCTGCTCACCGAATTTAACCCCTCAATTCCCTGCCAATACTCTGCAATACCAGTGCATACTCTGCAGTACCCTGCCATTACTCTGCAGTACCCCGCCATTACTCTGCAGTACCCCGCCATTACTCTGCAGTGCAGTACCCCGCCATTACTCTGCAGTGCAGTACCCTGCCATTACTCTGCAGTGCAGTACCCTGCCATTACTCTGTAGTACCCCGCCATTACTCTGCAGTGCAGTACCCCGCCATTACTCTGCAGTGCAGTACCCTGCCATTACTCTGCAGTGCAGTACCCCGCCATTACTCTGCAGTACCCCGCCATTACTCTGCAGTGCAGTACCCCGCCATTACTCTGCAGTGCAGTACCCCGCCATTACTCTGCAGTGCAGTACCCTGCCATTACTCTGCAGTGCAGTACCCTGCTATTACTCTGTAGTACCCCGCCAATACCCCGCCAATACTCTGTAATACCCTGCCATAAATTGCCATACCCAGCCATACTCAGAGATACCCAGCCATACTCGGTGATACCCTGAAATACCCAGCCATAGACGCCCCCCACCCCTCACCGCCCTCCGGTGCTTCTACCAACTCGCCAGTACGATCAAAGCCAGAATCTTTTTTTTTTTTTTTATTTCAGGCTTCCCAGCCTAGAGGTGAGATGTGGGGTCATATTGACCCCCCAGATTTCACTGTAAAGAGGACCTGTCACCCCATATTCCTATTACAAGGGATGTTTACATTTCTTGTAATAGGAATAAAAGTGATCAAAAATATATTTTTGGGAAAAAAAATGTCAAACTAAAATAAATAAAGTAAAATGAACAATAAAAAAATAAAATAAAAATTAAAGCGCCCATGTCCCCATGTGCTCGCATGTGCCACACATGTGAGGTATCGCCGAGAATGTTAGAGCGAGAGCAATAATTCTAGTCCTAGACCTCCTCTGCAACTCAAAACATGTAACCAGTAAAAAAATATTTAAAGCGTCGCCTATGGGGATTTTTTAAGTAGCGACGTTTGGCGCCATTCCACGGGCATGTGCAATTTTGAAGAGTGACATGTTTGATATCTATTTACTCAGCATAACTTCATCTTTCACTTTATGCAAACATTGGGCTAACAAGTGGTTAATAATAGAGCTTGCAGTCAGTAGTGTTAGGAGATAGTGCGTGCTGTCTGCGTGCTCTGTACCCAGTACATACCGCTATAATATAGGGCAGGCCCCTACTTTCAAACATCCAACTTACAAACATCTCCTACTTGCAAACGCAAGGAGACAGCAGCAAGTGAGATGAAAAAAGATGGACGACAAAACAAATTATACAGGGGTGATAACCCTTCCCTATGTTTTCCAAAAAGCTTAAAGATAGTTTTTTTGACTGGAGCTACACTTTAAAAATGTACCGGTTGAAAATGACAAACAGATTCAACTTAACACAACAAACCTACACAGTCCCTGTCTTGTTTGCACCGCCTGTATACTGCTGTTCTGAGTATATAGGGCCTGGGGGCCACACGCATTTCCTTTTTTTAATATGGGTACGGGGTTCCCCTTAATATGCGTACAAGACCCAAATAGGCTGGTAATGGGCAGGGAGGGCTACCCATGCCATGTTTCTCAATGATTTTCAACCATATTGCAGGAACCAGATATAACATTAAAACCGCAAGCAGTTTTAAATGGTGTTATTTCCGTTTAATGTCATTTTGTGCAGGGACTGTTCTAAACACGGGAAACACGTGGCACTTCACAGGCATACTATAGACACCCCCCAGGCACCATATTTAAAGGAATATTTCACTTTTTTTTTTCACTTTAATCGTCATTAAAATCAGTGCTCCCGCCAAACGGTAGTTTTTAAAACTTTTTTTTGCAGTGACCCATGTCCCCTGAGGCAGGAGGCAGGTCGCCAAACCCTTTTTAGGACACTATCTTGCATATTAGCCGTTAAAATGAGCACTTTCCAATTCGAACGTTCGAGTCCCATAGACTTCAATGGGGTTCTAACGTTCGTACCGAACGCGGGGGTCGTTCGCAAGTTCTGGTGCGAACCGAACCGGGGGGTGTTCGGCTCATCCCTAGTTCACACTGCTCCGAGGCATCTCGCACTGAGATCCACAATCATAGTCTGCAGCACCAATAGATGATGAAGATGAAAGATGAAGGTAACAGCACTCCAAAATGAAAAACAGCTTCTTTATTCAATGATTCTATTAAAAAATTACAGTACTGTAATGAATAAGCACTGATGTGTGAAACACATTTACTGGCTGTCCTTGAACTGTGTGTGTGTCCTTTGTTTTTTTTATTTTAATGGAATCATTGAATAGGGAAGATGTTTTTTTTTTTTTATCCTGGAGTGCTGCTAGCTTCATCTTTTATCTAAATAAAAAAAATTGTTGATTCCTGAGTTACCTTATTGTATGCCCTGTTGGTTAGGAAATATACTACCCATAGGCAGATGCAGCAGCTTGGGAGCATGTACTCAAGTAAATAAACATAGTTGGTAAGGTTGAATAAAGACATCAGTAGACATGTGCGATTAGTTTCGTACGAATCTCAAATTCGTACGAATTTCCCTAAATTCGTAAGTTTGGGAGGATCCAAAATACGAATTGCCATGCGTCCGAATTTTGTACGAAATAAGAACTTTTGTTTACAAATTTTCGGATCAGTCATTGTCACATTGACGACTCATTATGCTTATTATGAGGGGCTCCCACCATCCCTGTGCTATGCTGACTTCCTCCTGGGGCTGTACCCAAATTCCTGTGCTGTGCTGACATACTGAGCACAGCAGGGGCACAGCCCCAGGAGGAAGTCAGCACAGCACAGGGGTGGTGGGAGCCCCTCATAATGAGCACATGGCTGCCATGCACAGCTGCTCCAGTTTTTGCCTGCTCCAGTTTTGATCCCCTGCACTATACGGGGTCACTGGAAATTGTTTGGGGTTACCACGCATGTGCTCTCCGCACATCCCCGGTGACCCCAAACAGTGTGGGGTATCTATCGGTGCAGGCGAAAACTGGACCAGTGGTGCATGGCAGACAATCCGCTTCTCTCTTTCATTTTCAAATCTTAATGGAATGAACTGAAGAGAAGCTGATTGGTTGCCATGGGCAACTGCTCCAGATTCTGTTCGCTCCAATTTTGATCAATTTCCCTAAATGTCTTATTATCTGTTCTAGCAGTCATATGTGTAAATGAGAAGAATGGTGGGGGCACATCAGTTCACATTAAGGCACATCAGGGCACATTGGAGCATATCAGGGCATATTGGAGCACATTGGGGCACATCAGGGCATATTGGAGCACATTGGGGCACATCAGGGCACATTGGGACACATTGGGGAATATCAGGACACATTGGGGAACATCAAGACACATTGGGGAACATCAGGGCATATTGGAGCACATTGGGGCACATCAGGGCATATTGGAGCACATTGGGACACATTGGGGAATATCAGGGCACAGCGTTTACCAGCCAGCATGCAGAGTACCGAAGGAAGCGTGTGTAATAAGTTCTCTCTCCGGTGCTCCCTGGCGGCCCCTCCTCTCTTCTCGTCCATCCCAGATGATGTCACAAGCAAATAGGGGTAGATGAGAAGCGAGGGGAGGGATTGTGTGGAGGGACAGGGACCAACTAAGACCAAATGGCCATCTCTGCTGCAGGCAGTCAGTTCAAGGAATGTTCAGAGTGAGGGAGGGGTACCCCAGCTTTGGCAAATTGATTTTCAAAAATGCTAACTGCTTCATTAGCTGGGGGGACAACTGGGATCTTTGGGGTGACAGGATGTTTCCCATCACAGAAAACACCAGCTCACTCTGGACACTTGGCGGAGGGCAGGACAGTAGCTCCTTGGCAATATCTGTGAGGGCAGGCCACTCATCGCTCTTCTCCTGCCAAAAAAACATTGGATCTGTGGTGGGGTGCACTGGTGGGGCTGACAAATAGGACATGACAGCCTCCTTTGCTGATATGGGTTTGTTGGGGCGCACTATGCTGGAGGTTCCCATTAGGGTGTCAAGTGCCTCAGCCAAGACAGAAGATGCTCCGCTGGCAGGAGCTCTGCTCACTTCACTAGATGATGCATGGGAGAGGGGGTCGTCAATATCTTCTTCCTCCTCTTCCTCTTCTCCCAGCCTTACCATCTGCCTTTCCCTCTGACGCACCCTGTCGATTAGTCTGTCCCACCGTTTTGTCAGAGCACTACACTGCACAGCCATTTTGCCCTTGATGCGAGGGTCACACATGGCAGCCAGCATCAGTTCTGGGCAAGAGGCAGTCAACTCCTGCGTGCGCCTGCCCAACTCCATCAGAAATGTGTTTAGCACAGCCAACACATCAGGTTGAGGGCCACCACCAGGCAAAGGTTCCTCAGCCGACTTGAACTGTTCCAATTTGCTCTGACGGTGGTTGAAGAGTGGGAGCACATGACCAATGCTGGCATCCTCGTGGCTTAGGTGTTCTGTGACAGAGAGGAAAGGTTTGAGGACTGCCATAATCTGCCCAATTATGGCCCAGTCCTCCCTGCCTAAAGGTCTCTCTATGCCAATGTTATGATCACAGGCCATGGCATGGAGAGCCTTCTACTGCTCAAGGATGCGTTCCAGCATTGCTAGGGTTGAATTCCACCTAGTCCCCACATCCTGTTTTAGGCAGTGTTCTGGAAGGCCTGCCTTCCTCTGTTCCACCCTGAGGAGGTGGCTGTCCCTCACACTCTGATGGAAGTGGCCAGCCATCTTCCGACAAGAGTCCACCACTTTGGACAGCCTTCCATCGCCACCAGAAATGGTCTCCACCAACCAAAAACTGTCAGTTACCACCTGGTGGAGAAGGCGGGCTGAGCAGTGCACACCCACAAAGCTGCCATCCCTTACAGCCTTGACCATGTTGCTGCCTCCATCAGTGACAACATAGCCAATCCGGTAGTTGCTGTCTGCCTGTCCAAACCACTGCAACAACATTTTCTGCAGGGCTTGCAGGATGTTTTGTGCTGTGTGCTTTTCATCAAGCACCTCAGCATGCAGGAGGAAGGAACGGTGCCCCTGTTTCTCAACTGCTGACAAGGATCCAGATGTTTGAACCACATCATGGGACACCTTGGCCTGCCACCAATGTGCCGTCAGGGACAGGAAGGCATGCTGGGCACTACACGCACTCCACAGGTCAGTGGTCAGGTGCACTGCCTGTCCACCTGCCCTTCCAATCTTCGCCTTGAGCACCCCGACACAAGACCTGTATAAGGCTGGCACCACAGTTTGGCTGAAGGTCTTGCGTGATGGCACACGGTACTGTGGTGCAACAGCCTGCATTAATTGCTCCACCATGTTGAAAGGTGCTCCTCCAACTGCAATGAGCTGGCCAATCAGGCGTGTTATTTTACGCACCTGCGCCCAAGACATACCCTTACTCTGAAAGCCACCAAAATCTTCCAGGGTGGCCTGGCTGGTATGGATTGGATGCGGGATAGTAACAGCATTCTTTTCTGCCTTATACTGGCTGGTGGTGCTGGCACTCATGGTGGCTGTGGCGGTGCCACTATTGGTTCCCCTTTTGGTGTTTTGAGGAGTGGCCATAATACTTTTCTCCATTAACAGCACTGCATGGTGGTGCACACGCATGTGCTGGCTCATGCCACTATTACTGAGATGCCCAATGTCTTGGCCCCGGCTGACCTCCCTGCCACAGTGATTGCATTTGGCCTTCTGACCGACACCAATTCTTTTAAAATGCTGCCAAATGCTGGAATGGCAGCCACCACCTTGGACGCTGCCTGATGGAATCCCTTCCACTGCAGTGGTCACACTCTCTTTCTGAGGTTCGGCAGGAGCAGGAGGAAGAGACCTGAACATCCCAGGTATTTTGGGAGCTGTGATGGATTGAGGCCTAATGGTTGCATTGGCCCATTCTGATGCTGGAGGCTTAGAAAGCACTTGGGCAGGGGTCTTTTCAGGAGAGAAAAGTAGTGGGGACTGAGGGGAGATACTTTCTGGGCTGTCGGTGGTGCCAACATGGGTAGAGGGCTGGAAATTAAATTTGTCTACAACAATGTCAGGAAAGCCTGCTTCCACCTCTTTCACGTTGCCATGGGAACAGTGATCATTAGAAGCAGTAAACTCTGTCTCCTTGCTGATGACTGCCAAGCTCCCTGTTGTGCTGATGGTGATGGCGCTGGCAGCAATGGTGGTGGTGACATCATCATGAGCCTCGGCCTCCTGACATGTTTCCTGCTGCATTGCCAGGATCTCCAGCTTTGGCTGCACAAATGTATGTGCACTGGGAACCCCTTTGGCCTGCCCTCTTCCATAAAAGGTACCAATGGGCAGCATGCTACTAGCAGCAGTGGCAGAGGTGGTAGCGCCACTTTTGCTATGAATCGTGCTGCTGGTTCTAGGAGGTAAATCCTGGAACAGCCGGCGACGTGCCAATGTCTGCTGTTTGCCAGGCTCTTTACCACCAGCAGTCTTCACTCCCATTCGCCTTAGCTTAATGGGAGGTGAGCTAAGCTCAGAGGGCGCAGAGACAGAACGTCCCACCTGCTGCTCATGTACACAGCTCATAGCTCTCCCTCTCCCAGCACCACTCTTACTGCTTTTTTGGCCTTGTTTGCTGCTCATTTTTCCTTTAAAACTTAGAAAAATGTAGACAAAAAAAAATATGATTTTGATTGCAGCAAACTAACACCAAAATCACCAAATGTACAAAAAAAAATATTATACCAACAGAAAATAACAAAATATTAACTAAATGAAACAAGAAATGAAAAAAAAAGATCTCTCAAAACCAACCAAAAAACAAATAAAACCAGAAACTAAACACTAACAGATGATACTCTCGCAAACTACAACAGATATAAACTAAAATGAACAATGAAAAACTAAGGATTGCAAAGATATTCGCTCAGATGCACAGACAAATAATTTTGTGATCTGCTCCAATACACTAACTAACCCACAAAGGGAAGTCACATGATCGACCTGCCCTGTAAGCCTCAGCAGCAGAAGAAAACCACTGATTGGTCAACCAAGTCACATGTTGTTTCCGTAGTAACTAAATTTGGACCGAAAAGTGAACGCATCTAACGAACATTCGTATTTCGGATAGGAAATTCTTCAACGGAATTTCGTATTTCGGATAAAAACCAAACTTCCATCAGCATCGACTGTCATATTGAGGTATATTTTTGCCTTTAAATTCATTGTAAAGAACGTTCGAACAAGTTAACGAACCTAACAACAATTCGTATTTCGTATGAAGTGAAATTGAATTTTGGACACCAAATACGAAGTACAAATTAATTCCAATATGAACCGTAACGGAACGGAACAAAACAAATTTATTGACGGCACCCATGTCTGGACATCAGTCCATCCAGTTCAACCTGTGGTATGTGTGTATGTGTTTATGTCAATAGTAAATCGCATATCGCTGTATGTTGTGATCATTAAGATGCCCAGCTAATATTTTTTTTAAACTATCAACGTTGTCAATTCTTGAACATCGCAAAAGTTTGTACCTGAACTGCGAACTCTATTAAAGTCTATGGGACCGAACTTAAAAAAAATCTAAAGTGCCTACTTTGAAGGCTTAGATGCAAGTTATTAGCCATAAAAAGTGTATGGGGGCCCAGGTACTGTATCAATGCAAAAAAATTTTTTTTTCTTAAAAAGATTGTTTTTAAGGGGTCAGTGAATTTAATGATGTTTAAAGTGAAACAATAAAAAAAATCCTTTAAATAAAGTGCATGGGGGGCCCTTAGTCTGCCTATAAAGTGGCCCATCTGTACCATGTATAGAATTTGCTGCAGCATAATTGAAATATATGATATATATGAATTGATTTTCCCTGCAAGCTTTATTTTGTTAAGAGCTTGGGGAGCCAGTCTGTATGATGAGGCCACAATTTAGTGCACTTGGAACAAGATAAGAGATTTTTTGGGATAAATTCTGGTGTCTCTTGCGCAGACTTTGGATGGAAATAACACATTTTTTCACCAGTGAGCAAGCCTTATGTGAAGAAGCCAAATTATAGTACACTCAGGCCAAGATTAACAGTTATTTTTTCAATAAGTTCTAGTGTCTCTTTTACAGACTTTGGATAGAAGTAACAGGCCAGGAAAAATTGGGCTTTTGGTGTTGGTGGTGCAAAAAAATTTCCAACATTAACCTCAAAAGATAAGTTTCAAAATAATTTTACAAAACAAATATGGAAATTGCTTTATTCTCTCATCTCGCCATCTTCTTTGTCCTCTTCTACTCTTTATATATATAATACATTTTTAAACCTTATTAGAACTTCTCCAAGATGTCCAGACAATGCTCCATCAATATACTCTTCTGTATAGGCAAGCTGCATGTACATGTAGCCATCCACAGAGACCAGGTCCCTTGTATTCCATACCCCACTTGAGTTTCACCATTTCTGGCTTACCAGTAAGGCCATTAAGGAATGGTTTTGGGTTTAGTGGCAAACTCATTCTGCCACTGAAGTTTCTGCCGATCTACAGACCAGTGAAAGGAAGAGCATTTCCCCGCGGAATGCTCCGAGAACACACCGCCAGAGAGAGCAGGAAAGGGCTTGAGGTACTCTTGAAAGCAAGAATTGGCCTTTCTGTAAATAATTTAAGTTATATGCACCTGTCAAACAGGTGCAGAAAAATTTGGCTTTGGGTGTTGGTGGTGCCTTCACACCATAACCCTATAGAGGTACTGTTGATGAAAGCAAAAATTGGCTTTGCTGTGAAAAAGTTTAATTATATGCACCTGTCTAACAGGTGTGGAAAAATTGGTCCTTGGGTGTTAATTGTGCCCATGAAACCTATACCAAAAAAGCAGCCTTGACAGTCTTGCAGATATTCCAGATTCAAAAACATTTAAACAGTGACATTGGCATCGGGGGCTTAATACTTGCTATTAATCCAGGACTGATTCATTTTGACAAATGTCAGCCAGTCAACGGAGTCTATGGACAGACACGCTCTCTTATCTGTCATAAAACTTCCTGCAGCATTCAATGCCCATTCAAAAGGCACGCTGGATGCAGGGCAGCCCAGCAGTTCAATTGCATACTGGAAAAGTTCTGGCCAGTGGTCTATTCTCATGACCCAGTAACCCAGTGGATTTTCTACTGGAAAGCTCTCCATGTCTTTTCACCCCCAAATTATCTTCCACTATATGATGCAGATGCCGTCAATGGAATGTGGAGGCTGACAGCCCTGATCAGCAAGGACTAAAACATTTTTTAAATGTATCACTTAGGCGGCCCCCTTCTCCACCGCTCCTCCTTTGACCAACAGAAGCCTCAAAACTGCCTTTTCCATGAGACTGTAACATAAACTTCTCTTTAAGATGCCCTCAAGATAATTGATCCTGTGTCCCCTCTGCAAGGGCAGGATGAGTTCCAAGACTTTTCCCTTGTAACGGTGGTCAAGGAGGGTTGCCAACCAATAATGATCCTACTCCTTGATGCCACAAATTAAAGTTTGCAGAGGCATGAGAAGCAGAGTCCTCTGGGTCACTGAGGATTACACTATTTGGAACCGCCTCCTCCCAGCTACGTACTACTCCCAAGGTTTATGGGGACAGAAAACCATCTCTTAAGGCTGGACGTATGTCTTCCTCTGCTTTAATGCCTCCAAAACTGCCAGAATGCTGCTCTATCTCCTCTTGTGTGTTCTCTGGCATTGCAAGAATGAAGTCTGCATAAAGTGGGCCTTGAGAGGAAAGGAAGTCCTCCTCTGCCTCCTGCTGCTCTGCCTTGAGTGCCCTATCCATAATGTCATGCAGAGTATGCTCCAGCAGGAACACAACAGTGATTGTCACAGGCATGCATTGTCATGGCCTCCTCAAATGATAACAGTACAGTGCATGCATCATTTATCAACAGCCATTGGCGCGGGGGAAAAAAGCAGAGCCGGCCTGAGCCTGTCCTTATACCATACTCACACAAGTACTCGTTGATGGCCCTCTGCTGCATGTACAGCTGCTGCAGCATTGCCAAAGTTGAGTTCCACCTGGTGGGAATGTCACAAATCAGGCGGTTTATGGGCAGATGGAATTCCTGCTGAATTTCAGCCAACCTGGCTGTGTATGACCACCTGAAATGGCTGCAGACACTTCTGGCTGTTACCCATTTGTTACCCAAATTTAATAGATACTGGGAAATGTGTAATTGGATGTACTTTATTCAATGAAAAGTGGTGTTTGGTGCACTTTGAATTGAGGACTGCTGCTTACAGAAATGTAAAAACTATAAATAAAAATGAAAAAAGGGGAGTAACAGCATCACAATCAGAAAAACTGCGGCTGACAATTTAAATTACTAAATGTTATATAATGCTATGTTAAACACTGCCCTACACTATACTCAGACTACACTAACACTCTACAGTAACACACTAACTCACTAGTAGCAATCAGAGCCTTGCTTTATCTATCTCCCCTCCAACAACACACTGAAAAAGGTTCCTGTGGGAAGGAACCTTTTATAGTGTGTGGGGTAGGACTATGAGCACTGAGCCATGATTGAGCAAAGTCATCATGACTTTGCTCAATCGTGGCTCTGATTGGGCAAAGCTGGTCAGGTGCATCCAAATAGGGCCCTAGAATGCACTGTGCAGCTCGCAGTACAATGTGGGGCTTTCGCAGAGCTCCCCGCAAATTCAGCTGTTTGCCGAACAGGCGATGTTTTGGACGAACTTTTGTTAGGCAAATTGTTCGCCTAACTCTAATTATGGAGTCTGTCTGGGAATACATGAAGAGACAGAAGGAATTGAGAAGATCTGTAGTTAGTTATCCACAAAGATGTTTGGAACAACCTACCTGCTCGGGTCCTTCAAAAACTTGGTGCAATTGTTCCTAGAGAATCGCTGCTGTTCTGAAGGCAAAGGGTGGCCACACTAACTATTAATTTGATCTGGATTTACCTTCTGTTCATTTACTTTCCATTTTAATTGATAAAAAAATAAACTATTATCTACAACACCTCCAACTGTCTATCAACTTTTAGATACTGTATCCTTACACTACAACTATGAATTAATGATGGCCTCCATTGCAGGCAATTTACCAAAAGAAAAATGTAGGTGGTCACCTTGGGAGGGATGGTCAAAATCCGCTGATTTTCTGAAAAAATCTTAAACAATATTTAGGCATACTTTACTGAGTTTTCAATTCCTGGTTTCATTATTTTTGGTTAATTTTTAGCTCTATATGTCTACAATGCTTAATATTGGCAACATTTCCCTCCCCTAGGACACAGCTGAGTACCCATAGAGGTGTTTAAGGGAGGCTAATATTTTTCATTTATACAATTAAAATATTTGTATTAATTAACTTTATGATTTTATGTATGTACTCTATTATTAATATCTTATTGCGTGAACTAAACGTCTTTAAGAATATAATTTTTTCATTATTGTTCTTTTGTTTACGCGTATTTGAAATTTATTGTACAATGTACTTTCTATATGCTTTATTTTTAAAATCGATTGATTAAAAAAATATATATATATAAACTATTACCACTTGTATTTCTGAAAGAATTCTTAATTTACACCATTTTTCACACCTGCATAAAACTTTTGCACAGTAGTGTATATTCCAGATTTTTTCCGGGATTCAAAGATAACACCTTTAGCATACACAAGCTAACTTTTACAGTCAAGCAAATGTAGGAACTTGTATTGTTTTACCTTTTCCCATGCTATAGCTCTGTCAATCCAAACTGCTTACAGTCACCTTTCTTGCACATGCAAGGTTCCTTTGGCTGTGAGCTCACAACTGGTTTCCTCCACCTCCTGTTGTGCTCTGATTATACATGTTGATGAAGAAGCAGAAACAAGAGATATCTTATAGTGGTTATAGTGATTCCTTTAAAAATCAGCTATGTTGTTCAAATTTTTAAAGAATATAAAACAAAAATGTAAAAAGATTTTTTTAACATACAACTGAAATGGACAGTACCCTATATGCAGAATACCTCTGATAGCAATGCAGGGTCTTGGCGGTGTCTTGTTTATTCTTTCTGTGGGTACAGTGATTGCCATTGATCTGCATCTCTGGATGATGTGATTGACTATGGATTTACATGGGACATTTTTTTGGGGATAGGTATGAAACCCTCCTCATTCCCATGTGACAAGAGGGGGGTGGTATTTGGGTGCCCCCTTTTTGGTAGGAGGGGTCTTTCAGATCCTGATAAGCTCCCCACCTTCAGATCCCCACAGCCACCAGGCCAGGGTTATGGTGAAGAGTCCCTTACCCTCATCAATAAGAGGATGCGGTGCTTTGCCAGGAGGATCCCTTCTGGCAAGATCCCCTCTCCCCCTTAAATGTTGAGAGCATGTGGCCAGCTATGGTTTACGATGGGGGAGGAACACACTCATCCCCCTCCTTCCCTGGCAAGCCAGGCTGTATGCTCGGTTCTGGTAAGAATTTTTTTTTGGGGGGGGGCACGTTTGCGACGGTTCTCCCTTCAATAAAAAAAATCTGTATTAGACACGAAGGCTTGAATGCCTAAACAGCTATTTGGTTTTGTTAGGGCTGAACCTTGAGGTCACCCCTATCTATAAAGTGTAGTGAGCTTGGTATGCAGTATAGGACAGGCTTATCCTTCAAATTACCTCTGGCACCGTTCAGTCACTCTCTCATTCCTGTCCCCACTGCTTCTGAGCTTGATGTAGCAGAAGTAAGGCAGGCACATCTGGCATGTTTTTTTTTTTTTATAGCAGTGAACCATAGAACATACAGTATAGTGGGAAAAGAACAGAACACATTTCTGGAAAGGATGGACAATGCCCCATCTACACTGACAGTGGAGAGGTCGATCAGCAATGCATTGGGAGCACATTCAGGCCACTAATGCAGCGCTATAACAAAAAATGACTTAGAAAAAAAAATAACATACAGAGCCATGCTAAACTTCATATTTAATATTGATTAATGTTAAAAGCTGTGAGTTTGATGCAATTTTAAACATAATTTAAGAAAACATATGCAAGCTACAGAACCCACCTAGTATGAAGTTATAGTACAAAAACCACCACTAGATGTCACTCTCATAATATCCTGCTCTACATATTCCAGTGGATGTGAGTCCGGAGGTCTACCAAATAATGGAAATTATTATTTAACCACTTAAGCCTGGACCATTTGGCTGCCTAAAGACTAGAGGACTTTTTACAATTTGGCACTGCGCTGATTTAACTGCTAATTGCGCGGTCATGCAATGCTGTACCCAAACGAAATTTGTGTACTTTTGTTCACACAAATAGAGCTTTCTTTTGATAGTATTTGATTGCCTCTGGGATTTTTATTTTTTGTGATATAAATCGAAAAATGCTGAAAAAAAATGATATTTTCTCATTTTTGTTATAAGAAAAATCCAATAAACTCAATTTTAGTCATACATTTAGGCCAAAATGTATTCAGCCACATGTCTTTAGTAAAAAAAAAAAAAAAAATGTCAATAAGTGTATATTTATTGGTTTGCGCAAAAGTTATAGCATCTACAATCTAGAGTACATTTTCTGGAATTTACATAGCTTTTAGTTTATGACTGCCTCATTTCTTGAGGTGCTAAAATGGCAGGGCAGTACAACCACCCCCCCCCCCCAAATTACCCCATTTTGGAAAGTAGACACCCAAAGGAAATTACTGAAAGGCATGTTGAGCCCACTGAATATTGCATTTGTTTGTCCCAAGTGATTGAATAATGACAAAAAAAAAGTTGTCACTAAATGATTTCATGGTTATATATGGAATTGCACCCCAAAATATATTATGCTGCTTCTCCTGAGTACGAAGATACTACATGTGTGGGAGTTTTTGGGAGCCTAGCCACCTACAGGACCCCAAAAACCAAGCACCTCCTTCAGGATTTCTAAGGGCATACATTTTTGATTTCACTCCTCACTACCTATCATAGTTTTGACAAAAAGGAGATACCCTCAAGAAAGTGGGACTTTAAGGGCAACAATATACAAATATAATAAAAAAAATGTTTTATTAAAAAAATAATGTGTATAATTTAATAATTTAACAATATTCAAAACAGTTAAAACACTGATGGTTGTGTTGGTAGGTTCTCATATTAATCCAGACAGCCCCACACATTTTGGGACCAATTATATCCCTTTGTCAGGGGCACTTGTCAGGAGGGAGATCATACCATAGCACACATTATGAATGTTGACTGCTAGACCAATGGCGAGATATAGACCATGAACAGACACAGTCACAACGGGGGGTTCCCCACTCATCCACACAATTCCTCCAAGCGACACCAAAGGGAAGGACAAGGGAGATCTTTATGTTGACGAGTGTAATTCATCGATCGTCCTATAAATACTCCTATGCCCATATCGAGGGATAGGCCCAGAAAGGACTTAAATTCAGAAACCGCAATTGGTTTCCAATCTCTGGCAAGGGAGGACTGGGGATTAGTGGTGATGAATTGACCAGCATACAAATTACTTTGGTCCACAATAGATCTATAGAGATCTTCGGTGAAAAACAACAAATAAAAATCAAGTGAAATAAAACCAACTGTTTCCACCTGTATTCTGGGTTGGCTAGTGAATGGGGTAAGTACAGGTGCTTCAGAAGTGGTGGGCTCCCAATTAGGATTGCCAAATTCTGCAGGAAGGACACTATGGGCACGATGGGCCTGTCTTTGTCTTCTTGGTGGCAGTGGGACACTACTTGTGCTTGCCCCTCGCCAGCTTGAACTGCACTTATGGGACTCGCCACATCAACACGTGTAACTGCAGTGCTGGTTTGACTATGACCAGGGGGTACTTGATCGCTGGTGCTTGCCAGTTCACCAGAATGATGAGCGGCACTAGTACTTCTCTGCTCCATACGAGAGCCCTGCAGTTCTTGCACCTCAACAACAGCAGTAGGAGATCGGGGTCTGGTACGCCTGACCTTGGCAGGGACCACAAATCTGTCATCAGAGCTAGCTGTCATGGAGCCACTGTCATCTATAGGATCATATTCTGAGCCTGAATCTGACAGATGAGTGACTTTCTCTTCACTATCTGTCATGCTTAGAAACGTGTAGACCTCTTCACTACTGTACCTTCAATTTGCCATTTTGGGCTTTAAATTTACTCGTACAGTAGTGAGACTCACAAGTAAAAAAGCTCCTAGGTTGTCAGCAACTGTATCAAACGCTACCAAAATTTTTTTTTACCGATCGCAGGGATCAGGCCTGACTCTGGGAACTCTGCAGTTATGTGTTTAGTATTTTGTAAGTGACCGTGATCAATTGATACTGCACTTGGGTGGGCTGGTCTGGATGAAGAGGCAAAACACAGGTGCTAGCAGGTATCTGGGCTGATCCTGCTAACACTGCATTTTTCGGAACCCCAAATTGCTGGGGACGTTAGTATAGATCTGATCAGATATTGATCCGTTCAGATACTATACCAATAAGGGAGGTGTATGCTGTGTGCGTGAGTGTTAGCGATACTGCCACTAATCTGACGCTGCCTGGGGTGACGCAGACCCTAAAACCTAACTGATTTGACCAACTGGGTGATGAGGGGGTTAAACCTTTATTGGGTAATAAACGGCGAGTATAAAAAACAAACTAAACAACCAGCATCACCCATAACACTTATACGGTGATCACTGGTGAAAGGGTTAACTAGGGGGCAATCAGGGGGTTAAAACCTTTATTAGGTAGTATATGGGGGTACCTGACACTATAAAAAGCTGACGGTGAACCTAAATAACTAACAGGCTAACTAGTGTCACCAGTGACTCTTATATGGTGATCAGAAAAATTATTGATTAGTGACACTGTCGACAGCGGATGAAAGGGTTAACTGAGGTGATCAAGGGGTTAAGCCTTTTTTTGGGGGGGTTAGGGGGGTACCCTAGACCTAAAGGGGTCTACCACTAACAGCCCTAACACTTATAACAGTCACAAAATGACGCCAATGCAGTGATCAGTAAAAAAATAAAAACTGCTATTGGTGTCACTATGAGAGGGGGTGCAGGGGGGGGGGTGATTTATGTGCCTATGTGTACTAGTGTTAGTATAGTGTTGGTGCAAACTCACATTGATGTCTTCTCTCCTCGGGCGCCGAAACGAAAAGGCTGCACAAGGAGAGATTACATCACTTCTTCTGCTTCTGGTTACATTTCAGAAGCAGAGGAAGCTTCCCATTCATCAGGAGCGATCGTGAGGGGGTGGCCATGAATCAGTGGCCTCCCCCTCAGGACAGATCACTCCTGCAATGATGCTGACCGACTCAGGCACTGGGGGAGGCGCAATCGTGCCCCCCAGCCCGTGGGAGGGGAGTAAGGGCACATGCCATTCTGCCGACGTATATCGTCACGAGGCAGTCGGCAAGTGGTTAATAGTTAGTACTCCTCCAAATCAAAGATCCCATTGCTCAAGGGTGTAGCTCTAAGGGCACTTTCACACTGTCAGCGCCCGGGCGTCGGCAGTAAAGCACCATCATTTTTAGCGGCGCTTTACTGTAGTTTTTGCAGTGCTTTTAACCCCCGGTAATGGACGAAAAAGGGTTAAAAGATTTCAATGAGCTGGGGAGCTGTAAGACCGGTGCATACACTGCTCCTATAGCGCCTCAAGATGCTGCTTGCAGGACTTTTTTGAGCATCCTTCCAGTGCACCGATCCAGTGTGAAAGCACTCAGGCTTTCACATTGGAGTGAAAGGAGAGGCGCTTTGCAGGTGCTATTTTTAGCGCTGTAGTGCCTGTAAAGCACCTCAGTGTGAAATGGGTCTAAAGGTTATTACATATCCACCCACCAATTCCAGGGTCCTTTCAGTGAGGGATACACCAAAGGTCAGTCCTCGAATGTTCAAATAATTTTCACTGTTTCCTTTGGACACCATGAGCTGCAGTGGAACAAAATTTTTTAGTACTTATAGGGTAAATGTCTATTTGTATTTACTGGCCAGGTGACATTAAAGAGGAACTGCAGTCTATCACATAATTTGTAATATTATTATTATTATTCAGGATTTATATAGCGCCAGCAATTTACGCAGCGCTTTACAATATAAAAAGGAGACAATACAGTTACAATACAAGAGGATTAAGAGGGCCCTGCTCAGAAGAGCTTACAATCTAATATATAAAAACATCTTTGCCATTGTATGTTGGTATTCTACAGTATTCTACTATGAAGCACAGAAAGCACTGATGAGACAAGTAAATGGCAACATGCAGATAGGCCTCTTCAATGTCTATAGATGCTACTGTAGGTATTCCCCTCAGAGAGCCAATAACTGACCCTGGGGATTGCACATGAAACTTTATAACTAGGAGTAGGGATGAGCCGAACACCCCCCCGGTTCGGTTCGCACCAGAACTTTCGAACGGACCCCAAATTCGTACGAACTTTAGAACCCCATTGAAGTCTATGGGACTCGAACGTTCGAAATTAAAAGTGCTAATTTTAACGGCTAATATGCAAGATACTGTCCTAAAAAGGGTTTGGGGACCTGGCTCCTGCCCCAGGGGACATGGGTCAATGCCTAAAAATGTTTTTAAAAATGGCCGTTTTGGCGGGAGCACTGATTTTAATGACGATTAAAGTGAAAAAAAAAAAGTGAAATATCCCTTTAAATATCATGCCTGGGGGGTGTCTGTAGTATGCCTGTGAAGTGCCACGTGTTTCCCGTGTTTAGAACAGTCCCCGCACAAAATGGCATTTAACGGAAATAACATCATTTAAAACTGCTTGCGGTTTTAATGTTATATCTGGTTCCTGCAATATGGTTGAAAATCATTGAGAAAAATGGCATGGGTAGCCCTCCCTGCCCATTTCCACCCCCTTTGGGTCTTGTACGCATATTAAGGGGAACCCCGTACCCATATTAAAAAAAGGAAATGCGTGTGGCCCCCAGGCCCTATATACTCAGAACAGCAGTATACAGGCGGTGCAAACAAGACAGGGACTGTGTAGGTTTGTTGTGTTAAGTTGAATCTGTTTGTAATTTTCAACTGGTACATTTTTAAAGTGTAGCTCCAGTCAAAAAAACTATTTTTAAGCTTTTTGGAAAACATAGGGAAGGGTTATCACCCCTGTATAATTTGTTTTGTTGTCCATCTTTTTTCATCTCACTTGCTGTTGTCTCCTTCCGTTTGCAAGTAGGAGATGTTTGTAAGTTGGATGTTTGAAAGTAGGGGCCTGCCCTATATGCTCTGCAGAAATGGCGGAACAAGGTGTTGGTTTTGCCACAACATTGTAAGCCCTCAAAGTGACTCTTGGTGGGCGCTGGAGCGCCCTGCTGTGAACGATTATATCAAGAATTGTAATTACATGCCATTGTTGAACAGTGGTAGAAAAATTGACCTTTGGTGGTTGTGGTGCTGGTGCCACAACACTATAAGTCCTCACAGTTACTCTGGGTGGGCACAGGAACGGGCCCTCCTGTGAAATATTATATCAAGAATTGTAATTACATGTCCCTGTTAAACAGAGGCAGAAAAATTGGGCCTTAGACACTGGTGCTGGTGCCACGACACTGCAACCTCTCCCATATACTCTAGATTTAGTGCAGGAATTAGCCCTGCTGCAAAGCATTGCATCAAAAATTGTACTTAAACGCCCCTGTTAAACAGGGGCAGAAAAATTGGGCCTTAGACACTGGTGCTGGTGCCACCACACTGCAACCTCTCCCATATACTCTAGTTTTAGTGCAGGAATTAGCCCTGCTGCAAAGCATTGCATCAAAAATTGTACTTAAACGCCCCTGTTAAACAGGGGCAGAAAAATTGGGCCTTAGGCACTGGTGCTGGTGCCACCACACTGCAACCTCTCCCATATACTCTAGTTTTAGTGCAGGAATTAGCCCTGCTGCAAAGCATTGCATCAAAAATTGTAATTAAACGCTCCTGTTAAACAGAGGCAGAAAAATCGGGCTGATGGCATCACCCACAACCAGAAATGTTCTTCCAACCTATCAGCGGAGGAGGAAGAGGATAGACAATCAACATAACAGGACAGTCACTCAGCATCAGCATAGGCAGTCTTGAAGGGATGTGATATTTCAAAAAAAATTATTCGGTTACATCAGCTTCAGGTGCTTGGTAGCTGTGGGTGATGCAAGACTGATTCATCTTGATGAAGGTCAGTCGATCAACTGATTCGGTAGACAGCCGCACCCTGTGATCGGTAACAAAGCCACCAGCAGCACTGAAGGTGCGTTCCGAAAGAACGCTGGATGCAGGACAGGCCAGTAGCTCAATTGCATACTGTGCAAGCTCTGGCCAGTGATCCATCCTCAAGACCCAGTAAGCCAGAGGATTTTTCGGTGGGAAAGGTGTCCAAGTCTGACCTTGCCCCTAGGTATTCCTGCACCATGTAAATCAGACGCTGGCGATGGTTGCTGGAACCGATCATACCTTGGGGCTGCGGACTAAAAAATTATCTGAAAGCATCAGTCAGACGGCCACCTTCTCCACCGCTCCTTCTGACCGATGCCCTAGCAACACGTGGTCCAGGACCAGGAGTTTGTAACCTCCCAGTCTCTGGGAATGCGTTGCACAGACCTTTCTGCAAGGCCTCCCGGAGATGTCTCATCCTCTGCTCCCTCTGCGATGGCAAGATAAGGTCTGCAACCTTACCCTTGTACCGTGGATCAAGGAGAGTGGCCAGCCAGTAATGGTCCCTCTCCTTAATCTGAAGAATACGAGGATCCTTCCGCAGGCTTTGCAGGATCAGGGAGGCCATGCAGCGTAGGTTAGCTGAGGCATTCAGTCCGGAGTCCTCTGGGTCACTAAGGACAACATGATCCACAGCTACCTCCTCCCAGCCACGTACAAGGGTTTCTTGGGACTGTAAATCATCCCTACAAGACTGCTGCTGCTGATGCTGAGTGCCAGCCTCCACCTCCATGCTGACACAATCATCCTCCTCCTCCTCTTCCTCCTCCTCATCCTCTTCCTGTGTGATGAGTGGCACAGCAGGAACACTGTCTGGATAAAGGGGGCCTTGAGAGGCAAGGAAGTCCTCCTCTTCCTGCCTCTGTTCTGCCTCAAGTGCCCTGTCCATTATTCCACGCAGCGTATGCTCCAAGAGGTGGACAAGAGGTACAGTGTCACTGATGCATGCACTGTCACTGCTCACCATCCTTGTGGCCTCCTCAAATGGTGACAGGACAGTGCATGCATCCCTGATCATGCCCCACTGGCGTGGTGAGAAAAAACCGAGCTCCCCTGACCCTGTCCTGGTGCCGTAGTCGCACAGGTACTCATTGATGGCCCTCTGCTGCGTGTGCAGCCGCTGCAGCATGGCCAACATTGAGTTCCACCTGGTGGGCATGTCACATATAAGGCGGTTCTTGGGCAGGTTCAACTTCTTTTGGAGCTGAGCCAGCCGAGCACAGGCATTAAATGATCGGCGGAAATGCACACAGACTTTCCTGGCCTGCTTCAGGACATCCTGTAAGCCCGGGTACCTGCCCAAGAACCGCTGCACCACCAGGTTAAGGACGTGAGCTACACAGGGCACATGGGTCAGTTGTCCCTGTCGGAGGGCGGAGAGGAGGTTGGTGCCATTGTAGCAAACCACCATTCCTGGCTTAAGCTGGCGTGGCGTCAACCACCTCTCGGCCTGCCCCTGCAGAGCTGACAAAACATCCGCCCCAGTGTGGCTCCTGTCCCCCAAACAAACCAGCGCAAGCACGGCATGGCATCGTTTTGCCTGCGTACTTGCGTAGCCCCTGGAACGCCTACGGAGCACCGCTGGTTCTGAGGACAGAGCACTGGAAGAGGCCATGGAGGAAGAAGAAGAGGAGGGGGTGGAGGAGAGAGGTGTGTCACAACCAATAGTAGCATTTTGGAGGCGTGGTGGCGGAACAACCTCCAACACTACTGCACCTTGTCCTGCATCCTTCCCAGCTGCCAGAAGAGTGACCCAATGGGCCGTGAAAGACAGGTAACGTCCCTGTCCATGCCTGCTGGACCATGAGTCAGCGGTAATATGCACCTTACCGCTGACCGCCCTGTCCAGCGAGGCAAGGACATTGCCTTCCACATGCCGGTAGAGAGCCGGAATTGCCTTCCGTGAGAAAAAGTGGCGTTTGGGGACGTGCCACTGAGGAACCGCACACTGTACAAACTCACGGGAAGGGGGCCGAGTCTACCAACTGAAAAGGCAGCAGTTGAAGTGCTAGCAATTTAGCCAAGCTAGCATTCAACTGCTGGGCATGTGGATGGCTGGTAGTGAACTTCTTTTGCCGGTCCAGCAGCTGGGGCAGGGACATTTGCCTGCTATAATCGGACGTGGGTGTACTGCTAGCAGAGTGCCTGGAAGCACTTGGCTGTGACACACCTAATTCTACACCTTCATTCCTCTCAGAGCAGGTTTCAGAGAGGACTGAAGGTCTAGTGGGGTTGGAGATCCCAGCTGATGAGGAGCAAGGAGAGGTCCGCTTTGTTCTTTGGTGTGGGTCTTTGAGGTACGCTTGCCAACGAGCTGCATGGCAGGTCAACATATGTCTGGTAAAGCATGTGGTGCCCAAGCGGCTGATGTTTTGGCCACGCGAGATACGCTTGAGACATATGTTGCAAATAGCAGCGGTGCTATCTGATGCACTCGTCTCAAAAAAGGCCCACACCAAAGAACTTTTAGAATAACGTGCAGAGGCAGTGCCCTGCACAGGCGGAGCATTGCGGTGTGATTTAGTCGGTGTGCTGCCCCTAAGCTGGCCCCCGGAGGGCATCCTGCCTCGTTGGACATGTGCCTCCTCCTCCTCCTCCTCCTCCTCCTCTCTCCTACCAGGCACCCACGTGGAGTCAGTGCCCTCATCATCGCTGGAGCAAACCTGGCAGTATGCTGCAGCTTGTGGAACATAACTGCCAGATTGCTGTCCTTCTTGAGCATCCCCTCTCTCTGCATTCACGCTACTGCCTTCCTCTAGCTGAGTATAATCATCAGAGCCTACAAAACACTGGGCATCCTCCTGGAGCATGTACCCAACACTGTGCTCAAAGAGTTCAGGAGACTCCTCAGGAGGATGTGGTGGGTCTAGGGAAGGAGTCACTGATGATGACATTGAGAGGAGAGAAGACGATGCATTGGCAGCTGCTTTGCTAGTACCCTGAGACTGGGTGAGAGAGGATGAGGAGGATGAAGAGGGCTTGGTCATCCACTCTACCAAGTCGTTGGCATGTTGCGGCTCAACATGTCCAGCTGACGAAAAGAAGGACAAGCGTGTCCCATGGCCACGTGCTGATGATGACGATGCACCGCGTCCACGACCAGCACTGTTGTCTCTAGACACAGAGCCTGCTTGCCCTCTTTTATCGGCTCGCGCCTGTCTGCCTCTCCTTTGCTTGCCTTCCAGACATGGTAATGGCCTGAAGGGAGTTGGGAAAAACAGCAATTGGGTAGTGTATATTGTGCTGGAGGCACACACAACTTCCAATAACTCCTGCAGATGGCAGATGGCTCAAATAGAGAAGAGCTATGTAGGTGGATATAGCGGTGTATACTGGGTTCAGAGCACGCAGACAGCACGCACAACCTCCTACCGCTGACTACAAGCTCTATTTAAAACAAGCAAGATAGTTTGCTATATAGGTGGATATAGCGGTGTGTACTGGGTTCAGAGCACGCAGACAGCACGCACAAGCTCCTACCGCTGACTGCAAGCTCTATTTAAAACGAGCAAGATAGTTTGCTATATAGGTGGATATAGCGGTGTGTACTGGGTTCAGAGCACGCAGACAGCACGCACAAGCTCCTAACACGGACTGCAAGCTCTATTATAAAAGATAGATTTATCGCTAGCTATATAGGTGAATATAGCAGTGTATACTGCGGTCAGGGCACGCAGACAACAACCACTACAGAAGAGCAAGAACGAAAAATCGGCCGATAACGATCGGTGTATACTGTGTTGAAGGTACACAGAACACCCACTAACTGCTTCAGACGCCAACATACTACACAAGGCCGCCGCGCTGGCAGCCTTATATAGTGTGGGGCGTGTACTACACAGCCTGAGCTATGATTGGCCACAGGCATCCTGCCTGTGGCCAATCATGGCTCTCCTTGCTGCCGGCGCTGTGATTGGCTAAGCATGCGGGGTCACAGTGCATGCTTGGCCAATCATGAGCCAGCAATGCACTGTGCCATCGCAGTGCATTGTGGGCCGTGAGCGCCACACGAATTTGGCGCGAACGGCCCATAACGTTCGGAATTCGCCAAACGGGCGAACAGCCAATGTTCGAGTCGAACATATGTTCGACTCGAACACGAAGCTCATCCCTAACTAGGAGGTATTTGTTTAGGGATTTTAGGTTCAGGATAGGGTGAATACCCTGACTGGGTTTTGGTACCGTAAATAAGTTTAAACAGAATCTTTGGAATATGATCTCCAGGGGTACTGGAATGACTACTTCCTGAGAAAAGATATTTGAGAGTTCACTGCTGTCCTTGAGCAGATTTAGGTTGGTTTAAAACAAGAAAGCGGTGAGGAGGTAAGAGTTTGGAACTTTATTTTGTATTCCTTTGAAACCACCAATTGAACCCAAAAGGTCTGCGTTTTCTGGGACACAGAGAAAGGCAAACTGTAACATTTCCCCATACTCTTAGGAGTAAGGATGCTCTTTCATTGGAAAGAAGGCTTTGTGATAGACTTGGTGGATTTTGTGTTCCAAATTTTGCACTGAAAGAAGGCCTGAATTTTGGCTTAGCAGTTGAAGCCTGGGCAGAGCATTACGATGCTTTGCGTTTTGAGGAGGTAAAAGCCTCTGAGGAGGAGGGTTTTGAAACCTTCTGATATACATTGTTTTAATTCAGCTACCGTTTTGGTATACATCCCATTTCAATTGTTATAACTGTTGATAAAACAGTTAAAACTATGTAAATTATTATGGTGAAAACCCCTAGCGTCCTGTGTGCCATTTGTAATTCAGGATCAGGGGAAATATTTTTGTAAGTGTCTTGGGGGTTATAACCCAAAAAGAATAGATAGTAACAAAATATACAGAATAATACAATAATATAAAGAGGGAGAATATATATTGGGGAGTAGAAGGGTAGAGGGAAGAGAGAGGGGGTGGGAAGTGGCTGTTGGGGGGGGGGGGGGTTTAGAGTATTTGTTTCTGTTACATATAAGTAATTCTTATGTTAGACATGTAAATTCAAGGATGGTTTACCTCAGGTCCTCTAGGTAGGTTTAATTTAAGTGTGTCTAAGCATCACACCCATCTAGTGTATTCATCCATTTAGCATTTTGGCAAAGGCGTCTGAGTACTTAAAGGCGAACCAAGATCTCCATAGCTTATGGAATTCGTCAGTCCTCTCTGAGGCCATTGCTACAGTCTTCTCCATCTTGTATAGTGATTCACCTCAGACAAACATTCCCTTATTGTGGGTGGGTGTGTTGATTACAGTGTCTTGGAATTGTTTTTGCCGCATTCAGCATGTGGCGGACAACTCATTTTTTATACCTGCTCAATGAGTAGTTGGATATGTGTAGCAAACAGCAGTCAGGTGTGAAGTTCAGTTCAGTTTCTGTTATGGCAAGGATCCAAGAACAGACCTCATCCGGGAAACCAAAGCGGCCGATCCCACCAGATGTGCAGCATGGTACCCCTGGCAGTGCCACATCTGTAGCAGGTCTCTGTTGCTTCTGGGTACCATGCATGCAGTCTAGCCAGGGTAAAGTACCAATTCGTCAGTACTTTATATGAGGTTTCTTGAGTGCTGGTGCTGATGGAACACTTGTGTCCTAAGATACATGCGTTTTCCCATTGTTCGTCAGTAAAGGTCTTTTTAAGGGATATTTCCCAGTCCTTCTTGTGCCTACTTGGT
The DNA here is from genome assembly GCF_037356315.1 of Lithobates pipiens. NCBI lineage: Eukaryota > Metazoa > Chordata > Amphibia > Anura > Ranidae > Lithobates > Lithobates pipiens. The sequence continues at coordinate 421,777,123 of NW_027507748.1, forward strand.
TGTCCTTTCCTGTTGGTCTGTAGCCAGTTGTATATCAGAGAAGTTGCTTTGCTCACTGGTTCTCCCGTGATGCACAACTGTTCAAACCAAGTCTGCTCTCTCAAAAATTGTTGTCTGTTAGCAGCACAGTGGACATGGTCGTGTAATTGCCTGTACTGCCAGTGGGTAAAGTGTTTTGCTTGCAGTTCTATCTTTAGCTCGTCGAAAGTCTTAAGTCTACCGTTTACTATGCAATGGGTGATGGTCATAGGTGTCTTATCTTCTCTATGTGGGAAAGACGTCGTAGTATGTCCTGACGCAAACGCTGGGTTGTGAATCAGTGGGGTCAAGGGACCAGGAGTGGAGGAAAGATTATATTCTGTGACTGTGTTTGTGTCTGTGTCACTATTTGGAAAACTTCTAGTGTTGGTCCAATTGTAGGGTGTAGGGCTAAGTTAGTTGAGCGTGCTTCTTTAGTAACCCATGGTAGGAATCTCAACTGGGTCTTAGTCTGTAGGTTTTCGATCCCACCCAGTCTTTGGAAGATGCAAGGCAGTTCCAATCTAGGATACGTATCAGATGCGTTGCATAGTAATAATGCTTGAAGTGCGTTCGATTAATAGCCCCTCAGCTTTTGGTGTAGTCAAAGTTAGCATGCTAATACTTGATTTCTTCCCAGCCCAAATGAAGTCTCTCAGTATCGTGTTCAGTTGGGAGAAGAACTTTTTGTGTAGTCTGATGGGCAGAGTGTGGAATAGGTACAGTACCTTAGGTAATACTGTCATCTTTGCTGCTGCCACCCTCCCAAACCATGATAATGGCTTGAGATTCCAGAGTTGGAGGTCCCGACACAGATTTTGTAGGAAGGGATGAAAGTTTTGTGTGTAAAGACTGTCCAGTTCTGGTGTAAGCCATATCCCTAGGTATTTGAGCTTAAGGTCTACCCACTTGAAAGGGCAGTTGGATTTGGTGTTCTGCAATTGCCTGGGGTTTAAAGATATGTTAACTGCCTCTGATTTTTCATAGTTGAGCTTGAAATTGGAGAGGTATCCAAACAGTTCAAAATCTTTAATTAGGTTGGGAATCGATTATATTAGGTTGTTTAAGGACAAACAGAAGATCATCCGCATAAGCGGCTATTTTGTGGTGTGTGGATCCTAGGGATAGACCTTTGACTGATGAATTTTAATTTATCGTTTGTATACACGATTCTAGTGTGAGGATAAATAGTACTGGGGACAAAGGGCAGCCTTGTTGAGTGCCGTTGTGTATTTGCACTGGTTCTGAGAGAGTCCCATTTATTTTTAGTCTGGCTGACGGGGTTTGGTACAGTGCCGAGGTCCATGTCAGTAAGTTGGATTGGAATCCAACATGCCTGCACACCGCGAACATGAAGTCCCACGCCACGCTATCGAAGGCCTTCTCCGCATCTGTGGATAGGAGAAGGCCTTCGGCAGTGTTCCCTTTAGGTTCATCTATGAGATTCACGGCTTTGGTGACATTATCACGAGCCTCTCTCCTCGGGATGAAGCCCACCTGCTCCGGGCCAATGGTATCTGGCAGGAGTCTGCCCAATCTTGTTGCGATCATTTTGGACAAAAGTTTTATGTCCAGGTTAAGCAGAGATATTGGCCTATAGCTGGAGCAGGATTTGGTATCTCTGCCGGGCTTGGGGAGCACTGTGATATGTGCCAAGTTGAAGGTGGGTGGGAGTTCCTGGGGTGCTGTTAGGGAGTTCAGTGCATTTAGCAGGGGTTTTGCCAATAGGTGTGAGAAAGTCTTATAATAAATGGCTGATAAGGGCCCGGGCTTTTTACGGATTTTAGTGTTTTGATAGCCTGAAGGAGTTCTGATACCTCTATAGGTTTGTCAATTTCCTCTGCATCAGAGGCTGGCAAGCTTGGTAAGCCGCTTTTGTAGTAAGTATTGTTCTATGATCTGGGGTCTGGATCCTTCTACTGTTGCGGGTTTACGTGGGGGTGGAATATTGTACAGTTTCGAGTAGAACTTGTGAAATTCCGACGCAATGTGGTCTGTGTCGTGTACTAATTTGTTTTCTCTATTTTTAATCTGGGTAATGGTAGTTGAGGCGCAAACATCTCTTAAGGCCCTAGCCAAGAATTTGGTATTTTTGTTCCCATGTTCATAAAAGAAACCGCGCCGGAAAAATAATATTCGTTTTGCTTGTAAGTCTAGTTTTTCCTACGGGGCTTTACGTGCTAGTAAAAGTTCTTTGGCTAAACTGATAGCCATCAATCTTTTGTGTTGGTTAATGAAAACATCTTTGCTATTCTGAAGCTTCCCTCCAACCACTTTGCATATTATTTTATATATGCTGTGATTCTGTACTTCCCAAATATGCTGTAGAAATCTCCTCCACTGTCTGGCTGCAACCATTTTAACTGTGGACATCTGAAGCGGCTTCCTGTTCACTTCCTGGATTTACACACACACCTGCCACTCTCACTGGCCCTCTTGTGATTCAACCCCCCTTGCTTCCTGGCAAACTCTCATGAGAGTGAGAGAGAGAGAGCTGTGCTTGATGTCCTAAGCCTAGGCTAATGACCAGACAAGAAAGGGAAGTGGGTTGTGTAAGATACAGTATTTACTGGCAGAAAAAACATTTTTTTACTATCCAAAGTTAAAACAATAAGGGCAGAAGATTTAATAGATGAAAAAATTACTGAAGTTTGGTTTTTAAGACTACAAAAATCCTGGCTTTGACTTGTTAATTCAAAAATATTTTCTATATATGAACACACCACTGATTCAGAAAAATAATGTAAAAAATAAAAATCTAAAGGATTATATTTCAATAGTAGTATATGTTATTATCTGAAAGTGGACTCTTCAGTAATATCACCTATGGGTAAGTCAGAATGACAGGGTGGTTATCACATCCTCCATGTTCCCTCCTCATTGACTGCCAAGCAATGGTTACATGAGAGGTGGGTGGGTCCTTCTAGGCTATGCTAGGCACTTTGTACAAGGTCACTGATGTACACATGGGGTTCCTTTACTTGAGTCACGCCCAGGACCTGGTAGATGACAAACATGAACAAATTCTAGTAAACCCTTTTGATGTATTAAGCATCACCACGGTTACTTGTGCATTAAGGAGGGACATGCCTCTCCACCTGTACAGTAAATCACTGCTACCTCCCCCCCAGTAATGGTATGGGGTCCCACTGTGCACCTAGCATGGACTCCATGCATACACTTTACCTAACTCTTTCTCTTTCATATCTGTGTAAAGGATGAGGGTCCTGGAGGTGCAGATCTGCTCCCATTGCTATGGGATTTGGATTGCAGCCGAAGGAATGCTGACAACATCTCCCTTGCTGCAAGAGGCTATCTCACATGCCACATGTACACGCTTAAGGACAGGCTGCTAGAGAAACCATTATTGCCCTTGGTAAGCATTATATCTGCATACTGTATTAATTTCTTGTACTGATGTCTTCATACCCCAATGTGTTAGTGACCTGGACTGTAGACTATATGTGCCGGTTTCTTACATTGCACCCTTGATTAACTTCATATAAGGCAAAGACAAAATTTCAAAAAGTTTTACTCAAAAAAATACATGAACACAATGACAATCACAGGTAACAGTTCGGAATAAAGTCCAGACATTCCCCTAACATATTAGGAAAAATAAACTGCGCTCAGGTGAAAACAAAAAAAATAAATGAGTAAAACTAAAAGGCCGCAGCTCTAAGGCCGCGTACACACGCGGGGACTGTTCGCTCAACTTTGTCCGCTGAACAGTGTTTCAGCGGACAGTCCGCTCGTGTGTGGGCTTTCAGCGGACAGTTTCAGCGAACAGTCTGCTGAACAAAGTTTTTCGGAATTTCCGAAAAACTGTCCGCTGAAACTTTGTTTCAGCGAACAGTCCCCTCGTGTGTAGGCTTGTTCGTCAAACTAAGTTCCGCGCATGCTCAGAAAGGATTTACACGCCGAAGGTTGCATTGCAGTGTATAGGACGTAGTTTTCTAGTCCCGTCGTACGTGCCGTTCACGTCATCGCGCACGGTTTCAGCGGACTGTTCGTTCATCGTGTGTGGGCAAGTCCGTCCATGCTAAGTTTGAGCGGACTGTCCGCTGAAACTGTTTGACAAACAAAGTTGAGCGAACAGTCCCCGCGTGTGTACGCGGCCTGAGTGGGATACACACACTGAAATAGACTATAGAAAGAGAAAGCTGCACCACAACCCCTATTATCTAACCCAACCAATATGAATTAATAAATTAATATGCGAATACTTAATGTGCACATAGATAAATAAATAAATGAATAAATGTATAATACATAAATAAATGAATTATATTAATCCCACATAGATTGATTAAGCAGAGAATCATAAATAATAAATAAATCAGCTTAAAAAAAGCCAGAGCTAAAAAATAAAATAAAATCAGCAATCAGCAACCTGAAATACCGCTAACAATGGCGCCGTCTCTGCTGCTTCCAGTCTGTCACTGCTGCTTGTCTCCGGTGGCGATAGGCAGGTGGGGAATGTCCGGTCTTGTCTTTATAAGAGATAAAAAGGACATAAGCTCATCTGTTATCCAGTGGTCCAGGGGGCTCCTACTGTCCGGAAAAGGGCTTGAAATGCATGGCTGTGTATGTAGTGTATCCTCAGTACGTCCTGTGGCCAAGAGGAAGGCAACAGGAACCAGCGTTGAATGCACGGAAATTACGTCACGGACAGCGGGATTACATCTGGGGGAGCTGTTACAGTGAAAGAAGATGGGCTGGCAGGCTATGGGCTCGGAGCATCAGCTCCTTCTACAGGACAAGCAGCGGTGACAGACTGGAAGCAGCAGAGACTGAGCCATTGTTAGCGGTATTTCGGATTGCTGATCGTGGAAGTTATTTGTGTGATGCCGCCATATACTGGGGATAGCTGATCTATTAGCGTCTGATATATGGAGAAAGACACAGATGACTTACTGTTAAGGCTGTATTTTGATTTCCATCTGGTAAGCGCATCCACTTCTCGGTGACGGGCACTGGCTTGCTGTTTCATGTGGATCCACCGTGGTGTCCTTATAGGAATTTATGTAGAGGACTTTATTATATATATTTTTTTATTTTTTTTTATTTTTTTTTAGCTCTGGCTTTTTTCAAGCTGATTTATTATTATGTATGATTCTCTGCTTAATCAATCTATGTGGGATTAATATAATTAATTTATTTATGTATTATACATTTATTCATTTATTTATCTATGTGCACATTAAGTATTCACATATTCATTTATTAATTCATATTGGTTGGGTTAGATAATAGGGGTTGTGGCGCAGCTTTCTCTTTCTATATTCCCCTAACATCCCTAACTATAGCCTGAAGTCCATAACTGGATGAGTCCATTTGGATTAAACTCTGATTTTGGCAATTCTCTTGTCCTCCAGACTCTGATGACAGCAGTCCACCCCCCGCATTTTCAGGCCCCATCCAACTCCAGACATCCCTTATTCTCTTTCTGTTTTTAGGCTTCTGCTTGAATCCTTCCCCCCCTCCTGTTTCCTTTTATATCTCACAGAACCAGTGGGCCAGATCCCACCAAACAGAAAACCCAGGAACACACTTAACTTGTAGCTTCCTGACTGGGCAGTGAAAATTGGCAGTCGGGAACTTCAACCTACGTATACACCAACCACCATGCTTAGTAACTTAGTGCAGACTTTCCACAGACCATGATGGCTAAAGCAAATACTCCATGTCAAGTATGCAATGCTGAGATTTCAGAAATTAGATTAGGTGGAAAGTTATTCCCCCGTGTGCCAAATTCCAATATACAGTATGATGCTGAGACAGATGTACTCCACGCATCTAGTGAACTGGCTAGAACACCTCCAAAAATAAGCATACTGACTGCACTAGAGCAGCTTGATCACTGCAAGGTAGATGCTGGTCTGAAAGAGTAAAAATTACTTTTAAGAATGCCTCAAATGCTTGTCAGCAGAATCTTTGAAAGAAGGAACACCTTCTATTGTTATAGTAAGATGTTTAGGATGAATGTGCAGGGTCTACTACCAGACAAAAACTTTCTAAAGTGATTGTAAATGATCACCTTGTAAAACAACCAATCCAGTTTAAAATTTAAATGAAAGGCAAACATTTGTGTAAAGATATAAAAGCACATTATAAATACCTTTTCCCCCCTTTTTTTTCTATAAGTGATCACATTCCCTGTGTTTTCAGCTGCATACAAGCTGAGGGGAGGAGGAGCAACAGTACACTGATCTTTCCAGTAAAAGGCTGGGTGGGTGTAACGTCAGGATAAGTCTGATCATTAGAGAACAGGCCAAGTTCCCAGTATAGCTAGGGAACTGACCATGGTGAGCTCTCCTGCTTAGTGTGGTCAGTTTTTAACAGGAAAGCAGAGGGACTGGCAGGATCACCAGGGATTTAACACAAAGGAAGCAATACAAAGAGAACAGGATACTTTTCTATACAAGTATATGATACTGCGGGCACATACTATATCAGGAATTTGAAATGCTGGGGTAACAAACACTTTCACTAATTTTTTTTTTCACTGGATAGAGCTGATGATTCTCAGAGGGATGGAAATCTTTTCTGGATTAAGCCAATTGTAATTGATTGTCCATTATATTTGTTCATGAATGGGGAATGTTTTTTTAGGCTTAGCATATCTCTTAGTGCCAAAGGGCTTGGCAAGACAGAGATGAATCAAGTGGCAATGCTAAGGCTTTTACATGAAGCAAAACAATCAGGTAATAGGAGAAGGGAGGTGAGAGATCTTCCATGGACTCCTCTAAGACCACTTCTTCTTTATTCCCCTCTATCTAAAGCAGGCATATACAGATCCAACTCAGGTAGAGACAGAGGTGGAGAAGGAGCCTGGCACTCTGAATCCTGCACAGTAATGGCTGTATTGAATTGTGACAATTTCAGAAAAATCTGCCTTAAGCCGACCATAGAGAGGTTTTCTTTCCTGCAACCACAGTCAGTGTTGATAGGGGAATCCCTCCCACTCTGTTCTTCCCTGTGGATCTAGAACTCAGTGATTACTGCTAATAATAGTAGTAATAGCCACTAGCAATAATTGCATGTAGAATTCACAGATTGGTTGCACCCAAGTGGATCAATCGATCAAGTTAAGTACATTCAGCCTGCCCATACATAGTTGAAATCTCAGTTCCTGCTGAACTGGCTGAGATTCAAACTGTCTATATGTGTCTTTGGGTAGGCTGCATGAGCTAGAATTAAATGCAAAGACTGGTGTCAAAACAGGCTCCTTCTCCGATGCAAGGGAATTATTATCAGTCATCAGTCTGAGCAGTTTACTTGTTTTGCAGGCCTTCGGCAGAGCAAATATGTGCCTAAGCTTTTGCCTCAGTTCCCTTGGGTCTGGTTTCTGCCATTGCTATTAGTGAGGGTATTCCCCTGTGGGACACTCACAAAGTAAGATTGCAGCCAATCAGCTTCTAACTTCAGTTTGCTCAATTAAACTTTGACAAGAAAACCTGAAAGCCAATTGGTTTCTGTGCAGAACTGCACCAGATTTTGCACTCTCCAATTTTAGTAAATCACCCCCTTTGCCTCATTGCAAGAGCTTCCTGTAAATTATAAAAAAACGATTGGTTTGATTCCTGGGACCAGCTTTTTTTTTTTAAATTGATGAGCGATTGTCACATGTTATCCTTTGTGAGTACTTAGTGATTCATTTTAATATATATATATATATATTTTTTAATGTGGCTTGGCTTCACACTATGTTTTTGGTTGAACTAGATGGACTTGTGTCTTTTCAACCTGACTATGTAACTATGTGGCTTTCCTGACCTTTTTCTTTCTCATGATTCCAAAATGTTGGTCCATGGATGTCACATACATGAGGTCGTAGCGAAATCCAGTGGAGCCTTCTAATCCTGAGCAGGAGAGCAGTCTGACACAAACGCATTTTCACTCTTTTTAACCTAAAGAGTCCATTTGCTTTGGTAAGTGTTTTACTGTACCACAGGTGACAGAGCACATGAGGTGTTGGTGTCTTCAACTGTTACCAATACTGTGGTATCCATCGTTTTGAATTAGTGATATTTGCAACATTTGGGACTGTTTGTCACTTGCACATTTATGTGGGCTTACCCAGTTTTTACTTAATGTATTCATATGAATATTCATTGTTATGTATTTAAATTTTTAGTGCAGCACTTTTTTATAATTGTTCTTGTAATAAAAAACAGTCACTGATGCGCTCTCTTTCCTTATGCAGCGTGACGGGTCCTGTCTCCATTCCCTTATGTCGTTTTTTGTAGGCAGCCTGTAGTAAGTGGAGCCTGTTGGGTCCCTCCCTAGATCCCCATGAAGAAGTCACGTGGTATGACGTAACGCGTAGGGAGTGGCCGTAGGACAAACCGGAAGTAGCGTAAGACTGGCAGAAGACGCCAGATCTCCATCTTACTCTATCTGTTTGAATTTTTTCTTTTAAATGTGAGAGTCCATTTTTATCGCTTAATAAATTTGTTCATTTATTGAAACCACTACACGATTGGAGTCTCCTCTCTCTCCCCCTCTCCTCTGTGTTCTTTTCAAGTTCCACACCACGGAAATACAAGTCCATAGCTGCAGTATTACATTCAAGAGCTGGAAATGGCCCTCTAGTGGCAGAAGTGTATACTACATGCTTTATCTGCAATTCCTTGGTTACTGTATACAGAGAAGCAAAGGAGAAGTTTTTGGGGTTATTTTCATTTGTCTGAATATTTCATCTTGAGGTGAGAGTTCTGAGAGCCTGGATTTATATATTTTGGAACATTTGGTCCCGTTCTTTCTCTTGTTTTCCACTTTATACCTTCACTCATCGGTGTGTTTATTTTTTGATTTTTATTGACTGTTTTTATATTTTTTATATTTTTATATTCATCATCAATTTTTTCAGTGGCACGATTTGCGCAGGACTCTTTATTTTATTCATTTTGATGCGATAGTTTGCGTTTACTATTTTGTCCCGCTGCATTTTGTATTATTTAGTAGCACTTGCACTTTTGTATCACTTCACTGGTTATTTCACTTATATTGTGTATTGGTATATTTTCAATTTTTTACACGTACTTAGATACATTTTCACGTTTAGCACTTAGTGGCGCGAGGGTCCATTTTTTACTTTTTTATAATTGTTCTTGTAATAAAAAACAGTCACTGATGCGCTCTCTTTCCTTATGCAGCGTGACGGGTCCTGTCTCCATTCCCTTATGTCGTTTTTTGTAGGCAGCCTGTAGTAAGTGGAGCCTGTTGGGTCCTTCCCTATATCTCTGCTCTATGCACAGGCAATGTACAGCACAGTGATGATGTCACTAACATTTACACTGTAAAATCTGGGTTTGCAAAGTTTTTGGTACACATGGTGGATTTATATCATGTGTCTATTAAGGGAATATATTTAAATAAAAGGTTTTGCTTCAGTGGAAGTATTCAGCACACTACTCCCAACACATACAGAAATATTTGGAGCAGGATCTTCTTAGTAGTAGTAAAGAAAAAAAAAGTATGTATGTATATAATCAACAGTCACAGGAAGCCTAATAATCCATATTTAGATCAGTCTACACACTTTGGCATGGTTACCGCTTCCTCAGGACTAAAATGTCAGCTTCCCTGTGTAAGTTGGTAACAAACAAAGATCCACCTCACATAAAAGTCACCTATACAGTGGTTGATCTAAAGGTTGACCCTCCACCTCCACCTGGTCTGTGGGGGCATACATAAATTGTCCATGGCCATGGTCCTCCTAGTTTATTAGGCACAGGACCCCATGCACATGGATAGGGATGAGGCTAGATTAAGTGGAAATTTTTTTCGGGGGAGCGTCAAACAGTATGACACCCCCCCCCCAGATCGGTCGGCCAGTCGGTCAGTCACACTTACCCCATCACTGGCAGCTTCCAGTTCTCCTGCGTCCTCTCATTCTCTGGGTCATTGCAGTAGGTTCTGTTTCCTCCCTCCTCCTCAGCGGCCAATCGGGAGTCTTGTCTTTTCGGCCATTTGGAAAAAGGGTCTCACACCCACTTCTGATTGGCCAGATTGAGGCTCAGTATTTCAATAGCGAATATTCATTTGCTGTTGTAACACGCCTGGGTGGGATCGGAGCACATCCTGTGCGTTCCAAGCCCATTAAATTTTGAAGCCTATTAGAGCCTCTTGTTCTAATCAGGTGCTTAAAAAAACAACAAAACCCCACAGCTGTAATTCATGCACCCGGTGCCCTGAAAGAGGCCGGACACATTAATAGGGAGTGGCCACGGATAGATTCATGCTATGCTATGCATGAATCTATCCATTGCCATATAGGGGGTTGGAGTGGAGAGAGGGGTTGGTGCCCCTAATGGACGGGCCGCCACTTGCCAAATTGCCTACCTATAAGCTGCAATTTCAGTCATGAGGAAGCTGCACCCACCTAGGTCCCATAGACTAATCTAACTATTGATTATTAAGCTTTCTGTGACTGTTGCTCATGATCACACACTTACTTTTTTTGTAAGTAATAGTTTGCGTTAAAAACAGGGGCTTCCTTTGCAACTACATGTGTAAGCTGGAGAACCACTTCACGGCAACCCAGTAATATCTGCAGTCCTAACTCAACATTTTTGAGAGCCTCCACAGTGGAAGCACATGCATAATAATGGATAGATAGAGGGTAGGTAAGCCTGGAGGGGAGGGTGTCCAGTGAACCCCTGTGCCTTTAAAGGAGGGGTGGGCTCCCCTCGTTGAAACAAGATCGTTTTATTTATGATCCCATATCTCACTGTAAAGAGGACCAATCATGCCATATTCCTATTACAAGGGATGTTTACATTCCTTGTAATAGGAATAAAAGTGATCAATTTTTTCTTTAAAGCGCCCCTGTCCCCGTGAGCTCGCACACAGAAGCAAATGCATACTCAAGTCCAGCTCACATATGAAAACGGTGTTCAAACCACACATGTGAGGTATTGCCATGAACATTTGAGCGAGAGCAATAATTCTAGCCCTAGACCTCCTCTGTAACTCAAGACATATAACCAGTAAAAATATTTAAAGTGTCACCTATGGGGATTTTTAAGTACCGAAGTTTGGCGCCATTCCACAAGCGCGTGCAATTTTGAAACGTGACGTTAGTTATCTATTTACTCAACGTGACTTCATCTTTCACATTATCTGAAAAAAATTGGGCTAACTTTACTGTTTTTTTGTTTGTTTGTTTTTTAAGCATGAAATGGTCCCCCCCCAAAAAAAGTGTTTGAAGAATTCCTGCGCAAATACCATGCGAGATAAAAAGTTGCAATGGCCTCCATTGTATTCTCTAGGGTCTTTTCTAAAAAAAAACTATATAATGTAATTTTCTAGCAAAAAAATTATGAATTTTACATGTAGGAGAGAAATGTCAGAATTGGCCTGGATGTGACGTGGTTAATGATGGAATATAATACAATCATGTGATTGGTGGATATATTTGTTGTGAATATTGTACATAATAAGGGTAATTTTTTGGTGGGGTAAGAAACAAGTTAACACATCAGTTGTGGCTGTGTATAAAATACCATGTTTTACCAATTTTAAGCAGCTATCAATTATACCATTAATCACCTCAATACAGTGCACCCCTTCCTGTCCAGACCAATTTTCAGCTTTCAGCGCTCTCACAGTTTGAATGACAGTTACTCAGTCATGCAACACTGTACCCATATGAAACTTGTGTCCTTTTTTTCCACACAAATAGAGCTTTCTTTTAGTGGTATTTAATCAATAGTGGGTTTTTTATTTTATGTGCTATAAATTAAAAAGTAGGTCAATTTTGTGAAAAAATGCCTTTCACGATCGCGCGCATTCCCTGTTTAAATGGGAGGACGTCATATGATGGCCTCCTGCCACAAGAGCAGCGCCGCCTGGCCGTCATTTGACAGCCGGTGGTCGGCAAGCAGTTAAAGTGGTTGTAAACCCATTACAACCACTTTAAACCACAGGTAAGCCTAGATTAAGGCTTACTGTAGGTGCAAGAAATACCTCCCTAACCTAAAAGGTTTAGAAGATATTTGCAGAAATAGTGGCACTGATGACTACAGCTACTGTATAAGTCTACATCCATATTGGGGCCGTGCCACGTTAGCGGCAAAGTGCTTTATCACCGTTTGAGCAGAGCTTTTCGGCCACTAACAGGGAGCTTTTAACCCCTGCTACCGGCCCGAAGAAAGGATTAGAACCGCCTGCGTTGCGACGCTTCCGAAACGCTTTTCAGACGTCCCGCAAGTGCACCACCAAAGTGGGAAAGCACTCGGGCGTTCACACCGGGGTGGCTTGGAAGGCGGTTTACAGTTGGTAATTTTAGTGCTAAAATGCCCAAAAACCGCATACAGTGTGAAAGTAGTCTAATGCCGCGTACACACGATTGGACTATCTGGCGGACAATCCGACGGACTTTGCAGCTGAGGTCCATCAGACTTTCAAGTGAACGGACTTGGCCACACACGATCACTCCAAAAGTCTGACGGATTTGAACGTGATGACGTAGAATAAGGAAGTTCATAGCCAGTAGCCAGTAGCCAATAGCTGACCTAGCGTCGGTTTTAGTTCGTCAGACTAGCACACAGATGAGCGGATTGTCCAGCGGACAATTTTGAAACAAGTCTTATTTCTAAGTCCGCCGGACTTTTGGGAAGAAAAAGTCCACTGGAGCCCACACTCGATCAAATTGTCTGGCGGACTCTAGTCCGATCGTGTGTACGTGGAATAAGTGTCACTGGTCCCCAAAAAGTGTTCAACTGTCTGCCACAATATTGCAGTCCCGCTATAAGTCACCGACCCTACTAATAAAAATTAATAAAAATATCCCATAGTTTGTAGACACTATAACATTTGCGCAAACCAATCGATATACAGCATTATACATATTGGCCTAAATTGATGAAGAAATTACATTTTTTAAATTTTTTTATTGAACGTTTTATAGCAGAAAGTAAAAAATATTGTTTTTTTTCCAAGTGGTTGGTCTAATCAAATGCCACCAAAAGAAAGCTTGCCAACGTCATTTTGCTATATGGCAGGCAGCAAGTGGTTAAAAAGGAAAGGTAATTTTTAAAGGGGTGTTCCAACGTGGAATTTTTTTTTTAAAAGTCAGCAGCTAAAAAAAAAGTAGCTGCTGACTTTTAATAAGGACATTTACCTTTCCAGGGCGGGCGCCTGCGATGTCGGCCGCCCGAGGCCGACCCGTCCCTCGGCTCTCGGGTCCCGGTGCCGCCATCCTCACTAAGGGAGACAGGTATTGGAGCCCGTTTCCTACTGCGTAAGCGCAAGTCACGTGGCGCTTTGTGAATGTCCCGCGCTGTTAGGAAAAACACAGTTCCCAGAACACAGCGCGCCTCATTACCCAGAAGACAACGCGAGGAGGAGAGAAGACCGAAGATCACCACGGAGTAGGAAGAGGCACATTAGGAAGACTGCCTAGTAACAGGGTTTTTTTTTTTTTTATGTTTTATTTTTTTTTTTTAAGAATATTGATGCTGTTTTTATTTCATTTTTTATTTTATTTTTTAGGGTGGCCCTCCACTTTAAATAACAATTACAATATGGCTTGTGTCGCAATTGTATATGCTATATTCTTTTTTCTGTAATTTGCAATTTTTTTTCCCCACAAAAGTGGAGTCACCCTTTAAAGGTAAGGCGGTGCCGTGTCGCAAAAATGGACTGGTTAGGAAGGGGGGGGGGGTATCAAGTGGTTAATCTATGATCACTTCTACGAACTGTGTATACAGTATACTATTTATCTGCAAAATTATATTGAATTTATGTATTTAACCACCTCAATACTGGGCAATTTCCCCCAATTCCTGCCCAGGCCATTTTTTAGCTTTCAGCACTGTCGCACTTTAGCCTCGTACACACAATCGGATTGTTCACAGACAAAACCATAGAAATTTTGTTTGAAGAGTGTTGGCCCAAACTTGTCTTGCATACACACGGCCACACAATTGTTGGTCAACAATTACGAACTTAGTGACGTACTAGATAGACTATGTGGTTTTTAGCTCTTTAGCGCCACCCTTTGGGCTCCTTCTGCTAATTCCGTGTTAGTAGAAGTTTGGCGAGTGTTGATTCGTGCTTTTTATTTCGCAATTTTCAGGAACTTCCAACCCCTTTTACAAGCCATAAACAGGGACTTGGAGAAATGTCCTTTAAAATATTTCTCATGGTTCGGCAGGGCAGCCATTATCAAATTGTCAATCTTACCTAGAATCCTGTACTTTTTTCAGACCATCCCAGGCCGTTCGTCAACCAGCCATGTTGTGGAATCGGAGGACATAACGTGTTATTTATTATTGGCTTTTGGAGTTATTGCTTTGACATAATTTTTTGGGTTGAATAATGATTCGATTTGGTAGATTTTCTATATTATTGGATGCATAGAATGCACTTTTTGGTTAAGTTGGCAGATAGCATGTCTAATTTTATTTGTTTTCTTTTTTTAACGCACAATAAAAAAATTGTGTAGAATAATACTTGGCTATGTGTTTTACTTCAAACGACAGTTTGGGAGTAGGCAGTTACATTTAAAAAAAATACAATGTAAAATTGACAAGGGACACCAACATAGTTGTATCTTTGATCTTAACCACTTCAGCCACGCAAGAATTTACCACCTTCCCGACCAGAGCATTTTTTGCGATTCGGTACTGCGTTGCTTTAACTGACAATTGCGCGATCATGCGACGTGGCTCCCAAACAAAATTTACGTCCTTTTTTCCCCACCAATAGAGCTTTCTTTTGGAGGTATTTGATCACCAATGCGGTTTTTATTTTTTGCGCTATAAACAAAAGCATAGCGACAATTTTTTTTTTAAAATGCATTATTTTTTACTTTTGCTATAATAAATATCTCCCAAAAATATATATATAAAAAAAAATTTCCCCTTAGTTTAGGCCGATACGTATTCTTCTACATATTTTTGGTAAAATATAAAAATAAAAAAAATTGCAATAAGCGTTTATTGATTACTTTGCGCAAAAGTTATAGCATCTACAAAATAGGGGATAGTTTTATGGCATTTTTATTAATTTTTTTTTTACTAGAAATGGTGGCAATCAGCGATTTTTATTGTGACTGCGACATTATGGCGGACACATCGGCCAATTTTGACACATTTTTGGGACCATTGGCATTAATACAGCAATCAATGCTATAAAACTGCATTGATTACTGTAAAAATGTCACTGGCAGTGTAAATTTTGTGAAAAACAGTGTAGCGCTTATTTGTTTTTACCACATTACAATGTGACCAATGTAATCAGTGCATACATTAGACTGTGCAAACAAATAAATACATTTAAACACTCTTTGCTCTATATGATAACTAAAGCTAGAATGTCCAAACAAATATATGAAAAAATATATAAAAAAAATAGGAAAATAACGTGAAAACAAGTGAAAAGTTCTCCAAATTTTCCGTGTATGATACGATGAAGTGAAAACAGTCCTACACCTTCTCCAAGGAATGATCGCACAATCACCGCGTGAACCCTCCACCACATAAAATGGGGGCTTACCAGATTTAATGGATCCTACTCAAAATTATATTTGGAGGATCATATATGCTTGTAGATATACATAGGCTTTTTCGGTGTTGTCCTTTTCTGGAAAACTTTCAAGTGTGGCTATTTCCTCTACAGTATGTCTCCATCCACATAAATCATCATAGGTAATGGGATAGATATAAAAGAAGAAAGCAGGGACCACAATAGTGTAACTCCGTTTTTCGTTTCAAGTAATTTAATAAAAAATGATCAAATTCACGTGTACAAAGAACATAAGCGCTTTTTCAATAAAATCTCAGGCTGCAGTGAAGTACCGACGCGTTTCGTCTTAAGCAGACATCATCTGGGGAAGGGGTTAACCACTAGGGGGCGGGGAGGGGTTAAGTGTGTCCTAGGGGAGTGATTCTAAGTGTGGGGGGAGGGGCTGTGTGTGACGTGACACTGTGACGTGACACTGATCGCTGCTCACGATGACAGGGAGCAGATGATCATTGTCCTGTCACTAGGCAGAACAGGGAGATGCTGTTTACTTCGGCATCTCCCCGTTCTTCAGCTCTGTGACACGATCGTGGGTATCTCCGCAGCGATAGAGTCCGCGGGTCCCGCGGGCACAGTCATGGAGCTCGCGGCAGGTGTGCGCGCTTGGCGGGAAACTCAAAGTAACGTATGGGTACATTACTTTGGCCAGCCGTGCCATTCTGCCAACGTATATATGCCGACAGCGGTCGGCAAGTGGTTAAAAACTATGGGATAATGGTGTTGTGGTAACTTGCTCAAATAAATTTTTTTAAAAAGCATATCCTGATATCACTAGAAAAAAAAAAGTCTTTGAAAATACGCTGGCCATAACTCCATCAGTATCACCAGCAACACAGCTTCATTATTATCCCAATAAAGAAGAAGAGAATGTGCACTGCATTTTGAGATTTCATAATTTGCCACGTCACGAATGTTAATTCTCCATTACGAACGCTAGTTTACAAGACCGACCACTTCTGGCTCGTCCTTGCTTCCCAGAATGCCTGTTTGCACTTTGGACTTTTGTCTGACAGACTTGTGTACACACGCTAGGAAAATCCAACAGCACACATTTGTCCACGGGAAAATTTTAAAACCTAGCTAACATTTGTCCGCGGAAAGTCCGGCAACAATTGTCCGATGGAGCATACATACAGCCTGTCATCACACATTTCCCGTCGGAAAGTCTGATCGTGTGTACGAGGCTTTAGAATGACAATTGTGCAGTCATGCAACATTGTACCTAAATTAATATTTTTATATTTTTCTTTACACAAATAGAGTTTTCTTTTGGTGGTATTTAATCACTGCTGGAATTTTTATTTTGTATACATTTTCTAAATAATTAATTTTGCTCCTTCACTGATGCGAGTTGATAGGCTGCACTGATTAGGTGGCACTAATATGCCGCACTGATGGGTACTGATAGGTGGCAAAGATAGGAAGCACTGATGGGCAGCACTTATGGGCACTGATTGGTGGCACTGCTGGCACTTTCCTGTAATCAGGGCACTAATGATCAGTGCCCTGATTACCTGCCCAAGTCTCCTCTGAGTAGATGCCACTGTTTGGCACCCCTTGCCACGCACTCTGTCAGTGTGTGCTGTCATATGACCTCCCACAACGAGAGTGCCACCCCGCCGCAGTCATTTTACTATACGTCATTAACCCTGATCTTGGTAAAGAGCTGATGACGTGGCTCTTTATCCATGTGATCGGCTCTGTCCAATCACAGCTGGTCACATGTAGACAAGGAAGTGCCATTTATCGGCTTTCCTTGGCTCACACCGACAGAGTGTGTGCTAAGAACCAATCAGTGGCATCTCCCTGCAGGGGAGACCTCTACAGGTAATCAGGGCACTGATCATCAGTGCCCTGATTACAGTACAGCCCCAGCAGTGCCCATTAGTGATGTCTTTCAGTGCCTGCTCATCAGTGCTGCCCATCAGTACTTCCCATCAGTGCGGCAGTACTTCCCATTAGCGCACATCAGTGAAGGAGAAAAATTACTTATTTACAAAATAAATTTTTTGCAAAAAATAAAACAACAATAAAAATAATACAAATAAAAAACCCAGCAGTGATTAAATACCACTAAAAGAAAGCTCTATTTGTGTAAAAAAAAAAAAGTCATTTGGGTACAGTGTTGCATGACCACACAATTGTCATTCAAAGTATGGCAGAGCTGAAAGTTGACAATTGGCCTGGGGAGGAAGGGGGTGCAAATGCCCAGTAGGCAAGTGGATAATGCCTTCTGTGCTCCCGGCTTATGGTTGTGTCTTACTGTTTCTATATCATAAAACATTTTCCAATTAGTCATGTTGTGGTAAGCCTTACACCCAGGTTCTGATTGCCACACAGGAACATGTGCACAGCTGTCTGGAGAAATGTTGCGGTTTGATAATTGCCATGGATAAAATATTGCAACAACTTTAGATTGCTACTAAATAACTAAATTTGTTACCATGACCTGCCAACGCTGTACTTTATATAAGCAACATGCAGTTTATATAATGATACACATGATAGTTGAGATAATATTTTAATGACATGCCAGTACACAAGTAATAGGAGAACTGACAATAAAATTCAGATGTGAACATATTATAAAATGAACTTCCCCAAAATAAATAAATAAATTATAAAAAAAACGATTTCAAGGGGAATTACAGGCAATAAATAAAACCAGTATGCTATTAAAGCAGAACTTATCTGTATCAGATGCACCACAAATCAAAAACGCTATACAATTCATTTTTTGTGTTCAAAGTAAACTAACATTCAGCCATGTCTCCATGGTTTTTGTTTAGAAATCACTTTGAAATGCACCCTCTAGCAATTCTAACTATGGTAATCTTAACTGAGGACAGATGATTCAAGGAACACTTTCTAGAATCCATCTGCCCTTAGCTCAGACATGTAGGCTGTGCTTATCTGGCTAAACCCCATCTCCCAGATGAAAGGGGAATAAATGTGCATACAAACTACTGGAAGGTATGGCATCATTTTGGCTTAGGCCAAAAACCAGGAAGAAACTGAAGAAATGTTAAAAAATAAAAATAAAAAGTTTAAAACACAGATATAGAATATACCTTAACTGCTTACTAATGCCAACAGCATAACAGTTAACCACCATTTATATATTGTGGCCTGGCGGGACAAGCGCCATCTGGAAGGAGATACCCATACATCCCCCTTACATACTAGCCGCTTATGTTAGCCCTCAGGGGCATGTAGCAGTGTGCTCTGAGGGGCACGGCAGATCCCAGATCATTGTGTCAATGTCATTGGCCCTGCACCGTGTGATTTATGTGACCAATCACAGTAGTAATAATAAACAAAGGCTGTCTGTCCTTCATGCTTAATACTGTAATTGCTGTGACTGGTCACAGAGATCACATGGCACAGGGCCAATGAATGGTGTTAGGAAACCAATTACTTATACAGTCAACACAACTGTAAAAAAACAAAAAACAAAAACACAATTACCCCTAGAGCAGTACAGTGACAGTAAAAAAAGAGTTTTTATTTATTTTTTACATACTGTCACTCTGCTGACATTGTACTGCTGTGGCGGTGACCATGTACAAAGGCTGGCTGCTTTGCTATAACAGTATATCCACAGCAGTAGAATATCACTAGACCAGTGCTACCAGTCACTACAATTTCCCTAATAACAGCCGCACCAGTCACAGTGGGGGAGATTTACTACAGCTGGTGCAGCTGTGCATGGTAGCCAATCAGCTTCTAACTTCAGCTTGTTCAATTTAGGGCTGAAACTAAAACTAACCGATTAATCAACAACTAATCGATTATGAAATGAATCGATTACAATTTTCATAATCGATTAATCGGCCAGTAACATAATGGAGTTAAAAAAATAAAAATAAAATTAGCCCTTTATAATACAAAGAGCAAATAATCGCTACTGTAAATATTACTCTCACTGTTCTACAGTAAAAAAAATGAACCCCATACAGTGATTAGTGATAGTAGTGATATAGTGATTATCTGTGTTTTTCTACTATAAAGGGCTAATTTTAGTTTTTTTAACCCCCATTATGTTACTAAACGTCTTAGACCTGGTTCACATCTATGTGTTTATTGGTGCTTTTTGCAGAAATGCACTACAGTACATTTACATGGGTTTCCTATGGGAAACGTTCACACCTGAAAGGGTCAGGGACTTTTAAACGCAAAATGATGCTTTATTGGTTCAATATACTTCAATGGAGAAGCTGCAGAAAAGCATGTAATGCATTTTTGCAGCAATTTGTGTTTTTTAATCTGCCCAAAAAAAATGCAAATTGCAGTAAAATCACGTGCGCAAAAATCAAAACGTACAGCAAAAAGCACTGCAGAAACAGATCAAAAGCAAACTGCATAGGTGTGTACCGAGCCTTATGCTGGCCTCACAGAGCAATTTTCAGATGAGAATATTCCGCCAAAAATTCTTTGTACATTCGCTGAATGAAAGAATTTTGTTTGAAATTTTCACTTGTTTTTAACATTCTGTTTTTAAAATGAATGTCATTTCTGAACGAAAACCCCATACATTGCCTGAAAATTAATTTAACTAAGAAGTTTTCTATTATTTCCAAATTTTCCTGTCACTGTGGTTGACCCATTTTTGTTTTATGTTATTAACCGATTAATCTAAACAATAATCGGCCAACTAATCGATTATGAAAATAATCGTTAGTTGCAGCCCTAGTTCAATTAGACTTTGACAATAAAACCTGCAAGCTGATTGGTTTCTATTCAGAGCTGCACCAGATTTTGAATGCTCACATTTTAGTAAATCTCCCCCAGGACCCCTAATCACCACCACACCGGTCACAGTGTCCCTGATCACTGCCACACTAGCTATAGGTGTCACCATAAGGACTTGGTCACATGTGTGATGCTCTCAGAGAGCTATCCATTGTATAGCTTCCTTACCACCTGATTTAACACCACACAAGCACTAAGCTCATTTGTATTAAGGGGGCATAATTCTTGCCATAGCTGTGAAGCAAAGCATTACAGCATGTGCACACCCCTGGCCGCTGTAGCTAAAAGGGGAAGCAGCTGAGGGATGTGTCTGCCCTCCAACCTAATGTGTAAACAAGTCCTAATAGTGCAGTCAGTGTGTCTCCGATGACCACCGCGCCAGTCACAGTGGCAGACTGTAGCTAGAATTAGTGTTCCTTATTGTCACCACACCAGGCCAGTGCACCCAGCAACAATTTTCCTGATCACTGGCACACCAGTCCCAGTGTTATTAGACCAGTAGTATATGACAGCAACAGTGTTCCTTATCACACCAGTTGCAGTGTCACCAAATAAGTGTGATCCAGCAACGGTGTCCCATATTGTTTCGTCACCAGACCAATGTAAGTTAGCAAAAGTTTTCCTGATAGCTGCCACACCAGTGCAGTGTTGCCTCTGCCTGCCACCTGTAATGACCCAGGCTGTTTATCACATCTCTGCCTGCTGCCTGGCCGGATCCTTTGCCTGTTTGCAGAACATGTCTTTGCCTACTGCCTGAACTGACCCTTCTGCATGTCTGACTGACTACATTGCTATAAGACCCCAAACCCAACCATTCCCTGTGGACAACTGCACTCCTGGAACCAAAGGAACTCTTGTTCTTCCCCTCTTTAGGCTATGTTTACACTGTTGCATCCCCAAAGTCGCACGATTTTGCTGCAATTTTTTGCGACTTGAAGAAATGCCTGTGTATTCTTGAGGTCTATGGACCTCAAGTCGCATCAAAGTTTAACCAAAGTAGTGCAGGGACTACTTTGAAGTTGCTGCATCTTGATGTCGCACAGATATGAACGGTACTCACTGGAAATCATGGTGTACAACGTGTCATGTGACTTTTCAGTCCCAAATCGCATGAAAAGTCGCACTAGTGGAAACCTAGCCTAAGTCTCATGTACTATCTAGCCAATCAAAATGTAATTCCTGGGGGCAGCCAAATACTAGTAGACTAGGCTAATTTGACTTGTAGAACGGGGACTGCTATAGGTGTGGCTATGCTAAAGTCAGGCATAGAGGATACAGTTTTATTTCCTGCAAACAAATCCCTCCCATGGAGCTAATGTGTTCTCCCAGTGGAAAGGGGAGGATGGGGGTTTGGTGCAGTCAGCTGTCCCTGGCATCTGCTGGCAATAATCGCATCCTAAAAAGTTGATGTGCTGGTGGTACCCAAGCCGATGGATGGATCGACTTAGGTACAAATAAGCCTGCCCACACGTGGTTCAAATCTCAGTCACTCCCTGCTTAACCAGATAAGATTCAAAACCATCTATTGCCAGCTTAAGCTATATTCCCTGGCCACTTGTATAGGAGGTGACCATCACAGTATATTGGTTTTGATACAATTGGTTGATTTATGCGATACACAAGATACAAATGTCCAGTACATAATTAGCCCAAACAGTAAAAAAAAACTCAAATGTGGCATTGCCATATTTGGGAGGAGTAGCAGAATGTGTTTTGGGGTATAATTCCAACTATGTCTAGGTGTGTTAGAAATATCTCAAATATTGACTAATGTGAAAAAAAAATATTTTCATGCTTGCTTTTTTTCTCCAAAAACTAATGGTGAAAAAATACATTTTCAAAAGACTTATTATCCCTTTCAGAAAACACCTTGGGGTGTTTGCTTTCAAAAATAGGGTCCTTTTGTGGGTGTTCTACTGTCCTGGCACTCCAGAAATATGATAGGTAGTCAGGAAATTAGACAAATATGCTCCTTGAAAGCCCAAAAGGTGCCCCTTGGATTTTGGGCCCCTCTTTGTTAAAGTCTCACTCAAGTGGTATTCCTAACTTTCTAAAAAAAATTAAATAAATAAAATTACAACTTTAAAAAAGTAACCATGCCGTTTACTAAATACCTTGGACTGTCTACTTTCTATAAAAGGGTAATTTAGGGGATATTTGTACTATCCTGGTATTTTATGGCTTCAAGAATTGAAACAAGCAGTCAGTATATCAGGACTGACTCAATTCATAAATATATCAATTAGACCATTGGTTTTAGACTTGAATGTTCACACAGACTAAAACATAAAATACTGATTTAGGTCATTTTTACCAAAGATTTGCAAAAACCAAGAAATACTTTTTTTTTTTTTTAAATAGGTTTTTTCCTTATATATATATATATATATATATATATATAAAACAAATAACTCAGCAGTGATTACATAGCACCAAAATTGCCAAACTCTTTGAGATAATTTGAATCAAATTTAGTTTGAGAATCTACTTGGTACACTATTCTTTTTGTGTGTGACAGCACAGCGCGATTGGCAGCTGCACGGCTTTGACTGTTTTTAGTTCCCGTTTCATTGCAAGAGCATGAACTTCAAAGCTTGATTGCCAAAAGTGAAAACACACTTTAAGCGTGTGTCCCAAAGTTATATTTTCAATTTAGCCCGCAGTGTCAATATAAAAGAAAATTGTAAGTAAATATGGGAAATAGTATTGCTGACTTGTTTTGCAAGACGCAGCCTATAAGGCTGTCATCCTGGATTTCCTTCAGTGCTTAGTGAATCAGTTACTGACTGCACTTACATGTATATTAGGTGTCAGGGGTTTGTGATTCTCCAGAGAAGCAAAGATGCCCCACATCCCCCACCTTCAAAAAAGTCACAATGTTAGCGCTCATTTTTTTTATCCCATCAGGTTCTTTCTAAAACTATTCCAATCAATGTAAATGCTACTAATACTATAGATATTGGATGATATTCCACAGGCTTCCATGATTTGGAAATATGTAAAAAAAATTTCGATACATTTTTAAACTCTCGCTAATACATAAAAAAAAAAAAATTATATATATACATATACACACACATACATATTATATATATGAAACAGCCAAGTGGTTGAAAAAAGGGAAAAAAATATAACTGTATAATCACAGTAACATGGTACTGAATGAAAGCATTATTATACTGTATGTTGAAGTTATAGTTTAAATTACCTTTTTTCAACATCTAAATTACATACACTGACTATATATATATAAATATAATATAATACGATTCTACATTTGGAGAAATGTAACTCATTACCTTTGGATCTACTCAGATGCTAAACATTCTTCTTGAAATTCCTTAGATGACATCTGGGTCAGGACTTCTCCCCCACCTCTGTCCTCCTCGACTGTTTAAAAATGAGCAGAGGTGTTGCTCATACTCAAAAAGTGTTTTCAAGTGGCTTTCCGGCTTACTGTGAGTATATATAAAAATAGATATGCATGAGAACAGACGTCAAATAGCTAGGATTACTTCCCATTTTATACAGCCCGAAAGCAGTTAAAATTTTTTCACTTTTTGAGATGTTACCAAACTCACTACAATCAATTATTGTTTATCTGACTATGAACAAAACCACATGCAGTCATTCCGGGAGATGCAACAAGATAAAAATTGATATCTGACTGAAGCTATTCAACTCTTATTAAAGGGGGGCTCCCGGATTCCAATAAGTCCCCCGCCCGCAGACCCCGAGAACCAATGGCCAGGGTTGGCGGGAAGAGGCCCTTGTCCTCATCAACATGGAGACAAGGTGCTTTGGGGTGGGGGGGCCACAAATGTTTACTTTATTCAAGAATAGTACCAATTGTACAATGTGTTATATGCGTTTTCCTCATTTTGGTAGGCTCTCTCATTTGCTGATGTACCTTATGGTTTGTCATCTTCCATTTACATGATTATGTAATGAATTAGGTGATTATTTGCTATATCGGCTCTAAACTTTGATAAAATGTTTATGATAAAAAAAACACATGCAGTGACACCTCTTCTCTTTTATAGCTGTAGTAAATTCCAACCCTGCCAAGCTAAATTTCAAAGATGGAAATGTAGTAAAGCACATTAACCAGTTCCCACCCAGGCAAATTCTGACTTCTCTCTTACATGTTATACTTTAAAATGGCACATGCTCGCAGAATGGCACAAATCTATGGTACTTCGTTTTCACCATTTACATATGTGACTGAAACCTACGTATACGTTTGCTTGTACGTGAGAGCACAGGGTTCCTTTTAAAAATGTTTTTAGTTTTTTTTTTTTTTTACACTGTCCCTTTAATTTTTTAGTTTTTTTTTTTATCACTTTTGTTCCTAATCACAAGAAATGTAAACATCCCTGGTGATAGAAATAAGGCATGACAGGTCCTCTTGATGGAGACACCTGGAAAGCCTGAGATAAATATAACAAAAACGAAAGTTACTTACCCGTAACGTCTTTTCCTGTAGTCTTTCAGGACAGCCATCATGAGACACTCTGGCTCCTCCCTTCCACAGGAAACACTGTGCCAGACAACTTTAAAATTCCCCTGTTGACCCTATAGTTTTCCCAAGAGCTCTTCCAGCCAGCTAGGGAGACACAAGAACTCAATAATAACTTATCATCAATCAGTTCAGCTGTTCCTATGTCGAGAGCCAAGAGAACCTCATATCTTCAGGTGGGTAACCAGTGCTGTCCTGAAAGACTACAGGAAAAGACATTACCGGTAAATAACTTTAGTTTTCCCCCAGCATGTTTCAGGACAGCCACCATGAGAGGTACTCCCCATTAGGGTGGTACTAGAGCCTGCAAGACCTTTCTCCCAAAGAAAAATAGATAAAGTCGCGCTACGGACTTCCCACTCTATATGCGGCTAAAATAAATGAAAATGAAAAATAAAAAAAGACTACTGTGAATAGTGGAATTTACAAGGGTTAGAGCTGCCTTTGCCTAGATCCTCTGCCCCTTGTGGGTGGGGGGGGGGGGGGTTAAAATGTAAAGATTTAAATAATGAGCGCTAAAACCCAATATGTGTGAGATCTGTACATAAAAATATATATAAATTTAATTTGTGTTACAGTGCTACCAGAATTGGTGATGGTAAAGTAAAGTGACTAGTGCAAAAGTGCAAATCCTCAATGTAGTGTGTGCATATATGTACTAATACTGCTGTGACCCATAAATAAGATTTACTTATACTAATAATGATAAATTCATAAAAAAACTTTCGAGAATTTGTGAAAAATAATTAATCCCAAAAAAAACATACAAAAGATTGTGCAAAATAATTAGTCCCAAAGAACGTCTTTGTGCATGAAAAACTTTTCAAAATCGCATTCTAAAATCGCTTGAAAATCCCATGCAGTAATGTTCCAGGTGGTGGTAGTAAAGTAAAGTGACTAGTGCAAAAGTGCCAGTCCTCAATGTAGAGAAAACACTCGTCCCCGGTGCGCCACTCAGTATTGTGGTAATGTGAATGCTCTCACCAGATCATGTACCCCTGTGGGGTTGGATGGGCTTTCACAGTATGAGCCACTGTGCTGCTAACTGGATACTGCTGCTGGTGCGCTGGGGGAATGCTCGCTCTTCACTTTATATATACTCCGTTGTTATATGCATGGAGGGAAGAGAAACATATCCTATATCTATCTCCGATGGAGGAGCGGAGGGTGTAGTGTCAGAGGATGCCGCTATAGGGCGCTGTCCTGATCTGTCACCGGAGCTCTCTGAAGACGCACCTCCTTCCTGGCTGCCAAGGAAGATAATGGGCCATTATTAATTTTGTGAATTCCAGATCACGAGTTAATTGTTCTGCCGAGGCCACAAAGAGAAGCAAGTCGTCCAGGTAGGCAATTATCAATATGCCTCTGAGACGTAGAAAGGCCATGGCCTTCATAAAAATGTGAGGTGAGGAGGATAGGCCTAATGGAAGAGCTTGAAATTGTAGGCGGAGGAGACTGCCTCGCACTGTAGGAGGAAGAGCCTCCAATCTTCCCCCCCACCGTGGCCAGATTGTCATTGAGTTTTGCGGGGCTGTTCAGGAAGAAAAATATTGCTCCTCCTTTGCCCTTACCCCTTTGCCCCCAGGGTTTCTGACCCTAGGGGTTAGAGACCCCTGAGTGGCTTTGAGGGCGAAACCCCTTCGACTGACCCGGATTTTTTGTTTAATTGGAAACGCCTTTTTATCCGCTGTGCGATCTAGCACTGCTTCCAGACCAAGTCTGAAAAGTAAATCTCCTCGTCAGTGGGGTGCTACATAACTTGACTTTGGAGGCGCTATCCCCCTGCCAAGTCTTAAGCCATAAGGCCCTTCTGGCCGAATTGGCAGACATGCGGACAGACTCAGCCGGTGCATCTGCTATGTAGGCCACCCCTTTAATCTGCATGGGAAAGAACGATAGTATTGTTTCCTTAGCAGCCCTGCTTCCACGTATGCCTGTATCTGGGTAAGCCAATGTTCCAGGTTTTGGGCTACCACCATTGCGTGCTACAGGTTCCCCATGGATGATTCCAACAGTGAGTCCATCCTTTTATCCATTGCATCCAATAGCACCCCTATGTCCTCAAAGGCCAGATCAGTGTACCTGGACACTTGGGAAAAGGCTGCGTCCAGTTTAGGATTCTTGTTCCACACGGATGCAGGCTCTTCAGCGAAGGGAAACATTCTCTTCAGCGCTCTGGAGAAAAATAGTTTCCACTCTTGTTTGACTGCATTCACCAGAACGCAACAGAGAAAACCCTTCCTTTCACCTATGCCCCGATACATCTGATCGTGTAGTGTCAATGGCTTTTTGTCTGCCTGATTTCCTAGAGTGGTGTGGATAGACCCTAGGAGGTCCTCTACCTCCTCCAGGGAGAGTTTGTACCTCAAGGGCTTAGTGGAGTCCAGCCCTTCTCCCTCAGGTTCTGCTTGAGAGCCTGAAGTTGCACCGTCCGGCTGCTCCCCTTTCTCCTCCTGGAGACACCCGGGGTCCCTCCCTCTCTGGAAGGGATCACCGGCAGCTTTGGTGCTAAACCCTGCTGTGCTAGCGGAGGACATGTGAAAGATGAAGGGCCTGTTGAGGGCTGTGGCACCTGGAAACCTTCGAAAAGTGTTTTAAAAAGGGCTGAAAGCTCCTTCATGGAGGCTGCTAAATTGCCCTCCTGCTCTGAAGCCTGCTCCCTGACCAGCGTAGCTATGCATTTCTTGCACAGCACTTTAGGCTAGCTGTCCCTAAGATGGCTCTGCAGAAGGCACATTTCCCCTTAGAGCTATGGTAAGATTTGGACCCCTCTGTAGCTTTAGCCTGAAAAACAAAAAAAATATGTTAACGGCAGCTGTGTCACCTGACCCCTCAACCAGCTATTGTGGCGAACACACCCAGCGATTCCTCAAGCCATTGGCTCACTCCAGCCTCTGCCCAGCCCGCTTCCAGAACACATGGACTGAGAGGAAGTGTCTGCCCCCCCCCCCCCCCAGGAATTACAGCACTCGGCCTGCTCAAGCTCCATTGCAGTCACACTTTGTGCGAAGGGAGAGGAGACAATTCCCTCTGCACCACCACTGTGGATCTGTCAGCGGGCCTTCAGATCCTCAGTTCTCTCTCGGGAAATGGAGTGGCTTGTAAGTAGATTGCAGTCTGTATACTACCCACTGCCAATCCCAGAAGTCCCCCTGGCTCCCATACAGGACCCACACTGCCTCAGCCTCCCAGCTATCCAGCCTCAGTTCAATAAAGGTATATATGGAGTATGGCTATCCAGCTATATTTTTTTCATTTTATCTCTGTTGCAAACAGAGGCAGCACCCTGTTTAATTGTGGAGCCTATTTCGGGAGAAGCAATTATACTGGAGCAGTGAATCTTTACATATCCGGTCTCAGTTCCTTGCAGTGTCTCCCGCCAGAGGAAACACCAATACTGAAGGGCCAGCAGGGGCATAAGAAATTTTAAAGTTGGCCGACGCAGTGTTTTCTGCAGATGGGAGGAATCAGAGTCTCTCATGGTGGCTGTCCTGAAAGACACGGGGGGGAATGGCAGTGTTTACATCTGCCAGAGCCCGAAGTGACATCATGGCCTTCCAGGGTCATAGAGATAGTCAGAGTCCACTTGGTCTTTGGCCAGCTCTGGTAACTCAACGCCACTGCGAGATCAGATCTTGAGCTCTCCGATCACACAGGAGAGCCCAGAGAGGCGTGGATGGAGTGCTTTTACAGGCAGGCAGCCAGCGGGAACCCCCCCCCCCCCCCATTTCCAATGCTTATAAATGCAATCCAGTGGTTAATTCAGGGCTTGACAAATTTGCTTGGAATCTAGGAGCCAGGTCCGTGACAGCGATCCGGACCTGTCCCTGGCCTGACATGGAGACTAGTGACGTGAAGATAGTGCCGCCACCCCCCACCCCACCTGTCTCCAAGTCATTGCCCATAGCTCTTAGAGAGACATTTTATTTATTTATATTTTTCAAATGACAAATTTTTTTTTAATTGCATTTTAGTGTAAATATGAGATCTGAGGTCTCTGACCCCAGATCTCATATTTAAGAGGACCTGTCATGTTTTTTTTTTCTATTACAAGGGATTTTTACATTCCTTGTAATGGGAATAAAAGTGACAACATTTTTTTTGAAAAGAACAGTGAAAAAATAAAAATAAAAGTTAAAATAAGAAAAAAATAAAATAATTTTAAACACACCCTGTCCCGCCAAGCTTGCGTGCAGAAGCGAACGCACATGAAAGCGGTGTTCAAACCAGACATGTGAGGCATCGCCTGAGTCAGTAGAGCGAAAACAATAATTCTAGCTCTAGACCTCCTCTGTAACTCAAAACGTGCAACCTGTAGAATTTTTTAAACGTCGCCTATGGAGATTTTAAAGGGTAAAAGTTTGTCGCCATTCCACTAGCGGGCGCAATTTTGAAGCATGGCATGTTGGGTATCAATTTACTCGGCGTAACATTATCTTTCACAATATAAAAAAAAATTGGGCTAACTTTACTGTTGTCTTTTTTTTTTTATTAAAATAAATAATTTTTCCCCAAAAAAGTGCGCGTAAGTCCGCTGCGCAAATACGGTGTGACAGACAGTATTGCAATGACCACTATTTTATTCTCTAGGGTGTTAGAAAAAAATATATATATAATGTTTAGGGGTTCTAAGTAAAAGGGAAGAAGATAGGCGGGCAGTGAAAATAGGCAGAGGAAGCTCCATTAGCATTGCTGGTTGTCATACCAACGGCCACCACAAGAGGGCGCCAGATTCCAGAAGGAACCATAGGACCGCAGAAGGCCTCAAAGCCGCGGCCTCAATTACCGGCCTCTGGCGGCTGCGTCCGATGTGCTCTGGACTTGCACCCCTTCTTCACCCAGTAATCTCACGCATGTGCAGTAATTATTCAGCCAAGCCTAGTTTCCACATGGGGTTTAGCCAGAGCTTGTGAATGGTATTGAAGTCTTGTGGGATTGCCAAGGTGTGCCATTGACACAGGAAATGACAGAGCCCCAGCGTGTCATTAAAAGGCTTACAGACCCCTTTACTAGCGCCGAAAATGTACATGCGCTGATGTAATAATAAAAATAAAAAAAAACAGGACGAATTACAAGCAAACTAAGGACTTCACACAAAGCAATCAGTTAAGTACTTACTAATTGCTTTATATAGTGGAAAGTGGACAGGATAGGTTTACTACGATATTAAGACACCTTTCACACTGGGGCACTTTTCAGGCGCTTTAGCGGTAAAAAAAAAGCGCCTGTAAAGCGATTGAAAGAAGCCTCATCTGCAATCCCAATGTGAAAGCCCAAGTGCTTTAAGAGCCCTCTCACACTGCCAGCGCCCTAAAAACGCTGGTAAAGATGCACTTTACCAGCATTTTTTCAAGCGCTTTTAACCCCTGCTAGTGGCCAAATGAAGGGTTAAAAGCACCCCCAAAGCTCTGCTGCCAAAAGAGCGTTGCAGGCGCTTCCCATTGATTTCAATGGGAGGGTGGCGTTTTAGGAGCAGTGCATTCACCGCTCCAAAGAAGCGGCTTGCAGGATTTTTTTGACGCTCTGCCAGTGCAGCATTGGGATTGCAGTTGCGGCTTCTTTCATGTGCTTTTTTTTTTTTAAGCTAAAGCGCCTGAAAACACCCCAGTGTCAAAGCACTCGGTCTTTCAAGTTGGGATTGCAGATGAGGCTTCTTTCAAGCACTTTACAGGCGCTTTTTATTTTGTTAACTCTAAAGTGCCTGAAAAACACCCCAGTGTGAAAGGGGTCTAAGTGCTTAATAAAATGAGGACTCCAACCATCCGAAGACTGGGAAAAGGCAATTTTCATTTTTTTAGGCCAACTATAGTTTAAGCCAGTCCCTAAAACAAATGCATCCGCCACATCTAAAGACTGGTAAGCTGCAATATATTACATTTTTGTTCTGGGGTTTAACCTTGTAAGTTTTGGACTTGCCTGGTACGTCCAGCGTTTGAAGAGGTTACAATAAGCTACACTAGCAGCCGCTGAGCTTGCTTCAGTTTTTACCAGCTAGACGCTAGGCTTTTCTGTAAAAAAAAAAAAAAAAAAAAAAAATCTAGGCAGCTGGAGAGCTGCCCAATTACTTACTGCATATATGCCTCATTTGGGGACACTGCCTCCTTCCCTCATTGGTTCACAGATTCTCCCGCATCTCCTGGGATCACAACAAATGCTGTCAGGATGTCACGCTGGAGGAGATCAAGGGAACATCCATTCCCTGATCTCCGCTGAGTGTAAACTCAAAAGTGTTAGTAAGAATTCCCAGGCTGTTGTCAACATATTAGCTGAAAAGCTGGGTAAACCCAACAGATCAAATAGTCTGGTATGATCTGCTTGAGCAGAGGACAGGGAATACATTGGGTGTCTGTCTAATAGATCCCCAATGTCCCTACCAAATGCTACCAAACAGGGAACTTTGCAAAGTCAAATGTGATATATAAAAAAAAAAAAAAAAAAAAAAAGTGTTAACATAATCGAAAATAAAAAAGCAATTTAACGCACCCAATCGCCACACATACACAAATCTTGACACAACCCAGTCTTATTTTGTACACAAAATTGAAGATTAAATTATGTGTGTGCGCTAAAATTCATAGTGTTCTCACAAAAATACAGATCTGATAAACAATTGAGCAAATATTGTGCAACATAAAAAAACGTGCAAACTTTTTAAGGGCCTCTACTTTCAAAAAATATATATGATCTGTGGCAGTTCAAATTGTAGAGCCAAAAACAGATGTGAAAAATTGTTTCAGTAGATAAGTGGTTTAACATACTTTAACCTACCAGAAATATGTTTTAGTTAAAAAATTTGCATTGGAAAAATGTCCTTTGTATTTTTGAAAGGTCAAAACTGATGTTCATTTAGTGGACTGGGAAGTGAACCCAGGTGTAGAGTACAGAGGGCAACAAAAACCTATGCAGAAAAAAAAAATGAAACTCTTCTCCACACTCCCTTTACAGATTATATATATTTATTTTTAAATGCTTGTAAAGCTGCATTTTACTCGAGTCAACCATTTGTGCCTCTGGCATAACTTCTGGGAGATGAGACCATTGATTCAGTGCTGCAGTCTTTGGTGTGACTTTTGTAATCTTCAGAATCCTGGGAGGACCTCACCACTGGACATACCATAAGGTTCCATTAAAATTACTAATTTGATTACTTTTTTTTTTAAAGCCATGCTTTTAACTTCCTGTTGGCAAGACTTTTGACTCCTAACATTGGGACAGAAACCAAAAGAGGAAAATCTCCAATGGAGGCAGCAACAAAAGCACTTTTCTTAATAGACCCAATAAGAGCTAGAATCGCCATCAACTTTGTATTGCTATCCGTCTTATTTGTGAGCTCTCTCCACATCCTGTCCCAGCATCACAGTAAGCCAAAGTATCATCTCCAAAGTGGCAATCTCTCTCGAGGGGAAAAATCTAGCTTCTAACCCTGCCCACTTCTCTGTAAGAAATGCTTTGGCTGAAGTTAGGAAAGTTTTTAAAGCCCAGGTGCAGAACTAGGAATCTGGATATTAGATTAAAATACATTTTGGGGAGTTAAAGGTTTCTTGTTCTTTCACATTAGAATTTTCTCCTGTTATCCTGATAAAGGTTACCTGTGCAGTAGCGCATTAGAGCTTGTTCACTCCAAGTGTAGGGCAGGAATGTGTGAAACATGCCGCCCCCCCACGAAAACATGCTTCCTTCTGCAGACACACGCGTGCTATTAATTCTTAATGACACCCCTACGCATCTGGCAAATGCACGTGCTCACGGTCATCAAAACACATAGTACCACAATTCCATGTGGTTTGGTACGGTGCGATTTAAAAAAAAAAAGTGTTTGCACTATTTAGACACACAAGGCGGACCATTGAACTGGCTGCACAAAAAAATTAGGGCACTCAGATGCATCTTATGGTGTGAAGAGGTGCAAAGACTAGTATCCTGGTAATTGTTTTCTTGTTAATTAAAGCATTTGTAAAGTTTTTTTTTTTTTTTTTTTCTTTTTTTAAGAACAAACATGTTATACTTAACTGCTCAGTGCAGTGGTGTTGTACAGAGCAGCCTCAAACCACCTCTTTTGGGGCCCCCCGATGGATCTGACATAACTCTTCTTAGTGCGTCACCATAGGAAGCAATGGGTATGATCCTGAGCTGGGCTGTGTGCATCTACTGGCACATGCAGTTTGGCTCTGCCGCCACCTCTTACAGGAATTGATTGACAGCAGCAGGAGCCAATAGCTGCCACCGCTGCTTCGGCGAGAGCGAGAGGAGAGAGGAGAGAGCCGCTGCAGACAGACGAAACTCTGGATTGAGATAGGACTCTGGTAAGTATAACGGGGGAGGGGGGCGCTATTCAATTGGGACATGTTTTACCTTAATGCAGAGAATGCATTAAGGTAAAAAATGTTGAGCCTTTAGTGCCACTTTAAGGCTGCTTTCACACTGGGGCGGGAGCAGCGTCGGCGGTAAAGCGCCGCTATTTTTAGCGGCGCTTTACCGTCGTTTTAGCGGCGGTGTGCGGGCGCTAGCGGGGTGGTTTTAACCCCCGCTAGCGGCCGAAAAGGGGTTAAACCCGCCAGCAAAGCGCCGCTGCAGCGGCGCTTTGCCGGCGGTATTGCCGCGGTGTCCCATTGATTTCAATGGGTAGGAGCGGTGAATACACCGCTCCTTCACCGCTGCAAAGATGCAGCTAGCAGGACTTTTTTCACCGTCCTGCCAGCGCATCGCTCCAGTGTGAAAGCCCTCCGGCTTTCACACTGGAGTTAAAGGGGGCGTTTTTTTCAGGCGTTACACAGGCGCTATTTTTAGCGCTGTAACGCCTGAATACCACCCCAGTGTGAAAGCAGCCTTAGCTTAGAATTTGCTGCGGTGATCTAGTGTCAGCTGAAAACACAATGATCTTGCTGCAATGAAATTCTAAGCGTTGTTGTCAGCACTGCTTGAGAGTGGGGGGTTCGGGAGGTGTTGTGAGCATTAGATTCCTATCAAATCATTTTCAGATTAAGAGACAAACACACAGGGGGACATGTGCATGTACTACTTGTTTTTCCAATCCAGACATACAATTTATAAAAGGAGTACAAAACATATTAAAAAAAAAAAAAAAAAAAAAAAAAAAGGAGACCCGGCTAGTAATGCAGACATTTTTATGTACAACCAAATACAGTATGAACATTAAAACTACACCTACACCTCGACAATGGTGTGAGGCTAACATGTATATATGTAAAACGTATACAACTTTGGCACTGGATTTTTACCATGGACCATAGCAACTGAGCATGCAGCTATGAGTTAAAAAGCAAAGAACACTTATTTCTGCTTTATAAAAAGAGGAAGCATCTATAGTATTAGCCACAACATTCATATTTCCAAGGCATACACATCCAAGTTTGACCTCTTGTACCTCCACAAGTACATATTTGATAACTAGTAATTTGATAAACGTGCCCTACCTGCACACATTTTACAGAAAGCATGAATGGAGCATAGCTGCTGCAGCTTAGGTTTCATCACCACTTGACTGAGTACACAAGCAGCTCCGTTTGGCTTTGTCTTCTGTTGAGTGTATGTATGTATGTATGTATGTATGTATACATATATACATATACACACACACACACACACACACACACACACACACACACACACACACACACACACACGAGTGTTTGCCCTTCTTCTGGAGCTGATGGGCTCCAGACTGGAGGAGGAGGTAGAGAGGTTTGGGACTTGCTCAGAATAATTTGTACACCCCTGCCTATGCAGTGAAATGACTGAAAACTGAAATGACAGGTGCCGCTCAACGCTCCTCTGGGTCCACTTGTATAGCAACTTCTTGGAGTGAAGACAAGGACAGAGTTCATCCCAGCTAGACTAAAATGGGCTGAGGGTGTGGCCTGGTTGGAGCCCAGGCTGAGGTTGTCACACACTGTCCCACAGAATTTTGCAGAGATCGGAGACTTCCTGTCTTTGCTGTGTTGCAAATAGCCCTGGCTTTAGGGGTCCAGCAGTTCATAGATATTTTTTGCAGCTACAGTTCTACTTTATTATTATGTATCGTAAGGGAGATTTGGCAAAATTTGGGGAACCAGAGCAGCATGCCAGTTCATGCCGACTCCCTCCATGCTGGCGACTGGTTTGTCATCATTCCTCCCCAGGTTGCTGCATTTTAGCTGTGGGAAGGCCCCACCTCTAATTTTAGCACTAGGGGACAGTGAGGTATGGCTATGACAGCTTGCCACATGTCACCACCCCCTCCAGTAAGAGAAAACTATATGCAGTAAAACCCAATTTACAATCTGAGATACACTGTTACTTTAATGACTTGGTCTAAAAGGTGCACAGACAACATCTCCAATACAGCAGCAGTATGGAATCTTTCACTCACTAGACAAGCAGACAGGGATCAATACTGCCTTTACTCATAGTGTCCCTCTTTTTCCATTCTTTGTCCTGGTCTATGCACACCCTGCTTAGCACAATTTCTGGCTATTACTTGTAATTTTGCAATGCACATACTTTGCACAATCTACATTCCAATGACACCAGCCAACCCATGAAGTAGTGCAGCTGCACACAACTTCCAGATCTCTGTAAACACTTTAATGGTATTGGTAACTCCTTCCAGAACTACTGGGCTGTCAGTAAGGTCCCATGAATGTCTTGATCAGCCTAAGGCCCCTTTCACACTTGTGCAACATGGGACTGCAAAGTCGCATTACAATTCGTATCCCGCGATTTACAATGAGTACCATTCATATCTGTGTGACTTCAAAGTCCCTGTACTACTTTGGTCCGACTTCGATGTGAGTCGAGGTCCATAGGTCTAAAGTTTACACAGGCGCTCCCTAAAATCATAGCAAAACTTCAAGTTGTGGCAGTGTGAAAGGGGCCTTGAAGTGATTGTAAATGTTTAGATTAAAACAATAAAATAAATATCATTACGGAACAAATAAAAAACCTTCGCCTTTACAACCACTTTAATGTGCATGGCCACTGGAAGAGAAGAAGGAGGAAGGGATCAGAGACATTGGGCTGGTGGCTGAAGCGGCAATGTGCATAATGTGGACACTTGTGAAAAGTTTATGTATGGTGTGGACACTAATATGCGAGTATCATGTGTAGTATTACCATGAACACTGCTTAGTTAATACATAACTGATGTAGGGGAGGACAGTACAATTGGATAAAACATTTGTCACAAACCCGTCATAGACTGAGTACAAAGCTCAAGTGATGCATGCAACTTGGCAGGATTCACCAAATATAACTGGAGACCGCAGTCTCTACTAAAAGTTTAAAAGCAAGTTTTAAATGACAATCAGATTGATCGTGTTAAAAGCACACTAGAGAAACAGCTGGATTTATAAAAGGAAGGCGCAGCTGACAGTTTCAGTTTACCAAAAAACGAGAGTTCAGTGGAGCAAAGTCTGTTCTCTTAATATAGGTTAAGGGCATTCATCTTTTTACACACAATGCTCAAATCTCTAGGGAAAATAAGAGCAGCTCACAAATAATGTTGAAAATAATATACACTAAATGATAAAATATCTGAAGTTTCAGGACTTTTTGCATCATAAACCGTACAAAGTAGCATATAGAATCTCCCATAGATCTACCACTGTGGAATTTTCCTAAAATTCCAACATGAAAATAAGGAAGAAAATCAACAGAAACTCAGGAAGTGTCACTATTATATGGAAAGCTATTGTTCCCCCAAAAAAACAAATAAAAAACAAAAACAAACACTGAACAAGAAGGTAAATTGGTCCACAGAGAACTCTTAAATTTATTGTTTAAGCAAAAAAAGTCATTTTTTGTCAAATGAATTGCAAGAGACCAATCTGGAAGAAACAAAACATATAAAAACAAGAGATGATACATTGTGCAGCTCGGTCTTGTGTCAGCTTTGGTACAACACGATGTCGCGTTCGTTTATTCATATTCCAACATTTCAGTTAGCATTTGTGACAATGCATCTTTGTATTCATATATTGTCATCTTAACACATACAGTAGATTTGCATCATAACAATATACTGAACTGCGCACATTATAAGCGAGGAGCAATAGGTAACATATTTCCTGATGTATGCATAGTCTATGTGTTCCATGGAAATTCAGCACTCCTCTGAATACTTTTATTATACCCAAACAACTTGGATGCCCAGTGCTTTTACATGGATTGTTATTCAGAAATGGAGGTTACTAGAAAATTCTCATGAGGAGCCCACTAATCTCTATGGAACAACTACTCAACTATTGCCATAGTCCCTAGTCAACAAAAGTCAAATGGGTGACAAAATATAGAACATGCATAGCATGTCACTGTCCTGGTATCTTTCTCACCAGAGGCCCTTGCTCAGTACTCAACGGGACTTGTGTGCTGAAGTCTATGGTGACCTGCTAATAATAAAAATCTGCATCATGTATACTTTTATCTATAAAGCTCAATGATCTCCAAGAGCCACTCTAGCCTTTCGAAGGGCATGTAGCGAAGGCCACTTATGTTTTAGGTAGATTTGAAGTTCTGCCAATTCTTACTTTCACCTGCACTTTTAATGTTTACTTAATATCATGGGTAGAGAAGACAGAAACATGAAAAATATAGAACATAAAACGGACCTCAACACAACTTGTAACAGCATTGGGAAAGAAACTAGACAGTGCAACATAATAGTACACCGATGTGCCAGCTTTACTAATGTTGAAAGTTGTCCACTACAAAATAGCCTACAGTCTAGAAAGAACATACGAAATATGAGACATCTGCTAAGATTAATATTTCAACTGCATACAGTACAAAATAGGATTGCTTTACATCATATCCCTACCCTTCCCAAACAACCCAAGCCTCCCAAAGCCTTTCACTGTAAAAGGTAACATTCAAAGTGTCAGAACAAACTGGTGGCATTCACCAATAAATCATCTTGTGCAAGTATACAGCTGTAATGTATCCAAAACATACACAGAGGTTTTATTAAATACAAAGGTAAGATTAGCTAGAACCCAAGGTTGCTTTTAACATGGCCATCAACAAAGCATTCAAAAAATCTTCTCACTAAGCTGCACTCTTCCAAGGATGGGAGAGAAGGGTACAGTATCTGAAACTGCTAAGAGGCATTTTTATTATCTGGCTTTTGGTTAACGTTGCTTTAAAAAAAAAAAGAAAGAAAGATCAAGAGGGCTGCTGCATGCGGGAAGAAAACAGTCTATAATGGGACATGGCTGAAGAGATATGACACAGATTCGCCATTATGAGTCCTTCTAATTGCTTCTGCCAAGATCATAGAGATGTCGATTACCTTATGTAGAAAAAAAACAAAAAACACAATTAGTTTTCTTGATTTCAGTAATAATGTTTTTCATATGACACATATATAAAAAGTGTAACGTGTAAGGCTTGTTGCCTTTAGCACCCAACCAGAATAATTTTCAAAACAAGGGCTGTTGCAAACTTACTGGTTTGCTGTGGGTAATCAGTACCTATCCTGGCTACACACTGTACATATCTGGCCCTAATGTTGATCATACAACAATAAATGACTAATAGATTAAAGTACTTGAAGCAAAACAGTAAAAATAAGAGGCATTTTGACTTTCCTGTAAATTCCACATCTTGGAGTACAGGACACAGACTTGGTATTCATAAAGCCTGGTTATATGCTTGTACCTTTAGGTGACTGGACACTGGCAAATCGAATAAAGGACACATCCCCTTGGGGTGTCCCTTCTATAACCCTTCCCCACCAATTGAGTCATCGGTTTTGTAGCAAGCAATGCAGTGTAACCAAGGCACAGAAAAAAGGAGGGCCTGTGTTCTGTATGCCAATATATGGCATTTACAGGTAAGGCAAAATTCCTCTGGTCTTAATCATTTATACATCTTTGGATGTTCCCAAACATTGAACAAGAATGGGGCAAAAACAGGCAACAGGACTGTACCAACAGGCCCCAAATTATAAGTGTTAACCAACCCAGCATCACAGTGCTGCTGCAAGCAACGTAGCTGGGGCTACAAATGACAAGAATTGGACATATTCCTGGTAAGATTCAGACATAATTAGTAGACTAGGTGGTGGAACAAGAAGAATGGTGGGCATGATTGGACTGGCCCAGAACTTTCCAATGAAAGTGTGAAAAAAGCCTGCAATAATGCCTAACAAGCATTAGTGAAAGGGAAGTAGGCCCCTGTAGGCAAATTCAATTTATAAATTGGTGAAGATAATGGCAGGATGCCACTAATGAAATTCTGCGGGTAGGATAGGAGAGAAGTTTTTTAATTTTTTTTTTGGAAGCGATTGTTTTTAAACAGTACTATGCCACTCCTAGAAAAAGAATGTGGAAAGGTTCGTCCTGGCAGAGCGCCAGTGGCATGAGAACTGTAAGGCGGCTAGTTGAAGGAGAGATCCACCAATCAGTGTTTTCAGTAAATTCAGTTGGCAAATTTCAAAACCCATGTTAACATCCAAAATAAGCACAAGGTGCTGAAAGGGGGGGTTGAGCCAGAAGTGAAACCAGAGGGTTTCTACTCTGTTCTGCCTATTTTAATATCTTTTCTTTTATGTTCCTTGATTAAAGGACAGGTGTAAGACCAGCCCATATAAAAGGAGTAAGGCCAAGTTCTGGGGGATTCTGTATAGGGAGCTCAATTAAAAACAAAAAACCTCTGTTTGTACAGAAGGGCAACCATCCTTTTAGGTATATTATGGATATGCCTGGGTGTGGCCTAGCTTCCACATTTAAATCTGAGTGCTAACATACATGCTGTTAATGCCAGAGACTGACGCAAAGGCAGAAGGTGGCCTTGTGGAAAAGGGAATGTTTTACTGGAAATGGTTCCGAGTGACAGATTCAGAAAACTGCCTAAGGCCCCTTTCACATGGATGATCCGTTCAGGTCCGCCTGTCAGTTTTTCAGGCGGACCTGAACGGATGCTCCATAGAGGTCTATGGAGCATCGGATGTCAGCGGTGACACGTCTGCTGACATCCGAGCCGATCCAAAAAAGCGTGACGGAGGAAAAAAGCAATTTTTCCATTCGTCATCGGATCAGATGACAACGAACACAGCGGGCCGTCATCACCCGATCTCCCATAGGGAAGAGCAGCGCTGTGACAGGTCCGTCCCTGCACAGTGTGCAGAGACAGACCTGTCATCTTCCTGCTCAGCGGAGATCACACCGGCGATCCCCGCTGAGCAAGCGCATCAACACTGATCCGCCCCGTGTGAAAGAACCCTTAGTCAGCTAGTCACCTTGCTGTGCGACAGGGATATAGCTAACATCAGATGCAGAGATCGGTGTTGGCCTTCTCCGATAGTAATGAAACTTCCACACTCGGAGGTTGAGTTTTATGGGTGTTCTTGGCAGAGAGACTGTGGGCCTGAGCTTTTGCAATGGCTCTTTCACCTAGTTTCTACCAGTTGCTACAACTGATTGTATTTCCCTTTGGGGTACTCATGAAGCAGAGTGCTGTATACAAGGCAAGTGTGTCCAGAAGGATAATGCAAAATCCCAGTTGTAGACCATCATCCAGTGCCAAGAGAAGAGAGAAGTGTCTGAATGCTTTATAAGGGCTGTAAGGTGGGATGGTGGTAAAGAGTGTGACTCATGGTGTGATACAACACCTGTTCATCCACTTAAGACTTCGCTCTAAGTAATGCATTTTGGTGCCAATATGTTTCAAACATAACCTGGTTTTCAGATTAATGGTCAGAGATACAGGGTGACTGTCTTGCCTGTCCATGATGCTAGTCCTACGATAAAGGTGCAGCCTAAGCCTGTCATAATGGGCCTACCCTCAATGGGGTCTTCAGCATCTGGATTAGGTAGGAATAAACTATACCCTGCGATATGTAAAGAAACTTGCTGCTGACTACACATGTTGCGTTGCCAAGGTGAACACCTGCACGGGATCCAGTGCCAGAGGCAAACATTAGATCACGGGTGCACAGGCTGTACGGGTTTTCGGTTTGAAAGCCAGAGGACAAAATCAGTGGACTAAGAGTGCCGTTTTTAAAAATGTGAACGTGGATGGGCCCCTTTAAAATAATTTTTTTGATGATGTGCTCTATTTAACTGAAATAATGGTAGTATTGTTATGCATTTGAGACACAAAAGATTAATAGCATAAAGATTTAAGCAAGAACAGTAAGGAAAAAATAGTATATAAAAAGGAGACCTTTCCTGTTCTTTAAAGACTGATCCCAGCGCCTGAACCGGTCAGGAAAAAAACAAACATACAGGACCTGCCACCGCAGGGATAAATCAGGTCACCTAAAGTCTGACAATTGCCATCTTCTCCACTGCCCTCTAACAGGCAAGTGAAAATTCATACATAAAGTGACCACTGAGACTGAAGCGCAGACAAACATATTAAAAACGAAATGAGGCTAAAACTAAAAAACTGTCACTAAAATCGGCCTGAAAAATGATATGTTCTTTATCACGTTAATTTTACACCTTTGACACTTATATTTCCTGTTTGTCCAACATGCAGTGCTGGGTGCCTGATTGTTCAATAGCTAAAACGATGGTACAGTCATGTTGGGGGAAAAGTGTCTGTAGTAAGCTCTGACTAAAGTAAACTGGAGCTCGCTCAGATGAAAGTAATACTGTTGCTTTGCCCTGTATAGGCAAAGCACAAGTTCACATAAAAAGACTATCTTTATGGTCTGATTGTACAGGCTTGCTGCAAAAAGCATTCTCTAAAGTGCAAGGATAATTACGGTTCCGTTTTGGATGAAATAAGAAAGGAATAAAATCCAACAGTCTATTTTTGATGTCTGTCTCTGGGACAAGTGCAGAGAAATCTCTCCATTGGAATACAAACAGAAAAGCAATGAAACCTCCAAAAAAATAAGAATTCTCTTAAGCCAGTCACAGACCGTTCCAATCTTGGCTAGTTCAGCAGGAACCAGCCGAGATTAGAAACATGTATGGGCAGGCTAAATACACACAAGGTAATCAACAGTTGCCACCAAGACAGGCATCCTCGTTTCTGTTCTCATGCTCCGGCGAAAACCGTTAAATCATGGATCATGCTTTTTTGTCTCAAGAGATAATGGTCATCAAGAAAAAGAGCAGGTGAATCTATTCAGTGGGAACACCAATAAAAACTTTACAGGAGGTTCCAATCCCTCATTCTTTCCAACAAGAAAAGTTTTGGCAAACAACCAACTTAAAGTCAATTAAATCTAAACATTTTTCATGTAACGATGCATCTTACTGTAATAACCCAAGAAGAAAGCAGTTGCAGAAACATCATTCCAGTGAATAGAACACAAAGGGAAATGAAACTCATCTATATTGAACAGGTTAGTACCTGGATCTTTGAGCAATGCTTCATTTTATCTTCCTGGGGTATCGTGTTGGTAACCACAACAGCCTCAAACGCTGCATTATTTATCCGAGAAATGGCAGGTCCAGAGAAAATGCCGTGTGTTAAAATTGCATAAACTTTTGTCGCTCCAGCAGAAAGCAACCTAGAACCAAAAATGCTGAGGCGTTAAAACAAATATAGAATACAGGCTTTGATTATACTTTTAAAGGGAAACGGCAAGGAACAAAAACACATTTGCTGACTTGGTTCTGAAGATGCTGGTTCTACAGCTGTCATTCTAATCTTGGCTCTCACTGGTTTCACTGGACCCAAACAAGTAGTCAGTGAAGTTTGAATTACTCTCCTGCATACTTGCTCTTTGGTTAGTGAAGTCAGGAGCATGAAAAAGCCAAGGAGCTTGCACTCACAAGTCAGCTCTCCTATTTCTATTCTCAAAGGATTTAACAGGTTGGTTCTACTTTACCAAAAAAACTGCCGAAGCAGATAAAAGCAGATGTAGTTAAAAAAAAAAACAAAAAAAAAAAAAAACACCCTCATTAGGCATAGGCCATTTACATGCCTCATGGAGCCCAACTGGATCATTTCCATGATACTCATCCCCACCATCACAGGAGCGAACTCTCAAACGTGAGCTCAGAGCGTATGCAAAGGAGTGTGAATCAGAGAAAGCTCACTTCTGTGATGGTGAAAGTGAACAGTAACACCAAGGCATCTCTTAGCAACATCCATAGCAATGTCCTGGGTGTTTTCCATTCAGGCATCATGAGGTGCATAAATGGCCTTCACCTACTGCAAGGGCATTACTCAACTTTAGTCAGATGCAGAATTTGTTCTCATCTACAGACGTTCCTTATCTGCATAAGCAGATTTTTTTGGTAAAGGTGAACTATACCTTTAATATAAATGTCATATGTTGTAGAGAAAAATTGCTGAAAATAAAAGATAGTTCACATTTTATAGAAGGCAAAAAACTGGTGTGTAGTAAAATGACAGCATATAGGCACCTGC
The DNA here is from genome assembly GCF_037356315.1 of Lithobates pipiens. NCBI lineage: Eukaryota > Metazoa > Chordata > Amphibia > Anura > Ranidae > Lithobates > Lithobates pipiens. The sequence continues at coordinate 421,820,279 of NW_027507748.1, forward strand.
TTAGCTCTCACCTGTAACCCCCCTTTCACACCAGGGCGTTTTGCAGGCGCTATAGCGTTAGAAATAGCGCCTGCAATCCGCCCTAAAGAAGCTGCACCATTGTTTGTAGTGTGAAAGCCCAGAGGGCTTTCACACTACAGCGGTGCACTGGCAGGACGTCAGAAAAAAGTCCTGCCAGCAGCTTCTTTGGAGCGGTGAAGGAGCGGTGTGTTTACTGCTCCTCCACCGCTGCTCCCTATTGAAATCAATGGGGCAGCGCTGTAATGCCGCCGGCAAAACGCTGCTATTGCGGCGTATTGCCGGCGATTTTAACCCTTTCGCGGCCGCTAGCGGGGGTAAAAGCGCCCCGCTAGCGGCCGAAATGCGCCGCAAATCTGGCGGTAAAACACCGCTAAAAATAGCGGTGTTTTACCGCCAATGCAAAGGGCGGTGTGGTGTGAAAGGGGTCTAAATGTCAGTTTTCATGGCCAATCCTTCGGTTTTATTACCCTACTTGCTTCAGGGTGGAAGCAGAGCAGCATTTATAAAGATTGAGGATTACAAGTGGTGGTCCATAAAGTACAGAAATATCAGGTCTTTCATGTGTCTCTTCACAACTACCTAACTTTTTTGTTTTTTTTGCCTATTTGTAAAAGTACTGCCACTTTTGTTTAAAAAATTACATTTGTTACTTGTCCCAGTATCCTCTGGAAAAAATTTTATTTTATGGGTTACTTTCTCTGAAGTTTCAAGCCAAATGGCCTGAAGCAAAACCAAACAAAAAAGTGCTTCTAGGAGTTGGACTACTCATTTAGCTCAAAGTACAGCAGATCTCCTTATCGGCACACAGCACCCTCTAGTGGTGCCCAGGAATAGCGTGGTTACAGCAAAGATGAATGCAAACACAGAGTCAAGCCATGCTGCTGGAAACATGAGCTTCAGAAAAGGACACCCATCATATTAGCATTTTTCCTAGATCGCAGGAAGAAGAGCAAATGAGCAATGATAATGAAAGTGACCATACACTTTAAATGATAAAGCGTTAACATTTTTCTTTTACATCAAGATTTAACACTATTACTTCAAGAGAAATAACCGTGAAAAAAAAAAGAAATAAAAAAGACCTTTTCTAAAACAATGCAAAGTGCAGCATTAAAATTAGGTATCACAACACTGCTAAAAAGATTTAGTCCATTAAATCATAGGGGATTATTTACTAAAGGCAAATAGACTGTGCACTCTGCAAGTGAAGTTGCACCAGAGCTTAGTAAATGAGGTAGTGCTTCACTTTGCAAGGCATACCCAATCACGTGCAAAGGAAAAAAAAAATAATTGAATTTTTGCTTGCATATGATTGAATTGCTTCTGCTCATTTACTAAGCTCTGGAGCAACGGCACTTGCAAAGTGCACAGTCTATTCGCCTTTAGAAAATCTGTCTTAAAATAGTCACCCTGCTCCTCTGGGATTGTTTAGTACCATGAAACTGAATCCTGTCCTTTAAACTTGTCTGGGTCCAAGTTTCAATAGCACCTTATTCTTCATTTTAAAACTAAAATAAAACACACACAGTCAGACAACCTCAAAAATATAAACTGAATAATTTGAAGAGGCCAGTTACAAGGATAATCAGATGCTAGGACAAAACTGCCTGAATACAGACTTTACGTCAACAGGAAACTAACATTCCAGCACAGTAGTATGGGTGTTTATTGAAGAGAAGCCATTACTTACTTGTCAGCAGCATGGCATATAGTACCACATGTGTCAGCCATGTCATCAACAAGAATTGCAACCCGATCTTTCACATCTCCAACTAATACCATCCTGTCCACCTCATTGGCTTTTTTCCTTTCCTTGTGAATTAAGGCAAATTCAACATTCAGTCGATCGGCAATGGATGTCACCCTGTGAAAGACAGCAGGATTAAGGTTAAAAAAAAATATATATATATTTATTTTTTTCTGTATGATGTTAACATATCAAATATTCATATATCAAGTTCTAAATATACTGCTACAAGTAATTTTTGGGTATGATGCATAAAAGTATATATTCTCATGGGAGAACTATAGTAGCATTGGTTTCTGACATTTTTGACATATATACACACACAGATCAAGATACACATCAGGCAGCAGTGGAGACTGGAGACCTCTAGTGGTAAAAATTGGAATTGTGTATCTACTCTGAGTATGGAAAATAAAAGCGGATAAAAGTGCACATAATTCTGCAGCAAGGCCGAAAAAAGAGGAAGGTAAGTCCAGGGGCGTGTGTTTTAACCTAGAATTGTCCCGTTTAAAGGATATCTTAGTGCTTGGGCAATGTCATATGCACTTAAGTTAATGCTAAAAAAATATCTACATCTAGTGATTGTGCCAACGCCTAAAATCACTGCAAGGATAAGTCCATAGTGGAAAAAATTAAAAATTTAAAATAGTTTAAACCGGGTAACTGAAATCCAAAACCTTGCTGCTTTCAAACACCACCAGTGGGTACTTACACCTGCAGTGTTCTGAGGAATCAGAGAGCTGTCAGCTCAGACACCATGCTGGGGAATACAAAGTAACCACTTTCCATGTCATGCTCGATATAAGCCCCCATTTTTGAGTGCAACTTTTTACTTTGTTTTTAATAGTTTGGTTAATAAAAGGTAACTGCACTATGAGCCGGTGTGCTTGCTTTTGTTTTACTAAAGTTCATGCAAAGTAAACTTATAGGGCATTTTACAAGCGCAATTGTTCAACCCTACAAAATGGAAACAGTCATACTCTTGCACAACTAAAAACAATACTTACCTGCAGGTACACTAAATATCTCCTAAATGTGCATTGTTCAGGAGATATTTACATGTGTAGAAGCCGGTGACATCAACAGCATATGTGCACTGCACGCTCAATGGGCAGCATGCCATCCATGGAGAGCTGCGCTGCAGGAGTGGCATCATTCTGGCTCAGCCGTTTAAATATCCAGAGCCCGCAAACCCATACAGAAGACCAGGTGAAGATGGCTTCCCAGTCTGTGGTGACAGCGCAAAGCTGGAGGGATCAGTTTTAATTTTTCTAAGCAATGCAATACTAGCACATTACAACATTAACCTATGGGGGGTAGGGACCAAGCTTTAGAGCTGTACAATTCTGGCTAAAATGAGAACAACAATTTTTTTGCTTAGAAGATAGATCATGATTCTCGCTGCGTTTTTGTTTTATTCATTGACATGTATTTTCTCCCAAAAATTGCGCTTGAAAGACCACTGGGCAAATACAGTGTGGCATAAGATATTGCAGCAATTGCCATTTTATTCCCTAGGGTCTCTGCTAAAATTTATATAATGTTTGGGGGTTCAAGTAATTTGAGCAAAAAATATTGATTTGGTAGTATCAAAGTATCAAAAAGATTTAGACTTTAAGTGGTTAAACTTCCTGCATTTATAGTTGTTGAAAACTTTTTTTTTTTTTAAATAAGTGTATCCCTTTGATCTAAAGAGGAAGGCTAGTTACAACATCTCATTCTAAACTTGGCAGACTGCCCGGATGTTTTCTCTTGACAGCTGAGTGAGCAGATAGTCTCTTGTTATATGAAAGAATCAGCAAACTCAGCAATATAGATCATGGGGGGGGGGGTGAATTGAGATTTTTTAACAATTGTGCAGCTCTACCAAGCTTCACTATTTCATGCGCCCTCTGTCAGTGCTGTATAAACGGCGGGGGGGAGATTTAATAAAACTGATGCACTGGAACCAATCAGCTTCTAACTTCAGCTTGTTAAATTATGCTTGGACTATAAAACCTAGCACACACATTATATACTGTATTATTTTTATTCAAGGTACTTGTATAGCGTTGTCAATTTTATGCAGCGCTTTAGATATACATTCACATCGGTCCCTACCGTCAAGAAGCTTGCAATCTAATACATTCACTGTATCGCTTATAGATAAAATCGCATTTCTAAGGCCCCCTGAAAGATGATCAAACGTATGTAAAAAATCTCTACCTGCCTGCAATTCACATTTGGAATCAAATCTACTGTGTTAACTGCTCACTGACCACCTCACGCCGACATACAATCGGCAGAAGGGCTTGTACAGGCAAACATACCTGCACGTTGCCCTTCAAGAGGCGGCCGGCGTGCCAAGCCCTGTGAGTCGGGCCGTGGGTCCTGCGGACTCCATCGCCGCGGGGATACCTGCGATAGTCTCACGGGGAGGAACGGGGAGATGCCAACATCTCCCTGTTCTGCCTAGTGACAGTGTCACTGATCTCTGCACGTAGCCATGCCCACCCCCACCCCCCCCCCCCCCAGGACAAACTTAACCCCTACGCTGCCTCCTAGTGGCTAACCCCTTCACTGCCAGTCTCATTTAGACAGGAATCAATGCATCTTTATAGCACTGATTGCTGTATAAATGACAATGGTCCCGAAAATGTGTCAAAAATATCCGATGTGTCCGCCATGTCGCAATCACGAGAAAAAAAAAAGAAAATTATAAAAATGCCATAAAACTATCCCCTATTTTGTAAATGCTATAACTTTTGGGCAAACAGACCAATAAACGCTTATTGCGATTTTTTTTTTTTTACCAAAAATATGTAGAAGAATACGTATCAGCCTAAACAGAGGAAAAAAAATAGTTGGGGATATTTATTATAGCAAAATGTAAAAAATGCGTTTTTTTCAAAATTGTCGCTTTTTTTGTCTATAGTGCAAAAATAAAAACCGCAGGGGTGATCAAATACCACCAAAAGAAAGCTCTATTTGTGGGGGGGCGTACATTTTGTTTGGGAGCCACGGTGCACGACTGCGCAATTGTCAGCTAAAAAGACGCAGTGGCGAATCGCAAAAAAGTGCTCTGGTCAGGAAGGGGGTAAATTCTTCCGGGGCTGAAATGGTTAAAATGCACATCTTTTTAAAGCACATGGTGGCCATATGCATTTACCATGTTAATCTAAATATCACTAGTCATAGATGTTCGATAATAAATAAGAATTTTATGGTTAAGACGTTCTACCCCTAACTCTGATGTAATCCCTTTCAATTTCTACTACACCCCAACAACTGTTAATGTTTACTCCTTGTAAATCCCTGCTATACAACTCTGAAAGTTAATCTACAGGGGGGTGGGGAATACCTGCACACGGACAGTCTAGCACCCGACAGGGGTGTCCGGGTGGAGGTACCCCTTCCCTCCATCCAATTGAGTAGCGACTGACACAAATCACCTATGTTACCTGTTTTTATGTTCTCCATTTTTCTCATTGCATTCCTGGACTTAATGTGTTTGCTATACATTAGCGGTTTCATCATCTGAAAAGATGTACTGCTATATTATGTTAATGCTACTCCTTTCACTTTGTATAACAGATTGTACATAACCTTGAACCTGCAATTAAAATATACCAATAAAAATCTATTTTGGGGGGAAAAAAATTGATTTTATTGGTTTAGTGCCACTTTAATTGTATAAATTCCAGATAACTCCATTGTAGGTCAGTATGTGTTTAATCCTAGAATAAAGCTAGTACCTTTTGGCACCACCGGCATCAGGAGATACAATGATGCAGTTCTTCCATTCAGGGATGTTCTCCCTAATCCACTGCAGTACTGCTGGTTCAGCATACAGATTATCTACAGGAATGTCAAAGAAACCCTGAAAAACACAAAATGAAATAACTACACCACACATTTATATAACAAGACAGTTGAAACAAAAACAGCAGCAATTTATTCAAAGCCAAAATAGAACAATGGACACACAGCAAACAATCAGACCTAAGCTTTAACAAATAAGGGCAGATTTATAAAGTGGTTATTCTGTCATTTAACAAACATTAAATGCAGGTGAATCAGACAGTCATTTGATTCACCATCAGTGAATGTTGGTATAAAGTCCCATTTGCTGCTTAATAAATATACCCCATAGTAGTCATTAATATGCTAAATATCCCACTTTAGTGTTTTGAAGGTTCTGTGATGGATGTAAAAACATAAAACATGATCTATCCTAGATCCAAACTCTCAAGATACATACATCAACATATATATATATATATACACACACACACACACACACACACACACACACACACACACACACACACACACACACACACACACCTCAAATCTGTTCACTGCTGTCTAGCTGAAGAACGCAAACCTTTATAGGCAAGATTAGGTTGTTAGATCTCATCTGCAAACCATAAGATATACAGGCTCCTGACTAATCTGTCATGGAAATGACAAACAAAAATAACTGGTCATATCATCTGGCATAGGCAGTCATGTAGTCATTGTAGAGGCATGTACAATATACTAGCCCTTTTACGACCTAAAGTGTAACCTGGGAGACCAAGGTGGATAAAAATCTTTTTATAAACTCATTCAATGAATCCAAGCGCTGCAAGCTCAGAACATGCACTGCATTGATGCATTCACACAAATTCACAGTAATCATGAGATAAAACAAAGTTCAGGAATATTACTTTATCCCATTGTTTTTCAAAATTACATTACAAACTGTATGATTGAATCGGTTCTGATATTTCTGTTTTAGTAACCCGACAGCTTATTAGTCTAAATAGAAAACCTTAATTTTGTTTGCAAATATTAAAAGGAACTACCAGCAAGAATAAGTCCTTACATTTAAAGAGCACCTTACATTTCATATCCATCATGGCAGCACCCCTTTGTGGGCATCCACTCACCTGCTGCTATGCCCCCCACTTTATTGTGTCACAGCTGCATCACCAGCCATCCCAATAAAGTGAATGGGACTGTTGGGGAGTTAACAGCGGGTCAGAGGAGGAGCTGCTGCAGGACAGAGATGACAGTTTCTCTTTAAAAATTATGATTTAAATAGAGTTGATTTAAATAAAGCCTTTTTACTAGTGATTTAAAATCCATTTGCTTTAAATCAAATCCCCCCTGTTGGAGACAAATTAACCTGTCAGTGTCGGAAATGTATATAGTAGACCTCAGGACACCTTTGCAAGGCACCTGTCAACTATTTGTTTTTATGAGACTGCTTCAGTCACCAAATTGGAAAGGAAACGGTTATTGGATGAGATGCAGGTGTATCTCAAAAGTCAAGACCCTTGTTAGAGTAGTGCTAATGCAAAAGTTGGCACTACTCCAAGCCCCCTTTCACACTGTCAGCATTTTTGAGGCGCCACAGTGATAAAATAGTGCCTGTATCGCGCCTGAAAAAAACGGCTGCTTTCACACTGGAGCGGTGCGCTGGCAGGGCGTTAAAAAAAAAAAAAGTCCTGCCAGCAGCTTCTTTGAAGCGGTGAACTCACCGCTCCTCCCCATTGAAATCAATGGGGCGGGGCTGCGATACCGGTGGCAATTTGTGGGCGGATTTCACCTCTTTTCAGCTAAAAATAAAGCCGCTTTACTGCTGACACCCCCTGCTGCTCAGTGTGAAAGGGGCCTTACAAGGGTCTTGACTTCCAAGATACTTCTGCATCCCATCCAATAACAATTTCCTTTCCAATTTGGTGACTGGAGCAGTCTCATTGGACAAGAGAAAAAAATGTTTAGGAAGGACTCATAAGGTCCCAAAGTCAAACTCCCAGTAAAAATGTGAAACTTAAAAAAAAAAAAAAAAGAAGAAGATCTACAGTTGGATCAAATAAAATCGGTCACCTTTGTATAAAGCTTGAGCTCTGTACATTTCCCCTTTTATGGTTTATGTATTGCAAAACACAGTAGATTTTCCAGCTTCACAATTCACACACTTTGGCAGGCCAAAAAACAAAAAGGCCTTTCCTAGCCAGTATCACCGTATAAAATGAGGCCAAGAATAGAAGAGACAGCTATATAAAATATAGTCATGGAATCTGACTTTTTTAGATTCACAATAAAATGACATTTTGCATTTTGTTTCTCACTGGCTTGTATAATTTTTATAAAAAAAAAAAAAAAAAAAAAAAAAAAAATGGCTTGTAGAAGACTACCCGGCCAATTGCGCTTGAAACAAAAGTTGAGCAAGATTGCTTAGCCCTCTCAAGGGCACTTTGTAAATTAAGTTTGGCACCTGGCTGCTCCCATGACTTCTTCAAAATACAGTTACATACAAGCTCAGCCAATATAGAAATTTATGTGAACTAAACCATAGTTTAAAGCGGTTCTCCACCCTAAAGTGGTAGTTCCGCTAATCTGATCCCTCCCCCCCTCCGGTGCCACAATCAGCACCTTTCAGGGGGAGGGGGGTGCAATTACCTGGATAATCCAGGTATCTGCAGCCACTTCCGGGACAGACCGCCGCAGATGCGCGCCCCCCCCCCCCGTTGTGCTCTGGGAAACACACAGTTCCCAGGACACAGCGGGGACCAGCAGAGACGCGCAGCGTGACTCACGCATGTGCAGTAGGGAACCGGGCAGTGGAGGCGCAACGCTTCACTTCCTGATTCCCTGACAGAGGATGGCTGCGGGGCAGCAGAGATGAGCGATCGCTCGTCATCTGCTGCCGACATCGCTGGACCCTGGGACAGGTAAGTGTCAGTTTATTAAAAGTCAGCAGCTGCAATATTAGTAGCTGCTGGCTTTTAATATTTTTTTTTTTTAGGTGCAGAACTGCTTTAAACAGAAGAAACAAGCGAGAAAAACACAACATCGTGATGTGTATGTTTGAGAAAGAATCATACCTGTATCTGGGAAGCATGGAGATCCATGGTGATAATGTGATCAGCTCCAGCTACAGACAGCATGTTTGCAACTAGCTTGGCAGATATAGGAGCCCGACTCTGTATAAATAAAAGTATTACCAATGAGATATGAAAACAAAATTAATAAACCTAGCAGAAAGGACTCACACAGACATTTAATACACCTTCAACGTAAAATATAAAAGGGGATAGGACCTGGTGCTCACTATCAGAAACAGATTTAGTCCTGTCATTGCTTGCGGACAGACTTAAAGCCTTAACATGTGTCAAGTGATGCACTGGCTAAGACTTGGGTCCCTCTAACATATGCAGTGCTTTGCCTCCCTAAATAAGGAAAAAAAAAATGCCAGTGTGCGTCACACGTGAAAGGTCCAAGATAATGCTTGAAGAATATGTTTGCTGTAAATTAGCATTACTTTAATCTGGAGTTTACCCATCACCATTCCTACATCGCAGTTAGGCCTGTTCATTAATGTCAGCATCTTTTTTTCTTCTTTTAACAAACACCCATACGATTTACTAGTGTTTGCAATAATACCAGGCTATATCCGAGCATAGCAGCGCACATTCTTACACATTTGTAAAGTACATATCCATGTAGGTCCAGTTCTCAACATTCTGCAAAGCAAATGAAGTGAGTGGCTGCTGTAGAAACACAACCACTAGATGCCAAAGTCTGCATTCACTTTGGAGCTTTGCAGCACCCAGTGAAACAAAGCACCGATCGGAAACAAAAAAACAACAGCCCAAGAACACAAAAATGTATGACCGGCACAAATTTTACCAACCCTGACCAGCTGATATGAAGGCTGGGTTTTCTTGCATACAGATGAAGATTGCCCGCTTTATAAAAACTAGTAGCTAAACATTTAAAAAGTTCTGTTGGAATTGGTAAAGTAAGCCCCAAACAACAAAGGCACCTCAATGCAGAACCAAGCAGCGGTTATGTTCTGCTTCTACATTTGCGTGAACCTTTAAGGAACTTGTGTTCGACCATTAGGAGCTGTTGACAGGTGGAGGATGTAAAGCCCATACCTGCACAGTAAACCAGCATGAAGCAGCTCCTGTATTTTCCCTCCATGCAAAAAAGTTTCCTGTAATGCAGACCAGTCAATGCAGCTCTCTCCTTGTGAAGGGTGACTGATCTTGTATATACCCCCCTTCATAGTATATTGCAGGTAACATGTAATGGGAGATCTGCTGAGTCCAAGGCATTTTGTGATTGGACAAGATGGTCCCTGTTCATCCACCCCTCTTTTCCCCTTGTCCAATTACAGAATACCTTGCATTCTGTCAATAGTATACAAGGTGTTTCATCAATGACTGTAGGAAATAAGTCACAGCAGCAGTCCCTGTAAAAGCAAAGTCAATAGTAAATCTGCCATAAAGACGAGATTTTTAGCATCTCCGGGCAATCTGGAGGTAGTATATACTGCATTAGAGATAAATAAGCTGAACCAATCTACAAAGTGATTTTTTCCCTTGAATTTGGCTTTAAGAAAATGCATTTACAGAATACGCAATCACTGCTGTGAAAATTCATTAATACATACTGCCATCTTGTGGTGACTAATAGAAACATGCTAGTCTTCAAAAGCTCATCTGTGTTTGTCATGTGACCAGCAAAGCTATGCAGATTCACACAATCAGCTAGGTACTAGAAATTCCTCCTTCTCTGGGGACAAGAAAGACCTGGAAAATGTCATGAGATCTCTGAACAGTAATGATTAACCACTTCCTGACTGCCTGCCATTGTAGTACAAGAGATACTGTGGACGCCCACGATTGCGGTACAGAGGCCGAGCGGGGATCTGCCCATTTAAACAAGACCGATCCATGTTCTGACGGAACAACACTGGGATTTGCTCTTCCTAGTAAATCGGGAACAGTGATCTCAGCACTGTCCCAGTGAGCCCTTCCCCACAGAACACAAGCTGAGGGAACACATTTAACCCTTTGATCAACCCGTTAACCCCTTCCCCGCCAGTGTAATTTTTGTGCCAACCAATATATGGTTATTGGGATTTTTATTTTTATTTTTTTACCAAAAATAGGTAGAATACATTTTGGCCTAAATTGATAAAGAAATTTGTTTACTTTTTTTTTTGGATTTGTATAATATATAGCAGAAAGTAAAAAAAAAATATTGCTTTATCTTCAAAATGATCGCTCTTTGTTTATAAGGAAAGAGGAGGAAGTAAGGTCGCGCTATGGAGCAGTTAAGTGTAATTTTAGTATGAGCGGCCTCTATTCAATTTCCACCCAGTGTGGGTGAAAATAGTAAAGTGAAATGAGGAGGGGAAATAGACTTGGCGCTATACAGTTTTGGTTTGAAAAATTAATAATTGGTTATGGTTTATATAGATTTTCCAGCTTGCTGGTAAGTAATAAAATAAAATGGAATAAACCTAAATAAAAGTAAAAACTATCTGTTCATCCCCAACAGTACTCTCCAATGATTATTTATACATATATGTTCTTATGCTTCCTTATAAATGTTAATAAACCATAAATAAACATGCGATACCTATATCTAAGTATTAAAGTGCAAGTGCCAGTGAAAAAAAACACGTGTGAGTGTTGAAATACACAATTACAACTCCAAAATAAATAAGTAAATATATGATTAACAATTTTGTATATTATATCTCAATTAGTGCTCACATAAAAATACCAAGTGACGAATGGCCCGTGAAAGGATAAAAAATAATAAATATTGAGATTTAAAATAAAACAAAAGAGGTGAGCGGCCTAAAAAATTATAAAAATAGTAATGACTAGCCCATATAAAATTGAAAAATTAAAAGTTAGATATTGGAAAAATCTGACAAAAATAGTTTTTTTTATAAGAATAATAATAATGATAATAAACAGTGAAAAAAACTGTGAAAAAATAGTGAAAAAAACTGTTATGAGTGTCTTTAAAAAGGAGAGGGAGGAGGGTGACTGCAATTGCTGCTCGCTGTGCTCGGTGACTGCTAATGTGATTGCTCTCACCAGAGGTAGAACCCCGTCCGGGGTGGATCAGCCTTCACAGTGTAAGCCAAATAGGTGCTATTTGAACCCAATTTTCATGATGAAAAAGTGAGTTATACGCCAATAAATACAGTACTTAGATTTTTTTTTATTATTAAAATAAATAGTGGCATGATCTTTATACATAAATTGAAGGGATGATGGCACTCAAACATTGTAAGTTTAGTATCACTTTAACTAGGGGGTATATCTGTAGCTGTAATGACCATAAATCAGGAGTCTCCAAATAATCATTAAAGTGCAGTCCCCCTTTATATCAGGGCCCCATTACAGCGCAGTCCCTCGGAACTGCTTTAAAAGGTGGAACGAACTGGCGATGTGGGCTCGACGTTGGGTCACTATTCCACATCTTCTGGGAGTGCTCCCTGACACGTCCTTTTTGGTTAGAGGTGGGATCGTTGGTGATGGGGGTGACGGGGATGTCCCTTCCGATTGACCCTCTATACTGCTTATTAGGTCTCCCTATCCCAGGCCTACCCAAAAATACCGACTCATCTCATATATTCTATTAGCTGCCTAGAGGCTCATACCATTATGCTGGTTGTTTGGCGCAACCCTCCAACCCCCCCCCCCCCCCCCGCCCAGCCTAGATTTCTCCAATTGGTGTCAGAGATATGGAGAATGGAGTACCTGACGGCCTTGGTACATGACTTGGTTTCCCAGTTTGATAAAGTCAGGGAACCCTGGGATCGATCGGAATTTGGGTCCCCCGTCTGTACACTCTTAATGGCCGTAGTTGCAGGTGGTAGGACCTCCTTTCCGGCCTCTGCACCCATCTTTCCCCCTCCCATTAACTTTCTATATGTACTAGTCCGGGTAACCCTCTCCCCTTCCCCTGAGATTCACCATGATGTTCTTATGGCCGTTTTGTTGTTTTGTCTTTCTCTGGCCTCCGGCCTATTGTCGTACTGAATTTTGTTTTTCATAAACTGTATGTTATTTACTTTAACTGTAACAGTTATGCAGTTCACTTTTGTACCTGCATCTGTGGACATTAATATCTGACTTCTGTAGTTAACATTTATGTTATAATCTATGTTTATTTCTGCCTATTGATCATTTCATTGCTTGATTATTTTGTACTTTCTTTGAAATTGAATAAAAATACAATAAAAAAAAAAAAAAAAAAAAAGGAAGAAGGTGGAACGAAGATGTAAAAAGGGGGACGGGATACTAAACACCCCTGCGTGCAACCCCCCGGAAAAATGGTCTACACCAAAAGCAGTCCCTGGTGCCAAAAAATTTGGGGACTGCTGCCCTAAATGACCAGCAGAATGATTTGTGGCTGGGGCAGGAGACTGATGGTTCAAAAATAGTCTTTAGAGACAGACTGCTGGGATTCCGTCAGAAACAAGCTAGTGTTATTTTAGACATAACCAGTGTGAATCATTTATAAAACTGTCCCAATATGGGAGGAAAACAAACTCCCTGCATAGTCATCTGTAGCGCAATAAAGGTTTCCAATTAATATTACGCAGTAATATTTTTTCTTTCATAAACAATTTTTTCCCAATTGACCTTCCCTAATCATAAATAGGCATAAGAAAGAACAGTGCACATGACATTACTGCTTGGAAATATTGACATACGCGTGCCATGTGACATCTTGGCCTCTGTGAGAATATCATGTACTTTGGCTACAGACCAGCTCTCACAATTTTCATAGCAAGGCTATAACTGTAAACTGCCAAATGTTTGTGCAGGTAAAAAGAAAATGACACAATTCTCCAAGTTTGTATAGTAAACTGGCAGCAATTTCTCTCCCCCTAGCTAAAGGTTAAACATTATTATAGTACTAGAGTAAAGGTTGCTCTTGAAGGAAAGACCTTGGGATTGGTTATCTGGTTTCCTTAAACCACATCAATTCACATGGTAAAATATTTGATTTTTCAGTAAACAGGTATAAATGGCTTTTGGTTCCTGAAGCAGCATGCTTTGGAACTTCTGTAAATTTATCACTAGAACAAATATGGTACAACAGAACATATATATGTTGCTGTCAAAAATTGCATTTAAAGCCAAATTATTTTTGCCTTTAGGATACAGTTGGGTGTCTACTGCTGTCTGAATCCACTGGGGATTCTCACGCTCTCCATTTCTTCTGGTGACCTGTCATCAGGAGTGAAAATAAGAAAAAACTGGGGTTGAATCTGAAATAGAAAGGAAGTCTTCCAAAAGGGGATACTTGTGCCAGTAACTACTGTTAAAGAGGATTAACTTCCTTTGAAGAGATTTCCTCTAACTTCCTGTTGTGTATGAGAAAGGAAAAAATAAAAAATAAATAAAAAAAGTGCATCTGCCTCATGGGACTCGGACACAGTTTTAGCTACAGATACACACTTTATACTTACACTGTCACTAAAAAGGGGAAAATGCTGCAACTCTAAGCTCCGGTACACACTGCATGTTATTCACACAGGAATCGCACACGCATTCCTGTGAAAAATCACATGCGATTCTGTGCAGTGCAATCTGAGCCATGCATTTTGCATGGCTCAAATGGGACTGAAGACACATGAAAAATGGGATTTTGTACACACCGCAACATCCTTTTCTCTGTCGTTCATAGACGGACACAGCTCCTTTAATTCTTGACCTTAGAGTTATCATGCCACCTTCAGGAGAGCACTAGGCAGAACATGTAAAAACAACAAGACTGTGCAGCACCGCCCAGGGGGCGGTCCCTCTGTCTATAACCCCTCACCCTGCTTCCTGCAGTTTAGTTAGTCAAAAAGCAGTACACACAGAAATAGGAGGGGTGGGTGCTGTGTCCTTTAATGAACTTCAGAGAAAAGGATTTTACGGTCAGTACAAAAAAAAAAAAAAAAAAAAAAAAATCACATTTTCTCTTTCCTTCATTGACAGACACAGCTCCTTTAATTATTGACCTTAGGGACACCCCCAGTGTCAAAAAACGAGGGGTGGAAACAGCAAAACAACTTCACCCACAACAACAGGAACACCTCAATAGAGAAGTTGACATTTTAAATGGCCGCCATCAAAAGATGCATTCACAACAAAACTTAAGAAAGCACAATTTGCAACCTTACACAGTCGTCTGCAAAACCTTGCGGCCAAAACAAGCATCCGAAGATGCACTTACGTCAACTTTGTACAATTCTGATCCACTCCTCGCTGCAAAAACAGCAGGAACCTGGAAACGGAATAAGTGCGGACGCCACCCCATCTCCTCACACATGGAGATATAAGCCTTCCACGTACGATGGTTAATCTTCCTAGACTTCCATACCCTCAGCATAGTGGAAATTGCAGAGTCTAAACAGACCTCGGTCCCTTAACACCTGGTTTACAACAGCTATGCCATTAAAGCAGGATGAAGTATCGGACCATGTGATAGAAGGTCCTCTCGCAGCGGTAACTGCCAAGGAACATCCGCCACCAGTCGTACGAGGTCGGCGTACAAAGGACGCCGAGACCAATCTGGGGTAATCAAAATTACTGGAATCCCCTCAGCCCCCACTACACGCACCAGATGTGGTAGATGTTGGGGTGGGGCATAAATCAGCCGATAATGCCCCATGGAGCCACCAACGCACCTGACGTGTTCTCCCAGGGGTCTCTTGTCCTGGACACAAACCTCTGCACCTTCTGTTTGAGCCCAGGGGCCAAGAGGTCCACATCTGGTGTGTCCCATGTTAGGCAAAGGAACCCTGAATACCTCCGGATGCAACCACCACTCCCCTGGGTCCAGCATCTGACGACATAGTTAGTCCGCCTGGCAGGTTTCTACACCCGGGATTTATATGGCCGACAGGGCCAGCACGTGTCGCTCTGCCCACTGGGAGGATGTGAGCGACCTCCCGTGCTGCAGTTGAGCTCCTTGTTCCTCCTTGATGGTTGACGTACGCCACCGGCGTTGTCCGACTGGATCCTGATTGGATGCCCTTGTAGCCTCATTGATCATGTGGAGAGGCAAATCCTGATAACCTGAAGCTTGAGCCCATCAGTTGGAATTCTTCTGGCGATCAGAGGCCCTGGGCGGACTGTACTCCCAGCACTCTTTCCCCCCCCCCCCCAACTGGTCGACCATTGTGATCACCATCCAATGGAGCGGAAGTAACGATCCCCTGGACTGAAGGGCCGGAGACCTCAGCCACCAGAGAAGGGAATCCCTGACTAACTGGCTCACCCAAATTTGACAATCCAGGGATAATTGATATTTGTTCCATTTTGATAAAATCTCTTTCTGAAAGACTCGAGTGTAAAATTGAGCATACAGTACCGCCTTGAAAGTGGCTAGCATGAGGCCCAGCACGCACATGCAGAAGTGCAGCGACGACCACCTGTGGCTCATAGACAACTTCACCGCAGATTGTCTGAAGGGAGAAACTCTCGCTTCTGAGGAGTCCAACAGCAAGCCCAGGCGCTCCAGGTGTCGAGTCGGCACTAACACAGACTTCTTTAGGTTCAGCACCAAACAACCGGAGAGTCTGCATGGTGATTGTTACATCCTCCCTTAATTTTGAGGCGGAAGCTGATCTCAGAAGGAGGTCATCCAGGTAACCCCCGATTGCGATCCCACATTGCCTAAACAGTGACAGAATTGGAGCAAACACTTTGGTAAAGACTCGGGGTGGTGACGCCAGGCCAAAAAGGGAGAGACACAAACTGGTAGTGCTCTTCCCAGACTGCAAATCGCAGAAACCTGATGCCTGAGGCATATGGGTACAAGTACACGTCCTGTATATCCAGAGACGCCAGGAAGTCCCCCTGATGGAGTGCAGCGACCACGGAGCGAACCGATTCCATCCTGAACCTTTGCACTTTCACAAAGCTGTTGCGGGCCTTCAAGTCCTGGATTTGACGTACCTCTTTCTTTTTGGAGACTACAAAACAGATTGGGAGTAGAATCCCTGAAACCTTTCCAGCGATGGTACGTGTACTATCAACTATCTAGCAGGCCCTGTACTGCCCCAAACAGGGCTTCCAGATGAGCTGGAAGTAGAGGTAGGTTGGAGGGAAAAAGAAAAAAATCAGTTTGGTGGACAGGAAAGAAACTCTCGTATACTGATGAAACCAGTTCGCAGACCCACTGGTTGTACAGTAGAGATGTCCACCGAGCTGCAAACTCTTAAAAGCGACCCACCCCCCCCCCCCCCCCCCCGAGATTTGGAACGGGGCAAACCTTCATGTGGTAACATTTTTGTTCGCAGACTTGTGTGACTTGCGAAACCAGGGCCGCTTTGGTCCTTCAGCAGGAGCCTTGTCGGACTGGGAATGCTTACCTGGGTGGCGAAAAAGCTGCTTCTGAACAGAAAAAGAGGGCCCTTGCCTACGGCGTGGCTCCTTACCCTTCATGGACTGTGGGAGCAACCTGCTCTTCCCACGGTAACATTTTTAATAAGGTCATCCAGCGAAACTCCAAAAAGCCACTCACCTTGGAAGGGCAAATCCGCCCACGTTTTTATTTAGATGCCTGGTCCGCAGACCAGCATTTCAGCCAAATCAGGCACCATAGCACCGCTGCTGATACTGATGCTCTAGAGAATAGGGGGACTGTATCCAGGGCTGCATCACAGACAGACATACTTAAGGTCATGCACCAACTGGTCTGCCAGCTCTACGCAGACCAGGAGAGACTGTTGCTTCTCCAATTCACGGTGCAACAACTTTGCCTAATCAGTAAGCATCTGCGACACCAAGGCCATGGCCAGCACAGGTCGTAACGCTGACCCAACTACCATAAACACGGATCAGGCCACTGCTTCAGGCCCCCTGTCTGCAGGGTCTTTGAAGGCAGGAGTTCCTTCTACCGGAATCATGGTTACTTTATTTAACCTGGATAACTAAGGGTCGACCGGAGGAGACTACCATTTTTCCAGGCGGCTCTCCTCAATTGGGTAACGCACTGCCATTCTTCTTGGGACTGAAAAGGCCCGCTGCGGACTTCACCATTCCTTGTAGATGAACTTATCAAAATAAGTCAAATACGGAAACACCTTAGGCATGCAGGCCGGTTTGCGGTACCCAAAAGGGACCGCCACCACAGCAGAGGTTCCTGCTGCATTTTGTATCTTCAGGGTATCTCGCACCGCAGTGATAAGTGCTCCTACTAGCCGACAAACAAAGCCGACCAAGCTTCCATAGGCACCGCATTTTTTTGCGGGTGAGCCAGTTGCAATAGCAAGGATGTCTGGGGAAGAAGCACCAGCTTCTGACTCCATGCTGACCCTCACGTGCCTGCCACAACTTAGGGACTTGAGGCAAGGTACACAAATCCCACCCACCTTGCTGCTCACAGACTGAGGGCCCCCCGGCATGACTCACCACCCTGACCGAGTGCTACGCTGTGCAGCCGCTGACCACTCTGCCCTGTTTCAGTCACAGAGTGCTCAGAGTGAAAAAACGTGCTGTTCTGGAGGTACACAGACCAAGCACTAGAGGTAAAAACAAGAAAATGGCAGCCGAACCTTCTAGAAAATGGCTGACAGCACATACACTGCAAAAGACTACAGGAAAATGGCTGCGGCATCAGCCATTTACTCGTGCCAAAAAGGGACAGAAAGGCAAAAACAGACCCCCAACAGCCAGCACAGCCCTGTCAAAGCTCGGAGCTCCCCGACGGAGCCCCGGCCTGGGTGCACCTCATGCCCAGTCACACAGCGGCCCCAGCAGGGGAAGGAGGGAATGAGGGATAGGGAGAGAGGAAAGGGAGAGTGAGAGACCCCTAGTCAGCCTCCCATGGAATGCCCAGCTGCTCTATACTGCCAAGACAGGGAGAGCCGTACTTACCCTTCCTGTCGGTGGTTGCTGGACGCATTCCATCACAGACCCATCACCCAAGCAGTAAGGGGCGGCTGTTGGCCACGGCACACTGACACAGACAGCAGTAGCCCGGTCATGTGTGCGTCCTGGAGCATATAGCTCACTGGCCACCCCTGGAGCAGAAGTGGCGTGTCGTGGCTGACCCAGCACGTAGCTAGGGTCTGCTCACGCTTGGCCAGGCTGGGGAAGATTACAAGGATCTATATTATTCAGTCTGTCAACCAGCCGTTTGTTGATTGTAGATCACATTAACAAAAAAAAAAAAAATTCCAGGACCTAAGGGAGCCAGGTCCTTCTACGCTCGGCAGAAAAAAAACTGAGCTGCAGGAAGCAGGGTGAGGGGTTATAGCCAGAGGGACCGCCCCCATGGCAGTTCTGTGTAGCTTGCCGTTTTTACATGTGTTACATGTTTTGCCTAGTCCTCTTCTGAAGGTGGCGTGATAACCCTAAGGTCAAAAATTAAAGGAGCAGTGTCCGTCAATGAACGAAAGAGAACAGGTGTGGACAGCTTTTTTTGTTCACACTGGAAGCGGATCGCACAAGTGTTCGTGCCTATGTGATCCGGATCAGGCAAACGCACTGCATTTTGCAAGCTGCTTTTAATGGACACCCGCAGTAGATGAACACAGTGCGTGATTGCTATGCAGTGGCATCAGTGTGAACCGGGGCTATTGCCTTGCTGTCAAGTTGCTTATACTCGCCTTATTTTCAATTCTCCATTGTTCTGTTTGCCAGCAAAACAAAGAAAGAAGCGCTGTAGAGTTCAGATTACCTTGCTAAGAGCTTTCATATGAGTAAGGACTTTTTACCTGTCCCTATATGACCGTGCTATTCATGAGCCATTAGGGACCAAACACTGTATTGTGGGAGGGTTCACAGGCTTCTCACAGCCGAAGTGATGGAGGAGTTGAAGGTAAGAAAAGCCAAATGCTGGTGGGTGGCATTAACCTGTCCTTTGCATGTGCAGTGTAAACACAACAAAGGAAAAGACACATGGCAATACAGGCCAGAGTGCTGCTCATCCCTTAAGGACAGGAAAATATTTGTGAGCAATTCCCCCAGAGGTGGGATTTTTAGGCAGCAGAATTAAGGGTCCAATCAATTTTATAAATATTGCAAAGTTTATTTGTTAAAAGAAAAAAAAAGGAAAAAAATAGACAAATGGGTTTAAAACATGAGCTCCAGTAGGACAATAATATTATGGGAAATATGAATATACAATACAGACTGAAATTTTCCTTGGAACAAAAAATAGTGACAATTGTTTACAAATCTAAGAAGAAAAACTGACGCGTTTCAACCCAACCTAGTGGGCTCTTCTTCAGAGGGTTAGTCTGCCCAAAATGCATATCCAAAGTACAGAGTCAAAAAGGTGACGTGGCAGGGCCCCGTAATATGACCCTTGCGCTGAATATACCAGTAGTAAAAAAAAAAGGAAAAACTAGGGAAGCATCCAATCGATTAGAGGGCATTAGTGTTGATCATCCTGTGGTTGAAAGCAAAAAAAAAAAAAAAAAAAAAAAAAAAAAAGGGGGGGGGGGGGGGGAGGGAACACAGGAGGATCAACACCAATGCTTACTCTCTGGGTGCTTCCCTAGTTTTTCCTTCCTTTTTTTGGCATGGAGCAATAACTACTGGTAATAACTACTGGTATATTCAGCGCAAGGGTCATATTACGGGGCCCTGCCACGTCACCTTTTTGAGCGATGTGAAACACTACTATGCGCATTAATGTACGCCATATATCAACATTTTAATCTATACTTGGTGACCTCAAGGTGTGATCTAGCTGCGTCCCAGTTAACGGCGATTCACGCCGTGTCTGAGGGTCCTTTGTTGGTGTTACCTCTCGTGAGATGCATCTTTGAATAGGCGCCCCTCCCCGTCTGGGATGCATGGTGGTGGGACGTCTTGGGATTCCCAACCGGGAGGAAAGAAGGTCATTTTAAAGGGATCTCCAGTTTGGACTAAAAACTTTTTCAACTCTGTACTTTGGATATGCATTTTGGGCAGACTATCCCTCTGAAGAAGACCCCACTAGGTTGGGTTGAAACACGTCAGGCTTTTTTTTCTTAGATTTGTAAACAATTGTCACTATTTTTTGTTCCTAGGAAAATTTGTCTGTATTGTATTTTCATATTTCCCATAATATTGTTGTCCTACTGGAGCTCCTGTTTAAATGCCTATATTTTTCCTTTTTTTCTTTTAATAAACTTTGGAATATTTATAAAATTGATTGGACCCTTAATTCTGCTGCCTAAAAATCCCACCTCTGGGGGAATTGCTCCCAAATTTTCTCATGTGTAAACACATGCCACATAAAAATGTAGAAAACCGTGGTACAGGACTACATTTGTGTAGTACATTTTGCTTCTCCATCTGTCAATGAATTCATCAAATAAATATGCAGAGTCAGCAAAATAAGACAATATACAACTGTACCACCATGCTGTAAATATGTGCAAAAAAAAAATAAATAAAAAAAAAGCACAAAGTGGAAACTATATAAAAAACTTAGAACAATGGCAAAGATGCTTCAGGTTCACATTAAGATATTGCAAAGCAGTCTAAAGCATATACATCAGGAGAAATAGTAAAAGTAACAGACAAAAAGAACACTTGTTCACATAACCTGAAGTTCGCTTTCCATTAGATTGCGGAAACCTTGAGAACCAGAATATAAAAAAAAAAAAAAAAAACTTTATAAAAAGATGTCCTCAAACGCTTACCTAAATATCAGATCAATATCACTTGTTTTGTATGAACAGCTGCTTGGTGGCCAGCCATAAAACAGAATACAGTAAGGAAGTGCATGCTCACAGGGCTATCTCTGTGTGTTTAAAGCAGTATTAAACCCAAAAGCAAACATATACAGTATTATATTGCAGCTTACCAATTCTTACATGTGAGATCAGGATTAGTTTTATTTTTTTAGGCTCATGCTTTCTTCTATTTTCATTTCGTGGTCCAGCCAGTAAGTCTGTTGCTTTTCAAAAGAATAAGCTCGCCTGCAAATATATCAGTTTACAGGGATGAGACAAACCATTTAATATGGACAGGGTTGCTTACAATGATCAGCATTTCTTTATGCAAAACCTTTATCCCAAAAGGATGTTTGCTGTAACTGCTAAGTATTAGCCACATATAATCACTGTTGAGCAGCAAAGTTCTATTTTTGGTTTTGGGTTGAATACCATTTTGACATATTGGCTAGGGAAATCCAACAAACTTGTATTTTTGAGATCAACCAAACAAAAAGGTACATTCTGAAAACATGAAGATCAAAAACTACCAAAGTCCCACATGAATATGTAATGTTTACCAATACCTTAAAGAAGAACTCCAGATCCAACCAAAATAGTTTTAGAAGGAAGAAAGAAGAAAGAAAAAAAAAAAAAAAAAAAAGGAGTAATGGTTCATGTCTAGAGAGAAGGGGGGAATCTTTGTAGTCTGCGTCTCTCCCAAGTCTTTTCCATTAGTGCTGAAGAACTTGATGCATGCACACCATCAATTGAAGAAAAGCACCCCACACTTAAGGGTAGCCAGGTTCTATATATCTGCAGGTCTTGCCAGCAATGATGTGCCAATGAGAAATTAGACACACATGCATCTATAAGTCAATCTTAACAAGGTGCCCAATAATTTGCATTCGTATAGTGCCCAGTGCTTTATCATAAAGTGTGCCATGTGTTCTCCATCTGCCATTATTCCACTGCTCTACTTTGTCACAAAACTCTCCAGCTTTTCTTTACACTTCTTTATCTTTTAAGGAGATTTTCTTTTCTCATCTTTATTATCTAATAGTTCCCCCTCACAGCAATTAAAAGGGATTCATAACATTCAATATGTTCCTTGTCACTAAAGCAGTCATTGGGAGCGACCTCCCACCTTAACCTCATCGAGGTGAATCAGTAAAAATACAATATAAAAAGGAACAAGTGGGATTTTTTTTTTATGGTGTGATAAAGCTACATTAGATATGATACTATAAGGAATGACTTAACCCTAGTGAGGAGTACAAGGAGAGATTGAGAAAAAATGTATGAGAGTTTGGATTTGGACACAAAAAAACACACAACACCACACATTGACCAGTGACAAAATGGATTACAAAAATGGACAAGTTTACAAAAATGCCAAGATAACACTGAAAAATATGGGCAACAACATGTAATCTAATGAATTCTCTAGAAGGGAATGTCCAAAACTAGTTGAGGAGTGAAGAGGTCACAATAAGAGTAGATATGATTTCCCTGGCCAGGGAATGAGTAAAAAGATCATAGAAGGGGAAAATAACTGCATACAATGGACAGTGAACATACTACAAGCAGAAGAGAAAGATTGAGAAAACCAAGATGCCACCCTTGTATTCTCGGCATTCAGTGCATTAGGCTGTGAGTCAGTAACGACTCAGAGGGAATCCATAGCAAGGCGCACAGAGTGGGGCTGGGCTCTGAACAACATCAGAGCGGCGTATAGAGTTAGAGCGAGGCTTGGTTAGTGTGGTGAACCGCATAGGGTAGGCAGGGAGAATGAGGCTCAGACAGATACGAAGAGTATATAAAAGTGATGATGGGGCGTGGCTTGGCACGCGGCTTGGATGGCGGCACACTAGAGGAGCTCTGACGGACACAGCCTAATCGCCCGGTACCCTTCCACGAAGCTGTCAATGCCGGGTAGAAAGCTGTCACAGGTAGGTGAAAATCAAGAGCAAGCAAACCCCTAACCTACATTGATATGTCCTGCTTCACAGCAGACATTACGTCCAAGTCCCTGCTATCACCGATGTAAAAACGAATCTCGTGGTTCTCACTGAGAAGCTGGAAGCAATGGAACATGCAGGGAGGCAGAGGGACCATGCACGCCATAGATTGGATAAGGTTGGGGTCGCCCATGCACAACACTTCATCAAAATGAAAAGGCATCTGAAGCACCTCAACAATAGGGATAGGAGGAACAACATTAGAGTGAGAGGCATCCTTGACTCTGGACACAGACCAAATTGTTCCTGCACTCAAGAGTGTTCAATAGTCTTCGACAGACAGGAGGACATGGAGATGGAATTTGTTTGAGGTCACAGGGCTCTTAGACTAAGGGGCTCAGACACAGCACCGCCCAGAGACAATCTGTTGCCTCCAAAATTTTCAGTTAAAAAAGGAAGACAATGCTAAAAGCGTGAAGGAATGAAAGTATCGTCTTTAAATGGCGAAAACATGTTTTTTCCAAGATCTGTCACAGATCACTCAATCGCAGGGCTCTGCGTCCCCTACATGAAAAGTTGAGAGACTGGTAGCCAGGACGCTCTGCAGGTGATGACCACATTGGGGGCTAAGTTGGTAACACTGACAAATAATGTTCAGTTTTAATGGTGGAGGCTGGGAACTCGCGGCCCAGATGTGGGACACGGGGTCTTAGGCTAATAGGGTAGATTAATAATAATTATTCATATAAGTTGACCTTTTGGGCTGTGTTTTATTTGGAGACTTGTTAGTTACACATCTCCTATTAGTCAAATATACTGCTTTTTCTTGTCCACTCACAGAGTGGCTGCCTCCCTCTTTCCCTCAAAGTTTTCTGGAACTTACCAGATCTACTACAGATTTTCTAGATAGGGCCTCATCTAGAGGTAGACCTATAGTCTCCTTTACTTAACTTTTCGTACCTTCCATAGGGGTCTTGGGTCAACCGCCTAGCTCTTCTTAACCGAAGCACTAGGCTTTTTTTTTTTTTTTAGGTTCCACAAGTGCAAGGCCTCTCCTGAGTCTGTAAAACGGCCTACGCCTCCCTGGGTTGTAAGCCAACAGTGATCTCCCATAATGTGAGGGGGTTGAATATCCCAGAAAAGCACACCACGCTGTTTAGGGAAATCAAAAAAAGTAAGCCACACTTTGTGCTATTACAAGAGATGCATTTCAAAACCCACCATTGTACCTAGACTCACTGACACAACCTTCACTAGGGCTTTTCATGCTACCAACAATCACACAAAATCTAAAAGGGGGCAAAAACGCACCCTTTGACTTAACAGAACAATGGACACAGACAGCAGGTACACATTTCTGAAAGGGAAATATGGGGGAATACCGATCACTATTAGAAAATGTATACTTTTTAAGATGCCTAATTCTGGGAGGGGAATTAGGAATATTCCTTTAAACCCTGTATCAGACACTTCTACAGGCAAAACTAGCATTAGATAAAAAAAACTCAAATTAAACTACTCCTGCACTCTACAGCTGGTTGACTCATGGAGATTCCATAATCCGGATGGACGAGTATTTACATTTTATTCAATCCCTCACGAGAAATACATCCGCCTGGATTCTCTTTTCATCTCACAAAAAGACCTATCCATCCTAACAGACATCCGCATAGGCTTACAAATAACATCGGACCATGCGATAATTGCACTAGCTCTGGATTTGACCAAGTCACCTCCTAAATCTCAGACCTGGAGACTCAATTCCTCCATAATTTTGGGCCTACCATTTTTGACTAAATAAAAAAAAATAAAAAAATAAAAAAGGAGTATTAAAACCTCTTTTGAACATAACACCCCCGAGATGGACCCTTTAGTTATTTGGGAGGTCCACAAATGCACACTGAGGGGAGAACTGATGAAATCGGGATCCATCCATAAAAAACAAAGGGAACAGGAAATCCAAAAATTGACAGACTGCATTCAGAAGCTAGAAACCCTAAACAGTCCCTCTCAGTCAACTCTGCGAAAGAATTATTCAACTCCAGGAAGAAACACATTTTTTAAACTAAAACCAAACGCTTTCTGTTCAAGAAAAATATCCATTATGAATCATGTAACAAAGCAGGTAGGACTCTGGCCAGAGCCCTTAGAGAACACACTTACGGCAAACACTATTCTAGGCATTAAACGGGCAAATGGTCCACTAGATGTTACCACGGAAGCTATCGCAAAACACTTCCACACTTACTATTCCAAGCTGTACAACCTCCCACAACAACACAGACAACCAAATATGGTGGGGGACAAGGCCCAGATTATAAAAGACTTCCTAGACAAGAACGGTCTTCCCTCATTGGACAGATTAGAGGCCAGCTCCCTTGAAAACCCGATAAGAGGCATCTGAGATTAGGCACTATCAAATTTTTGAAATTAGGTAAAAGCCTGGGCCCAGACAGGTTTACAGCTACTATAATTATAACCTAGAGAGGTGACCCCAGATTTACTCTCCACCTTCATTATGGGTTTACCAAAGCCAGGCAAGGACCCAGAGTGTGTCAGTTATCAGCCTATTTCCTTATTAAATCTGGACATAAAATTTTTTGTAAAGATTCTTGCCGATAGACTGAAACCCTACCTGCACAATCTGATTGGTCCGGAACAAGTGGGATTCATGCTGGGGCATGAGGCTAAAGATAACGTTATCAAGTCCCTGCTACTTATCCACTAGGCTAGATCAAGCAATATCAAGGATCTTCTCTTGTCCATGGAGGCTATGAACGTGACCCTTCCACACCAAACCCTTAATTCCACCATGGAGAACCCACCCTTCAAATGGGATTCCAAATCCTTGAAATACTTGGGAAATAAAATGACCCCTCAGATTTCATCAATTTATGATCAAAATTTTCCATCACTACTTAAAAATACCGAAAAAATACCTAAAACAATGGCACACAGGGTTCGGTCATGCAGCCATCACAACGACGGTACTTCCCAGGCTCCTTTACATAATACACACACTTCCGATTAAAATACCACGCTGAATGTTTAACACCTTGCGCTCATTGTTCTTGAAGTTCATTTGGGCCCACAAAAAAACAAGAATTAAGTACGAAACTCTACTCAAGGTAAAGGAGCATGGAGAGATGGGGATACCCGACTTCCGAGATTACTACTTGGCCTCATATCTGGTGAGGATTCTAGATTGGCACTGCCATAGGGACATCAAAGATTAGGTGAACCTGGAAATGGCTGACAACTCAGTTCCCCTACTATTTCCACCTTGGATACCATGGTCTTCATACCCAGACGACCTAAAACATCCACTAACAGGAACCGGACTAATTCACAAACTGCCCAAAAATATACAGGTCACCACCTCACTCGGCCCTCCTACTCCACTAAAAGATAACCCAGATTTTGCACCAGGCATAAGAAACCCTAGTCTTAGGTCACCAAGCGGAAATAAACCTCTCTTAGCTAGGGATTGCTACCTACACTCAAAGATTAAAGATTTCCCCAATTTGAAATAAGATAACAATTTACCTTTTGGACATATATGCAGATCCGAAGTTACCTTCAAAAAAAGAAAAGAAGTTGAGCGATTTCTCTATATCCCTGACAGAGTGAGTCGGTGTGTCTTACAGGTGAACAGGTTAACAGGACAACCTCAATTGCTTATGCCTGGTTGCAGGAGGTGAAGAAACCAGCAGATGACAGACTCAGGAGACGGTGGTCTGAAGACTTACAGGTAACAATATCACCAAAACAGTGGAAGAATGCTTGCATTCTAGCTCATAAGCACTCCATCAGCACTAAATTGCAGGAAACAGCATATAAACTGCTGACACAGTGGTATCCAACACCTTCGAAATTACACCAATGGAACCCACAAGTCCCCGATCAGTGCTGGAGGTGCATGGAGGATACTGGCTCCCTATTGCATATTTGGTGGCAGTGCCCTTTGATTACTCCTTTCTGGGACAAAGTGCTAAAATTAATCAAAATAACAGAAACCACATTGACACTGGACACAGCTTGCTGCTTATTGCACATATCAAACTGGACCTTGAAAAAATACAAAATATTCACTCACTAAACACCTGTTAAATGCAGCTAAAACTGATTCCAATCCACTGGAAATCTTCACAGGTTCCATCTATAACGGATTGGCTTCATAGAGTGGCAGAAATTTATGAAATGGAGGACACCCTAGCACAACCCACTGAGCGAGTTGAGAAATTTCATGAGACCTGGAAACCCTGGACCATTTTTAAATAGAGGCCATTCTGGGGCATTAATGCTGAACAAATTGATACACCTGGCCCGAGCCAAGATATTTACCATTGCTGATGAAACCTAACTGCTATAGAACCAAACGGTTGACCCTTTTTCCACTTTTCCCGTTTCCCACTGCTTAGTCTTTCCTAGAGATGATTAGCAAACCAGACATTTACAGGAGCTAAACTACAATAGCGGTTTCCAAATTTAGATAAGAGGAGAAATTATTTTGCTAATGTTTAGCAGCATGCAGGAAACAATAACTTTATTACTGTATTCAACCCAGCAAATTGATTTTTTGTGACAGTTTCGGTATAGATGATTCTGTACGTTATGCTGGTTTTCTACGCATGTATATTGGATCACATTGTTGCTTTCATGATCTGTATTGTTCTTCACTCCAATAAACTCTTTAATGAAAAAAAATAAAAGCAATGCCAGGGGAAGATGTACACACCCTGGAAGTAGTCCTTGTGGTGACAAAATCACCAGTCGGAGGAGTCTATTCCCATCATCGCATTTGGATGGGAGAACACAATTGTCGCTGTGCCCTATAGCAATATATGCAGATTTTTTCTACTGGCATGTAAGTGCATTACTTTTAATAAAGCCCAATTGTAAAGACTTTATGCTATTTGGTGTCTTATCCCTTTGTTGGGGAATGTCATCCGGTACCATGGTTTGGTGGTGGTATATTCACAAGGTGGAGGTTTCTGTTGGCGATTGTAACATTCAAGACACCTGTACACTTATACATTAGTGACTTGCTGAACTTGATATAGTTTCACTTACTCTATTCAGGCGCAACACAATTCTGTGATAATATCGCACGTTAGTGGTGCAGCTGTTCAACTGACGATTTGATTTTACCTGCGCAGTTTATCCGTTTATTTTTCTAGTTGAGGAGGGAAGGACAACACAATAAGTAGATAAGATTTCCCTGGCTAGGAAATGGGTAGAAAAAAAAAAAAAAAAAAAGGATCATAGAAGAGGAAAACAACAGTGCATACAATGGAAAGTGAACATACTACAGGCAGAACAGAAAATAGATTTGAGAGAAAACCTAGGCGCTGCCATTTCCCTTGGGCAGATTTTTTTTCAGGAGGAAGTTCCCATAGAGCAGGGCTCGACAAAACCCGGTCGCCAGGTCGCATTGGCGACTAGAAATAGCGACCTCGCGCCTGGGGCAGCACAGCTGGGGTATCCTGTGTCTGTGGACCCCCCCAGCGTGATCGCGTCGGGCCGTTCCGCCGGCGGCCGAAAATTTAGGCCGCGGCTTTGAGGCCTTCTGCGGTCCTATGATTCCTTATGGAATCTGGCGCCCTCTTGTGGTCGCCGTTGATATGACAAACCAGCAATGTTAATGAAGATTCCTCTGCCTGTATTATATTACCTGCCTCTTCTTCCCTTTATTTAGAACCCCCTAAACATTATATATATTTTTTATTCTAACACCCTAGAGAATAAAATGGTGGTTGTTGCAATACTGTCTGTCACACCGTATTTGTGCAGCGGACTTACAAGCGTACTTTTGTTGGGAAAAATAATTTAGTTAATAAAAAAATAAGACAACAGTAAAGTTAGCCCAATTATTTTTTATATTGTGAAAGATAATGTTACGCCGAGTAAATTGATACCCAACATGTCACGCTTCAAAATTGCACCCGCTCATGGAATGGCGACAAACTTTTACCCTTTAAAATCTGCATAGGCGACGTTTAAAAAAATTCTACAGGTTGCACGTTTTGAGTTACAGAGGAGGTCTGGGGTAGAATTATTGCTCTCGCTCTACCGATCACGGCGCTACCTCCTATGTGTGGTTCGAACACCGATTTTATATGCGGGCAGGACAGGGCGCGTTTAAAAATTATTATTTTTTCTGCTTTATTTTAACTTTTTTTTTTCCACTGTTCTTTTAAAAAAAATGTTGTGTCACTTTTATTCTTATTACAAGGAATGTAAAAATCCCTTGTAATAGAAAAAGCATGACAGGTCCTCTTAAATATCAGATCTGGGGTCAGAGAGACCTCGGATCTCATATTTACACTAAAATGCAATTGAAAAAAAAATTGTCATTTGAAAAAAATAAATAAAATGTCCCTCTAAGAGCTATGGGCAATGACTTGGAGACGGGGGGGCAGCGACGGCGCTGCTATCTTCCCCTCACTCGTCTCCATGTCAGGCCAGGGACAGGTCCGGATCGTCGTCACGGACCTGGCTCCTAACTTTTTAAGCTGGCTCCTAGATTCCAAGCAAATTTGTCAACCCCTGCCATAGAGGCACCCCAGGGGAGACCATCAATACACCCTCTACCCCCAAAGGAGGGAGGGAAGAACACAGAAAAAGAATAAACTGGAACCAGTATGGCAATCAGAGGGAGGAAGAACAAAAATAAAGATATGGAGAATGCCTTCACAACAGAATTCAGTAGGGAACATGGAGGTATAAAAAAAATAAAAAAGCAGCATTGGCCTATTTTAATGAAGGACAAAATATTGCCCAACATCCTACCAAAAACACAATAGTTTATTTACAGAAAGACAGCATCATCGAGAGGTTGAAAAGTAAAAAATGTGACAAATCCAAGAAAAAAAAAAAAAATAAGTGAAATCCTACAAACATAGGTGGTGTATTGCATGCATAACTAGTAGGGATAAAGTCAGAAAGCTTACCATTTTTTTTTTCTAATTGTACTTAGGAGTTACATAAGATAAAGAATACTTAATCTCGTGCAACAGCACCTGTGTCACCTATGTACTGGTCACAAATATAAATTAATATAAATTAGTACTTAAAGCATTGCCTGTCAAGACACTTTAGAGAGGTTCATTACAATGATCCAAGAGATTAAACACACACATACACAAAATATATATATATATATATATATATATTAATTAATTATAGTAGGAAATTGGCAGAGTACTGTGTCAGACTGAAACAAAATGGATATGGAGATACACACACACACACACACACACACACACACACACACACACACACTTGACACTATGGCACCTACCAGGTTGGATATATTTGAACTGCTTTATTGCTAATTATCAATGGTGCATTTTTTTGTTTTAAATTATTAATGTTTTATACAGGAGTTGATTATAGGATTAGTGTAAAAAATAAATAAAACCCTCGATTCAACCTCCCTCACGATCTTAATCCAGCATTTCCACGATTCTATGTAAACAGTGCAGTTTGCTAACTCAGAGCAACATTTCTCAGCGCTGGTAACCTAGAGAACAAAATGCCAGTTGTTGCAATATTTTATGTCACACTATATTTGCGCAGCAGTCTCTCAAGCACAAGTTTAAAAAAAAAAAAAAAAAAAAAAAAAAAAAAAAAGCACACTTCAATAAAAAAACAAGAAAAAAAATAAAAAAACAAAGTTAACTATGGCTGCAACTATTTTAAAAAATAGTTGGCCGATTATGGTTTTGATCAATTGGATAATACCCTATAATTTAGTTAATACGTAAAAAGTTTAAAAAAAAAAGCACTTTATTCTTCTTGAATATCGATATGCAGTGGCAAACTACTGTATTTTACTAATTTTAAGGAGGGAAGTTTCAGTAAAAAAACATTTTTAAAATAAACCACTATGAAGCAAATTAAGGGTCAGTGCCCATCAATGTCCATCTGCAGCCTGATAAATGTCCATCTGCAGACTAAAGTCCTCAATGCAACCAAAACAAATCAATACAGCCCGATTATTGCCCTCAATGAAGCATAAAAAAGTCCTCAATGCAGCATGATAAATGCTTTTATTCAAAATGCCTGCAATATTAATTTGCCTTCCTTTAAAATGCCTTCATTTGCAGCCTCACCTTCTCCCTTTCCAGCAGCCTGAAATCAGGAAATAACCGAGCCATCGGCTCCTGTGATAGGCAGAATACTGGTTCAATGCCGATGGCAGAGGTGGGAGTGTGTGAGTGTGTGTGAGAGAGTGTGAGTGTGTGTGAGAGAGTGTGAGAGAGTGTGAGAGAGTGTGAGAGAGTGTGAGAGAGTGTGAGAGAGTGTGAGAGAGTGTGAGAGAGTGTGAGAGAGTGTGAGAGAGTGTGAGAGAGTGTGAGAGAGTGTGAGTGAGAGTGAGTGAGAGTGAGTGAGAGTGAGTGAGAGTGAGTGAGAGTGAGTGAGAGTGAGTGAGAGTGAGTGAGAGTGAGTGAGAGTGAGTGAGAGTGAGTGAGAGTGAGTGAGAGTGAGTGAGAGTGTGTGAGAGTGTGTGAGAGTGTGTGAGAGTGTGTGAGAGTGTGTGAGAGTGTGTGAGAGTGTGTGAGAGTGTGTGAGAGTGTGTGAGAGTGTGTGAGAGTGTGTGAGAGTGTGTGAGAGTGTGTGAGAGTGTGTGAGAGTGTGTGAGAGTGTGTGAGAGTGTGTGAGAGTGTGTGAGAGTGTGTGTGTGTGTCGGGGAGAGCAGAGTGGAGAGAACATGACGGCTTGGTGAGGTACACTATCGGCGTATAACATGCACCCGATTTGCCCCCAATTTTCAGGGGGAAAAAAGTGTGTGTTATACGCCGATAAATACGGTATATGGTTAAGGAGCAAAATCTCTAACTCACTGAGGACAGACAGAAGAGATAGTATATACACACTATATCAGGAGGTTGAATCTGGTAAATAGACGCAGGCCAAATTTTTTATTTAAAGAAAAAAAATATAAAGACTGATGTGGATTCAGACAGAACTGTAATATCTTATGCATGACAGACTCCCTTGTCATAGGCAGGTGGATGATAAAAGCTACATGCGCCTGCCATTACTTATGCTTGCCATACAAAAAAAAATAAAAAATATATATTTTAAGAACGTTCGAGTTTCTAATCATTTTTGACCACAGCGACGGGATAATTCAAAGGAGCAGAATAGAAAAACTTCTTGGTCAAAGGAATTTTC
Source organism: Lithobates pipiens (assembly GCF_037356315.1). Taxonomy (NCBI): domain Eukaryota; kingdom Metazoa; phylum Chordata; class Amphibia; order Anura; family Ranidae; genus Lithobates; species Lithobates pipiens. The sequence goes on from NW_027507748.1 coordinate 421,852,632, forward strand.
AGACAGTGTACGTGATTTTTCGTTCAGAAATTACTTTTTATTTTTTTAACCACTTGAGATCCGCGCTATTGCCAAATGACGGCATTAGCGCGGATCTACTTTTCCGGGACTACGTCTATTGACGTCGTCCCGGTTACGAGCGGCCTGCGCGCCCCCTGAGGGGCGCGCGCGGCGCGCTCTGTGATCGGCGAGTCCATGAGACTCGCCTGATCACCGATCCGTGTAAGGGGTCGATCCCGACCCCTTATCACGTGATCAGCTGTCAGCCAATGACAGCTGATCATGTGACAGAACGGAGCCGGTAATCGGCTATTATTCCTCCTCGCGCTGACAGCGCGAGGAGAGAAAAAAAAAGCCGATCACCGGCGGCCGTGATCGGGACATCAGTCCCGATCACGGCCAGCAATACAGCTGACCACCTGCCCCCTGCCAGTGCCCACCGCAGTGCCATCCTGAATGAAAGTAAGTGCCCCCATCAGTGCCCATAGTGCCCACAGCGCCACCCACAGTGCCACCCACAATGCCACCCACAGTGCCACCCACAGTGCCCACAATCTGCCGCAAAGGTGCTGCACCCCAGTGCCGCCCATCAGTGCCCAGCAGTGCCGCCCATCAGTGCCCAGCAGTGCCACCTATCAGAGCCACCTATCAGTGCCACCTATCAGTGCCCATCAGTCCCATCTATCAGTGGTACCTATCAGTGCCCATCCGTGCCACCCATCCATGCCATCTTATCTGTGCCCATCTTTGCCCATCAGTGCCGCCTTATCTGTGCCGATCGGTGCCGCCTTATCTGTGCCTATTAGTGCCGCCTTAACTATGCCTATCAGTGCCCACCAGTGCAGCCTATCAGTGCCCACCAATGCAGCCCATCAGTGCCCACCAATGCAGCCCATCAGTGCCCACCAATGCAGCCCATCAGTGCCCACCAATGCAGCCCATCAGTGCCCACCAATGCAGCCCATCAGTGCCCACCAATGCAGCCCATCAGTGCCCACCAATGCAGCCCATCAGTGCCCACCAATGCAGCCCATCAGTGCCCACCAATGCAGCCCATCAGTGCCCACCAATGCAGGCCATCAGTGCCCACCAATGCAGCCATCAGTGCCCACCAATGCAGCCATCAGTGCCCACCAATGCAGCCATCAGTGCCCACCAATGCAGCCCATCAGTGCCCACCAATGCAGCCCATCAGTGCCCACCAATGCAGCCCATCAGTGCCCACCAATGCAGCCCATCAGTGCCCACCAATGCAGCCCATCAGTGCCCACCAATGCAGCCCATCAGTGCCCACCAATGCAGCCCATCAGTGCCCACCAATGCAGCCCATCAGTGCCCACCAATGCAGCCCATCAGTGCCCACCAATGCAGCCCATCAGTGCCCACCAATGCAGCCCATCAGTGCCCACCAATGCAGCCATCAGTGCCCACCAATGCAGCCATCAGTGCCCACCAATGCAGCCATCAGTGCCGCCTAATCAGCGCACTTCAATGAAGGAGAAAAATGACCCGTTTGCAAAATTGTATAACAAACTATTAAAACATGATTTTTTTGCATCTTTTTTTGTTTGTTTAGCAAAAAATAAAACTCCGAGCTGTAACTAAATACCACCAAAAGAAAGCTCTATTTGTGGGAAAAAATGATAAAAATTTCATTTGGGTACAGTGTTGTATGACCGCGCAATTGTCATTCAAAGTGCATCAGCGCTGAAAGCTGAAAATTGGTCTGGGACTGAGGGGGGTTTAAGTGCCCAGTAAGCAAGTGGTTAAACAATGTTAAAAGCAAGAGAAATTTTCAAACGACATTCTTTCATTCAGCAAATGTACACAGGATATTCTCATCCGAAATTCGATAAGTGTATAGCCAGCATAAGCCTTGGTTCACACCTATGCAGTTTGCTTTTTATCAGTTTTCTTTTTGCTGTGCTTTTTGTAAACCTGATTTTGCTGTGATTTGAATTTTTTATGCATCTTTGGAGAATTTGTTGGTGGGCAGATTAAAAAATGCAATCACAGCAAAAAACACACTACATGCTTTTTTGCAGCTTCTCCACTGAAGTCTATAGAACCAAGAAAGAAAAAAAAAAAAAAAAAAAAGTTTGCATTGGGGAAAAAAAAAAAAAAAAAAAAGTCCTTGACCATTTCCAAATACACAGCGGCTGAAAATAACACCACTTAGCTGTGAACGTGTCCCATGGGAAATTTATAATTAATTTTATATATATATATATATATATATATATATATATATATATATATATATATATATATATATATATATATATATATATATATATATTTGGAAATGGTCAAGGACTTTTTTTTTCCCCCCCCCCAATGCAAACTTTTTTTTATTTTATACATATACATATATACACACACACACACACACACTGTGAAATATACATCTCTCATATCGTATTTATCTGTGTATAACACACACTGTATCCCCTTTAAAATTAGGGGAAAATCATGTGTGTGTTATACGCCAAACAGCTGCCACTGAAATAGATAGTCTTATCTCCTGTGTACTGGGCTCTGCTCGCAGTCACGCCCAGTCCCGCCTCCTAGCATTGACGTCCCGCCATTGGACCGATGTTATGTCCATCATAATAGCCGGGTCAAGGGACGGGGCTGGGAGCCGAGCACACAGGAGATCCAGCTCTGTTTATTTTGGCAATAATAAGGCTGCAGATGGGCACTGATCAGGCTGCAAATATGGGCACTGATCAGGCTGCAAATATGGGCAATGGCGAGGCTCCAGATGAGCACCGATAAGGCTGCATTGATTGGCACTGACCTTTATTTTGCTTCAAAATTCTTTATTTAAAAATATAAGGTTTTTTTCCTGAAACTCCCCTCTTAAAATTAAGTTACGTTATAGGCCGATAAATACGGTATATAGTCCTCGGGCCCCTTCTCTTCTCCATTTACGCTTCCTCCCTTGGTATGTTAATAAACTCCCATGGCTTCCAGTACCAGATCTATGCTGATGACACACAAATCTCTCTCTCTACTCCTCACTCATTCGGTCTCCTCTCGCATTACTAACTTGCATAACACGGATGTCACACCACTTCCTCAAACTTTCTAAAACAGAGTTCATAATTTTTCCTCAAGCCCACGTCCCTCCCCCTGACTTCCCCATCAAGATCAATAATGCAACCATCAGTCCCTCCCCTCATGCCAAGGTGCTAGGTGTAATCCTAGACTCTGACCTGTCCTTTCATCCCCAAATCCAATCGCTGTCCAAAGCATCCAGACTTCACCTCCAAAGCACGCCCCCTTCTAACCTTTGAGACCACTAAGCAACTTATTCACTCACTCGTCATCTCTCACCTTGACTATTGTAATTCCCTCATTGGCCTACCTCTCCGCAAGCTATTCCCTCTTCAGTCTATCATGAATGCTGCTGCCAGACTCGCCCACCTTGCCAACCATTCAGTGTGTCACTCCTCTGCCAATTCCTCCACTGGCTTCCCATTGCCCAACAAATAAAATTCAAAACAAAATATCACCCAAACCATCCTCTGCTGCTCCTCCCAAGACCTTCTGCTCTCTAGCTCCCTTGTCTGCTCCTATCATTCTCTGGAACTCACTAGCCCAATCTGACTATCTCGTATTCTGTCCACTTTTAAGCGATCCCTGGAAACCAATCTCTTCAGGGTGGTCTATCCTGCCTCCAGCCATCAACCGAATCTTCTACTCGCCTCATCAGTTCATCCCTCACAGTCCCTACCTTTTGTTTCACCAGCCCCGCCCTCTTAAAGTGTAAGCTCGCAGGAGCAGGGCTCCTCTAACCCTCTTGTTTTGAATTGCACTGTTGGTGTAGTGTGTCCCTACATTCTAAAACACTGTGCAAACTTTTGCCGCTATATAAATCCTGTATAATAATAAATACACCCAGAAGTAGGATATTTGGGCATTATAACTAGGAGTCAGACATGAAGCTATATGAAGAGTGGAAGGGAGATATAAATCTTTTATATTAAAGTAGTACTAAAAAACAGACTTTTTTTATGGATATGCTCACTTAAAAATAGAATGCACAATACTGGTAAAAGTTTACTTTAAACGCAGTTGCAAAGCATTCTATTACCTCCAGTTTCTATGGGTTCACATGCCGATCTTCCCTGCACCTTTTCTTTAAAGTGATTTTAGATAATGTGCAAGAGGTTGTTATGCCAAGAATCGTGAGCTTTATTCCAAGAAAAAAAAAAATGAATAAAATTGTGATTCTCATTTTTTCCAGAATCCAGTATAGAGCAATAAGGGTGAAATTCTATCAGGGCAATAAAGGGTTAAGTAGCATAGAAGACGTGTGGAATGATTAGTTCCTGCATTGCTCCCTAAAGGCATCATTCAACATACGTAGGTGTGGAGACGCAGGAACTGACTTCATCCTGCACAACTGGAAGTGACACGTGCTACACTCGGAAGCGACACATCCGATATGGGATCAGGCTTGCACTGTAAGTGGAGATAGTAACCAGCAAAAGGAGCACGTGTCTGTTCTTGGGGCAAGGCTAATGCACTCTTGAATGCAAGTTTGCACTTCTTTTTATGCATATGCTAAATAGAATGGTTTTATGTGATGGAGGACTTTCTTCCTTTCCACGCAATAACCTGATATGAGACTTGGTTGTAAGGAGGCTCATTGAGTAAAATCGGTAAAGTTGGAGAAGACATACCATGGAGAAAAAGCAATATTACACCAACTTTCCATATAAAAAAGGTCCAATCGTTCTGGAGAGGTCTCAGGTGTAGGGGGCGACACATGAATCCACATGGTGGCGTGAAGCACAAAGCAAGTTGTGGAAATTTCCAGCATCCCCTGAATGCTGTAACATTTGCTTGTGCTTTCAACCAAACTGTCAAACCGTCATTGGCTGGCTTCATAACTGATCACGTGTAACACTGTCTGTTGCAAATCCGACCGAGGCCAATTTTGCCCCCTTAATAACTAGGCCCTTTTTTTTTTATACGGCACTGTGTTGTTTTAACTGACAATTGCCTGGTCATGCAATGTTGTACACAAACAAAAATTGTGATTTTTTTCCTCCCCACAAATAGAGCTTTTGGTGGTATTTGATCACCTCTGCGGTTTATTTTTTTGTGCTATATATTTTTTTGGGGGGGGGGGGGGGGGGGGGGTTCTATGTAATTTTCTAGCAAAAAAAATAAATATGAATTTTACATGTAGGAGAGAAATGTCAGAATTGGCCTGGATGGGAAGTGGTTAAGGAGCGATCACGGCCGTGTGCATCGGCTCCAGTGGCTCGCACCCCCTAGGGCTCTTAAAGCAGCTGATGTACACTTACGGCGATCCGTGCAGCCCTGACAAACTGGCACAGTATGATGGTTGCTTGGCAAAGGGTTAATATGGGTCTTACAATCAACCTATAGTTTAGCTTTAGTTCTCTGCTATCAAACCCTGAATGATATGTTTTGGGTGGACTGGTCCTTTAAACTTGTTGACAAGAAAATATAAAAACCACACATGCCCAGCAAGCATATCTTACAGTAAGTGGTATATAAGCAATTTATAGGAAATTATCATCAAGGCTATATAATAGCAAAGCAGTAGAGCTTTCTAAAGAATAAAAAAAAACATGTTATTCATTAGACACGGTGAATAACTGAACTATTAAGAAAACACTGTGTACCCAGGGATAGCACATAATGTCAGTTTATACCAAGACTACATTTCCAAATGGAGCATATGTTGTCAGCATCCCTAGAATAACGCTCTATATTTGGACAAAAACTCAATCATTAACTCAGTTATTACGCTTATTAGACATTAAGGTGGTTGCTCAAAGCATTCATTTTTTTTTATTTTTTTTTTATGAAAAATATCCAGATGACACAACCTGAAACACTTAGATCAACATCAAAAGGTCCCAGTTTATATTTAGAACCCTCCATATGAACAATATCTACATTATCCTAAGTACACTGGATTAAAATCAATAAATTAAAGTTGTGGTAAAATCTTACATATACCCAAGTGAAGCAACTCCTCTCAGATGATACACAAATGACACAAATCCTCCTGCACAAGTTGTACCTCTTTATCAGCAGTCTTCTCTACAGCCAAAGTGCAGAATTTATAAAGCTTGTCTGAGCTTCCAGAGACAAGGGGGCAGGGAGCTGAAGTTACTCTGCAGAGTTCATGGATGAAAGCTCAGAGCCGATTGGAGGATTGGACAGCACACAGGAACAGAGCTGAGGCTGTCAATCAGCTGGAGCTCCCTCCCGTCACTCCTGGTGTCAAGAAAACCTGTCAGAAGTGATTCATACTGCTAGAGGAACAAGGCAGCAGACAGAATTGGCACGTAGTGCTCTTAAATAAGACAAGTAGACTACATTCACTCAGGAGCAACACGACTTCCAGCGTGACTTTTGGAGGCAACTTGGACACTACTTGAGTATGAATGACAGCGCGACTTGGAGTGACTTACAACATGACCAAGTCGCCCCAGGCCAGGCGATTTTGGCCAATCAGAATAATCAGCTCTTGAGGGGGAACTCCACGCTAAAAATTTTAATAAAAAAACGGCATGGGTTCCCCCTCCGGGAGCATACCAGGTCCTTAGGTCTGGTATGGATTTTAAGGGGAATCCCCCCACGGCGAAAAAAAAAAAAAAAAAAAAAAAAAGGTGTGGGGGTCCCCCCAAAATCCATACCAGACCCTTATCCGAGCACGCAGCCTGGCCGGTCAGGAAAGGGGGTAGGGACGTGCGAGCGCCCCCTCCTGAATCGTACCAGGCCGCATGCCCTCAACATAGGGTGGTGGGTGCTTTGGGGAAAGGGGGCACACTGTGGCCCCCCACCCCAAAGAACCTTGTCCCCATGTTGATGAGGACAGGGGCCTCTTCCCGACAACCAATGGCCAGGCTTATCAGAATCTGGGAGCCCCGTTTAATAAGGAGGCCCCCAGATCCCGGCCCCCCCACCCTATGTGAATGAGTATGGGGTATCCCTACCCATTCACCAGGTGGAAAAAAAAAAAAAAAGGGGAAAAAACAAAACAAAAACACAACACAGGTCTTTAAAGTCATTTATTAATCAGCTCCGGGGGTCTTCTGACTTGTCCGCTCTGTTCGGCCTCTTCTCCCGGGCTCCTCTGCTATCTTCTTGCAGCTCTTTTACTAGTGGAGGAGCCCAGTCCGCATTTCAGCGGGAGAGAGCATTGTGTCAACATCGGAAGAAGAAAGAAGAGAAGAGTGAAGGAGGAGACCCCCCCCCCCCCCCACTAGTAAAAGAGCTGCAAGAAGATAGCAGAGGAGCCCGGGAGACGGTGCCGGACACCGGGAGAAGTGCCTGAACAGAGCGGACAAGTCAGAAGACGACCCCCAACGTTGGAAGACGACCCCCGGAGCTGATTAATAAAATTACTTTAAAAGCCTGTGTTGTGTTTTTTTTATTGACTTTTTCCCCAGGTGAATGGGTAGGGGTACGATGTACTTACTCATTCACATAGGGTGGGGGGCTGGGATCTGGGGGACCCCTTATTAAAGGGGACTCTCGGATTCCGATAAGCACCCCGCCCGCAGACCCCGACAACCAACGGCCAGGGTAGTCAGGAAGAGGCCCTTGTCATCAACATGGGAACAAGGTGCTTTGGTGGGTGGGGGCGGGGCCACAGGGCACCCCCCCTTCCCCAAAAGCACCCACTCCCCCATGTTGAGGGCACGCGGCCTGGTACAGTTGGGGGGGGGGGGGGGCTGGCTCGTCCCCACCCCCTTTCCTGACCGGCCAGGCTGCTTGCTTGGATAAGGGTCTGGTATGGATTTTGGGGGGACCCCCACGTCGTTTTATAGGCGAAGGGGGGGTTCCCCTTAAAATCCACACCAGACCTAAGGGCCTGGTATGCTCCCGGAAGGGGAATCCATGCCATTTTTTTTATTTAAAATTTGGCGTGGAGTTCCCCCTTGAGAGCTGATTATTCTGCGAGTGGCGACATTGTCGCTTCAATATAGATGGAGATCCAACTTGGAGGCGACGGTCATTGAAATCAATGGGTACAGGTCGCCTAGAAGTCGGATTGAAGTAGTACAGGAACCTTTCAGAAGCCGGAGCGACTTCAGTAGTATGCTTTAAGACGGCTCGCATTCACTTACATTGATTTTTACATGTAGCGCAACTTGAGGCGACTAGGGGCAACCTTAAAGCGGTTTTGTACAGAAAATTGCAAGTTCATCTTATTCAAATGGCTTTGGAACATGGATGCAGTTATGACCATTGAAATAAAATATGCAGTATTTACCTTTTATTTTAAATGTTTATGCCGACTTCCGGGCTCTCCTCCCGTGGGAGTAGGCGTGTTTATCGGCTTCGCAATGGTCCCTGGGAACTTTAGCTATTTCCCAGGAATCAGTGGGGGACACAGTCATGCCGAAATCTCGTGAGATTTCGGAAGGAGGACGCCGGTCACGTGACGAGGGCATGTCCGAAATTGCCATTTTAAAAGTGGGCAGGCAGCTCTATCTGCCATTACCACTATAGCACATGAGGCAAGAGGAAGGAAAACAAAGAGGACACTCAATGAGCATGTGCGAGATGGAGCGGTGGATGCTGGGAGCTCAGCGTCATCGCATCCAGGAAGTAAATGCCTGTGGGCTTCAAACGCCCACAGTGAAAATGGAAACCGCCAGACTGCTTTTTTAAAAGTTTTCCTTAGCAATGAAATCGTCACGCCGGGGGTTAAAAAGACGCCGATCGTGACTGCAAAGACACCGTAGGAATCGCCCACCAGTGACACAGGTAAAAAAAAAAAAAAAAAAAAAAAAAAAACGGCAGCGGAATCCCGCTTTAAGTCAGATCCAAAGTTTCCCCTGTGTGAATGGAGTCTTACACACTATAGAAAGATATGTTTTGTTCCCATTTAAAAAGTAGTTTTCAACCACTTTAAAGGATAATACAGGAAGCACAGCCAACATGTTCAGAGCATCCCCCCCCCCATCTAGGCATGGTTTCAGTGCAGCAGTACAGCCCAATCATGGTGGTAGTAATCTGGGGATATTTTTTGCATAGGAGATTTCGAAACAGATCTACTGTAGTCTCTTACATATAGTCAGAGGCAAAAAGATATCCTTACAGAAAGATTTCTCACAGCTACCAATCATTTTTACCTGAATCGGACTAGTTATTGAAATTCCTAACCAGGGCATTCCCCTAACCCAAGTGTCTGTGCTTTTTCTGCATCCAGTGACTGACTCTTATTCGAATTACCACAATACACGATAAGATCAGGCTGTATGGTGCACACCACAGTACTGAACACAAATTTGTATTAATCATGTACACTGTCATATCTATGTCATGTCTTCCAAGTGGGTTAGGTTTGGGGCTAGAGCCAGCAACTGAGCACTGTAATCAAAAGTAAAAAAAGTCAATGTAGGTTTGATCTCCTCATAACTTATGTACAGTGTATGGTTTTACCCATGGAGAAACAGTATTAGAGAATAGTGAGCATTGTTGGAGCAACTGTACAAGAAATACATAAACACATGCAGGGGAAATCAACATAGCCCTATTGGGACTTTTCTGGCAGTAGTTCTCCCAAGTATGATTTACATCAGTGTTGGTAACATTACCAACTCGTGCGGCAAATTCAGGTAGTTCTTACTAATGCCATTTAAAGAACCCGTCACTGTGGCAGTGAATTACCACCCATTCTCAGATTAGAAAAATGGCAGGAATTAAGACCAACTCTAAACTGGTGTAGGGGTGTGATATATATGTGAAAGCTTCCTACATAATGCTATATTCCCACCCCAATCCAGCTGTCAGCCAGGAGAATTCTCAGCCTGAAAGCTAGCCGTCAATGGGATTACAGGTGATGGTATTATCCATGTCAATGGGTGGGCGGAGCCTTCTGGTGAACTGAGACTAGTTTTCCCAACAGGTCCGCTTTTAATTTTTGATTGTGCGGATAAAAAAAATATATAATCAAAAAATTATATATATATAATTTTTTTCCCATTAAAAATAAACCTAAACATCCTTGTTGATTTGCCAGAGATTCTTTCCCTTTTTCCTGTGAGCAGAAGCCTGATCTGAATGAAGAGCCCTGACTGGTTGCTTACAACACTTGATCGTCAGCCCTGACCAGCTGCTCACAGGGCAGATAAGTTGCAATACTGATCCCTGTGTGGTATAAATTGACTATCTTTACATTTCAAGAAAAGCGTTTCAAAAAGAAGATACTGGATGCCTCCTTTCAACCTTCCTGGGCTTCTGCATTGCACTGACCGGTCCCACACCCTAGTAGAGACATTCATTTATCTCCTGTTCCTATGTACCAACTAGACACTGTCTTCACTAACATGTTATTGTCCTCCCAATAAAATCTGCAGTAGAATTTTTGGCAGCTTGAATCTTTGGCAGCTTTTACCCAAACCTTGCAATATGTTTCCAACAACCTTGCTCAAGTGTTTGCACTATGTTCTTTATCAGCTAGCCCCACCACACTATGTTCTCTGGCAGCTGACCCATGATTCACACAATTTTCAAAGCTCCCCCTCATCAAAATTCGATTTTCTTGGCACACATGCTAGCAAAATAAAAACAAACATAGTAAGCAAAAAGATAGTAACATCCAAACAAATCACATCTTTCCATCAGTATGAATTGTGAGGCCTGTTTAAAATCAGGTTGCCCAAGGCTAAGTTTATTGTGATGAAAAAAAGTCAAAAGCATGCATCCATTAGGTCCAAATCACCACCAAGAGGCTAAAATGTCTGTTACTCTAAGAGCAGTGGCCCATTTATGAAAGACTGCACGAAGTTATAGAGGAGCCAGTGTAATAAGCAGAGGTGGCTTATCTTACCTTGTCTTTTTTGTCTTGGCGAGCATATGGAAAACATGGAATGACTGCCGTGACCCGAGAGGAAGAAGCGATCTTGCAGGCATTTATCATGATGAGGAGTTCCATTAGGTTGTCATTGATCTCACCACAGCCACTCTGTACGATGTAAACATCTTCCCCCCTCACGCTCTCACCAATCTCAACACTATAATAAAAATGGGGGAAATAGAATGGTATGTACTGTAAACATAATGTTTATTGCGAGATGCATCATAACTGCTACAAAAACAGGGGAAGAAAAATATTTTATAGCAAATGAACTCTAAAATGACAACAAAATATTGGTGTAGATAACGGAGTCAGATATTGGTCAAAATTATTAATTCTATAAAACAGTGCCAAAAAACACAGCATACCATAGCATGTGGTTACTTGTAACCTGCAATGAGCAAGAGTAGGCTCTTACCGTTTGCTGTATTCATTATTCAGCCACCGCATAAATAGACACATTTAGAGTTCTCCAATCAGCATGCACCATGAGCTTCACCGACTGCAGAACGACAACTGACTCAGAAGGGGGTGGTGTAATGGTCCCCTGCAAAGAGACTGTTGCTTCCCTACAGAAATCAAGGGTCCCCCTAGGCAGCATGCTGGCAGGAGATTGGCTTTTTTACTCATGCCGTCGCATATTTCTGAAAACTATAAGACTTTGGGCATTTTTTTGTTTTGATGCACTTGGGATGCATTTAGAAGTTTTAAACTCAGTTTAACTTGGCTTTACACTTGAATTTGACCTGATTAAATGGCTTCTGAATTTTCACCCTGTTAACCCTTGCAACACACAACTGATATATATTCAGTCTATGCATATTAAAGTGGAATTTTAAGGTTTTTTTTGGGGGGGGGGGGGGCACAGCATTATGAGACATACCTGCTGGTGTCTTCCTCCAGCGATTTGATCTCATTAATTCATTGCCAGTGCTTATCTACTTCATGGTCCAGCATCTTCCAACTCTGCTACTGAGCAAACAAGCGACTCCTGCACATGAGTGCTACTGTTACATCTTACTGATACCTGGCTCAATTTTTGGGATCTTACATTTGCTGAGAATGATATTGTAGGGTATACTGCACTGCGCATGCACTGAAGCTTTTTCTGGCAAAACCATCCTGTGTCTCTTCTAAAAAAAAGAAACAGGTACACTATTTAAAATGTAAACATGATCTAGGCGAAGGAAACTGTCAGTATGTCAAGACAGCTTCTACACACTTCTTCCAGATATATTTTCAAAAAGCAGTCAGCAGTGACAGCTCCTGTATTTCTGTCCAAGTACAATCCCTAAATCTGTAGAAGGCTCAGATCATCAATTAATTCCTTATTCATAACCAGGAAAAACTGGGTATAACAGGGACAAGAAAAACTGAGCAATCAGCCAGTGTTTTCATAAACAGCAATTGAAATGATCCCTTTCATCAAAAAATGACCTTCTAAATAGAGGAATGTTTGTTGCAAAACATTTGCAGATATAAAAAAAAAAAAAAAAAAAAAAAAGGTACCCTTTCAGACCTGCACTATAGGATTTCATTTTTCCTTAGTGTTGGCATCTGTCTGCAATTAGCCCTCTAGTTTATTCAACCCATTGTATACTAAAACACATAGCTGTTAAAGTGTATTTAAGGTCCAGTTCACAAAAGACGCAGTTCCGTGCGCTTTTTTCCCGCACAAGAGGCATACAGTGTTTTCCATGTATTCCAATGGCTCTAGTTCACACCATGCTGTCTGTTTCCAGTTAGTTTCTGCACCAAAAACTGAGTGCATGGTGTGAACTAGAGCCATTGGAATACAAGGAAATCACTGTGCATGCATTTTAAAGTGGTTTGGTACCTAAAAATTAAACTTCATATTATTAAAATCACAAGATAGAATACTTACCTAAATGAACCCTGAAAAAAAAAAATATTCTTTAATTACCTTTTATTTCAGATGTTTCTACTGACTTCCTGGTTGTCCTCCCGTGGGAGTAGGCGTGGTTATCGTCCTCGCAATGGTCCCTGGGAAATTTCCCAAGAATCCATGGGGGGACAATGAAATTGCGAAATCTCGTGAGATTTCGTTAGGATGCCGGTCACGTGACGAGGGTGTGTCTGAATTTGCCATTTTTAAAGTGGGCAGGCAGCTGTATCTGCCATTACCACCATTGCACACTGAGCATGTGCGAGATGGAGCGGAGCATGCTGGGAGCCGAGTGTCATCGATATACAGGAAGTAAATGCCTGTGGGCTTCAGACGCCCACACTTAAAATGGAAAATGCCAGAGCACTTTTTTAAAAGTCATCCCGAGGAAAAGAATCGTCGCGCCGGGGGTCAAAAAAACGCCGGACGTGGATGCTAAGTGAAGGTAGCAGTCGCCCACCTGTAACACAGGTAAAAAAAAAAAAAAAAAAAAAAAAAAAAAGAGCGGAATCCCGCTTTAAGTGCAGAAAAAAGCGCACGGAAACACACCTGGTGTGGACTGACCCTAAATGTAACTAATATTGGTGCAAACAGGAAGGCAAGACACCACTGTAAGCAGCATTTGGAAAGACAACAAAAATTCAAGGGAACAGTGCAATACTGCATGGACTACAAATATACCTGGTCACTGTGAATCTGGTAGTAGGTCACAGACGCTGCTACCCGAAGAAGAGCATTGAAATGTTGCCCTACTTTTCATTTAAGTAAAGTGGATAAAAATGCAGTCCCGATTTATTCACAAACCATGGGGCCCATTTCTAAAGCTTAAAAATTGCATATTTATAAAAAAAAAAAGGACAGGTGCTTTCTTCAGGACAGCTTGACAGGCTCTATCAGTGCTTTGAAGCCTTAGGTCATGCTCAACCTGTGGCCCTTCAGCTGTTGCAGAACTACAGGCCCCATGTGGCATTGCAAGGCTGACCGTTACAAGCATGACAACCAAAGGGTAGAACCATGATGGAACTTGCAGTTCCACAACAGCTGAAGGGCCGAAGGTTGAGCAGCTATGTTTTAGGCAGAGGCACCACAGACTCCACACCAGGATCTGCCATTTATGAATGAAATGTAAAAAAGTGCACACAAATGTGGAAAGTGGTACAGAAAGTGGCATCCCATAAACACATCAACAGAGGCCCATCACCTGCCCCACTACAACCACACTACAACAGAACAAGTCACGAAGAGCTACGGCTCCATCACAACAGCCACAATCAGGAGCAAACATTATTAGTATAAATGCACCTAGCCAGGTAAGGCATTGTGGAACCATAAACAAGAATGAAGAACAAAGATTTTTTTGTTTTATTGATAATGCAATTTACTGCGCTTATATGCATACAGCAATTAATTTTTGTTTTTTGTCTTCAAAGATGGTCTTCGGGCCAGTTCACACCATAGAATTACAGTCTAGTTGCATGTTTTGATGCATTCAGGTGCGTTTTAGATACAACATGGTGCTTTTGCCCCCCCCTTTTCACCTTAAACTATCTATGCATGCCGGTGTGTTTTGGATTAGAGGTCGACCAATATATCGGCCGATATTTGCAATTTTTTTTATTAATCGGCATCGCCCGATTGTACTGATAAAAAGGCCGGTTTAGAACTGCAGCGCGACTTGCAAATGACTTCTGTAATAGTAGTCAGTGTAAGTTGCCTCATAGAAGCAACTTTCCTCCTCTCTGGGCAGTCTGCCAAGAAAAAAGAGCAAAGAGATACAATGTTTACACTTGAATGAATGATTTCAACTTTGTGTTGAGTTCTCAGTTTAACCATTTAAACACTAAGGGTCCTTTCAAACGGGGCGGATCAGTTCTGATCCGCCCCGTGGATATCTGCTTGCTCAGCGGGGATCACTCCATCGATCCCCGATGAGCAGGGAGATGACAGGTCCGTCTCTGCACACTGCGCAGGGACAGACCTGTCACAGCGCCGCTCTCCCCTATGGGAGATCGGATGACGACGGACCGCAGTGCCCGTCACCCAATCCGATGACGGATGGAAAAATAGCTTTTTCCTCCGTTACACTTTTTCGGATCGGAGCGGGTTGGATGTCAGCGGACATGTCACCGCTGACATCCGACGCTCCATAGAGCTCTATGGAGCACCTGTTCAGGTCCGCCTGAAAAACTGACAGGCGGGCCTGAACAGGACGTCAGTGTGAAAGGGGCCTAAATCTTTTCTGACACTTGTTGCTTACAAGTAAAAATCCTGTATTTTCTGCCAGAAAATCACTTAGACCCCCTAAAAATTATAATATAATATAAAATATAATATAAATATTTTATCAGCAATAGCGGTTGTTGCAACATTTTGTGTCACACGCCATTTGCGCAGAGGTCTTTCAAATGCATTTTTTTTGGGGAAAAAAAATACACTAATGATAAAAAAAAATAAAAAAAAAAAATAAAAACACACTACACCAGTGAAGTTAGCCTATTTTTTTTTTACGTCCAAAAGTTTTGACTACCTGTTTTTATTTAATAATCTAAATCATACATACAAGTAAACTGATTGGAGTTTTTTTGTTTAATAAATGTTTAAATGTCAGAAATTTTATGCATCACTTAAGGCTGCTTTCACACTGGAGCGGGCAGGGGTTGATGGTAAAACACTGCTAGTTTTAGGGGCGCTTTACCATCATTTTAGCGGTGCTATTCAGCTGCGAGCGGGCACTTATAACCCAGCTAGCAGCAGAGGAAGAGGTTAAAATGCGCCCATGAAGCACCGCTGCCAAATCGCATTGCGATTCGGCAGTGGTGCCCATTCATATCAATGGGCAGGAGTAGTGGAGGAGCGGTATACACCACTCCAAATGTGCCGCTTGCAGGACTTTTTTTTTTTTTTTTTAACATCCTGCCAGCGCATCGCCTCCCTGTGAAAGCACTCGGTCTTTCACACAGACTGCAGGGGAGCCGTTTTGCAGGCACTTTACAGGCGCTATTTTTAGCCAAAAAGCGCCTGAAAATGCCCCAGTGGGAAAGGTGTGTGTGCTCGATTTTATGAGATGAAGGGGGATTTAAAAAAAAATAAAATAAAATAAAAATCAGCCTAACATATCGGCCCCAAAAAAAACCCATCATATATTGGCCATCGGCCGCCATGATTTCTAAACATCGGCATCGGCCAGAGAAAAACCCATATCGGTCGACCTCTATTTTGGATGCACTTTTCCCATGCTCCAGTTCAGTGCAGTAAAATGCAGCATATTCTACTTTTTTTCTGGAACGCACTAACTGACCGCACTGGTGTGAACTGTGCCACATAACCTACTATTCATGCATTTCTGATGCAAAAAAAAAAAACCCACACTGGACTGCATGTGGTCTGAACCGGATCTTAAAACAGAACTGTTTATGAATAACAAAATGCCTCAGGAAAAAAAAAAAAAAAAAAGAAAACACAAGTTACACAAATGTTACCCAACAGGAGCCAGATGTTTGTAATCTACAATTTCACACGCTGATAGACAAAACTATGAACACTGCAGGTGATCAGCAGAAACTGTACAGTCTGGAAAGAACTACCTAGGACACTACATTGCTTAGGTAATTTCTCTGTAAATGGACTGAGTAAAACTTGGACATGGGTTAAAAAGGTCAGTAAAATCAAAGGTCAGTGGCCTAAAACCAGTCTGGGAAGGTCGAACAAACAGACAAAAATGGTGATGCAAGTAGGAAACAGGCAGAGCAAGAGGACTATGGTGAAATCCGTTCCTAACCAAATAAATCAATGCTAGTGTGAGATTGATAGAGGATGCAAAGCAATGCATCTCCATTAGCTCACAGATGCTTCATACTAGAATGTGGTTGGTTCATAGAATTCCAGATTACAAGCCAATCAAGTTGTTTTGCTCTGCTTAATGCTCTTGCCCCAACATGTTTACAGTCACAAATACTGAAAAGAAATATTTAAAGCAATTTTGTTACTAAGGGATCAAAAATGAAATCTGTACACCCTGTTCATAATGACCAAGCCCTATGTAGGAGGCTAAAAAACGTAAATTTTTAGGAATGGATTCCTTTTATGGTTTGATGGGTTAAATAAAGATATACAATTTTGCCAACTGGTGCTGGATTTTTACTCTCTTCATTGAATGAAATACTTTTATAGCGCACAATGCGAACTGAATCGCCTCAAGGCGCTCACTGGATTTTAGGACTATGTCAGTCCGGGCACAGATGTCTTGATTTCATCCAATCTTTATGGGATTTTGGGGTTGTAGCACATCCTTTGTTGCTCTATACCCGGGGTTGGCAACCCATGGATCGCTGGCTACCTATTGACCTCAGGTAGAACGGGAACGGTTCTGTGCCGCAGACTCCGCTACTGCCGGTCCTTATACTTCTGCCCCCGGCCTGCTGCTCCATGCCTTCGGTTCGTCCCTCTCCCTCCCCTCCGGTGCGGTTAACAGTGGAGAGTGAGAGGCAGCACAGCCCAGGGGCGGAGGAGGAGCTTGACAAGTTAACTTTTTAAAGCAACCAATCACCAGCTTGCTAATATTAAGTCACTCTGCCAGCTCCTTCCCCCTGTGCAGAACTGGGCTGCTTCTTGGTCTCCTGTATGCACAGGTGGGATGATGATCAGATCATGGGATGATATGATGATATGATATTGATGAGGAGGAGGGAGAGTGTGTGTCTCCCCCATAGCAGTAGCCTCTACCACACTTCACATCACCCCCCTTCTCCATGTATTCTGAGTGCAACGCACATCTAATCCCTGCACTCTTGTAATAGTTGTGTCCACTGCGTTTGGGCTCTTTTGGGTTAACCATGTATCATCATCCACAGTAGATCACAAAGGCCGTGCTGTTGGACACTATGCAAGATACACACATGAAACATGCCTTTCTGCCATCACGCTCTGGTGTGAACTGGTCCTAACAGGACACTGTGCCTGTGAGCTTGGACTTCTTCATTGCTGTTCAAGTAGAAGGTTGCCTACCCCTGCTCTATACTTTATAGTAACTTTTCAAGCAGCTCACCAGTTGAAATGCCAGCATGTTACAGCTTCCCGGCTGCAGGTATTCAACATTTTAATCAGGTCAAAAACTTACTGTTCCTACCAACAAGTGCCACTGGAAAGGCAAGAACACCTATGCTTTTTATGCATGTTGCATTAAAGAGACTCCTGCTTGCTGCATCTTTCATGCGCCTTTATGAAAATGCACATTACAGAGTTCTATAGTAATGTGCCTAAAATGCAACACCCAAAATGTGCCCGCCCTCTACGGGTGTGTTGATTTCACTTTTGACCCTGTAGTAACGAGGTCAAATTAAATTTACAAATAAACACGCTCTAAACTCAAATCCCCTTTTTAGCGCACAGCAGATTTACAATATCCAAAACAAATATCAATTAAGTGTTTCTAAAACATGAAACTACTGTAATTATATCGCTAAATAATAAAAAATGTGCTATAATAAATATGTCACAATAAAAAATCTATTGTTTTAATAATTTTGCATAATAGTTGTAAAAGTGCCTACATAAAACTCAATAAAGAGGTACAAAACAATGTCCATAGTTATTAGCCAGTACAATGATAATATCCAATGTGTAATACAAAATTAAATATTAACATGACTCTCAATTGACAATGCAGTCCAAAAGGGTGAAAATGATCATCCACGGCAACCAATAGTAACTGTAGTTAGTATCCAATGGCAAGTCAATACATGCAACTTATCACTATCCACGTTTTGATATCCACTGATGCCAATTTTGGGGGGTTATGTCCTCTGACACCAATGCTAGGGGTTATTATTGTATGCACTGACAAACTTTGGGAGCCATTATGCCCACTGATACCAATGTTGAGGGTTATTATTGCACCAACATTAATTCTGTGCGTTATTACTGCACTCACAGACCCCAACATTGGGGAATCATCATTTACACCCACAGACCCCAACATTGGGGAATCATCATTTACGCCCACAGACCCCAACATTGGGGAATCATCATTTACGCCCACAGACCCCAACATTGGGGAATCATCATTTACGCCCACAGACCCCAACATTGGGGAATCATCATTTACGCCCACAGACCCCAACATTGGGGAATCATCATTTACGCCCACAGACCCCAACATTGGGGAATCATCATTTACGCCCACAGACCCCAACATCGGGGAATCATCATTTACGCCCACAGACCCCAACATTGGGGAATCATCATTACGCCCACAGACCCCAACATTGGGGAATCATCATTACGCCCACAGACCCCAACATTGGGGAATCATCATTACGCCCACTGACCCCAACATTGGGGAATCATTACGCCCACTGACCCCAAAATTGGGGATTATTATTACACCCACTGACCCCAAAATTGGGGATTATTATTACACCCACTGACCCCAAAATTGGGGATTATTATTACACCCACTGACCCCAACATTGGGGATTATTATTACACCCACTGACCCCAACATTGGGGATTACTGAATCCACTAACACCAATGTTGGGGGTTTTGTTGCATTCACTGACACCAATATTGGTGGTATTATTGCATCCACGGACAAACGCTGGGGATTATTACTGCAATCAATAACACTGGCGGTTATTACCACATCCACTGACATAATTGTTATGATTACTGCCACAGATACAAATGCTGGGGTTACTGTACTTCAACTTCTTCAGTATGTACTGCGAAACACTCCAAAAAAGCAACAGGACTGAATTTTGGGCATTGAGAAT
Source organism: Lithobates pipiens (assembly GCF_037356315.1). Classification (NCBI taxonomy): domain Eukaryota; kingdom Metazoa; phylum Chordata; class Amphibia; order Anura; family Ranidae; genus Lithobates; species Lithobates pipiens. The sequence goes on from NW_027507748.1 coordinate 421,872,173, forward strand.
GCAGCCCAATGCACTGCTATTGTTCAGCCCTCTAATAGTGTTGGGAGCCTCACTTGAAGCCCCCTATAATTTTTAAGTTGACCACAATTGCCATAGTTCAAAACCATTTTTTATGAAGTAAAAACAGATTACAGCACACTTACTTTCTTAGGTGCTGTACACTACACCAGCTTGTGCACCCAATATCTGCCTTCCCTTCTGGTCCCACTGAAAACAATGAACGCCCTTGAATGTGATGTCCAAAAAGGAAAAAAACTTTTTGCTGTAACTTAGAGCGTCACGATTAAGCGTGCAGAATTGTTATCTCGATTCTCCGCCTGCCACAACAGCAACTCCGGATTTGAACGATTTTACAATTCTGACCATTCAAAGCACACGCCTGTTTCGGAGCGGAGGGGAAGCTGCCGGAGCCAGCATGAAACTTATGTCAGCAAAGAAGAATGCGATGGCAGCGGGCCCTTACTCTTCCTGTGTCCGTCCAAGCGGGACACATGACAGAGTAAGAGACAGGGTGGGGGTACTATCAATTGCGCTCCATCAATCTCTCTCTTCTAAAAAAAATATTTAAAAAATATGTTGCAAGAATCGTGATCTTTTTACTCCAAGTATAAAAATTGTGATTCTCATTTTGGCCAGAATCGTGCAGTTCTACTGTAACTAAATGCGAGCTGCAGTTTGACCTCAATTTGTTAGTGTATCCAAATCTACTAATACATTTAACAATACCATCCCTCTCAGACTGACAATGATGCTGTCTGCTGTTCCTCCTGATCTCATTCATCCAGAGTTGTATCTCACTAATAAAGGTGGTGCGTTACTGGCCAAATCAATTGAAAACAGAGGGGAAAAAAAAAACGGATACAGCCACCGCATTAGATGATTGGTAAGCTGCAAAATATATATATTTTTGGTTTTAATATAAATTACAGCTTACCAAAAAAAGAAAAAACTAAATGCAACCACCACATTTTAGGGTTTTTATTTTAATGTATTTTTACCTGGTGATCCTGCAAGGAACACACTTTGTATCTTAGGGTGTCTCCACTCTGGATGGAGGAGCAACAGAGACACCTTTGGACAGCAGCATTGTCAGTCTGGTGGAAGAGTGGAGTTCAATAAGCAGAAATAGCCGAAGTTCAGTTTCAATTTGTTAGTCAAGACTAATACTTTATAAGCAGTTATAGTAACAGTTTGTTCCCTTTCGGGGTAAAGGTTTTTACATAAATGAATAAAAGCTGAGCATTGTAAGCACTAGTCAGTGTTAAATGGTTTGTCTCCAACTGCTACTTTATCTGCACAGCTTGGTCTGTTAAAATAACACACTAAAACCACACACACACACACACACCGATTTTTGGACGACGGAAAGTTAGAGCTGCACGATTCTAGCTAAAATGAGAATCAAGATTTTTTTTTTTGCTTAGAAGACAGATCACGATTCTCGCGGCGTAACATCATCTTTCACATTAAAACAAAAAATGAAAATTGTGCTAACTTTACGGTTTTGTTTTTATTTTTTTTATTTAAGTGTATTTTTTCCCAAACAATTGCATTTGAAAGACTGCTGGGCAAACACAGTGTGACATAAAATATTGCAGCAATTGCCATTTTATTCCCTAGGGTCTCTGCTAATTTTTTTTTAGAATAGTTCCAAGTAATTTTCTAGCAAAAAATATTGATTTAACTTAAGTGTCAGAAAAAGATTTAGACTTTAAGTGGTTAAACTTCCTGCATTTACACCCATTTGATCTAAGCAAGTTAGTTATAAGTTCTAAACTTGGCAGATTGCCCTGGATGCTCTTGACAGCTGAGTGAGCAGATAATCTTTCTACTTGTTTATATGAAAGAATCGCCTACTTTCAGCGGGAGAGATCGTCAGGGGAGTGAATCGATATTGCGTTTTTTTTTTAACGATTAATCGTGCAGCTCTACCAAACGTCCATTTTTGTGGCATGCTAGTCTCATGTCGAAAGTGAAGAGGTTGCTCACGATGCAAAAAATTTCGTACGACAGAATACAACATTATGTGTTGAACAGTTTTGTATGTATTCTTTTGTTTCTGAGCATGCGTAGTCTTGCTGTCATTCACCCGCTGATCAGGCGAATGACAGATCCGTGTCCACTCCACCGTGCAGAGCAGAGATTGACACAGTTCCGCTCTCCTCTATGAGAATCAGGTGGAAATGGAGCATCTGTCTGTTTTCAGCTGATCAACAGATGGAAAAATAGGACCAACATTCGTCTGGATTTTGCGGGCAAGATCGGATGGCGGCGGGTGTCAGCAGACATGTATCCACTGACTTCCGCAGCTCAATAGACAATGCAAGGTCCAATCAGGTCTGCCTAAAAATCTGACAGGCGGAACGGATTGGAAAGCCCGTGTGAAGTCTAAACACAATCCTACAAGAAGAAAATAATAAAATAGTACTATTTAGTAAGGCTCCATGCACACTAGTGTTTTTTGCTTAGGGGAAGCATCTGTCCCCTAATGCCTCTTCACCGAGAACCGAGCAATTAAACACCGCTTGCTCAGAGAGCTGCGGGAACTACTCCTAGAAGCTAGCGTTTTTCTTTGCATCCATGCACACTACTTAGACCATTAGCGTTCAGCTTCAGCGTCTAGAAGCAGGAGGAAAAAATAAATAAAAATTTTCTTGTAGAATTTTCTGGAGTGTTTTTCCAGAAGAAATGCTCCTAAATTTTATTTTTATTTTTTACTTTTTCTAAGCCAATGCTCTTAAAACGCCATTACAAAAAGCTCTTACCAGTGTTTATCTAGTGATTTTCCAGAGTTTTTTTAGCAAAAAAAAAAAAAAAAAAAAAAACACACACTAGTGTGCATGAAGCCTAAAAGAGTTGCTCTAAGCTATTTTTTTTTTATTATTGTCTGGAAATGTTCAAAGATTCATTTTCATAACCAGAGCAAAGACATCGTTTTGGATTTGGAAAGCTTTGTTTTGATTATCAGAATAGCACAGGAAGCCTTTGCTTACTGTTGGTTCTGCCATTTGTTCATGCTCATGTACGCTGCATTGTTTAGAGAAGTCAGAGAGCTCTCAGGACATCGGTCACAAACATGCGGCAGTAAAAACAAAATCGACACAGCTTTGCATTGGAATGTTTGAAAAGATTTGCATATATAATTTTCTTTCCAGTTTTAATCTGTTAAAGAAACCAGAATAGGCAAATGCTCTACTGGTTTGACTGGACTGGTCTGGAAATGACAGCATACTACATACAGTATACTAAAGTCATCAATTAACTCACTAATGGTGGCCACAGACAGGTAAACCCGAACTTTCAGTAACTAAAAGGATCTTCGGGCCAGCTTTCTTTACATGGCCATTTACTGTTCAATGCAGGCCGTGTATCTCCCGATTACATGGAATAAAATGTTTTTTTTATATATTTTTGGGCATCGTTAAAACAAAAAGTAAAAAATAATGCATTTTTTTCAAAATTGTCACTCTATTTTTGTTTATAGCGCAAAAAATAAAAACCGAAGGGGTGATCAAATACCAAAAGAAAGCTCTATTTGTGGGGAAAAAAGAACGTCAATTTTGTTTGGGAGCCACGTCACACGACCGTGCAATTGTCAGTTAAAGCAACGCAGTGGCGAATCGAAAAAAGTGGTCTGGTCTTAAGCCAGCAAAATGGTCCGGGGCTGAAGTGGTTAAAGGTGCCTGTGCTAGCAATATAACAGTACAATTAAACACTAACAAATTCTAAATATCACAAGCAGATGTACAATACACTGGTAAGATGTACATTAAAAGAAAAAAAAAAAAACAAACAAACAAAAAAAAACAAAAAAAAAAACCTCTAGCAAGGTTTAATACAGCATAAGAAATGGGTAGGTATGTTTGTATTTGTTGTGTGCATGATTTTTTTTTTTTTTCTTAAATGCATCAAGCATTGATGATCATGAAGCACCACATTCCAGCTTATATAGACAAAACAGACATGGGACTCTTAGGTGCCAAAACAGACTGGAATGCTAGAGGTTTTTGGTTATTGTTCCTAAGTTTTTGGATAGTAGTGTTTATTTTTTTATTTTATTTTTTATGTGGCTTCTACATTTTAACCACTTGCTTACAGGGCACTTAAACACCTTCCTGCCCAGACCAATTTTCAGCTTTCGGTGCTCTCACAATTTGAATGACAATTACTCAGTCATGCAACACTGTACCCAAATGAATTTTTTGTCCTTTTTTTCCCCACAAATAGAGCTTTCTTTTGGTGGTATTTGATCACCTCTGGGGTTTTTATTTTTTGCGCTATAAATGAAAAAAGACCGAAAATTTTGAAAAAAAACCGCATATTTCTTTGTTTCTGTGACAGAATTATGCAAATTATTAATTTTTCTTCATAAATTTTGGCCACAATTTATACTGCTACATATCTTTGGTAAAAATAACCCAAATTAGTGGATATTATTTGGTCTTTGTGAAAGTTAGAGAGTCTACAAGCTGTGGTGCGAATCGCACAAAATTGATCACATCTGATGTACTGGTGGCCTATCTCGCTTCTTGTGACCCGAACAAGTCAGGAAAGTACAAATACCCCCCAAATGACCCCTTTTTGGAAAGTAGACATTCCAAGGTATTTATTAAGAGGTATAGTGAGCTTTTTGATGTTGTCATTTTTTTCCCACAATTCTTTGCAAAATTAAGATTTTTCATTTATTTTTTTTTCTCCACAAAATTGTCATTGTAATAGGTTATTTCTCTCATGTGGCATGTGTATACCACAAATGACACCCCCCAAAAAATTCTGCTACTCCTCCTGAGTATTACAATACCACATGTGTGGGACTTTTTCACAGCCTGGCCACATAGAGAGGCCCAACATGCAGGTAGCGCCATCATGTGTTCTAGGAACATAAGTTACACATCTAACTTGTTGACTATTTATTACACTTTTGAAGCACCAGGACAATGACACGTGACACTGATGACAGATGGCACTGATACGTGGCAATGATGACACGTGACACTGATGACAGATGGCACTGATACGTGGCAATGATGACACGTGACACTGATGACAGATGGCACTGATACGTGGCAATGATGACACGTGACACTGATGACAGATGGCACTGATACGTGGCAATGATGACACGTGACACTGATGACAGATGGCACTGATACGTGGCAATGATGACACGTGACACTGATGACAGATGGCACTGATACGTGGCAATGATGACACGTGGCAATGATGACACGTGGCACTGATGACAGATGGCACTAATACGTGGCACTGATGACAGATGGCACTGATGACGCGTGGCACTGATGACGCGTGGCACTGATGACGCGTGGCACTGATGACGCGTGGCACTGATGACGCGTGGCACTGATGACGCGTGGCACTGATGACGCGTGGCACTGATGACGCGTGGCACCGATGACAGATGGCACTAATACGTGGCAATAATATGTGCCACCGATGACAGATGGCACTAATACATGGCACCGATGACACGTGACACTGACAACAGATGGCACTGACAGATGGCACTGATGACACGTGACACTGACAACAGATGGCACTGACAGGTGGCACTGACGACAGATGGCACTAATACGTGGCACTGATGACAGGTGGCACTGATGACGCGTGGCACTGATGACGCGTGGCACTGATGACGCGTGGCACTGATGACGCGTGGCACTGATGACGCGTGGCACTGATGACGCGTGGCACTGATGACGCGTGGCACTGATGACGCGTGGCACTGATGACGCGTGGCACTGATGACGCGTGGCACTGATGACGCGTGGCACCGAAACGTGGCACCGATGACAGATGGCACTAATACGTGGCAATAATATGTGCCACCGATGACAGATGGCACTAATACATGGCACCGATGACACGTGACACTGACAACAGATGGCACTGACAGGTGGCACTGATGACAAATGGCACTGACAGGTGGCACTGATGACAAATGGCACTGACAGGTGGCACTGATGACAAATGGCACTGACACGTGGCACTGATGACAGATGGCACTGACACGTGGCACTGATGACAGATGGCACTGACACGTGGCACTGACGACAGATGGCACTGACACGTGGCACTGACGACAGATGGCACTGATACGTGGCACTGGGGGCAGGTGGCACTGGGGGCAGGTGGCACTGGGGGCAGGTGGCACTGGGGGCAGGTGGCACTGGGGGCAGGTGGCACTGGGGGCAGATGGCACTGCTGGGGATGGCACTGGGGCAGATGGCACTGCTGGGGGCGGATGGCACTGCTGGGGGCGGATGGCACTGCTGGGGGCGGATGGCACTGCTGGGGGCGGATGGCACTGCTGGGGGCGGATGGCACTTTTTATTTCATTTTTTTAATTTATTTTTTTTTCCACAATCAGAACGGCTGCCGCTGCAGCCGTTCATCTCTCCCCTCTCGCACTGTCTGTGCGAGGAAGGAGAGCGGCGCTGCGAGATGATCTCATATGTTTACATATGAGATCATCTCCCATTGGACACGCCGATCACGCTGAGAGATTATATATATATATATATATATATATATATCACAAAAAAATAATATTTGAATGACAATATTCAGTATGGCCCCTTTCACACTGGGGTGGGAGCGTCAGTGGCGGTAAAGCGGCGCTAATTTTAGCGCTGCTTTACCATTGTTCTAGCAGCCGTATTTGGCCGCTAGCAGGATGGTATTAACCCCCACTAGCAGCCAGAAAAGGGTTAAAACAGACCACTGCAGTGTCGCATTGCCGGCGGTATAGCCGCGCTGCCCCATTGATTTCAATGGGTAGGAGCGGTGAATACACTGCTCCAAAGATGCGGCTAGCAGGACTTTTTTCACCGTCCTGCTAGCGCACCGCTCCAGTGTGAAAGCCCTCTGGCTTTCACACTGGAGTGAAAGGAGCCGTTTTTTTCAGGTGCTATTTTTAGCGCTGTAGCGCCTGAAAACCGACTCGGTGTGAAAGGGGCCTATTACAAAGTACACAATACCCATTGGTTTACATGATACCCAAGTCATAGATTGAAGCCATCTAAAGATAGCATCAAACTTATTCAGGGAGTTTCTTGGGGAATATGTATGCTTTTCAAAAAGAATGATCCTATTGAGATCTACAAACCAATTGGACACAGTCGTGCATGTGGAGAGGACCACTTAAGAGCAATCCGTCTACGGGCAACAAAAAGTGCACGCCTTATAGTATTACCAATAAGGGAGGTACAGATAGATGTAGCTCATTAACCCAATATACATATAAGCGATTCAACTGGAATATTAATATCCAATACCCCATTTAAGGTATTAATCACCTCTACCCAGTATCTTTGAAATTTTGGACATTGCCACAAAAGATGTATTAATGTACCTGTGTTACCACAGCTAGCACAGGCTGGCTCAGATTTCAGTCCAATTGCACAGAGAAACTGCAAAGTTCTATAGCCCCTATGGAGAATAAAAATCTGGGTCAGTCTGTGATGGATAAAGACACCCTAGACAGGGACTGGAGGACATCGTCCCAAATTTCCTCAGAGATGGGACCAATATCCTTCTCCCAGCCAGCCTGAGAACTGATGGGGAAGTTCAATAGAAACCCATCTAACAATACCCTATAAGTAACCGAGGTAAGACCCTTTGTTGACCCTGCCTGTACTATTTTATCTAAGACAGGGAAGAGAGGGGAACATCTATGATAATAATAGAATAATGCTGCATACACACAACCGGATTTTCCGTCGGAATGAACACTGACGGAGTTCCGGTGAAACGGACTTGCCTACACACGATCACACCAAAGGACTAGAAAAGGAAGTAAACCCATCGATTTAAACAGTTAAAAAATGCATGCCGGGAATGCTAACTGCACATTGGCTGTGCTCTCGGCCAAACTATCAAACCATCCAATGGCTGGTGTCATAACGAATCACATGTGCAGCATCATAGCAGTTGAAGATTAAACAGAGGCAAAGATGGCAGCTTCCTTGGCTGAAAACGATAGGGGAGTTTACTTCCACTTTAAATAACCAGTAGCCAATAGCTGCCCTTACGTTGTTGGTCTGTCGGACCAGTTCTCGATAGAACATGTTTCAAATCTTTCCGCCGAAACAGTTCCTATGTCTAAAGTCCATCAGATTTAGACAGAAAAGGTCCAATGAAGCCCACACACAATCGAATTGTCCGATGGATTCGTTCAGTCTGAACTTTGCTGTCGAAAAGTCTGGTCGTGTGTACATGGCATAAGGGCCCATTCACACTTGCGCATTGTGGGAATGTGTACTAAAACGCACATTTTTAACATTTGCTACTGCTCAGCATGACATTCACTGAATAAACCATGTGTTGCAGGGGCATTCAAAAATTTTTTTTTTATGGATGGGTTTCGTCCATTGTCGTGGTAAGGCAGCCAATTCATTTCGAATAGGCTGCCAATACAACGCAAGTGTCATGACACAGGTTAACACTTGCATTAACTACCGTATTTATTGGCGTAAAACACCCACAGTTTAGGAAGGAATTTTAAGGGAAAAAAAAAAAAAAAAAAAGGACATTTAAATGCCCATCAATGCAGCCTTATCAGTGTCCATCTGCAGCCTTGCCCAGGCAGGCCGATTATTTAAAATTGATGCTGCTCTCCGCTGAGGGCAGAGAAATACACAAAGCCGAGTGTACTCGGCTAGGCTCGGCTCCTCTTGCAGTCCTGCCCCTAGGATTGACATTAGACAGGTCCAATGGCGGGACTCGGCGGGAAAGAGCAGTGCCAAGCCTAGCCAAGTACACTTGGCTTTGTGTATGTCGGCTGTGCTTGCTCCGCTCACAATCAGCAGAGCCGAGATTGGCGTATAATGTGCACCCACGATTTGCCCCGGATTTTAATATTTTACAAATATGGTACTTCAATACAGGGCACTTACCCACCCCCCTTCTTGCCCAAGCCAATTTTCGGCTTTCAGCGCTGTCGCTGTTTAAATGACAATTGTGCTGTCAAGCTACACCTCACCCAGAATTTTTATCATTTTGTTACCACAAATAGAGCTCTCTTTTGGTGATATTTGATAACCTCTGCGTTTTTTGTTTTTTTTTTGTTTTTTTGGCCAAGAATAAAGACCTAAAATTTATAAAAATAAAAATAACAGAATTTCTTTTGTTTGTTATAAAATTTTGTAAATAAGTTTTCTTCTCCACTGATGGGCACCGGTAAAGGCGGCACCACTGATGGGCACCGGTAAAGGCGGCACCACTGATGGGCACCGGTAAAGGCGGCACTGATACGTGACACTGATAGATGTCATTGTTAGGAATCACTGATGGCACTGGCAGGCATTGGGGATGGGCACTGATTGGCATTTCCCTGGTGGTCTAGGGTGGCATACCTGGAGGAACAGTGTGGTGGCCATTCAAGGGGGGGTTGCGCTGATAAATCGACACAGACACCCGTCAGGAGAGCAGCCAATGGGCACTTCTCTACTCGCATCTGTCAGATGCGAGTGAGGAAAAGCCAATCAACAGCTCTTCCTGTTTACATCGTGATCAGCCGCGATAGGACACGGCTGATCACGTGGTCAAGGGACTCAGTCAGAGGCTCTTTACCGAGATCGGTATGTCAGACTGACACCGCACCACCGATCGCCACGATGTATGCCCTCACGTCTACCCAGAACGGAGCCGCTCCATCCAGCCGTCATTTAATGGTGGGCGGGCGGCAAGGACACTACAATGGAACATCAATGTGAATGGCTCCTTACACTGAGAAGGAGCTGTACAGCACCACCATTGTGGGGCACTACAAAGCAGGAAGCTGAGCCTGAATGTGTAAAGAAGAGATCCACCAAAAAAACTAAAATTATATTAAAAGCCAGCAACTACAAATACTGCAGCTGCTTACTTTTAATAGACACTTACCTGTCCCAGGGTCCAGTGATGTCGGCAGCCGAAGCATCGCCGGCTCTCGGCAGCTGCCATCCTCGTTCAGTGAATCAGGAAGTGAAGCGTTGTGGCTGCGCATCCCAACTTGTGCATCATCTTTAGAAGAGGATTCTTTCTGGGACAACAGCCATGCAGACCAATTTGATGCAGAGTGCAGAGTATGGTCTGAGCACTGACAGGCTGACCCCCCCCCCCCCCCCACACACCTTCGACCTCTGCAGCAATGCTGGCAGCACTTAAAAAAAAAAAAAAAAAAAAAAAAACACTAACTAAACAAATAACAAAAAGTATAAGTGCTGCCAGCATTGCTGCAGAGGTTGAAGAGGTGTGGGGTCAGCCTGTCAATGCTCAGACCATACGCTGCACACACTGCATCAAATTGGTCTGCATGGCAAAGGCCAATACTAGAGTCTGGTGAAAGTGTACAAACGTTTATTCAAGTTATAGAATAAAAATATTGCTCAAATTGCTGAGAATCAATATCTACACTGGCTATGGTTTGTTAAGTCTCACACTGCTGGAATGGAGTGCGGTACTTCGTTTTTATATCTGCATGTCCATTGTCTAACTAAACAAACAAAAAGCCCATTCTGAGTGGAACCTGTTCTGTTGAACCACTGTATGGTCTTGGCCACAGTGCTGCAGCTGTTTCGGGGTCTTGGCAATCTTCTTATAGCCCAGGCCATCTTTATGTAGAGCAACAATTTTTTCTCTTCAGATCTTTTATTTAGTTTAGTTTTATGCTACGAGGTGCCATGTTGAACTTCCAGTGACCAGTAAGAGAGAGAGTGATATCAAATTTAACACACCCGCTTCCTTTCACATGGGCTGTCGGATCATGTCCACCCGTCAGTTTTTCAGACAACCCCAAACAGACCCTCTAGTCGCTTCTATGGAGCAGTGGATATCAGTAGACATGTCCACTGACACTCGCCACCACCTGATCTGCCAAAAACAGATGGATGGTGGTTCTATTCCCCATCTGTCCGGTGGATCAGATAGAAACAGAGGAGAGCGGGAAAGGGTTAGTGTTCGTTCTGCATAGTGGAGCGGACACAGACCTGTCATCCGCATTCTCAGTGGGGATCAGCAGCGATCCCCGCTGAGTAAACGTATTCCACTTAGTGGAGGCATCTGTGTGAAAGGGGCCTAAAAGTGATCGCCTAATGCAGGGCTCGACAAAACCTGGGCGCCAGGTCGCATTTGCGACTAGAACTAGCGACCTGGGGCAGCACAGCTGGGGGTATTCTGTCTCCGTGGACCCCCCCCCCCCCCCCCCCGACTGTAATTGAGCCTGTGGCTTTGAGGCCTTCTGCGATCCTATGGTTCCTTCAGGAATCTGGCGCCCTCTTGTGGTGGTCGTTGGAATGACAACCAGCAATGCTAATGGAGCTTCCCCTGCCTGCCAGCCCATCTCCTTCCCTTTACTTAGAACCCCTAAACATTATATATATTTTTTATTCTAACACCCTAGAGAATAAAATGGTGGTTGTTGCAATACTGTCTGTCACACCGTATTTGCACAGCGGACTTACAAGCGCACTTTTTTTGGGAAAAAAAAAAAACAGAAAACGTTAGCCCAATTTTTTTTTTATATTGTGAAAGATAATGTTACGCCGAGTAAATCGATACCCAACATGTCATATTTCAAAATTGCGCCCACTTATGGAATAGCGACAAACTTTTACCCTTTAAAATCTCCATAGGCGACGTTTAAAAAAATTTTCCAGGTTGCATGTTTTAAGTTACAGAGGAGAACTAGGGCTAGAATTATTGCTCTCCCTCTACCGATCGCAGTGATACCTCACATGTGTGGTTTGAACACCGCTTTCATATATGCGTTCGCTTCTGCACACAAGCTTGGCGGGACAGGGCGCGTTTAAAAAAAAATTTTTTCTTCTTATTTTAACTTTTATTTTTATTTTTTTCACTGTTCTTTTAAAACAAAAAATGTGTGTCACTTTTATTCCTATTACAAGGAATGTAAAAATCCCTTGTAATAGAAAAAAAAGCATGACAAGTCCTCATATATGAGATCTGGGGTCAGAGACATCACATCTCATATTTACACTAAAATGCAATTTAAAAAAAAAAAAATTGTCATTTGAAAAAACTAAAATAAATAAAATGTCCCTCTAAGAGCTATGGGCAATGACTTGGAGACAGGTGGGGGGCTGGGGGCTATCTTCCCCTCACTCGTCTTCATGTCAGGCCAGGGACAGGTCCAGATCGCCGTCATGGACCTGGCTCCTAGATTCCAAGCAAATTTGTCAACCCCTGCCCTAATGAGTCTGCAAGTAATACACATTTAAGTTGACAACATTTACTTACTGTACAGAGCAGAAGTGTTGTCACCCGGTACAGAAAGTGTGTAAGGGCTACAGAACCCCCCCCCCCCCCAATCTTTTTCAAAAGGCCATATTCACACTAGTGTAGCATGTAAAACGCATGCAAAAATCATACAATAGAGTTTTTGTTCTCCAAATGAGCAAAATAATTGTCATGCCAGTTTTTATTGGCACGCCAAACAGGTGTGTTGATGAACGAGTGCACAAACGAATGTGGAAAAACAGCATGAATCTCAAAAGGAGTGCACAAGCTGCGACACATTTGTTGCATGTAGAGCAGCCCATTGAAGTGAACGGGCTTCCCAATCTACCAAAGGCGCATATGCATGACATTTGATGTTGTGCTATAGTAGTATGAATGGGAGCTTATATAGTGGGAGTTGTTCTATAGGCCACAGAGGTAAAATTAGCCTGGGTAGATCACTAATGGCCCAGATAAACAGAGACGTGGACAGAGAACACAAGAAGGTAAGGCCGCCAGCCATAAAAACTTGCCTGGTTCAGTGGAGATCGATTGAATTTTGATCAATTTATGAACACTGTGGTTATGCAGAAGTTGCTCTACCATTCGACTTCTGTACAGCCACTCTGTTGGATTTTCCCTGCTCGATCAGCTATACAAGTTATAGCCTGCAGCACTGATCAGTGTATTCTGATAGCGGAGAAGTCTCACTGCTGTCAGAATACAGACAAGGCAGAGAGGATTCCCCCATTCACATGAAGTGTGCAGATGGGAAAATGGAGTCAGCTTTTGTCATTCAACCCACTGGTTGGATAAAAAAAAAAAAAAAATAAAAAAAAAACCAAACAAAAATAATAAAACACACATGTGTGCGCGCACACACCTAGCGCTTGCTTTAGGAGCTCACTGGATTTTTGGGAGGATCAACAGGTACTTTTTTGGCACTTGGTAAACTGATAACAAAACAATAAATTTAAAAATGGTATTTTAATACATTCTGGGCTCTTTCACAACATATCTGTTGAGCTAATGCGCAAGGGCACATAAAAATGAACGCTGTGCCAAGGTGTGGTGAGATATACTGCCTAAAAGTACACAAGTCACTGCATTGCATGTAGCTGCACCACAGTGTAACATGTTGCAGGGCATAGATTTGAAGCGATTTCTGTGGGGAAAAAAAAAGCAATCAGTGCATAGCAACACCCCTCATACCAACACACACACACACACACACACACACACACACACACACACACACACACGTAACCGGACTTGTATCCACATGGTGTAAAAGACAAAAAGAAAAATAAGAAGCTCATAGTTGAATTTACATACACTGATGGCATTACTTACATCAAGCTGCTCTCCCTTACATAGAAAAAAAATAAAAAAAAATAAAAAAAAAACACACACTATATAATCTTGAAGAGCATTATTTTAGCCACATTTAGTACACAATGCCAAATTGAAACTTAGCAACCCAGATTCTAACAATGTATGGAAAAGCGTACAAAAGGTGAACACAAACAACTCCATTTTGCTCTGGTTCAACCTGTTGATCAAGTCAGACAGACAGAGGTACCAAACAAGTCACCAACACTACACAGAAGCCAAAACATTCTAACCCAGGGGTTGACAAATTTGCTTGGAATCTAGGAGCCAGCTAAAAAAGTTAGGAGCCAGGTCCGTGACGGCGATCTGGACCTGTCCCTGGCCTGACATGGAGACGAGTGAGGGGAAGATAGCCCCCAGCCCCCCACCTGTCTCCAAGTCATTGCCCATAGCTCTTAGGCTGCTTTCACACTGGGGCTGGAGCAGCGTCGGCTGTAAAGCGCCGCTATTTTTAGCGGCGCTTTACCGGCGGTGTGCGGGCGCTAGCGGGGTGGTTTTAACCCCCGCTAGCGGCCGAAAAGGGGTTAAACCCGCCCGCAAAGCGCCGCTGCAGCGGCGCTTTGCCGGCGGTATTGCCGCGGTGTCCCATTGATTTCAATTGGTACGAGCGGTATAGGAGCGGTGAATACACCGCTCCTTCACCGCTGCAAAGATGCGGCTAGCAGGACTTTTTTCACCGTCCTGCCAGCGCATCGCTCCAGTGTGAAAGCCCTCCGGCTTTCACACTGGAGTTAAAGGGGCCGGTTTTTTTCAGGCGTTACATAGGCGCTATTTTTAGCGCTGTAACGCCTGAATACCGCCCCAGTGTGAAAGCAGCCTTAGAGGGACATTTTTAAATTGCATTTTAGTGTAAATATGAGATGTGAGGTCTCTCTGAGCCCAGATCTCATATATAAGAGGACCTGTCATGCTTTTTTCTATTACAAGGGATTTTTACATTCCTTGTAATAGGAATAAAAGTGACACTTTTTTTTTTTTTTTAAAAGAACAGTGAAAAAAATAAAAATAAAAGTTAAAATAAGAAAAAAAAATTGTTTTAAATGCGCCCTGTCTTGCCAAGCTTGCATGCAGAAGTGAACGCATATATGAAAGCGGTGTTCAAACCACACATGTGAGGTATCGCTGCGATCGGTAGAGTAAGAGCAATAATTCTAGCCCCAGACCTCCTCTGTAACTCAAAACGTGCAACCTGAAGAATTTTTTAAACGTCGCCTATGGAGATTTTAAAGGGTAAAAGTTTGTCGCCATTCCATGAGCGGGCGCAATTTTGAAGCGTGACATGTTGGGTATCGATTTACTTGGCGTAACATTATCTTTCACAATATAAAAAAAAAAAAATTGGGCTAACTTTACTGTTGTCTTTTTTTTTTTTTATTAAATAAAATTTTTTTCCCCAAAAAAAGTGCGCTTGTAAGTCCGCTGTGCAAATATGGTGTGACAGACAGTATTGCAACGACCACCATTTTACTCTCTAGGGTGTTAGAATAATAAAAAAAAAATATATATATATATATATATATATATATATATATATATATATATATATATATATATATATATATATATATATATATAATTTTTTTTTTGTTTTGTTTAGGAGTTTCAAAGTAAAGGGATGGAGAAAGACTGGCCCATTAGCATTGTTGGTTGTAATTCCAACGGCCACCACAAGAGGGCGCCAGATTCCAGAAGGAACCATAGGATCACAGAAGGCCTCAAAGCCGGGGGCTCAATTACCGGCCGCCTGCGGCGCGGCCCGACGCGATCGCGCGCGGGGGGGGGGGGGTCCACGGAGAGGGGATAACCCCAGCTATGCTGCCCCAGGCGCAAGGTCGCTGATTCTAGTCGCCAATGCGACCTGGCGACCGGGTTTTGTCGAGCACTGTTCTAACCAGTCATTAAATATGGTTGTACTGATACCACTTTTTTAAAGACCAAGTACCAATACTTTTTTCCAAGTTTTTGCCATTACTGATTTTTTTTATTTATTTCTTCTTAATTCAACCCTGTTGAGGAGGTAGGGGGGCTTTGGTGAGATACCAGGGGTCTAAACAGACCCCTGACATCTCCCATTTGAGACATGGAAATGGACTGAGGAGAGAGGTTCCACAGCCCTTCTCTGCAGACGCACTGAAGATGATTTGACAGGAGACGGCAGCTCCTCTCCATTCATAAACTGAGACACCATAAATACAGGTTACAATGCTCAGTTATGCATGGACAGAGTCAGTAATCACTGACTGTGCCACACCGATCATCCCTGAGTTTTCATGCATTGGGAGCATTGGAGTACAAGTATGGCATCTTTAATATTGGGGTTCCACCGATGCTAGTATCCGTATTGGTGCCGATACTGAGCATTCTCCTGCAAATGCTCAATATCGGCACCAATACGGATACTAGCATCGGTGGAACCCCAATATTAAAGATGCCAACTTCTTTATAGTTCTATAGCAGGGTGGAAAAGTAAATATACAAGGACCAGTCAATTCTATCTAGAAGTCAGCAGGCAAAGCCTAAAGACCTAGTTCTACTAACAGCTAAAACAACTAATCAGCATAATTGATTATGAAAATATAGAAAGAGCTACTAAAATTAACTTCTCAAAAAAGCAGGCTTTGTAGGCACAGCATGAGGCAGTATGTATTATTAAAAATAATAAGTCTTTAGAATACATTAAAATATAAAACAAACATGAAAAGACCCTCTGCATTCAAGGAGTCAACAGATAATCTTATAAATATGGAAATTGTGAGCCACAAAGTATCAAAGTTGAAATCCAACAATATAGTGTTAGTGTGGATAACTAAAACGTGGCCCAATGTTGTTCCATACTTTAGCTTCAACGCGTTTCGAAAGATCAGGGGGCCGACATAGGGGTCATCTCAGAGGAAGGAAAGATAGATAAAAGTACTGGGACAACACAACCCCTCCAGAGTCCCCACTGCTGCCCGTACAGGAACCAGAAGTAAAAAAAAAAAAAATTAAAAAAAAAATAAAAAAAAAAAAGTCGAGTAGAGCTGGTGAGGAACACCAAGGTGTGCCTATAAAGTGTAAGGTTACACCATGTAGAACAACAAGCTTTGGGAGGTAGATGGAGGTGGGCCAATCATAAGTTGAAAAGGTAGATATTATGCTATAGGTGTGTGGAATCACATGGTTACACCAAAAGAATCCAGAGTAGCAACAGGTATGCAGAATAAGTGCCTCTTGTACTCCTGAGGATTTTAGCTGATCAAAACAATAAGTCAGCCAATTAACCAATTATAAAAATGATCATGGTTAGTTGCAGCCCTAATACACCAGCATAAAAAAAAACCTCAGCAAACCAAAAGTACCTTACATGCAGATAAAGCACAACATCCGGTGTAACAAAGATACCTCAAAGTAATGGGCTGCTCATTTAGGTTTAAAGAAGGAAAAAAAAAAAAAAAAAAAAAAAAACACACAACGTAAGGTATACAGAAGACATTAGCACAGTGGGAAAATAAGTATCCAAGGATGGTATCAAAAAAAAAAAAAAAAGAGAAGGACCTGAAAATTATATTAGGTGGTCTGTGGTAACAGTAAACCCTTAGTAATATTTTATTATTTCCAAAGAACGTGACTTGTATATGAAGGTTATTCCTGAATATATATGTATACACACACACCTTGTAACATACAAAAATACTTAAAGTGTTTATAAAGAATAAATATAAATATAAATATATATATATATATATATATATATATATATATATATATATATAAAAAAAATAATGAGGTTATACCAAACTGCTCTGTGCAATGCTACTGCACAGAGCAGTCCGCTACCTGCTCTTCTGGACTCTGCCAGCACTGAATGCTCCTCATCCCCTCTGGATGCCCCCAAAGCAAGCCTAGTGTGGAGGGAGCACCCAGTCAGGTGCGTCCCAGAGTCGGGCTGAGTGCATCCATAGACACACGCAGTGCAGCTCCGCTGTGCCCCCTGCTCTCTCCTCACAGGATTTGACTAACAGTAGAAACCAAGTGGCTCCCACTGCTCTCAGTCTCCAGTGAGAACAGAAAGAAAGGAGTGTAACAGCACTGCAGATGGACATAGCACTGATCGAGTAAGGACTCGGTAAGCCTTTAGGTAGGGGGTGAGCAGAACAGGTATTTTAAGGTTTGTTTACCTTAACACTGAGAATGCATGAAAGCAAAAAATAAATAAATGATTGGCATTTACAACCATATTACAAAAAAAAGGAAGTCTCAAACTTTGAGCAAAACTCGTATGAGTTTAGTAACTTGATTCAAAAGCACTCAGTTCACAATAAAATCTCCAGCATTTTTGTCATATGGTTTATTCCATTCATTCACTTATACAGCTAATATAAGGGGGCCGCGCTG
Source organism: Lithobates pipiens (assembly GCF_037356315.1). Taxonomy (NCBI): domain Eukaryota; kingdom Metazoa; phylum Chordata; class Amphibia; order Anura; family Ranidae; genus Lithobates; species Lithobates pipiens. Next base: position 421,890,176 of record NW_027507748.1, read on the forward strand.
AGCCCTTACAGTGCATGTGCTTCTAGCCCTTTGTGTACACGTTGCTATAGCAGCCACACCACAAGTTTGCTTCTGCTGCTCTAAGCAACATGAACGCAAAGGGCTGCAAGCGCTGTGCTTAATCCACAGTCACAACCAAAAAAGAAATCTGCTTATGCATGGGATAAAATCCGGCCATAGATGGATCGAATCTTGGCCAGCTCATTAGGTTCCAGGTGAGATTTGATCCACCCATTGCCACCTGTTGGATTTTCTACATGCGACTACTATAGCCTCTATCAGCGATTGTGTTCTAACAGCCTCCAGGAAGGCTCCCCGCTGACAGAACACAATAGCGCTGCGGGAGGGAATTAGCCCATCAACACTGTTGATGGGGGACCCAAGTGATTTTCCTTTCTTATACCTATAATGGAAGCAAAGAAAGCCAAATTATCTATGGGCTGCTCTAGCAGGGCAGAGCCGCTGATCGAAGACCAGGAAAACAATTAGCAAGGGCTTCATTTGCTTAAAGTTAAATCGGCCAAATACAGAAACAGGGTAAGAAAAAGGCCAATTTTTTGATAATAGTACAGATTAATGGAGAAAGATACACAGTTGAGATTTTTGCTATTTCTAAAGCACAATGCATTTTTGCAAATCAATCGGCTTGCCTGCTTTATAAAAAAAAAAAAAAAAAAAAGTCCCCTCCTACAGGGCCTAACGCGCAAGGGCAGAGTTAGAGTTATATCAACACATCCAGCTGCCAACAGTGTCTGGGTACGATGTGTGGGGAAGTATATCTTCTCTTATGCCAATTGTAAAATTACATATATTTGTGAGTAGAAGTTTTTTTTTTTTTTTTTTACATATAATAAAAAGTCTTTTAAAAGTAGAGAGCAGTTAGATGTGGCTTAACTATTACTTTGATGAGGATGAGAAGTGGTGTGTCTGCCGTACTTAACATAAAAGTGCCTGTTTAGACCCCTTATTATTTTGAGGTTCATTTTTAAAGTGAGCACTGGGTCACAAGGTGGTTTAAACGAAACATTATTTCTCACCGACGTGCTCTGTTGTGCCTTCAACAAGGCAAATGTTACTTGTGCATGAGCCTCAGCCAGCATTCCATCAATTCACTCAACGCCATCGTAATGTTCTAATTCCCCAATGAAAAGGAAATGCTTATATGCAAAAAACATTCTAAAAACGGTTCCACCATCTGAGTGGATTAGCCCAGTGTTTATACTACGGGAAGAAGCGTGATCCAATGGATTAAAGTACTGCAGCAATTTATAGAGAACAGGAGCCACTGCTTCTGTATATAGTATACCATAGCCAACTTAATCGTTTATTACAATGTACTACTGGGGGGGGGGGGGAGAAAAGAGAAAAAAAAAAAAAAAAACACCACCACACACACCATGTTTTTAGCCAAGATCACTAACAGAAATGTGGTGTCAATAGGATAGCTTACCACTGTTAGAACATACAATACATTTCTAGATGTAAAATTTGGGACACACAAATAATGGGTTCCAGGTAAGATTTTATTTTAGAGAAATCAAGATTTAAAAACTCAATTAAAAAACCAAAAGAAACATTTTTTTTAACCACTTCCAGCCCAAGGCCATCATATGACATCCTTGACTTTCAGTGGGAATATCCAAATGATGTCTGCAGCTACAGGCATCATTCAGATATTCTCGTTTTCAGCCAACAACCATCCAGTGCTTCTCTGGGCTCTCCCGTGCCATCAGGGACCCGGAAAAAGAGTCGGCCGCCGCATGGCGACCATAGAGATTTCCAGTGACCAGATGGTCACCACTCATTTCTATGAGCGCTGGAGCCCCCGGTGCGGTGTTATGATGTCACGTCTGGGCCGCAATTGTAAGCAAATGATCCATGAGATTCTGAATTAATTTTATTTTTTATCTCATGCTTTCCAGACTGAAGGAGAAATGTGGGGTTTTATTGACCCCGCATCGCTCCATAAAGAGGACCTCTCACGCAACATTCCTATTACAAGGGATGTTTACATTCCTTGTAATAGGAATAAATTTGTTTAAAAGGGGAAAAAATAAAAAAATAAAGTAAAATAGAAAGTGTAAAAACAAAACAAAAAAATTATTATATAATAATACATTTTTAAAACGCCCCTGTCCCTGGTAACTAACGTTTAGTAGCGACCGCAAGTCCCGCCAACATATGTAAACCCTGTTCAAACCACACAAGTGAGGTGTTGCCGCATGCGTTAGAGGGCGAGCAGCAATTCTAGCACTAGACCTCCTCTGTAGCTCTAAACTAGTAACTTGTAAAAATGTTTAAAGCATCACCTATGGAGATTTTTAAGTTACGAAGTTTGGCGCCATTCCATGGGTGTGTGTGCGCAATTGTGACATGTTGGGTATCCATTTACTCGGCATAACCATGTTTCACATTATACAAAAAAATTGGGCTAAGTTTACCGTTTTGTTATTTTTTTAATTCATGAAACTGTTTTCTCCCAAAAAAAAGTTTGAAAAGTTGTTGCGCAAATACTGTGCAACGGCTGCCATTTTATTCCCTAGGGTGTCTGCAAAAAAAATAAAAAAAACACAACATATATAATGTTGGGTGTTCTGAGTAATTTTCTATCAAGAAAATTATGAATATCACTAGAGAAATGACTGGCATAGGAGATGGAGGATAATTCTGAAACCATTTATTATCAATCAACTGTTTACTCTTTTTAAAATCATAATGGCAACAGAAACTACTCAAAAGGCCCTGATAAAAAAAAAAAAAAAAAAAAAAAAAAAAAGTTTGCATACCCCAGTTCTTAATACCGTGTATTGCCCCCCTTTAATATCAATGACAGCTTGAAGTCTTTTGTGGTATTTTTGAACGAGGCTCTTTATCTTCTCAGATGGTAAAGCTGCCCATTCCTCTTTGCAAAAAGCCTCCAGTGCCTGTAAATTCTTGGGCCGTCTTGCATGAACTGCAATTTTGAGATCTCCCCAAGGTGGCTCAATAATATTGAGGTCAGGAGACTGAGATGGCCACTCCAAAACCTTCACTTTATTCTGCTGTAGCCAATGACAGGTCGCCTTAGCCTTGTGTTTTGGGTCATTGTCATGTTGGAATGTCCAGTGGCATTTTAAATACCGCTATAGGCCACCATGTGGCCTTCAAAACACAGGTATGATCCCCACGTGTTCAAATTTGCCACCCTCGATAGGATGTATGAGGACAAGGGGGGTAACTTTGATCAGAGTTCTACAGAGAGAAACTAAATGGGTATATGATCTACATGTTATGTCATTTCCAGAGTTTTGTTCCGTGTACATGAAACCTATTTTGGGCTGGACTCAGACCCAAAAGACACACAGGACTCCTATGCAATTTGCACCGGAGATGCGTGAACCAGCTCCATAGAGAAACCTGCATCCAATACGCAACAGTGTGAACCCAGTCTAAATGTCTGGATGTACTTTTAAAAAGGTACCATTTTATCATTTTTGTATTGAGGAACCCTTATCTAGAAAAACATATCGACTTGGAAAGTGAAAGCTGTTTTCTAAAGACATTTTTTTGGACAGAATTAACAAGCATCAGAAGTACACAGCCCAACCTTTACAAGTGATATGCCCCATGACAAAAAACAAAACAAAAACAAAAGTTATTCAAGAATATCAAGTAAAGGCCTTGCAGCATGCAATGGAAGCACTTATCACGCACCAACATTCTCCATCTTGCTAGAAAATTCCCTTTTCTGTAAGTGCATACCTTAGAACACTGGAAATGTTAAACTGATTATGTTTGCGTTGGTTCTTTTTTAAACCTGTTACTTGAACAGTTGCTGTAAATATTGAAAAACACTAGCTATAGGAAGAAGATGGAGGTCTCCAGAAAAATGAGAGACAGGCATTGGCTTTTATTTATAGTAGTGGCCTACTCAATGTTTCTGGTTATTATTCGGCTGCTGTTTATATACAATAAAATAGGAACCGTAATTGATCACATGTAATGTAAAAAAGTCATAAAGGCCCTATTCACATCTATGTGCTGCGTAAACACCTTATATTGGGCAATAAAATATATATTTTCTACCAATGCACCGGAAAGTACAAATAAATAAACTACACCTGGACTAATATTCTTGACAGCATACAAAGTACAGTAGTAAAATACCACGAGGTGTGGTGTTCTAATGAAGGTGTCCTAGTGTGTCATTGAAAAAAATTAATAAAAAGTGCCGTACCATGTGTTACGTAAGGATGCAGGGGACAGATCCATACTAACATGTTACATCCCAAACAGGTTTAACATGTTACTAAAAAGGTGAACTTATCCCTTTAAGGGGTTAACAATGTGTAATGTGTGTTGCTTTTTACTACAGATCTTGGTTTCTTATCTCTGCTTTGCAGAGATGGAGATCTTCCCTCTGTACATAGCTCTCCTGATGGTAAACAAAGGTCTCTATGCTGTGATTTGACACAGCTGATCAGCAAGTCCCAGGCATGAATCATTGGCCAGGACTTGCTGACAGCGGGTGTCAGCAGGGGTGGGGTGGGGGGCGTTGTGCATCTTATACCCGGAAGGAGGCAGCAACGCACAGGTAAGTCGCTTTGCCTGTTAGTGCTGTCCATCCGCAGTACACTGTGGGCAGTTAAATGAAGGGTTTTCGATCCCGCCCTCAATGCTCAGCATTCACTTGGGTGAATGACGTGCACTGTGTTCCCTGTGCCTCCAAGGATATATGCACGCCAGTATCTCGCATACACAAAAGGAGCACCTTGTCTCTATGTTGATGATGTAGCAGTTAGAGGGATGAGACAAACCATTTATCTCTGATTCATTTTTTCTCCTCCATTGTCAGCGTAAGAAAAAAAAAAAAAAAAAAAAAAAAAAAAAAAACAATCACCGAGCTTTTGTTTTGATCGTGTGATCAGCTGATCACATAGTGAGGGGCCGGTGTTCTGCCATATAGTGTCCTGGCATCGGATACTGTCCGCCCCGTACTGTGCATGCGCAGCACAGAGCAGAGGAAGCTTCAGAAAATCTCAGAAGATGAACAGCGCCTGCGCCGTGAGTCGAGGTGGTAGCCCTACCATCCAAGTGGACATAAGGCTGGCAATATTAGAGGGCCGCTCGCCGCGCTTTGGGCTCAGCCTCGCTACGCTCGGCTCTTTTATATTTTATATCTTTTATATTACAACTCTATGTCCACTTTGATGGTGGGGCTAGAACCTAGACTATTTTCGGAATCTGTGTGTGCTGTGTACTGTGTGTGTGCAGTACACAGCGGACACTATCCGATGAGGGACTTTATATGATAGGACACCGGGACCAGCCACTTACTGGGATCGGAGATCACCCAAGTCTCGGTAACTCAGTAATCACGGCGCACGCAGGGAGCGTGTCAGGGGAGGGCATCATATGACGGCCTCCCAGGAATTCAGATTTGCGGTGGCCGGCATTCGGCTATAGCACAGATCTCAAGTGGTTAATACCGCTTTGAGAGAGGTAGGTTTTTATGGCCTTCTCTGTACATAAATAGGTATATTGGCTGTGAAAACACACATTTAAAAAAAACTTTTGAGAAGACATCTATAGGATTGTATCTTTTTTTACCCCTTTTATTGGTTGAACTAGATTGACTTGTCTTTTTTTCAACGAGACTACATAACCTCCTCTGCCATCTTATCTCAAACAAACAGCAATTTAAATAATGTTTATATCCAAACTTCATTCAAGAACTGCCAGTGATGTGTCAAATAGTGTCCCCCATCAGATAGTGTCTGCCCTGTACGGAGGACAAGGAGAAGCCGAACATCTCCGAAGATAAACTGCTCCTGAGCAGCAAGTCCAGGTTCAAGCGCCACCATCCAAGTGGACATAGAGTTAGAATAAAAAATAGCCGGGCTAAGCGCGGCTGTGCCCGAAGCATGGCGAGCAAAGCGAGCCCACGAGGAGCCCTGTTACTATGTGCAACCGTATGTCCACTTGGATGGTGCGGCTTCAACCTGGACTCAGTGTGCAGGCGCCGTTCTTCTTCGGAGACTTTCGGAGTCTCCTTCTCCTCTGTACTGCGCAGTATGGGGCGGACACTATTTGATGGCCGGACACTTTTTGACAGAACATGGGAAGGTATCTTCTGGCACCAACGATGTACAATTGTAACTGGTTATGTACTCTTAGGCACCTGTCATTTATCTGCAAGCATTATATATAGACTGCCTACAAAAAAGTCCAATGACCAAGGCAAAGTATTCTAGAAAAGAACTATAATCCTGTAGACAAGCATAAGAGGAAAAGATAAAGTAGTGAGCAATAAGTATGATTGTGTAGTTAGAGTGTTTAAAGGTTAGGCTGCAATGCTGAGTAAAGAATTTCACAGGCCAAGGATAACATTTTATCCTTAAAACAGGATGCACTGAAAGAAGGGGGATAAAAAAAAAAAAAAAAAACACACACACACACACACACACACACACACAAAAAACAGTATCAACCAAAGCAAGAACAGGCAAGATCCCCCCCAATTCACAGCTAGTGTTCATTCCATGGGCTTTAAATGCTGCATACAGATACGCACAGTGTAGTTTTGTCTGCACCTGTACGCAGGAGTATAGGTCTATTCATAAAGCTGGGTCTGATGTCATAATGTTGCGCTGTGTACGTTTAAAAAAAATAAAAAATAAAATAAAAACCCCACACACAAAATCAGTGGGGTTTGCCATTTTTTTTTTTTTTTTTTTTTTTTTTTTTTTTTTTACGTTGCTCTGTATTTGCCCAACAATTTTTTTTTTTTTTTTTTTAAAGGCCAAGCCCCCCACCCCCCTAGAAAAAAAAAAAATACACTTTTTGAATGTTAATGCAGAAAAACCAATACAAAACTCAATAGCGGCAAACAAAAATTTTACTGTAGGCAACGCTTTAAACGCCTTTTCAGGTTACCACTTTAGATTTACAGAGGTGGTCTAGTGCTAGAATTACTGCCCATGATCTGAGGTTGGTGGTGAAATGGATATTTTATAGATGGGCAACTCCTATCCTCATATTGATTAGTGGTTCCAAATAACTACTGCAGTAGAGAACAGACACAAAAGATACGCTCAGCATTAGGGATGAGCTCAGGCGTGTTCGCATTGAGTCGGTGCAGCGCTGCACTAATCACAGGCTGTGAGACATTGCCCCGATGTGCGGCTGTAGAGATCGGGCAATATCTCACTGCCTGTGATTAGCGCAGCGCTGCGCCGACTTCCTGGTGGGCTCTGCACGTGTTCCATGCAAACACACTTGAGCTCATCCCTACTCAGCATCTTCCCAAATAACTGTTCTCCTTTATTATGATGCATTTGAAAGTTTTTATACACATGATTACGTAGGTATCACATCAATATTACAATTGTACGTTTATGGTAACAAAGGGCGTTACATAGGCAGGCTAATTCTAATCAGGACTCGAAAGAATGAAAAACGTGCTGAACACATTAGTGCCTTGTGCAATACATATAAAATAGAATACAATTATATACAGAACTTACAAATTTCCATTACAGTAGTGATACCGCACGTGTGGGACGATCGCTTGTGTGCGTGTGAGACCAGCGAGTGCATTGAGCACAGGGAGACGGAAGCAATTTTTTTAAATTAGTTATTTTATATTCTTACATCGCCGCTTTAAAAATGTTATTTTTTTTAATCACAAGAAAAGTAAACATCCTTGTGACAGCAATAGGCATGTGACAGGCACTCTTTATGGGAGGTATCTGGGATCTACAAGACCCTAAATCCTTCCTCTGCCCTTAAAAGCATTAGATTACACCAAGGTCAGTGTCTTCAAATGCTTTAGATTTTTGAAAATGGCATCCGGGTAAACTAGAAGTGATGTCAAGTCATCGCTTTTGGATTACCATAGCTGATCTAGTAGGACAGGAAAGCCCAAGAAAGTTGCAGAAAAGACAAGAGCGCCAGTCCTAAAAAGCAGTACCAACATGATAGCTGCAGGAATCATCCAGGTGTAACCACAAAGTCCAGCGACACACTGGTACATTTCTGGTTGATAAGTGGTTGACATTAAATGGGCGTCAATGCACGGCAAAACACACATCAATGCAAATCAACGTGCATGAAATGGATGGAAATGTACGTCCACGTTCCCTGCATTATATCGCAAGCCAGTGGAGATTCAGCCTAAATGTTATCAATGTGTAGTCAGCAGTACTGCTGCTTATACACTTAATTTTTGTGTGTGAGCCTTGAACAGCCACATGCATCCTAGCAACCTAAGACGCTAGGCAACAGAAGCTACCAGCATCCTGGCAACCAAGGGTGCTATAAAGCCGTGCGGAAACTATTGTCATAATAATAATAATGTTTCAGGGGATCAATTGTGCCAATTGGCAGAAGCAGCCTACATTCTAGCAACCAAGAATACCAAGCGGCAGGAGCCACCTACATCTTAGCAACCAGACACTAAGTAGCAGAAGCTGCCTGCGGCCCAACAACCAAGGATGCCAGGCAGTAGGAGCTGCCTACGTTCTAGCAACCAAGGACACTAGGTGGAATCAATATCAAATGTGTAATCAATGGACCAGGGCTGTTGACTACACATGGTTGACACTGTCAGCCAGCAGCAGCTCATTCTTTTGCCATACCACTGAACGCACGTGCTTGCATATAATGTACAGACAGCTAAAAATTCAGGTATCCGGTCATTCTGGTGAGGAAGCACACAAAGCTGTACTTCCTGGGCACAGGCTATTACCATAAAATCATGCAACAACATTTGCATTCATTGATAAATGTGACCATGTGAATCAATTAACTTGGCTAGTAGTAGCTGAAATCCCTAAAGGTCTTGAGATCAAGTCATATGATTCTACTAACGTTTTAGTTATGGTTTGGATTTTCCATTAGGAGAGGTCTGCTGGGCTATAACTGGTCAAGAAAAAATGTTGAACCCAACACCATTCAGAGTAATAATTAACTTACTGATAGCTTTGTGCTAGATGGAATGTTTTCAGGATTTCTTATATAAACATTTACATTTTATGTTGAAGACTAAATTGTATCAATAGAGTACAAATAATCATATAGACATAACAATCATCTTTAAAAAAAAAAAAAAAAAAAAAAAAAAAAAAAATAAACCCCCCCCCCCCCCCACACACACACACACACACACACACACACACACACACACACACACACACTACCAGCCCTGATACACGTAAACAGCGACACCCTTGGAGGTCATACTATGTTATTGCACTGCTTAGAAGAAGCCAGTTTTACAAGCTTCCCTTGTTTCTCACTAATAGGTGTGCAGAACATACATGACGGATCTGTTCTTTTACAGTTTTTAACCTTTAAAAAATAAAAAATAAAAAAAAAAACCCTTTACAACCACTTTAAACAAACATGTTATACTAACCTCCACCGTGCAGCTCGTTTTGCAGAGTGGCCCCGAACCTGCTCTTCTGGGGTCCCTCGGTGGCTGCCCCCCCCCCCGCAAGTACTTCTCACGTTCATGCAAGCTCCCTCACATGGTGAGAAGTATTTGCGGGCGCGCTCCCGTGATACAGCTGGCGGCTAATGCTATAGCCACTCACCGTATCACTCAGCCCGCCCCCTGGCGTGCTGCATCACTGGATGCGATTAACAGCAGCACGAGCCAATGGCTGCGCTGCTTTCAATCCAACCACTCTTCGCCGCTCAGCCTGACTGCTGATTGGCTAGAGGATGTCGGAGGCGAGCGCGGGACTTTCAAGGGTTCAGGTAAGTAAACATAGAATGCATTAAGGTGAAAAGACATTTACCTTTACAATCCCTTTAATCATGGCTATTTGCACACTCACATGAACATACATGTTTATTAATGTACAGACTGTTCACAACAGTCAGATTACAGTTGTGCTCATAAGTTTACATACCCTGGCAGAATTTATGATTTCTTGGCCATTTTTCAGAGAATATGAATGATAACAAAAACACCTGCTTGGTGTTTGGCTGAAGCCATTTATTATAAACCATCTATGTTTACTCTATTTAAATCATAATGGCAACATAAACTACCCAAATTACCCTGATCAAAAGTTTACACACCCCAGTTCCTTATGCGTATTGCCCCCTTTAAAATCAATGGCAGCTTGAAGTCTTTTGCAATATTTGTGGAAGAGGTGCTATTTTCTCAGATGGTAAAGCTGCCCATTCTTCTTGGCAAAAAAGCCTCCAGTTCCTGGAAATTCTTAGGCTGTCTTGCATGAGCTGCATGTTTGAGATCTACCCAGAGTGTCTCAATTACATTGATGTAAGACAGATGGCCACTCCAGAACCTTCACTTTATTCTTCTGTAGCCAGTGACAGGCCAACTTGGCCTTGTGTTTTGGATCATTGTCATGTTGGAATGTACATGTAAGTACCATGTGCAGCTTCCTGGCTGAGGAATACAAAATTTTCCTCCAGTATTTTTTGATAACATACTGCATTCATCTTGCCAACAATTTTGACCAAATTTCCTGTGCCTTTGTAGCTCACACATCCCCAAAACATCAGCGATCCACCTCTACCTTTCATCATAGGCCTTGTTGACTTCTCTCCAAATGTAATGTTTATGGTTGTGGCCAAAAACGCTAAATTTTGGTCTCACCACTCCAAATGACTTTGTGCCAGAAGGTTTGAGGCTTGTCTGTGTGCCGTTTGGCATATTGTAAGCGGGATACTTTGTTCCATTTGTGTAGTAATGGCTTTCTTCTGGAAACTTGAGCATGCAGCCCATCTTTCGTCAAGTGCCTCCTTATTGTGCATCTTGAAACAGCCACACCACATGTTTTCAGAGAGTCTTGTATTTCACCTGAAGTTATTTGTGGGTTTTTCTTTGCATTCCAAAAAAAATTTCCTGCCAGTTGTGGAGAACCCCTCATTGTCCACTTCCTAGAGTTTGAACACTGCTGATTGGCATTCTCAATTCCTTGGATATATTTTTATATCCCTTTCCCGTTTTATACAGTTTAACTAGCCTTTCCCACAGATCCTTTGACAATTATTTTGCTTTCCCCATGATTCAGAATCCAGAAACATCAGTGCAGCACTGGATGAAAAATGCAAGGGTCTGTCAGGAATCCAGAAAGACTGACCTTTTACACACACCAATTACAAGCAAACAGATCACAGGTGAGGATGGTTACCTTTAATAGCCATTCAAACCAATGTGTCAACTTGTGTGCATTTTATCAGGCCAAAATCACCAGGGTATGTAAACTTTTGATCAGGGTCATTTGGGTAGTTTCTGTTTTTATTATAATTTAAAAATAGTAAACACAGTGGATTGATAATAAATGACTTCAGCCAGACACTAACCATGAGTGAAAAATGTTGTGTTATTCATATTCTCTGAAAAATGGCCAAGAAATCAAAATTCTGCCAGGGTATGTAAACCTATGAGCACAACTGTATATCTGCATGTCCAACTGTCTTCCGCTGTCTATAGGTCAAAAAGGTTAGCTTTTGGGTATACAGGCATTAGATGAGCCACTCAATTTTATACATGCAGTGACAAGCTTATCTCTCTGGATGGTCTTCAAGTTGGTCGGATCCCTGTTCTGGAAACAGTGACTGTACTGATAGTGACAGATCCCTTTCTGAAAATTCAGTGACAACCCAATCCCCTCTATGATCCTGCTCCCTGCACCCTTCCACCACTATAAAAAGCTGTTAGCTTGGCCAAGCCATGCACACATACCAATATAATGTCCCATGAATTGTGTTCCCATGAGAAGAAGGGATCATGTCTACATGGTGCCAAAAGCCATTCACCAAATGGTAAGGCATCTAATAGTCATTTTTAACATGGAAGCCTTGAAATAATTCGGTCTCAGGGAACCCCTATTACTACACCTACAGCCCACAATATTACCATGAATGCCAGTGGGAGGAATGCTCAATACATTGGCGGTAAGAAGAATCTCATAGATGGAAAATATCTTTTTTAGCTATTAGTGGTTACTTAGCCGAGAAGCAAAAATTGCTCATTCTTCAAGGAACCCCTAGTAACCTCTGGAGGAATGCTACAGTTCCATGGAACCCTGCTCGAGAAAGGCTGATGTAAAGTAGGAGGGGACCTTTACTTTTAAACCGTCCCTCAGACGTTCGGCCGCCTTCCTCCGCCACTGGGTCGGTTAGAAAGCACAGCGTGCTTTGCGTATTACACAGTAGGGAACCGGCTGTGAAGCCAAAAGGCTTCACTGCTGGTGTCCCTTACCGTGAATGGCGGTGGCAGCACCGACAGCTGATCCAAAAATCGGCTTGGGTGCTGACATTGCGTGCTCTCAGCAACATCTGCAGTATTTGTAGCTGCTGACTTTTAATAAAAATATTCCCCCAGGCGGTACCCCTCTTTAAAGGAGAACTAAACCAAAAAAATAAAATTGTGAGCAGACAGCTCTTTATTGCAGAAGAGACATGCTAGGTCAACTACAATTACACACTTACCTGGCTGTCTGTAGTCTTCTGTGCAGCTCATCGTGGTTTTCTGACACACGCCATACTGGAGTAATTCAATTCCATGTACATGCATGGGGTTCAAGCATTTCCTACCAGGCCAATCAAGAGGCTGCAAACCCAGCAGTTGGAAGTAGCCCAGGGAGAAGATGACAGTGGGCACCAAGGGATGTAACCGCCACATCTGTGAATGAATGAACTACAATTCCCTCCTGCCACCACTACAGGCTTGAAGTTCACAAGTTCTCAGTCCATTCACTCTACCTCCAGCTTTCTAAATGGAAGTGTGGAGGATTGGGCAGAAAGCTGGAGGGAGAGTGTGCAAGAAAGAGCCTGACATTACACCTGTAATCCGATCGCAGGTTCCATGCTTTGCAGGCCTGTGGGGAAAAATAAGAAATGCATAGCGCTTTTTTTTTTCTGCAAAGTTGCAGTATGTGCATTTGTTTTTCCCCAGATTCCAAACTGCCCGCAATGTGCTGTGGACTGGTGACCCGTACAGACACAGTGACGTACTGGTACATTGCTGTCCCCGTTTCTGGGTTTAGGATCCGTGCCTGTCCCCTCCCCCCAGTGCAAACACCTGCTGGCGGCGCTAATGCAGCGCTGCCCCATTGATTTCAATGGGGAGGAGCGGTAAACACACCGCTCCAAAGAAGCTGCTGGCAAGACTTTTCCTGACGTCCTGCCAGTGCAACTCTCCAGAGCGAAAGCCCTCAGGCTTTCACACTGGAATGAATGGAGCAGCAGTTTGAGGGCAGATTGCAGGCGCTATTTCTAATGCTATAGCGCCTGCAAAACGCCCTCGGTGTGAAAGGGGTCTAATTGTCAGCCATTTTTCTTTTATGATAAAAAAAAACCCCAGTGGTGATCAAATACCACCAAAAGAAAGAAAATGTATGTATAAAAAAAATTATACACATTTAATTTGTGTACAGTGCTGCATAATTACCAGTTAAAGTAGCGCAGTGCTAAACAAAAAAATTACCTGCTCATGAAGGGGGTAAAACTTTCCAGAGCTGAGGTGGTTAAAGGTTAGGTTAATATTTAACCCATTTCTTGCCCAGCAGAATTTGAAAGGGGCTGCGATTCTCAGGGGTCCGCTTTGAGGCTAGGTTCACTTCACACCGGTGAATGTAAAAACACTGCCTGTGATTCACACAGAAATCGCATTCCTGTGCACATCACATGCGATGTCTGTGGGGTGCGACTTCAGTCATACATTTTGTATGGCTGAAATCGCATCAGAATGGCGCAGGACCATTTATTTTTTCTCCCACACCTGAAACAATGCATGGGCGATCACACCCATGTGATGCAATTCTGGCAACTGCGCTGCGCTTTGCTAGCTGTTTTGGGGAGTTAAGATCACATTGACACCTGCAGAAGATCGCATGGTCGCGGTGCAATCGCTTATGACGATCCGAAAAGCAGTCGAAAAACACTGCTTTTGAATCGATCGTACGACAACCAGGTTGCTAGTACAGAGCTTTTGGGAGCCGATCAGGACATCCGATTGGACAAAAACGAAAAAAATTCTCTTGTACGATTTTTGTTTAATCGGTACAGTTCTAATCTGAAAATACACTACAACATATAACATCGCATCCAATCACTTTAGTAAACTCTTCATTTTCAATATGTGACTAAAATACAATATATTATATATATATATATATATATATATATACACACACAATATATTATATATATATATATATATATAAATAATAATAATAATAATAAAGGGGGGGGGTATGATCTGTCATCCAATTTTCAGATCGTGTGTACGGCCATTAGAATGTGATGAAGGGAAACGCAGCAAACCTTGCGCCTTTCCCACATCGCATTAGTGTGAACTGACATGGAGTGGCGGTTCATGCCAAAACGCAGTGTGGGAAATGCGCATTTGGTATGCGTTTCCTACACTGCACGTAAACGTGCTACCCTTCTGATCTACATGTGGGTAACAATGTATTACCGGCACCCCAAATCGCAGATCACAGTGTGTTTGCGGGCACCAAATCATATAGTACCATGTGGTTCAGTGCAATGTGTTTTGAAAAAAGTAGTGCGTGCAATGTGTGGGAATCACACAGGAACGTGTGCGTTTGGATGTGAGCCAGCCCTTGAATAGCACACTGTAAACACCAAGGATTAGATGAATGCCCACCCTGCTGGGCAGGTTACTAGAATAAGAAGAGCCCCCCCCCCCACAGTACTCTTCCATGCCTGGGGGGGGGGGGGGTGGTGAATTCCAGCAATGGCCAGCTCTAATCAGGAAGCTGTACTCGGCTCTCCAAAGACAAGTGATCCTAATAGAATTAAGTCTGATGGAGGAAGCAGGCAGCATGAGAGCACATGATGAACCCTCCAGGAACATAGGCTGATCAGTAATGATGCTGGAATCATGGTCAGAGCACAAAGATGACGGAGGAAATCACACATACACAACAAGACATCAGCTCATACAGGTGACACCGGGAATACAACATGCAGGGTGTCACCAGTCACCGGATGTGCCCAGCAATGAATGAAAGGAGTCACGACACACTCTGCCCATATCACACATGATGATGCAATGAGCGCTAACCCACCTGGTCTCCTGGTTGCTGAACTTCTTGGTGACCACCTTGCCCAGCTCCAGTCCGAGCCGCTCCGCCACTTTCTGGGAGAGGTCCTGGTGAGAGCTGCCGCTGAACAGCACGATATTGGGCATGGCGGCTGGCACAGGGACACACCGGAGAGAGAAGGAAAGAAGAGGGACCGGGAGCAGAAGGGAAGAAAGAGGGAGCCTGCTGGATAGAAGAGCGCTGGCCAGTGAGAGGCTTTCTTCCCTTCTGCTAGCACGGTGCACGGCTCCGAGTCATGTGGCTGCTGTGTGGAGGTATCAGCGGGAGGAGGAGGAGGGAGCTGGGAAAGGAAGTGATGGCACAGTGTGTACGGGTCAGCCGCCGCCGAAACCACGCCCCTACGCCGTACAGACTCCCGCCCCTACGCCGTACAGGCCCCGCCCCTCCGCTATCTGTCTAGACCAGCGCTCAGCTGCGGTGTGATACATGCTGTGTGCTTATGCCTACCTACCTACACGGCTCGGGTGCACTCATCGCTGCTTTGTGCTCACTCATTAGTATCATCATACAATGATATAAAGTGTGATGGTATACAAGTGTATGATTTCTGCGGTAGAGATTGTTTATTACACTTCAGGATGTGAGGTACTGCACGTAGTAGGGATGTCACAATACCAGTTCTTCCAAGTGCACTGCTGGATGACTGTATAGAAGTGCACTCAGGCTCCATTCACACACCAAGGCGTTTTTTTTTCATGCTTTCTGCAGAAACGCAGGACATTATTTTTAACATGGGTCCCTGTGGAACACGTTCACATCAGTCTAGGTTCACATCTATGCGGCTGCCCTGGTTCCTTTTTTTGCATGCATTTTTTTCTTTAAACGCGCACTGTATATAGCTGGTTGCTAAGGCTGGATTCACACCTATGCAGTTTTAGTGCTTTTTGCATTTTGCAGATTTGAACTACAAAAAGTGTTCCATAAGAAACCATGTTAAGTGGACTGTAGTGCAAATCTGCAAAATGCAAAAAGCACTAAAAATGCATAGGTGTGAATCCAGCCTTAGTGCATTTTGCAGATTTGCACTTCAGAATGTGTTCCATAGGAAACCATGTTAAATGGACTGTAGTGCAAATCTGCAAAAAGCACTAAAAATGCATAGGTGTGAATCCAGCCTAACATGGTTTCCTATGGAACACGTTCTGTAGTTTAAATCTGCAAAATGCAAAAAGCACTAAAAATGCATAGGTGTGAATCCAGCCTAAGGAGGGGGCCGGAAAGCTGGCTGCTGCATCCTTAGGCTGGATTCACACCTATGCATTTTTAGTGCTTTTTGCATTTTGCAGATTTGTACTACAGTCCATTTACCATGGTTTCCTATGGAACACGTTTTGTAGTGCAAACAGGGCTGGACTGGGACAAAAATTTGGCCCTGGACTTCATCCAGACCGGCCCACTCCAATTTTGCAAACGCGCACAAAAACAGTATGCTGCGCACTTGCACGAGAGTGACGTCATCACGGCCCGGCTAGACACATAGCAGGAGTATGCAAACTCAGAAGCCGACAGCACACTGCTGGTGATCTTTTATTTTCCAGCCCCCCCCCCCCACCCCCTGGTGTCCCCCTGTCACCTGCCCGAAGTCTGGCTCTGCATTATATATTTTAAAATAAACAACTAATGCGCACACCTATTTTTGATCAACCGCAGTAATGAGAAGCTGCCAACATCAAACAGGTTTAAGCCCCTTTCACACGGGACGGATCAGTAATGATCCGCCCCGTGATGATCCGCTCGCTCAGCGGGGATCGCTCCGTTGTCCCCGCTGAGCCGGCTGCAGACAGGGCGGTCTCCGCACACTGTGCGGGGACCGCCCTGTCAGATCTCTGCTCTCCTCTATGGGGATCGGATGAGCACGGACCGTCTGTCCGTGTTCATCCGATCCGCTCTGCAGACGGATAGAAAAATAGGATTTTCCTCCGTCTGCAGAATCGGACTGTTGCGGAGGCGGATGAAATCGGGTGTCTGCGGATGTTCATCCGCAGACACCCGCTATCCCATAGGGATGAATGTATGCCCGTATTTCATCTGCAAACGGATGGATGAAATACGGACATATCATCTGCATGTGTGAAAGGGGCCTAACACAAACCCACAGATAAATTGAATATATAGCAAAGGATGTGATGCTAACCAAAATAACATAAAAAAAATCCATTTGGTGCAAATAATGATTCAAATAATACAAAAAATCCAACATAGCTAAAAGTACATCAAACGTGTCAATTAATATTGAAATGTGCATAAAAAAAATTTCAGCAAAAAATTTGTATATAAACGATGCTTATAATTAAAACCATTTTATCCAAACTATGTCCTTGGTATTAAAGTGCAAAAAGAGTACAAAAAAAAGGGGGGTTTTTAATTATAAACATTTTTATATATGATTTTTTTGATGAAAATATTTTTATGCACATTTTAATATTAATTGACAGTTTTGGTGAACTTTTAGCTATGTTGGATTTTGCATATTATTTTAACCATTATTTTCACCAAATGGATGTTTTATGTTATTTTATTTAGCACCACATCCTTTGCTATATATATATATATATATATATATATATATATATATATATATATATATATATATAATATATACACACATGCACAGCATATATATATATATATATATATATATCCAGCCATGTGCTATATACAGTATTCAATGGGCCGGCCGGTTACCTGGATGGGTTCCTGCAGCACCGCCATCCTCCAGGCTCCCTCGTCTGCTCCAGGGACTTCTCTGCCTGTCGGCTGCTCTCATGGCGGCCCCCGGCTCATTTAAACTCACAGCGTCCGTTACCGCGGGGGCCGCCGGAGATAGCCGAGTTTTGTTCGCTGTCTGAGAGGAGCAGGGCGGGGGAAGCCGAGCGGTGGCGGAGGTGGCCGAAGATGTGTTATGAGAGCGCCGAGTGGGGGCGGAAAGAGCCGAAGTGCGCCGCGCTGTGCTCAGAAGTACAGCGGTGCTCAAATGAATGGCTGTGCAAGTAGCGCAGCCATTCATTTGGCTAGGCTGTCACTGAAACCGGCCCACTGAGCCATCGGCCCACCGGGAATCTCCCGGTAGTCCCGATGGCCAGTACATGCCTGAGTGCAAAATGCAAAAAGCACTAAAAATGCATAGGTGTGAATCCAGCCTTAGCAACTGATGAGTCATTACCTGGAAGCTAAATGTAAAAAAAAAATTGCAGGCAAAAAAAATGTACAAAAGAAACAGCGTCCCCCACCACCACCACCAGGTCCTTACCAGGCCCTTCAGTACTAGTATGGATAGTATGGATTCGGAGGGAACCCCCCCCCCCAAAAAAATGGCATGGGTCCCCCCCAAATCAATACCAGGTCAGGAAATGGGAGGGGACGAGCGAGCGCCACCCCCTCCTGAACCATACCAGGCCACGTTCCCTCAACATGGGGGGGGGGCTCTACCCCAGAGCACCTTACCCTCATGTTGACGAGGACAATGGCCTCTTCCCAACAACCCTAGCCAGTGGTTGTTGGGGTCTGCGAGTGGAGGGGCTTATCATAATCTGGAAGCCCCCCTTTAAGAAGGAGGACCCCAGATCCGGCCCCCCCCCATGTGAATGGGTATGAGGTACTCCTACCCATTCACCAAAAAAGCAGTGAAATGTAATAAAAACACAAGAGATGGTTTTTGACCATTCCTTTGTTAATAGCTCTGTCTTTAGCTGTCTCTTCCCAAAGTTTCCTCCTCGAGCTGTCTCTTCCCGCTGTCTTCTCCTTCCCGTCGTCTCTTCCTACTGTCTTTTCCTTGAGCTGTCTCTTCCTGCCGTCTTCTCCTCGAGCTGTCTCTTCCTGCTGTCTTCTCCTCGAGCTCTCTCTTCCTGCCACCACCCTCTCTTCCCACTGTCTTCTCCTTCCCATCATCTCTTCCCGCCGCCTTCTCCTCAAGCTGTCTCTTCCCGCTGCTGTCTTCTTCCTCATCACCGGTTACCCACTAAATTAAAATAAAAAAGGCCACTCTTGTTCTGTTGATGTCTTCCTCTGTTTTGTTGTTGCCCGCTCTCTTGTCACAAGTGGGTGGGCTCTCTGGGTGATGTCATTCTATGGCCACACCCCTTGGCTATATAAGAGTGGGCAGAGGGCGGGCGTCAACAAAACAGATGAAGACATCAACCGAACAAGAGCAGCTTTTAAAAAAAATGTAAGCAGGTAACCGGCGCTGAGGAAAAAGACAGCAGTGGGAAGAGACGGCGGTGGGAAGAGACAGTTTGATGAGAAGACAGTGGAAAAGAGAAGATGGCAGGAAGAGACAGCTAGAGAAGGCAGAGCTATTTATAAAGGAGTTGTCAAAAACCGACTCTTTGGATAAGGGTCTGGTATGGATTATGGGGGGGGGAACCCCATGGCATTTTTCCAAAAAAAAAAATTGGGCATGGGGTGTCCCCTTCAAATCCATACTAGACCTGAAGGGCCTGGCATGAACCTGGGGGGGGGGAACCCACGTAGTTTTTTCGCAAATTCCTTTGCCAGCAAATTCTCCATTTTTTTACATTCCGTTTTCAGTGGGAACCCCGCTGACAGCTGATGACTCATCGGTTGTTAACCACTTCAGGATTTACCCCCTTCCTGACCAGAGCACTTTTCGTGATTCGGCACTGCGTCAATTTAACTGACAATTGAGCAGTCGTGCGCCGTTGCACCCAAACAAAATTGATGTCTTTTTTCCCTTACAAATAGAGTTTTCTTTTGGTGGTATTTGATCACCTCTGTGGTTTTTATTTTTTGCACTATAAACAAAAGAAATACAGATTGTTAGGTCAGTAATGTTGTGCAGGGGTATGTGCCACATCCAATATTATAAGACAAAGAAAAAGGATCCCCTATGTGGTGGACTTTTAAGGCACATAACTAAATCAAAGGATTTTAGTAAGATGTGTTATTGGTTTCAAAATATTTATTAGAAAGATATAGAAAAAATGTATACAAAGCATGGAATGTTTAGACACATCTAAAACTTTTATACATAAATATACAATACATTTTTTGGTTTCTCTCATTGGACGCGTTTCAGAGTATGAAATTGCCTCCTTCTCCAGGGGTGTAAGCAAGAAGAAACCATATTTCTAAAATAGAATGATGAATAAATAAACATATGGTAGTAAAACTAATATACAGTGACACACAATATCCGAAAAGAAAACACAAATATTGTAACAGTGTGTTCAACATTCCGCTATGTATTGTATATTTATGTATATAACGGTGTAAAAGTTTTAGATGTGTCTAAACATTCCATGCTTTTTATACATTTCTTCTATATCTTTCTAATACATATTTTGAAACCAATAGCACATCTTACTAAAATTCTTTGATTTAGTTGTGTACCTATAAACACAAAAAGAGCGACAATTTAAAAAAAAAAGCAGTATTTTTTACTTTTTGCTATAATAAATGTCCCCAAAAAATATATAAAAAAACAAATTTCTTTCTCAGTTTAGGCCAAAATGTTTTCTTCTACATATTTTTGGTAAAAAAAATTGCAATAAGCGTATATATTGATTGGTTTGTGCAAAAGTTATAGCATCTACAAAATTGAGGGATATATTTATAACATTTTTATTATGAATTTTTTCTTTTATTAGTAATGGTGGCGAGCTATGATTTTTATCGTGCCTGTGACATTATGGCGGACACATCGGACACTTTTGACACTATTTTGGGACCATTGTCATTTATACAGCGATCAGTGCTATAAAAATGCACTGATCACTGTGTAAATGACACTGGCAGGGAAGGGGTTAAACACTAGGGGGCGATCAAGGGGTTAAGTGTGTCCTAGGGAGGGATATGGGCGGGGATTGCCTCACTAGAACATGACAGCAATCCATGCTCCCAATGACAGGGAGCAGTAGATCTCTGTCATGTTGCTAGGCAGAACAGGGAAATGCCTTGTTTACATCTTGCTGCTCCGGGACATGATAGCGGGCCCCCGGCGGACATCGAGTCCGCGGGCGAGCTCATGGAGTACGCGGCTGTGGGCTCACGCTCACTATGCCACGACTTGAAGAGGACGTACAGTACCTGTACACACATTTGACCCGCTGTGCCATTGTGCCGACGTATATCGTTGTATGCTGGTCGGCCCCCTGCTTAGCAACCAGCTATATACAGTGGTAAAATAAGAACCGCAAAATGCAAGAAAAATCAAATATTGCATCAAAAATGCACCACTTGCATTTCTGGTGCAGCTCCATTGAAGTCTATTAGCCGCAAATCCCAACCCTTTGCAAAAACGCACCAGCCGCAAAACACATCGATGTGAACTAGTACCATAGGAAACCATGTTAAATGGACTGCGGTGGGTTTCTGCAAACTGCAAAACGTACTAAAAATGCATAGGTGTGAACGTAGGGTCAATGCATTTTTGTGCCTCTGCGTTTTTGGAATGGTTCAGGGCAGGAACTTTTTTTTTTAAAGCAAAACTTTTGATTCAATAGATTTCAACGGAGAAGCTGCATTTATGCTGGATTCACACTTATGCAGTTTTAGTGCTTTTTGTATTTTGCTGTGCTTTTCTCCTTTTTTACCATGATTTTGCCGCGTTGTTTATGCTTTTCTTTGTGTGCTAGCTCAGGGCTGCGTCACACCACAAAAACGCACTCCAGATCAGTTCAGGATGCGTTTCTGCATGGTGCATTTTTTATGCGTCTCTGGGTTTCCCCAGAGAGCCTCACCTTTAAATCAGAGTCCCCAGAGAGCCTCCCCCTTACTTCATGGTCCCCAGAGAGCCCCCCCCTTACTTCAGGGTCCCCAGAGAGCCTTCCCTTTAAATTAGGGTCCCCAGAGAGGCTCCCCCTTACATCAGGGTTGCCAGAGAGCCTCCCCCTTACATCAGGGTCCCCAGAGAGCCTCCCCCTTACATCAGGGTCCCTAGAGAGCCTCCCCCTTACATCAGGGTCGCCAGAGAGCCTCCCCCTTACATCGGGGTCCCCAGAGAGCCTCCCCCTTACATCAGGGTCCTTAGAGAGCCTCCCCCTTACATCAGGTTCCCTAGAGAGCCTCCCCCTTACATCAGGATCCCCAGAGAGCCTCCCGCTTACATCTGGGTCCCCAGAGAGCTTGTCACATCACCTGCCACCAGATGCGGATTGTTACATACAGAGAGGCTAGGGTATATAGAAGAGAGGCTAGTGTATACAGAGAGGTTGGGTATACACAGAGAGGCTAGGTATACAGAGTTTTCCCCCTCCCCCATGGTCTGCACTCACCTGCTCAGGAGCCCTGTGTGAGAAACTCCTTCCCGACTCTATGATATGGGAGGAGCAAGGAGGAGACTGACTCTCACGCTCATCTCCCTTCTCTGGATGTCAGTGAAGCAGACAGCGCTATGTCAGGCAGCCCGGAACACTCTCCTGATAGGGCCAGCTCTGGGCTCAGAGCTATTGACACCAGATTCGGGGCTCCAGCCTCAAATGCCACCCCTTAACGATGCCACTTTGTCCCAGTAGGGGTCATCAGTAGGGGGATGTACAATGCTCCGGACATGCCCCGGAAGAAGTCCTTTTGTTGACGAAACCTGTTGGGCTGAGCTGTATGTTCCTGTTATCGCACATTTTACATGTTTAGATGTTTTGTGGCGGCCGCCTTCCTTGTGTACCATGCAATGCTGTTTTTACTATGTATACGTGCAATAATTTATATTAAATGCAACCCTTAAGAGGTTTTACACTATCCAGTGTTTAATGTTTTATTTGGATCTGACGATCATCGTTTGGGTGGAGTCCCCTGGATGCTCTGGAGCTGTTACTGACGTTGTTCCTTTGTACATCCCTTAAGTTGCCCCAAGAAAATATTTTCCCAAGGTTCAATCAATATTAAAGATGGCTCTGATGTTCATACATTTCATAGCAAAACTGTGGCTGGTTGCTAGGACTGCATGGCACCCTAGCAACCAACCACATGCTTGCTCTCCCCCAGAATTAATTGGAGGAGAACAGAACTTCCTCCTCCAAACCTGCTGCCAGTGCCCCACTTTCCAGCTTTCAACCTATAGCAGCAGCACTGAGACGGAACAGAGTTATGCAAGGGTGGTAGGGGAACTATAATGCCCCGTACACATGGTCGATTTTCCAATGGAAAATGTTAGATGGGAGCTTTTTGTCAGAAATTTCGACCGTGTGTAGGCGCCATTGGACATTTTCCATCGGAATTTACGTTGCACAAAATTTGAGATCTCGTTCTCAAATTTTCCCACAACAAAATCCGTTGTCAGAAATTCCTATCGTGTGTATACAATTCCGAAGCACAAAGTTCCACGCATGCGTGGAATCAAGCAGAAGAGGCACACTGGCTATTGAACTTAATTTTTCTTGGCTCGTCGTACATATTGTATGTCACTGCGTTCTTGACGTTCACAATTTCCAACCAAGTTTGTGTGACCATGTGTATGCAAGACAAGTTTGAGCCAACATCCGTTGGAAAAAATCCCATGGATTTTGTTGTCGGAATGTCCGATAGATGTCTGAACGTGTGTACGGGGCAGAGACATGAGTATTTCTGCACGCGTTCAAGGGCATAACAAAACAAATTGTTCTCTATGTGCCCTGTTCACACCACAACACATCACGTTCAGATTTTTTTCTGTGCAGGAATCTGCAACGTGTATGCAGTTTAATGCTTGAAAAAAAGCTGATGTGACATCAACATTGTGGTGTGAACAAGCAGAAGAGAAAGTGATAACACAGGGTGTGAGGTGTATTTGTGAATAAAAACTGATGTCAACATGAATAAATACGGACACGTGCATGAACTAATGTAAACTCATGTCTCTGCAAGTGAAATCTGCATGGTTTTTCATCAGCTTTTGTGCACATGTGGTGTGAAAGGGGCCTCACGATTGTTTTGTTTTCGATTAATGAATTTAATATCGGGTAGAGGGGAAGTGCGGCTCTGAGGACTCAAATTAAAGGGGGAAACCCTGAGCATCCAAATGTAAGGGATGGAGTCTCTGAGGACCCTAATGTAAGGAGGGCAGGACCAGGGTGTAAGGTGGGGGTTGCTCTGGGGACCCTGATGTAAAAGATGGAGACTCTGGGAATCCTGATGTAAACATGAGTGACTCTGGGAACCCTGATGTAAAGGGGAGGAGAGCAGCTCTGGGGACCCTGAGATAAGGGGGACTCTGGGGACCCTGATGTTGGGGTGAGAGGTGATTCTTGGGACCCTGATGGACTGTAATGGGACTGTGTGTGTGTGTGTGTGTGTGTGTGTGTGTGTGTGTGTGTGTGTGTGTGTGTGTAAGGCCGCGTACACACGGGCGGACTGTCTGACGGACTTGGTCCGCTGAAACGTGTTTCAGTGGACAGTCCGCTCGTGTGTAGGCTTCAGCGGACTTTTTCAGCGGACAGTCTGGCGGACTAAGTCTTTTGGAATTTCCGTAATATTGTCCGTCCAACTTTGGTTTCAGCGGACAGTCCGCTCGTGTGTAGGCAAGTTGGACGGACTAAGTATGGCGCATGCTCAGAAAGAATTTACACGGCCGAAGGTTGCATTGCAGTGTATTGGACGTCGTATTTCTAGTCCCGTCGTACGTGCTGTACACGTCATCGCGCAAGCTTTCAGCGGACTGTCTGTTCATCGTGTGTGGTCAAGTCCGTTCATTCAAAAGTAGGACGGACTGTCTGTCGGATTGTCTGACGGACTTAGTTGTACGCGGCCTAAGAATCTAATGTAAAGGGAATACTCTGGTGGGAATTGAAGATGTAAGGGGGAACAAGCTCCTTCTGACTTTTGAACACTATGGGGGTTATTTACGAAAGGCAAATCCACTTTGCACTGCTAGTGCACTTGGAAGTGCAGTCGCTCTCAATCTGAGGGGTAGATCTGAAATGAGGGGAAGCGCTGCTGAATTTATCATCCAATCATATGCAAGCTAAAATGCTGTTTTTTTATTTTCCTTGCATGTCCCCCTTCGGATCTACAGCGACTGCACTTCCAAGTGCACTTTCAGTGCAAAGTAGATTTTCCGTTAGTAAATAACCCCCTATATGTTGTTTTGCATGTTACTAAGGCTGGATTCACACCTGTGCATTTTAGTGCATTTGACAGATTTGGACTACAGTTCCATTATCATTGTTTCCTATGGAACACGATCTGTAGTGCAAATCTGCAAAATGCAAAAAGCACAACAAATGCATAGGTGTGAATCCAGCCTTATTCCTGACCCCTGCACTCTATATATTATGTTGTACATTACATAGTCCTGACCAAAGTGTCATTATCCCAACAGTTGCTGGTTTTACTTAAATTCTTCTTAAAGGTAGGCTCAGAAAAACAAAGTGATCACTTTCTGTGAGCAGAAAAGCACATGTGATGGAAATATTTAATTGTTTAAAAATTATTCTTAGTTCTAAGGTTTATTTGTATCTATGAGACTGTCACGTGGGACATAATAAGGCTCCTTTCACTCTGACTGTCCGGTCAGGTCTGCCAGTCAGTTTTTCAGGTGGGCCTGATCAGACATCGCACTCTCACCTATCGGATAGCAGCGGATTTCAGCGGACATCTCACCACTGACATCTACCGCTAACCGATCCGATCCTGTCTGCCAAATCCACACATGAGGGTAGTCCTATTTTCTATCTGTCTGGCAGATCAGATCGGATATGATCAGATGAAAACAGATAGGCGGTCCATTTTCCCTCGATTTCCCAATAGAGGAAAGTGGGACTGGGTTCATCTCCACTCCAAACAGTGAGCGGAGACGGACCTGTCATCCGCCTGCTCAGCGGGGATCAGCAGAGTCCGCCAAATGGAGGCGCCCATGTGAAAGGGGCCTAAGTAGGAGTATTTATCCCCCTTTAAGCCCTTCCCACTCGCCAGCTCTATTGTTGTGTCAGGCTGGTAGAAATGCTAGCTGCTTGTCACAATAATACGCCTCCGACTTGAGGGAAGCTTTCTCTAGGCTCCTCTTCTTCTCTGACATTATCATCCACAACAGAAGGAGGAGCCCAGGAGGAAGGGCGACCCTTTGGATGGAGCCATGCTGAGCTGAGATTCAGCTCAGGGGCACAATGACCTGGGGGATATTTTTCCTAGGAGGAGTGATTTGGTGTGTATTCGGGGGGGAGGGGACTGAATAAGAGTATATGAGCTGCAAGGAAATTTGAGAAGGGAGGGATTTGTACTAGAAGGCAAATGTTGAGGGGAAAGGGGGTTTGAGGATTTGTGATGGGAAGGGTTTTCATCCTGGAAGGGGGAAGAAGCAAGACTTGGTGTGTGTGTGTGTGTGTGTGTGTGTGTGTGTGTGTGTGTGGCTGTATTTTGCTGGAAGTACACTAGGGCAACACTAGGGCAACAGAGACAAGGAAATCCCAGTAAGGACATCTATTACAATGAAACATACTTTGGGCAGAGGCTGTAGTGGTGACGTCAGCAAGCTTGCCGGGGCATTGGGCGATTTTACACATGAAATGCCTGTTTATTTACTGAACTTTGTGAGTATATGTCTTTTTTTAATAAAAAGTAAGTTTGTGGACATTGCCCAGTGAGTATTCCTCTTCCTCTTTTCATACGTATAATGTTCCATACGATTATGTGGGGCTAATATGTTTGCAGAGGGTGTCCGGAGATCCATATTAAGGGTATGCCATATGATTTTCTCTGATGGAAGTGTCACGTACCTTACAGCGGAGTCAGACTGTTGAGGGTGGCCTCTCGCACGGTTCCGGTTTCCACACCCCTGGAGGTGGGAACAGGGAGTGTGAAGACAGCGAAAGGGTGCAGGTGCCTGCAGGTTGAAGTTAAAGGCCTGGAGACGCTGGGTCCTCACGGCGGAAGAGGTGTAGGTTGATCACGGAGGAATGCAGCGGAATCCCAGCAGGCGTAAAGGAAACACTGCACGTCTGGAACAAGCAAGGTCGGCAACTGGCTGGCAACGAGGTACAGGAACGAGAGGCAGGTGTGTAGTCAAGGATGAGCAATGGTCTGGTAACGTGCTGGCAGTGAGGTACAAAATCAGGAGGCAAGTCGAAGTAATAAGTCCAAGCCGGGGTCAGTAGTAGTCCAGGAAATAGTAACAAGGAGTATCCAAAGGAATAGGCGAACGTGCCGGGGAATCAGGAATGGGATCACAGGAACCAACAACGGTCAGGTGTCTCAGGAATAGCTGAAGACGATCCAGCACTGGTATCAGGCCAGGATCCCGTTTATATAGGGAGAGATGTGCCAGGATTGGTGGAAGTGGCCATACGTGCGTGAGTACGTACACACGTTCGGTCTGCGCGGGTGCGTCCGCGTGTTTGGATTGGTGTATGTCCACGTGTTCTGGAACTCGTACGCCACAGACGGAGACACCGCACATGACGCCTAGAACGAAGGCTAACCGCTGCTACACGGGGACGGACATTCACATGGTGAGTTCCCTGACAGGAAGCCATGTTGAATACCCACAGTGAGGGGTTTTCTCACTAAGGCAATGCTAGACCCTCTAATGATCTCACAACTAATGGTAAGAGGCTGATCTTTATGCATATAAGTGGAGCACAGTTGGGTGGTTAGAAAGTGCATGTGTGGAGCACCATTATCTAAATATCACCATCCTATTTGGGGACTTTCTTTTACATATTTCTTATGGATTTTGCATTTTTGTAACATTGTTTTTGCATAACAGCACATACTGTATGAATAGGAAGTGTTATTATCATTTATTTTCATGCTGAATTTATCTATAAGCTGTAAGGGATCTTCCCGGGGTAGGGTGTGTTTGGACACAGTTCACAGCAGACTTGGAATTTGATAAAGCAGATCTTGGCGTTTATTCGTGGTACAAACAGTCCAGCAAACAAAATATACAGCAACACCGTGCTTTCTAAGTACAACAAAAATAAAAGTCCTAGCCCGGCTGGGCGCTTACTAACAGGTTCTGCTCACCTATCTGACACTTACAAACACAGCGTCTTTCGCCTGGACATCGCAGGGTGAGTTTTAGCTCCAGCAGTGGCTGTGCTTGCAGCTTCCTTCAACACACAGATTGTTCATTCCCTGGCTGAGAAGCAATCACCTGCAGACCCTACAGAGCCTTTAGCTTCCCAGGCTAATTAGGATCCAAGCTCACCTGATCCCAAACCCAGAACTGGATCGGGGGATGTGGAATGACAGGTCCCACTACCAAACCTACCTGCCATTCCATATAAACCCAGGCCCGGCAAAATTAAATAACAACTCAGCAGCATATCGCTGCTGAGAAACTGATCCATCCTGGATTTACCATCTCACACTGTGTAGCAACCTAGGTGAGATGTACACCCCCTCGATCACTTCTCCAGTGACATGTCTACATATCCCCCCCCTCTTTTTCAGACCGGAGGGCTGAGCCTTTTGTCCCCACAGACAACTTACCCTTGACAATGCGTCAGCATTTGCCTGTAATTTCCCTGGCCTGTGTTCCACAGTGAAATTAAAGTTTTGTAGGGAGAGAAACCATCTAGTCACTCTTGCATTTCTCTCCTTGTTTAACTTCATCCATGTTAGGGGGGCATGGTCTGTCACCAACTTGAATTTCCTGCCTAGCAAGTAATACTTTAAAGATTCTAGGGCCCACTTCACTGCCAAACATTCTCGCCTGAAATCGGGGGTGACTAACACAGGTGGTTGGCACAAGGCAGACTTAAGGCTTTGGAAAGCCTCCTCGGCCTCTGGGGTCCACGTGACCATTGCTGTCTTTCCGCCCTTTGTCAAGTCAGTTAGCGGAGCAGCAACTGAGGCAAAGTTCGGCACAAATCTACGGTAATAACCCGTAATACCCAGGAAAGCTCTAACCTGTTTCCTTGTCAGGGGTCTAGGCCAATTCTGTATTGCCTCAATTACCCCCAGAGCAAGCATACGTTTTACCTCGGCAGATACGGCTTCCCTACGTGCCTCGGGTATCCTATAGGGCTTAAGGTTTACTCTGCTTCTAGGCTCAGTTTCAATGTGATGATGGATGAGGTGTGTACGCCCTGGGAGGTCAGAGAACTTGTTTTTGTTTTTCTGTAAAAATTCCTGAGCCTCCTGTTTCTGTGACACTGATAGAGTATCACCTACCTTGACTGGAGGGATTGGTTGTGACAAATTATTAACAGTATTTGTCGCCCCCAAGGATTCCCTGTCCTTCCAGGGCTTGATCAAGTTTATGTGATAAACTTGGAAAGGCTTCCTTCTACCTGGTTGGTGCACCTTGTAGTTCACCTCACTGATCTTTTCAACAATTTCATAAGGACCTTGCCACTTCGCCAAGAATTTACTCTCAACAGTGGGGACTAGTATAAGGACCCTATCGCCTGGGTTGAATGTCCTGATTCTTGCGGACCGGTTGTAAATTCTACTTTGGGCCTCTTGAGCTCTCTGGAGGTGTTCCCTTACCAGGGGCATTACAGTGGCTATACGGTCCTGCATTTGTGCTACATGCTCAATAACACTCTTGTATGGGGTGGACTCATTCTCCCATGTCTCTTTTGCAATGTCTAGTAGACCCCTAGGGTGATGACCATAGACCAACTCGAATGGTGAGAACCCTGTGGACGCTTGGGGCACCTCCCTAATAGCAAACATGAGGTAGGGTAATAAATGATCCCAGTCACGACCATCTTTTGCCACCACTTTCTTCAACATATGTTTCAAAGTTTTATTAAATCTCTCCACCAATCCGTCCGTCTGGGGGTGGTACACAGAGGTACGGATGTGTGAGATTTTAAATAGTCTGCATAATTCCTTCATTACTTTCGACATACATGGCGTACCTTGGTCAGTTAGGATTTCTTTGGGGATCCCAGTCCTAGAGAACATATAAAACAACTCACGTGCAATTGTTTTAGATGCAGTGTTTCTTAAGGGTACAGCCTCAGGATAGCGGGTCGCATAATCCAGGACTACCAAAATATACTGGTGTCCTCTAGCTGACTTTACAATGGGACCCACTAAATCCATGGCAATACGCTCAAAAGGCACCTCTATAATAGGGAGCGAAACCAAAGGACTGCGAAAATGTGACACTGGGGCACTAACCTGACATGTGGGGCACGACTCACAGTATTTTTTAATGTCATCATATATGGCCGGCCAAAAAAACCTCTGGAGAACCCTCTCTCGCGTTTTGTCAGTCCCCAAGTGTCCCCCAAGAACATGGTTATGTGCCATGTCAAGCACCTGACGCCGGTACGGCTTAGGTACCAGAAGCTGTTCCACAATCTCATCTTTAACCTTATTGACTCTATAGAAAAGATCATTAGTCACCGAAAAATGTGGAAATCTTTTTTCAGCATCTGGTTCCTGAGGTACCCCGTTCATAACAGCAACCTGCTCTCTCGCATTTTTGAGAGTGGGGTCCTGTAATTGTGCAGTCCCAAAATTATCGCTAGACACCTCTAAGTCTAGTATATTTTGCTCAGTGGGAGGAGCCTCCTCCTCCCCAGCCAGGACCTGCAAAGGAAAACAATCATTTTCATCCTGCACATTTTTATCATTCACAGTGGACAAGGCAACCCCCTTAGAGGTATCCTCACTCCTTTTGGGGATTTTTCTTTTTTCCCAAAGAGCCCAGAATAATGGAAAATCGCGCCCCAATATTACATTATGCATGAGGTTTTTAACCACACCCACTTCATATTGTACGGTGCCTTGTTCAGTCCCGACTTTAGCCAGCACTATAGGGTACACTTTTGTATCACCATGTATGCACACAACACTCATATGCTTTTTAGACTCTAAGTCCCCAGTCACCAGGCTAGCATGCACCAAGGTTACAAGGCTTCCTGAGTCCATTAACGCTTTAACAGGAAAGTCATTGATTGTGATGTTGCAGATTTGCGGTTCAGTCTCTAGTCCAGGAACTGCAGCACAAGATGGTTCCGCAAATAGCGACTGACGCCTGCTAGCGTCACATTCCATGGGTTCAGAGGTAAGAGGGCAATGGGCCGACACGTGTCCCGCCTCATGGCATCTCCAACACTGGATAGGGCCTGGTCTCTTTGGCAAGGAGTCCTTTTCAGAGCCCCTTAGCCACCCGGGACCATCACCAGTCTTTTGTCCCTGAGACACCACTTGAGCCCTTTTCCCCCCATCAGCACCCCTCCACACTCCCCCAATAGATGGAAGTCTCTTACCAGCTGACGGCACAGATCTGGCGCTCCGGGGAGGTGAAGATGCTGCAGGAACATCACGGAGGTAGTCCTCAGTCGCCTTGAACCTCTCCACAAGGTTGACAAGTTCGTTTGCATTCTTAGGATCACCTTGTCCCACCCAGCGTTGCAAGTCAGTAGGAAGGGCTCGGAGGTAGCGATCCATCACGACCTTCTCTAGGATTTGTGCAGGAGTAGAAGTGTCTGGCTCCAACCACTTTCTTGCCAAATGGATTAGGTCATACAT
The DNA here is from genome assembly GCF_037356315.1 of Lithobates pipiens. Classification (NCBI taxonomy): domain Eukaryota; kingdom Metazoa; phylum Chordata; class Amphibia; order Anura; family Ranidae; genus Lithobates; species Lithobates pipiens. The sequence goes on from NW_027507748.1 coordinate 421,921,636, forward strand.
CTGTGACCTCGCTGATTTGTCCAGACTGTAGCTCCAGTTGCGTACCCTCCGGGCACGGACTGCAGTAGTAACTCCTAGTCGGGCAAGCATCTCCTCTTTTAGCCGAGTATAGTCCTTAACCTCTTGCTCACTGAGGTCAGAGGCGGCTCTTTAATTAGGCAAATTAGGCGATTGCCTTAGGCCTCGCCCACAGAAAGGGCCTCGCCGTTGCGCAATTGCCTAATTTGCCTTTCAGGTGTTGTGCTGTTGTTGTGTACAATGTGGGGCACTGGGACTCGCAAGTGGTGGGGTGAGTGGGCGGCGGGCACGCTGCACACAGCTGCGGTGTAGAGTGAGCTGATCCACCGCCGCGCTCCGCGGTGGTGGACGAGTAGGGGGGATAAAACTAATGTGCACAGTCGCTCGACATCATGGTGGTGGATGGTGTGGGCATGGTCATGCTGCCTGCGTCCAATAGCAGGCTCGACTGCTGCAGCGCCGTCCTTCGAGTCCTAGCCCTTCCCCTAAAGTCGGCGACGGCGGCCCCAGTGCATGGCGGGAATTGTAGTTCTCCCACAGAGCACAGGCACACAGACTTCAACATGGCCGTCTGGTGCCTGTGCTCTGCAGAGACTACAACTCCCAGAGTGCACTGCAGGGCAGAGAGAGAACATTGTGTGTTGCTTCTCTGAGTCCTGCTACCAAAGTCACCAAGGCGAGGAGCAGGAGCAGGTAGTGTCTATAACTGTAATATATATATAATTTATATATATATATATATATATATATATATATATATATATATATATATATATATATATATATTTATATAAATATATATATATATAAATATATATATATTTATTTATTTATTTATTATGTAAATTGTACTTGCTTCAATGTAATGTCAAGTTAGAATATAGCATTTACTTAGCCAAAAGCACGATATTATATATATATATATATATATGCACTATTATATATATATATATATATATATATATATATATTATATAAAGCACTACTATTATTTATTTATATTTATATATATATATATATATATATATATATATATATATATATATATATATATATATATATATATATATATATATATATATATATATATAATATGTAAATTGTACTTGCTCCAATGTAATGTCAGAATTTGTTAGAATACAGCATTGACTTGTCGAAAGCACAATATTTTATATATATATATATTTATTACTACAACAATGCACCCCCAAGTCAAAGACCATATTATCTCTGCATGGGCTTTAAAGAGGGATTCCACCTACAAAAAAAATATTAAAAGCCAGCAGCTATAAATACTACAGCTGCTGACTTTTAATAAATGGACACTCACCTGTCCCGGGTTCCAGCGATCCCGGCAGCCGAGGCCGATCGATCGCTCGGCTCTCGTCTGCTGCTGCCGCCACCATTCTAGGTGAGGGAATCAGGAAGTGAAGCGAATCAGCTTCACTTCCCAGTTCCCTACTGCGCATGCGCGAGTCGCGCAGCGCAATAGGAATTCTACGCGCTGTCTCTGAGACCCGTGTGTGTCCCAGCAGACAGCGCGCAGGGACAGGAAATGGCGTAGACTCCCACGGGAGTCTATGCCCCGAAGTGGGTGTAAATACCTGTCTTTGACAGGTATCTCCACCCCCCTCCCCCCTGAAAGGTGCCAATTGTGACACCGGAGGGGGGGAGGGTTCCGATCAGCGGAGGTTCCACTTTAGGGTGGAACCCGGCTTTAAGTCATATTATGAATTCTTGGAGGGGCTTCTTCATTCATGGCAAAGTGCTTCTTTTCTCAAATTAATAATAGTTCATGTATAATTGTACAGTTTTATTTTCCCACATTGTAAAAATAACTTGTCATCTGCTTTACTGAGGTTTTGGTTTGCCTGGATCAATAGGATTAAAATAGTTCCACCATACTGAAGGTTGGTTCTCTTATTCTCTTTGGACTTTAGTAGCTTTTGATGGCACAGTGGCTTTGTTTGATGGGCACAGTGGCTTTGTTTGATGGGCACAGTGGCAGCAATTGATGGGCACAGTGGCAGCAATTGATGGGCACAGTGGCAGCAATTGATGGGCAAAGTGGCTGCGTTTGATGGGCACAGTGGCTGCGTTTGATGGGCACAGTGGCTGCGTTTGATGGGCACAGTGGCTGCGTTTGATGGCACCGTGGCAACAATTGATGGCACAGTGGCTGCGTTTGATGGGCACAGTGGCTGCGTTTGATGGGCACAGTGGCTGCGTTTGATGGCACCGTGGCAACAATTGATGGCACAGTTTGCTTGCACCCCCCCCAAAATTTTGAGCACCAGCCACCACTTGTTGAATGACAGGCTGAGGGCATGTACATTTCAGTTGAATGCCATTTAATGAGACAGGATGTCGTTCAAACTGGAGGGCTTATTTTATTTTTTATTTCAATTATTTATCTTGCTGCTTATCTTGCTCATTCTGCTTTCAAAATTAACGCCAGGCAAACATCTATTCACACACATATGTGAAATGTTTACTCTACCAAAAGATTTATAATTCTGTGCAGATATTTTTGTCATTCATATTCCTCTGCCAGACAGTACACCCAGAATGGTTTACCAGTACCACCTTCTCTATTACAGTTAAGTAATACAGCAGTGTTACCCTCTCCATAAACCTGCTGACGATGAAGAAGCATTAGACTGTTAAGTTATCAATTATGCTCATTCTGTTGTTATCATGGCTGCACAGTCTCTGACCGTCTCCTGTATCATTGTCCACACAATCTCTGACCATTTCCTGTATCATTGTCTACACAGTCTTTGACCATCTCCTGTATCATGGCCAGACAGTCTGACCATCCCCTGTATCATTGTCCGCACAGTCTCTGACCGTCTCCTGGAGCATTGTCTGCACAGTCTCTGACTGTCTCCTGTATCATTAGAATAATTGGTTAGAGAAATTTATAGAAACTGTAAATTCATAGTTCATAGGATTTAAGTTAATATATGCACATTTATACAGTTCATTTTTATCGTTTTTATAATATTTTTCCCATTATGGGCGTGAATGGGGCCTCATGTCTAAGTTTTGCCTAAGGCCTCACAAAGTCTAGAGCCGCCTCTGACTGAGGTCATAGTAGGCCTTTTGAGGTTCACCTGTTAAATAGGGCGCAATTACCTCTGCCCACTCAGCGGCTGGTAACTTCTCTCGCTCAGCCACGCGCTCAAATACTGTTAGATAGGCCTCAACATCGTCCTCAGCAGTCATCTTTTGCAGCGCTTTCTGCACAGTCCTTCTCCCAGAAAAAATCTCTGGAGCGGCTCCCTCCATTGTGGGTGGATTAGCAGCCACAGGCGCCTCTCGATTTACTATCAGGTGCTCGATAAGTTGTTGTTGGCTTTGGCGCAAAGCTTGCAACTCTTCCTTATGCATCCGCTGTTGTGCAGCCATCATCTGCTGTTGTGCAGCCATGGACTGTTCATGTCGTCTATTGGCCTCTGTCTGCGCCTGCTGTTGTGCAGCCATCATCTGCTGTTGTTCAGCCATGGACTGTTCATGTCGTCTATTGGCCTCTGTCTGAGCCTGCTGTTGTTGCAAACTCACTTGCATAAACTGCTTCAGCATCTCCTCCATGTTGCTGGACTGTTTTTGGAGTGTAGTTGCAGCTTTCACCCAGGACATCAGCAGCTGTAGCCAAGTCTGTCCACACCGTTGCCCCTAGCAACCGCGTTGCCCGCTACCTCCACCAATTGTAAGGGATCTTCCCGGGGTAGGGTGTGTTTGGACACAGTTCACAGCAGACTTGGAATTTGATAAAGCAGATCTTGGCGTTTATTCGTGGTACAAACAGTCCAGCAAACAAAATATACAGCAACACCGTGCTTTCTAAGTACAACAAAAATAAAAGTCCTAGCCCGGCTGGGCGCTTACTAACAGGTTCTGCTCACCTATCTGACACTTACAAACACAGCGTCTTTCGCCTGGACATCGCAGGGTGAGTTTTAGCTCCAGCAGTGGCTGTGCTTGCAGCTTCCTTCAACACACAGATTGTTCATTCCCTGGCTGAGAGCAACCACCTGCAGACCCTACAGAGCCTTTAGCTTCCCAGGCTAATTAGGATCCAAGCTCACCTGATCCCAAACCCAGAACTGGATCGGGGGATGTGGAATGACAGGTCCCACTACCAAACCTACCTGCCATTCCATATAAACCCAGGCCCGGCAAAATTAAATAACAACTCAGCAGCATATCGCTGCTGAGAAACTGATCCATCCTGGATTTACCATCTCACACTGTGTAGCAACCTAGGTGAGATGTACACCCCCTCGATCACGTCTCCAGTGACATGTCTACAAAGCATATATATATATGAGTTGTTAATATATGATTTCCAGGCACTTATATGCACTTTTATGGATTATGCTATCTATCCCCATTGCTCCAAGCTTTAGGTACATTTAGAAGCCTCTTGCATGTGTATGTGAAATGACCTTTTGTAATCTTGCAATGCAAATTAAATAAAGGGGGGGGGGGGGGGGGGACGGCGTGTATATAGTCAACAGTTTGCCTAACAAAATAGACCATATTTTGTGTGAAAAATTAGGGCTCATTCCTGTGCAGCTTGCCGAGCCATTTGTTTCTTTTTTTCTTCTAGTGCTGAGCTGCGTGATTGAATAGATAAGCATCTGCTGTACAGACTCACCCACATAGATGAGTTTAATAGGTACAAGTATACAAGTACCTATTTTTATTGGCCTGCCAAGTTGCATGCTAGAATGCTAGAATAAAGGTCTGTTTTTTTGGGGGTGAAAATGTACTTTTATTTTCTTGGTTTTTGCATGGGGTGTATGTTTTATAAAAAAAAAAAAAAAAAAAAAATATATATATATATATATATATATATATATATATATACTCATCTAGCTGTATGCAGCATCGTTCTGATGTAACTTCTGTCACTGTCCGACACCCCAGCCCTCCCCCACCCTGAGTCCTGTAATTCCCACACCAGAGACGCACTCTTCCCCTCTGCCTATTTTCTCGGCTCTTGATTGGATAGATTGATAGCAGCGCAGCTATTGGCAACCGCTGCTGTTAATCAAATCCAATGATGCGGGAGCTGGGGGGCTGGGCCGAGTCCAGCATTCTGAGTGGATGGACACAAATGCTGAACTCAGGAGCGCGCCCACAAGGTAAACCCCCCCCCCCCCCGTAGAGTGCTTTTCCTAGGGGGTTATACGATGCGGGTAGGAGCTACCAACGCTGCCGGGGGGACGCCAGAAGTCGAGGATCAGTGCTACTCTGTAAAAAACGATCTGCACAGTGGAAGTATAACATGTTTGTTATTTAAAAAAACAAAAAAAAACAAAAACAAAGCCTTTAATGCATTCCTTACATTAAGGTAAAAAATGTTTAGGTGTCAACATTGCCCCTTACCCCCCCCCTTTTACTTACCTGATCCCTCATTGGATCCAGCGCTGTTCTCATCTGCAGGTCTTCTCTCCCCTCACTCCCGGGTCTCGGGAGTGAGGGGAGGTGGGGCACGTGCTGTCAATCAAAGCCAGTGACAATGGAGTGGGGCGGGCCCGAGTCTCATTGTCTGTGTCAATGGACACATGGGGGCATACAGCAGCTTACAATGGGGCACTGGACAGAGGGAAGGGAGCAGGAGTGTTGGCGAGGGACCCAAAAGAGGAGGTTTGTGGCCATGGGCGTCCGCAGGTAGGGGCAAGGGGGGTCAAGTGCCCCCCCCTGGAATCAGGGATCAGACCAGCACATTCAGCACAGTGGCGTAGTTATGGGGGTGCAGGCAGAAAGCGGGGTGACACCATCAAGGAGCTGTCAAGCCCCCCATCATCAGTGTAGTGTGACTGCGGACGCTTTTCCCTGCTCAGTCCAGCAGAAAAGGAGAAAGGCAAGCTGCGAGCTGTCAGCGTTTCCCCCCGCTCGCCGCCCCTTTCTCCGGTCAGGGAGAAGAGATGGTGGCTCTCACCAGGTTCACCGCCCAGCTTCCTGCCTGCTCTGTTCTTTCCCCATTGGCCATAACTGAGGGCCAATCAAAGGAGACTAGGAGAGGAGAGCAGAGAGAGAGAGACACACTACCCAGTGCCAGACAGTGAGCCATGCTACCCAGTGCCACCAGAGAGAGAGCCACGCTACTCGATGCCAGAGAGAGCCACGCCACTCAGGGCCAGACAGTGAGCCACACTACCCAGCGCCACCAGAGAGAGAGCCACGCTACTCAATGCCAGAGAAAGCCAAGCCACTCAGGGCCAGACAGAGCCACACTACCCAGCGTCACCAGAGAGAGAGCCACGCTACTCAATGCCAGAGAGAGCCAAGCCACTCAGGGCCAGACAGAGCCACACTACCCAGCGCCACCAGAGAGAGAGCCACGCTACCCAGTGCTACCAGAGAGAGAGCCACGCTATCCAATGCCAGAGAGAGTCACACTACCCAGCGCCACCAGAGGGAGAGAGCCACACTACCCAGTGCTACCAGAGAGAGAACCATGCTACCCAGTGCTACCAGAGAGAGAGCCACATTACCCAGTGCCAGACAGAGAGAGCCACGCTACCCAGCGCCACCAGAGAGCCACGCAGCCCAGCGCCACAAGAGACAGAAAGACTGAGATACTGCCAGGGTACAGACATGCTACACTACTGACCAGAGTCACCCCCCGGGGAACCCAGAGTGAGCGATCGTCCAGCAGGAGGGATCACTGCTGTAGTTTCGCTGGGTCTGGTAAGAGGGCCCGTTGGCCATTATCCATTACTTATCCTAGGGACTGTACTACGTCTGCAAGCTCTGTCCATGACAATGTAATAATGACATTGTCGAAAAGGGGCGGCACATGGGTGACTCTAAAATTATGCCCCCCCCTGAAAAAAGTTCTGCGGACGCCCATGTTTGTGGCCACTCTGTGCAATTCTATTGCACAGAGAAAGTAAGTATAGACATTTTTTTTTTTTTTAATTACCTTTAGGCTGCTTTCACACTGCAGAAAAAAACAGAATACGGGCATAGCACATGTATATCCACTCAGATAAAAGTGGTCACTCATAGATCGTTCACAGTGTAGGGCGCTGCTACAGTAACCAAAGGAAAGGCATATATCACAAATGGCAGCCCCGCAAAAGACACCGGGAAAGGGTTACAAATGAGAGCAGTGTGCACCTAAAGTGCCGTTAGTTTTAGCGGTTCTTTACTGTCATTTTAGCGTCGCTTTTCAGCCGCTAATGGGGCACTTTTAACCCCCGCTAGCAGATGAAGAAAGGGTTAAAACCGCCTGTGTTGCGGTGCTTCGGAAGTAATTTTCAGGTGCTATGGAACACTGCCCAATCATTCCAATGGGCAGGGGTGGTGTAGGAGCACTGTACACAGCGTTCCTACACTGCCCCGAAGATGCAACTTGCAGTACTTTTTTTTCCCATCCCATAAGTGCACTTGGGCTTTCACACTGGGGAGGCATGAGAGGTAGTTTTCAGGCGCTATTTTTAATGCTAAAAACCTGAAAACTGACTAAGTAAGAAAATAGGCTTACAATCACTTTAAAGGGGACCGTCTAGGGTTGCCACCTGTCCAGGATTCACCTGGACAGTTCGGGTTTGGAATCTTGTGTCCAGGTTTCAGTCTGCCTGAAACCCGGACACATTATTTAGACTGAGCTGTGGCTCCTCAAGTAACTGAGATAGTCACACAAAAATCTGTTGTCATTCGTGAGCTGCGGGACGCTGTCTGGGGCAGGTTTGGCATCACTGGGGGGGGGGGGGGGGCAAAATGTCAGCAAAAGCAGTTTGGCCACACCCACTGTTTCCTGCAGCATGCTGCATTACCACTCTGCTTGGGGCATAGGTATAGTGTATACTACGAATAAAAATGTGCCCCATGTCGCTAAAGTGTTCGGGTTTGGCTTGAAGAAAAGGTGGCAACCCTAGGACCGTCAGTAATTTTTTCAACTTTTTGACTATGTAATCTTCTGCCCTTGTTGTTTTAACTTTGGATAGTAAAACATTTTTTTCTGCCAGTAAATACCTTATACAGCCCACTTCTGTTTCTTGTCTGGTAAAAAGCCTAGACTTATGACATCATGTACAGCTCTCTCTCTCTCACCCTAGTGAGAGTATGCCAGGAAGGGAGGGGGGGTGAGTCATAGGAGGGCCAATCAGAGCTGCAGGCCTGCAGAGCTGGAGGTGTGCCTCTGTGTGTCTGTGTAAACCCAGGAAGTGAACAGGCAGCAGATTCAGCTGCCCACAGTTAAAATGAAGCCAGACTTAGTGGAGGGATATTTCTGCAGCATATTTGGTATAAGTGGTTGGAGGGAAGCTTCAGAATGGCAAAGATGTTTTTATTATAAATTATGTGAGCAGACTGCAGTTCCTCTATAAGTACAATAATTTAAGTTAATCATAACCTCTCCCGAAATAACATATCCATCCAAGAAATTTAGTACTCCTGTAATGCAACCCAAAGTAGTAATGATATTCTGTATATACTCGAGTATAAGCCGAGATTTTCAGCCCCTTTTTTTAGGCTGAAAGTGCCCCCCTCGCCTTATACTCGAGTCACCGCCGTCTGCCTACCCGATCAGCGTGTCGTGCAGACAGACGGCGGCCATTCCACTATTCAAAAGCCGCGCCTCCCTGCAGGGCCGGACTGGCCTACCGGGATACCGGGAAATTTCCAGGTAGGCCGCCTGCCCTGGGGCCGCTTTAAGCTGTGGCTGACTGTAGTGATCGCCTCGCTCTCTCTCTCATAGTGTCACACACAGCAGCAGCATCGCTCGAGGTATGTGTCACGTAGCTGGGTCTGTGTTCTGTTGTGCTGTAGCAAGGTCCCGCCCCCCTAGGCCAGCTCGTGTGATAGTAGATAGAACACTCATTGAATCAGTGTTTCTCCTATCACAGGATTAGGTCTAGGGGGGCGGGACCTTGCTACAGTACAGCTGAACACAGACCCAGCTCCTGTTTGCTCTATGACACACACCGCGGGAGATACCTGCTGTGTGTAAACGAGGCAATGCCATGGTGAGTGCCATGCACAGTGGGGCTGCATTCATATGTACAGTGGGCTGCATTCATATGTTCAGTGGGGCTGTAATATGTACAGTGGGATGCATTCATATGCAGAGTGGGGCTGTAATATGCGCAGCAGGGCTGTATTCATTTGTACAGTGGGCTGCATGTATATGCACAGTGAGGCTGTAATATGCGCAGCAGGGCTGTATTCATATGTACAGTGGGCTGCATGTATATGCACAGTGAGGCTGCATTCACGGGCACAGTAATTCTGCCTTTGATGGACAGTGAGGCTACATTCATGGGCACCATAAAGCTGCATTTGATAGGCACAGTGAGGCTGCATTTATCTCTTGTACCATGTCTGCAGTCTCTGACCATCCTTTGTACCATGTCTGCAGTCTCTGACCATCTCTTGTACCATGTCTGCAGTCTCTAACCATCCCTAGTACCATGTCTGCAGTCTCTGACCATTCCTAGTACCATGTCTGCAGTCTCTGACCATCCCTAGTACCATGTCTGCAGTCTCTGACCATCCCTAGTACCATGTCTGCAGTCTCTAACCATCTCTTACCATGTCTGCAGTCTCTGACCATCCCTTGTATCACGTTTGCAGTCTCTGACCATCCCTTGTACCATGTCTGCAGTCTCTGGCCATCCCTAGTACCATGTCTGCAGTCTCTGGCCATCCCTAGTACCATGTCTTCAGTCTCTGGCCATCCCTAGTACCATGTCTTCAGTCTCTGGCCATCCCTAGTACCATGTCTGCAGTCTCTTACCATCCCTTGTACCATGTCTGCAGTCTCTGACCATCCTTTTTACCATGTCTGCAGTCTCTGACTATCCCTTGTATCACATCTGCAGTCCCTGACCATCCCCTGTATCACGTCTGCAGTCTCTGACCATCCCCTGTATCACGTCTGCAGTCTCTGACCATCCCCTGTATCACGTCTGCAGTCTCTGACCATCCCCTGTATCACGTCTGCAGTGTCTGACCATCCCCTGTATCACGTCTGCAGTGTCTGACTATCCCCTGTATCACGTCTGCAGTGTCTGACCATCCCCTGTATCACGTCTGCAGTGTCTGACCATCCCCTGTATCACGTCTGCAGTGTCTGACCATCCCCTGTATCACGTCTGCAGTCTCTGACCACCCCCTGTATCACGTCTGCAGTCTCTGACCATCCCTTGTACCACGTCTGCAGTCTCTGACCATCCCTTGTACCACGTCTGCAGTCTCTGGCCATCCCTTGTACCATGTCTGCAGTCTCTGACCATCCCTTGTACCATGTCTGCAGTCTCTGACCATCTCTTGTACCATGTCTGCAGTCTCTGACCATCCCTTGTACCATGTCTGCAGTCTCTGACCATCACTTGTACCATGTCTGCAGTCTCTGACCATCCCTAGTACCATGTCTGCAGTCTCTGACCATCCCCATCCCTAGTACCATGTCTGCAGTCTCTGACCATCCCTAGTACAATGTCTGCAGTCTCTGACCATCCCTAGTACCATGTCTGCAGTCTCTGACCATCCCTTGTACCATGTCTGCAGTCTCTGACCATCCCTTGTACCATGTCTGCAGTCTCTGACCATCCCTTGTACCATGTCTGCATTTTCTGACCATCCCTAGTACCATGTCTGCATTCTCTGACCATCCCTTGTACCATGTCTGTAGTCTCTGACCATCTCTTGTACTGTGTCTGCAGTCTCTGGCCATCTCTTGTACCGTGTCTGCAGTCTCTGGCCATCTCTTGTACCGTGTCTGCAGTCTCTGGCCATCTCTTGTACCGTGTCTGCAGTCTCTGGCCATCTCTTGTATCATGTCGGCATTCCCTGACCATCCCTTGTACCATGTCTGCAGTCTCTGGCCATCTCTTGTACCATGTCTGCAGTCTCTGGCCATCTTTTGTATCATGTCTGCATTCTCTGACCATCCCTTGTACCATGTCTGCAGTCTCTGGCCATCTCTTGTACCATGTCTGCAGTTTCTGGCCATCTCTTGCATCATGTCTGCAGTCTCTGGCCATCTCTTGTACCATGTCTGCAGTCTCTGACCATCTCTTGTACCATGTCTGCAGTCTCTGACCATCTCATATCCTGTCTGCAGTCTCTGAGGGAGTCTGGAGAGGAGTCGAGAGAGAGAGAGAGAGAGAGAGAGAGAGAGAGCTGCCAGGATGGGGGTCATGGGAGAAGTCAGACTTATGTGGACTGTGGAGAGGAGACTATAGGATTAAACCAGAGCCACTGAGCTGGAGCCAACTGACTGAGCCCTGCACGGTGCACCTGAGAGAAGATCAGTGACAGCACGGCCAAGCCCGTCTGAGGGGGGGGGGGGGGTTACTGAAGTAAGGGGAGAGTGAATACAACAATGTAAGGGGGCACTGATATAAAGGTTTCCCCCTACATGCATAGCTCCCAACTGTCCCTGATTTGGAGCAATGTCCCTCTGTCCCTCTTTCCTCCTCATATAATACACTCTTCAAATGTGCTTTAAAATGCATGGTTTTCCCTTTAATGAACCAGAAAATAATGATGTTGTGCTGGTATAAAAATGCTATGGGGCTGGTATGAATTTTTTTCCAGGGCTGATTTTTATTCCCAGTCCGGCCCTGCCTCCCTGTCTGTGATAGGCGGAACACTCAATTTCCCAGCAGTCAGTGGTCCGCCTATCACGGACATCCGCTCATCCTCACACTACGGACGAGGATGAGAGGATGTCCGTGATAGGCGGAACACTGACTGCTGGGAAATTGACTGTTCCGCCTATCACAGACGGAGGCGCGGCTTTTGAACAGTGGAATGGCCGCCGTCTGTCACAGACGAGGAGGAGAGGTGCGGCTTTTGAATCCTGGCATGGCCGCCGTATGTTTTTTTTTACATGCAGATCGGTGCAAAATGGCACACAGAGGCTGCAGAAGGACACAGAGGCTGCAGAAGGACAAAGAGGTTGCAGATTGGCACACGGAGGCATGCACAGGACACAGGTAGGCTGCAATGGACACAGGGATGGACACAGTGATGGTCACAGGGATGGACACAGGGATGGACACAGGGATGGACACAGTGATGGTCACAGGGATGGACACAGGGATGGACACAGTGATGGACACAGGGATGGACACAGTGATGGACACAGTGATGGACACAGGGAGGTATACAGCTGCAGATGGGCATTGTTGACCCTCTTTTCCACTCTTTTAAGCTGTAACAGTAGCTGCTGCATGTCTCACCCTCGGCTTATACACGAGTCAATAAGTTTTCCCAGTTTTTTTGTGGTAAATTAGGGGCCTCGGCTTATATTCGAGTCGACCTATACTCGAGTATATACGGTAATAGTATCCATACTAATGTGCATAGTGGATGCCAATCTGTATATGTGAATTGAATATTATTTGTAGTATATGCTGTAATTCTTAGGTTTGTATAAACCAACTAGCTTTTCAGCAATAAATCTCATCATGCTACCTAGTTGTGTATACTCATAATGATTTAAATTGTAATCTGCAGAGCACATTGTCATATTGCAAAGCCCAAGCTGTTGCATTCCAAATCCCTGCAGCTCAGCTACAGTTGAAAGCTCATTGCAAAGCTTTGTGCAGTATTGCGTATTCATATTAAGCATCCTTCTTTTGATGTGACTATTTAAACATCTCTTTCAATGAAAACGAGGAAAATACATGCAATTTTGAGCTAGTTCTCTTTTTTTTTTTTTAGGTAGACTGCACATAGAAGGCAAACATATTTTTCTTCTGTTTAAATACTGTATAAACCATAACTGCCAAAAATTTCAGAAAAAAAAATTCTTATCTGTTGCATTATATGTTTTTGTTAGTAAAGCAGAACTAAGCCCATCAATTTGACTGTTTCTCAAAACTCCTACAATCAAGGCATGCAGTGAATGAAAACCATCACAGTTACCTGTACCATCAACTGAACTATAAAGCCATGAAATGGCTGGGTATATATCCGATCACACATGCAGCATCATTACAACTGCAGATCAAGCAAGATGGCGGCTTCCTTGGCTGTAAAGTATAGAAGCATATAGTCCCCCCCCCCATAAGATTGGGGGCTTTATATCAAGTGGAGACTTATGTCAAGAGTGTATGGTCTTCCACATGGCTGTTTGTAAAGAATACAGTTCTCAGCCTGAAAATAATACAGCCACTTATAATCTCCTCTACCAACTGGCTTTCCTAATGCCACGTACACACGACTGGACTTTTTGACAGCAAAGGTCCGGCGGAACGAATCCGTCGGACAATTGATCGTGTGTGGGCTCCATTGGACCTTTACTTGCCAAAAATCCAATGGACTTTAGAAATAGAACATGTTTTAAATTTTCCTGCCGGTACTCCGCTGGACCCAGTCCCTAGTGGGAAACCCGTTCGTCTGTATGCTGGTCTGACTGACCAAATACGATGCAAGGGCAGCTACAGCACCTGCCCATGAGAATGGTTCCAGAGCGATCCCATCGCGCTGCTTCTCGCAAACAGGATACTGTACATCTTGTGCTGCCTGCAATAGGAAAAACACATTTTCCTATTGCAGCCAGTGCAAGAGGGAATGCCCTCCAAAGGCATACCTGGCCCTTAGGTCTGGTAGGGATTTTAAGGGGAACCCCTACGCCGAAAAAAAGTCATGGGGGTCCCCCCAAAAACCATACCAGACCCTTATCTGAGCATGCAGCCCGGCCAGTCAGGAAAGGGTGTGGGGACAAGCGAGCGCCCCCCCCTCCTGAACCTCACCAGGCCACATGCCCTCAACATGGGGGGTGAGTGCTTTGGGGAAGGGGGGTGCCCTGCGGCCCCCCCACCCAAAAGCACCTTGTCCCCATGTTGATGAGGACAAACACACTACACAGGTTTTTAAAGTAGTTTATTAGGCAGCTCTGCTCCGGGGGTCTTCTTCCGACTTCGGGGGTCTCTTCCGACTTCTCCGCGCTTTCCGGTTCTTCTCCCGATCTCCGGCCTCTTCTCCCACTTTCCGGTTCTTCTGCCGGGCTCCTCCGCTATCTTCTGCTCTTTTGCCGCTCTTTTGCTTGTGGTGGCCTGGTTTTCTCCTTCGTCGTTGTCTTCTGTTCTTCCAATGTTGACACGATGCTCTCTCCCTCTGTAATGCTATGAACACGGTGCGCAACAACTTATATAGGCATGGGGCAGGGTCACCGGGTGTGGTCACCCGGTGACCCTGCCCCTTATGACGTCACAGTCCCATCGGGCCCCGGGACTGTGACGTCATAAGGGGCGGGGTCACCGGGCTACATCAGAAGAACAGAAGGAGGAAGAAGAAGAAGACAATGACGACGAAGAAGGAGCCGGGCCACCGCTAGCAAAAGAGCGGCAAAAGAGCAGAAGATAACGGAGGAGCCCGGCAGAAGAATCAGAGAGCGGGAGAAGAGGCCGGAGAGTGGGAAAAGAACCGGAAAGCGCAGAGAAGTCAGAAGAGACCCCCGAAGTTGGAAGAAGACCCCGGAGCGGAGCTGCCTAATAAACTACTTTAAAAACCTGTGTAGTGTGTTTTTCTATTTACACTTTTTCCCCCAGGTGAATGGGTAGGGGTACGATGTACCCCATACTTATTCACATAGGGAGGGGGGGCTGGGATCTGGGGCCCCCTTATTAAAGGAGGCTCCCGATTCTGATAAGCCCCCCCACCCGCAGACCCCGACAACCAATGGCCAGGGTTGTTGGGAAGAGGCCCTTGTCCTCATCAACATGGGGACAAGGTGATTTGGAGTGGGAGGGCCGCAGGGTGCCCCCCTCCCCCAAAGGACCCACCCCCCCATGTTGAGGGCATTCGACCTGGTACGGTTCAGGAGGGGGACACTCGCTTGTCCCCACCCCCTTTCCTGACCGGCTGGGCTACGTGCTCGGATAATGGTCTGATATGGAGCTAATTCAGCTAATTCATTTAGGCTTTGACAATAAAACCTAGAAGCTGATTGGTTTTTATGCAGAGCTGCACCAGATTTTGCACTAGCCAGTTTTAGTAAATCAACGCCTCTGTGTCTGTAGTAAGTAAGACCCCATACACACTATTACATTTTCTGCAGATTTTTGTCTTCAGATTTACCAAAACAGTATAATATGAGTTCAAACCTTAAGCATTTCAATTCTTATGCAATCAGGCAGGCCCTTGCACTAAATGGTTTTGGTAAATCTGAAGACAAAAATCTGCATAAAATATAAAAATGTGTATGGGGCTTTAGGCTCTGCTCACACTTGCCCACAGTTTGCGGTCTGGGTGCAGGTGCAGAAATCGCACCTGTTCCCATACCGGCGGCCAAATCTTGCTGCTCTTATGAGACGCAGCCATTCATTTTGAATGGCACCCCCACGCATGTCAGCCCACAGCGTGTTTGCGGGTGTGGAAACTGCAAGGAAATCACATGATCAAAAAGACCATGCGGTTTCCCTGCGACCGTGTTTTTATAAAGCTGCATGGGGGAAACACGGACACATCGGCCCATTAAAATGAATGGGCAAATTAATGGGCTGCCGTGCTCTAGCAAATGTGGCCACACGCTGGCCCGTGCCCATGCCAGTGTGAACCGAGCCTAAATCAACCCCAGAATGTCAGATTCAGATTGCATTTTAACAGCTTTACTTCAACGTAACTTGCTAGCGAGCAATCTTCTTGTCATAAGAAGTCATTTTTAACATGCTGGTTTAAAAGCAAGACTAAATAGAATAAACATCTTTCATAACTTCTATTGCTCAGGTGAAAATGGTGCCCAGTAAGCCTCCTTCCCATAGGTGGCTGGGAGGGTGGTAAAAACGTGATCGAACCATGGTTTTGCCACCCTTTCCCATCACCACCGCCCATCTAAAAGATAACATGCAGATGATCATGGTTGTACACATGCTATGGTGACAATACTTTTCATTTGGTGGACAGTAGTACCACCAACAAAATGGGCATTCAGGAGTTGACAGTATTGCCTCACTTTTTGGAGGAGGCAGTAAAGACTGCCTTCTGTGTGAATGGCCCCTTAATAATTAACACTTCTATCCTGTCTTTCTTTAAAGGCTTCTCCTGCATGGAGCCCCTTATAGCATGAGTACACACAGACTGGTATGGTCCCAAAAAGACCAGGGATCGCAAACCCACTCCATAGGAGACAGCCCCACTCCCAATAAGGGGGTGATCATGTACTGTATCTAGCTCCAAATTACATGTGAACTGCTGCCTCCTTCATATCTTTTTATCTCATCTCTTCTTAGATATGAGACCTCTTGAGAAGCAATATGTCTACGTCAAAATGGACGCAAAAATGTTGCAGGAATTTGGCACCTATAATAGTCTGCAGCTTTTCCATCTGTCTTAATATTCTGTTATACACTCTCTAAATTACATCGTGATACACATAAAAAAATAAAATGTGTCATATTGGGAGTTGCCATTGCTGTCCTCATTCAAAAAGGCTGTTTTGCTGACCCCCTGGCTTCAATACCATAGATTGGTTCACAGCGATTGTGAGGTACAGAGCCACTCTGATCGGCTTGTTTCATTTTGTCTGTGATCTGTGCTGTCTAATGCCAGGATTGTGTGCATATGCACAAGCTGTAAACACAGCGGAGTTCACAAATAGCACGATAGAAAAAAATGTCCACCTGCCTACCATTGTTTACAATATGGCGGTAGTAAGGCGACTAAGGCCCGGTTCACACTAGTGTGACATACGCTCCGACTTTGGGAGTACATGACGCATGATATGTATAATTCAATGGTTCCCTATCTTAACTGTTTCGATACAAGATGAATGAATGAATTAATGAAATATTTGTATAGCGCACAACGCGAACTTAATCGCCTCAAGGCGCTGCAAAGAGCTTTGTTGTCCAGCTTCTAGAAGAGGAAGGTCTTGAGTTTTTTCTTGAAGGCCTGGTGGTTTTCTTCCAAGCGGATGATGGTTGGTAGAGCGTTCTATAGCCGTGGTCCTTGAACAGCGAATCTCTGTTACCCTTTGATTTGTACCGAGATTTGGGAACAAGGAGGAGGTTTTTGTTAGATGATTGAAGACTGTGGTTAGGTGTGTAGCATTTGTTTTTCTCAAGTAGGTATTGAGGAGCATCTCCATGCATGCATTTGTGGGTGAGGCAGAGGGTCTTGAATGTGATCCGATTATTTATGGCTAGCCAATGTAGGCTCCTCAGGGAAGGGGAGATTGATTCCCAGGGTTTTTTTCCTGTAATCAGCCTTGCCGCCGTGTTTTGGATAAGTTGTAATCGCGCAGGTTGATATTGGGGTAATCCTATGTAAAGGGAGTTTGCGTAGTCAAGTCGTGAATTAATGACTGTTCCAACTACCACTGCTTTGTCATTCTTTGGAATAAAAGGGATGAGTCTCCATAGCAGGTGGAGCAGATGGTGAGAACCACTGACTACTGCTCCTATTTGAGCATCCATTAACATTTGTGAGTCAAAAATTACCCCGAGACTCTTGGTCTTGGTCTTTGGGGAGATGGTCTGCCCAAAGATGGTGGGTGGGGTCCAGGATGCCTTGGTTCGGGAATTATGGTTTGCGTGTAGGATAAGAAGCTCTGTTTTTGATTCATTGAGTTTGAGGGACTTAGTGGTCATCCGGTCTTCTATCAAAGTGAGACAATTTTCCAGTTGTTGATGATGGTCTCTTTGTCCGGTGATATGGAAGTAAAGTTACGCGTCGTCAGCGTACGAGTGGAAGCAGAGGTCTGATAATCTGATGATTTGAAGGAGTGGGCGGATGTATATGTTGAAGAGGACTGGCGACAAGGGCGATCCTTGAGGGACTCCGCAAGCGACTGCCTGGTTTTCAGAGGTGAATTCTCCTAGTTTCACTGTCTGTGAACGATTTCCTAGGAAGGAGTAGATTATTGTGGTCCACTGTATCAAACGCTGCACTGAGGTCTAACAGTACCAGGAGACATGGGCGACCGCAGGTAGGGGCAAGGGGGGTCAAGTGCCCCCCCCGGAATTGGGGATCAGATCTTAAATTTAGCACAGTTGCATCGCTATCGGGGCTTCCTGCCCACTCCGTTCCTTCCCTATTGGCCATAACCGAGGGCCAATCATAGGAGACCAGGAGAGGAGAATATCATGTAGTCTCAAAGATTGGCAGCCCCATTTTCCATAGGGAGGAGGTTACAGCTCGATCAAGAGACAGATTGAGAGACTGCAGCCTGGAAAAAATCTGAGGGAGAGAGTGCTACAGGACAAAGAATGAGGAGTGTGCCGGGCGGAAGCCAGAGAGACCAGAGTACAGACATGCTACACTACTGACCAGAGTTGCCCCCGGGGGACCCAAAGTGATTGATTGTCCAGCCGGAGGGATCACTGCTGTAGTTTCACTGGGTCTGGTAAAAGGGCCTGTTGGTCATTATCCATTACTTATCTTAGGAACTGTACTACATCTGCAGTCTCTGACCATGATGTGATATGCATGTGATAATGACATTGTCGAAAGGGGAGGTGCATGGGTGATCCTAAAATGATGCCCCCCCCTGAAAAAAGTTCTGCGGACGCCCATGCCAGGAGACATGATTATCCATCATCCGCTGCTTCGAGGGCATTGTCCCATATCTTGAGGAGAGCTGTTTCTGTCCCATGGCCCGGGCGGAAGCCTGATTGCAACGGGTCCAGGAGTTTGTGTGTATCCAGGTGGAGTTGTATCTGTTGTACTACCGCTTTCTCCATGATCTTGGAAATTGAGGTGTTGAGGCTTGTTGTCGGCCTACGGTTGTTTGGGTCTTGGGGATCGAGGTTAGGTTTGTTTAGAAGGGGTTTGATGATGCTTTGTTTGAGGGTGCCAGGAACAATCCCTTCTTGAAATGACTGGTTTATGAGGTGTGTCATAGTGGGAGCCACGATGTCGGAACATTCTTTCAGGAGTTTTGTGGGGATGATGTCAATTGGTGATGTACTGTCTCAAAGTTTTTTGATGATGTTTTTAGTGGTGTCCATGGTAATTGGGGTCAGAGAAAACTTTGGCGGGTTGTGGGATGTTGGTGTAGATATCTTCTTTTTGCTTGTGTTGGCTGCGGTTGGCTGTTTTTTTCTGATGAATTGTTTTCCTGATGGTTTCGATTTTGTCGATGAAAAAGTCTGACAGTTTATTGCAGTAATCTTGGGTTTCGTTTGCTGGGGGCTCTAAGCATACCGGGTTCATCGATTGAGTGACTATTTTAAAAATCTCCCGAGGGTGGTTTAAGGCCGTTGAGATTGTGTATGAGAAATTATCCTTTTTAGCTTTGAAGATTGCTTTGTGATAATTCTCCGTGAGTCCTTTGTAGTTTGAGTGGTTTTCCTCGGTGGGATTTTTTCTCCATGTTCTTTCAGCTCTTCTGCGTTCTTGTTTTAGTAGAGAGAGGGAGCTATTAAACCATCCCGAGTTTTTTTTCCTGATGAGAGTCCTGCGTTTTGGAGCTACTGAGTCTGCAGATTGTAGTAATGCCTTGTTCACGGTGTTGAGTGTTTGCTCCGATGAATGGCTTAAATTCAGTGTTGTTATCTTCTTGGATAAAATGGTTTTGAAGGTTTTGGAGTATAGTTTCTTCTGCGATCTGGTCCAATCCTTTGTTGTTGCAGGTTTCAGTTTTTCAGGGGCGATGTTGGAGGAGATTTTAGTATAGATTTTAAGGGGAGCCTCCACTCCAGAATAAAAAATACATTTAAAAAAATGCTTGGGGTCCTGCTCAAGAGCCTGACAGGTCAGGAAAGGGGGGGGATGAGGGAGCAGCCCCCCCGCTCCTGAACCATACCAGGCTACATGTCCTCAACATGGAGGGGTTAGTGCTTTGGGGCAGACGGGGCTCTGCCCCCCACCCCAAAGCACCTTTTACCCATGTATATGGGGAAAAGGGCCTCTTCCCAAAAACCCTGGGTGGTGGTTGTGGGGGTCTGCAGGCAGGGGGCATATCAGAATCTGGAAGCCCTTAGATCCAAGGCTCCCCACCCTATGTGAATTAGTATGGGGTTCTTCTCCCAGCTGATGTAAAGGCTGAAAGTTTTTTACCTTCATGCATGAAGGTAAAAAACCCTCAGTGTACAGCTCACCCCTTAGCCCCCCTAATAGTTTCCTAAGCCCAATCTTGACCCAGCGATGTGCATGAGACCTGAGACTCTTCTGGGTCTCTCCCTCCTGATTGGATGATCGGGGCTGCTCTGTGCAAAACCACTGCACAGAGCAGGTAAGTATGGCATGTTTGTTATCTTTTTTAAATAAAAATGTTTCCTTTACAATTAATTTAATGACTAAACCTGATGCTATCTAGGGACAAATGTACACATGTATTTGTGTTGCTCACAATAACCAGTCAGATCTTTCCTTTCATATTTAACACCTTCCCGCCCCACCTATAGTAAAATGATGGCCGGGCGGCACAATCATCATTGTGGGTAGATGTCATACAACGTCATCCATGGGCAGCAATGTGGCGTAATCTGTCACCCTGTGTGTCCACCGGACACAGTGGATGACAGATCAGTGTACCGGCCTGCTACTGGCACCATGTGGTCACTGTGACCAATCACAGCAGATCACATGACAATTGTGAACATCAGATTACTTCTATTCATGCCATTCATTGTGTACTATTGCGCTGATCTCTGTGATTGGTCACAGTGATCACATGGTACAGACACCAGTATACATTTTTTTTTTTTTTTTTACATACTGTCACCAGTTATTGTTTTTGATCACTGCCACACCGGTTATAGGCATGTAGAATAGTATGTAAAAAAAAAAACATTGTGAAAAAAAACATTTTTTTTTCATTTTCTTAATTTTCACAGTAATTGTGACAAAAAATGACAACTTCAAAAAATGTGCCATGCCTCTTAGTAAATACCTTGCATCTACTTTCTAAAAACTGGATCATTTGGGGGATATTTGTACTGTGCTGGCATTTTTGGGCCTCAAGACATGAGAACGGCCATCAGCACATCAGAATTGATTGATTTTCAAATATATTGTATATACCATAGTTTGTGGACTCTATAACTTTTCTACAGACTAAAAAATATACACTTGGGTTATTTGGGTTATTTTCATCAAAGAAATGTAGCAATAATCATTTAGCCTAAATTTATGAAGAGTTTATTTATTTTCAAAATGTTATAACAGAAACAAAGAAATTTTTTTTTTTTTTCAAACTTTTCGGTGTATTTTCATTTATTGAGCAACAAATTAAAAACCCAGTGGTGATTAAATACCACCAAAAGAAAGCTCTATTTATGTGAAAAAAATTGCAAATTTCATATTGGGACTGTGTTACATGACCACGCAATAGTCATTCAAAATGCGACAGCGCTGAAAGATGAAAATTGGCCTGGGCAGGAAAGGGGTGAAAGTGCCCAGTTTTGAAGTGCCCAGTATTAAAGTGGTCAAACCACCATTACAATCCTCTGACAAATGTGACGTATTGTATGCCAGAAATTGAACACTTTTGACACTCACTACTGAGTGGAATGGATTAAAATATATTTCGACTATTCGTGTGAACAATTCTAAGTGTACACTGTGTTCTGTTAGTGTTTTCATTTATATTTCATCCATAAGCAAAGTTGTGTCCTTGTAGTTGCCTGTTCTCACCCGGAATACAATAATATTTAATTATCTGTATAGCCTTGATGGTAAGTCAAGCAACGCCTTTATTGTTGTGAGAGAAGGAGCAGAGAGATGATAGATGCTCTGCAACAAATGCTGTGTGCTGAGAGACTAACAATATCTCCATAAACTGTGATATTCTCAGGATGACATTCCTCTTATGTAAAACAATACATACTTGAAATAGTTTGCTGCTTTGTTTTCTTGTATACAAACAGCTTCGCTGTGACTAATAACGAAACGCTTCTCTGCGATAATGAGCGTTCTATCAGTCCCCTTTTTTTGCTTTGCGAAACAATGCCTTTGAAATTATGCCAAAGGATTGCATAGAATATATGGAAGAGTATGAGGCAGAATAAGCAGATCAATAAACACTGCTCCATGCTTATTTTAGAAAGCTTTTTGAATAAGTGCCAAATCCACATAAGTGCACTATAGAGCAATTATTAGAACAAAACAGGCAGACATCCATGATGTAATATGATGGGGTAGGGATAAGGTCATCCACATGGGGCCAAGTACAATCACATCCTTACTATGGCCCACAGTAAATATTACATAAATTTGGGAAATCTTAATCTCAAAGGTGAAAACAAATACAACATTAATTAAAAGAAAAAAGTTCAGTGGCACAAATTTAGGAACTCTGGAGCTGAGGAAAGCTCAAAGCGTTGCTAAAAGCCGTCAATTCGGTAAGCTTTTAGTTTCTAAATGGCTCTCGAAGTAACGTGTTAAATTGTGTAAGCCACAGATAATAATTCGGAAATAAGAATATAGGAATTCGCGTGACTAACTTAAAGCTGAGCTCCAGGAATTCAAGCACTATTTAAAATGAGATAGTTGACTACCCAGATAGCGAGCAATTGTGCTGTAAGTTTGAAAATGATTTGCTAAGCTATTGCTAGACTTGCCAGGTATCACAAGTTTGTTTCACAATTGCAGCAAGTCCACATTGCAAGATCAACTTTCTTTGCAAATATTCTGCAAGTCTGCTGCAAGTTCTCGTTCAACTATGTTGTTATCAGAAACCATGAATCAGACTGAGACAGAAGTACAGTTAAATCACAATTGTTTAATAATAATAATAAAAAAAAAAAGGTAAACAGAGTAAACGTAGACAAAACATAGCCAGTGTTCAGGAACTGGAAGGGATAGTCAGACAAACCAAAACGTCAGGGAGCCAGAGAACAGTGTGGTAGAACGGCAAGCAGGATCAGGAGTAATGTCAGCCAAGCAAGTCTTTAACAGGAGCACAGGAGAGCATCTCTAGAGATGTGACCAAGGCGAAGGCAGAGATCATCTCTACTGGACGGCTTAAGTAGGCAGGACTGACGAGCAGGATATCATCATCAACAGATGAGTCACTGTGGAGAGATAGGAGCTTTCAATTAGCCGACAGCTGAGTGGCCAGATCAGAGAAGGAAGGGCTGAGCCCAGCCCTGACAGTTGTGCAATAGTCATCTGCCCTCCCCTGTAAACTGACAACGATTTATCATGGCTGCTGAGCCCTGACACCATGGTCAGTTTATGTGCCTCCGTCATCCGCAGCCCTGCTCTCTGCTCTCCTCTGTCTTCTGTGTTCTCTTCCCCCCTCCCCTCCCTGTCTGTCAGCTAGTCTGTGTGAGCCACCCCTCCTCTCCCATTGTAGCACCACTCTGAGCAGTGCACACATTACTGCACACTAGTATAGAATATATAACCTATAGTATATACTGTATGCCTTTTTGTAAAATTCTTCTTCTAAATACTTATTCCTTCTCCCCGATCGCTCTCTTTCTCTGATGTATACACTACAGAGGGAGCTCACATGACCGCTCAGCAGACATCAGAGGGAGAGCTCGGCCCCTCCCTCCCTAGTGTATACATTGGAGGGAGAGAGCGACGTGCGGTCACATGACCGCTGATCTGGGAGAAGGAATAAGATATTTAGAAGAAGAATTTTACAAAAAGGCATACACTGTATACTACAGGTTATTCTAGGAAGAAATCTTCTTCTAGGGTTATAAATTGTGAAAAAAATAATCAGTGCCAATAATAATAAAAACCTTCCTCCTATAACCGAGTAAATATGTAAAATTGCCAATACTGTATATGTGACTGCACAGCTGCTGAACACTTAGAGTGATACACCACACCAGATTCAATATTGCTTTCTAAATAGTTCAGCGCTGCGTCTTATTAAACAATGTGCATACAAAATTTATATTGAACATTTCATAATAAAAAAACTGAAAATATCGCAAAATTATAAAAAACAAAACAAAAAAACAGTTCATTGGTATCAATGCTTCCAAAACAATCACCACTGTATGTGTGTTCGTCCTCAAAAGGACCAATATCCAGTGCACACCTCCACCAGCTAAAGTGCCTGCTCACCTCAAAGTTGAATGTAAATGCATAGACAAATCGCTCCTCGTGTCTACCACAATGGATCCATTTTACTCTCCAATGGTAATCGCATTTGAATTGCCGACAGACAGAACCTCCTTCACTTTCTCATTAGTGCTCATGCCCACTTTTTTTTGCTTCCATAGGTTTAAAGACATGAAACAACAAACACATGTGCCATAGTGTACTCTGTTTGTATATTTATTAAAAAGCCCCAAAAAGAATCCACTTACAAGATAAAAATGTTAAAACAGCATGTCTCAAAATATCAATTCGTTCCCCACAGCTCTACACTCACGATGTTCCACAGATTCGGCTCCTCCCCTCTAAATGCATGTTGGCTTCTCATTGGCCTTCATAGAAGGCAATTTAAATGCTAATTACCCACACAGAGGAGTAGTCTGGAGACTGTAGGATTACCATTGGAGAGCGAAGTTGATTCATTGTAGTGGACACGAGGAGTGATTTGTTTATGCATTTACATTCATCTTTTAGGTGAGCAGCCACTGTGCCCATCAATTGCCACCATTGTGCCATCAAGCGCAGCCACTGTGCCGATAAAATGCAGCCACTGTGCCCATCAAACACAGCCACTGTGCCCAGGTTTCTCCTGTGTGTAACTCAGTGGAGGCCTGTCCATAGGGGACGCACGGGTGCCGCCCCCCCACTCAGCAGTCAGAAAAAAAAGTAGTCAGAAGGCAGTCAGAAAAAAATCCAAAAAAAAAGAATGTTCTTTAAGACGATATGCTTCATTTGCAGGCTTTTGACCTGCTTTGCGGCGCAATCCAAAGCAGCGAGCAGCTTCCACCCGTAGCATTACTACGGGCAGAAGCTTTATTCTTCTAGTTAAGAGTTTACTTCTGGTTTCCCTGTTCTAGAGGGAAACCAAAAGTGACGTTGGCAGCTCCGGGGAATGAACGGCCTGTGAGGCTGCATATGATGGGACACAGTGAGTCTGCATATGATGGGGGCACAGTGAGGCTGCATACTATGGGGCACAGTGAGGCTGCATATGATGGGACATAGTGAGGCTGTATATGATGGGACACAGTGAGGCTGCATATGAAGGGGCACAGTGAGGCTGCATTTGATAGGACACAGTGAAGCTGCATATAATGGGACACAGTGAGGCTGCATATGATGGGACACAGTGAGGTTGCATTTGATGGGGCACAGTGAGGCTGCATATGATGGGCATGGTGGCTGCATTCAATTCGGCACAGTGGCTGCATTTGTTGGGGAACAGTGGCTGTATAAGATGGGCATAGTGGCTACATAAGATGGGCATAATAGCTGTGTTTGATGGGGCACAGTGGCAGCAATTTATGGCACAGTGGCTGCATTTAATGGCACTGTGGCAGCATTTGATTGCACAGTGGGAGCATTTGATATAGCACAGTGGCTGTGTTTGATGGCACAGTGGCTGGGCTTGATGGGCACAGTGGCTACGTTTGAAGGGCATAGTGTCTGCGTTTGATGGCACAGTGGCAGCAATTGATGGGCACAGTGGGCATGTTTGATGGCACAGTGGCTGTGTTTGGTTGTACAGTGGCGGCAATTGATGGGCACAGTGGCTGCGTTTGATGGCACAGTCCCTGTGTTTGATGGCACAGTTGTTGCATTTGATGGTACAGTGGCAGCAATTGATGGGCATAGTGACTGTGTTTGATGGGCACAGAGGCTGCATTTGATGGACACAGTGGCTGCGTTTGATGGCACAATGGCGGCAATTGATGGGCACAGTGGCTACATTTGATGGCTCAGTGGTTGTGATTGATGGCACAGTGGCTGCGATTGATGGTACAGTGAGGCTGCAATTGATGGGGGTTTTTATCAGAATTTTTCAGTTTGTTTGCGCCCCCCCCCCCCAAAATTTTGAGCACCAGCCACCACTGGTGTAACTCGTCATGCAGCTAAACCCTCCTATTCTGCAATAATCCAGACCAAATGTAAAAAGGGTGTGGTGAATCTATTGGGAAAAACAGATGAGAAATACACACAATCAATGTATGAAACACACAAAAATCCCTGATGAAACACCTAGGCTGCAGATGGCAATAAGTCCATGCTCACCAGCGATGCTGCTTGTAGGGGATGTAGGTTTTGTCCACAACATGTTCTGCAGGAATGATGGCTGGTTTCTTCTTCCTCAGTTTTTAAGATGGAGTCTGAGCTCCCAGCATGCACCTGTTTATTTTTCATAGAATGAGGAATGATGGGAGCTTTTATTAAAGAGGTTGGAAACTTCTCTGTGGAAGTTGTACCTAGCCTAGAATAAGGCTTACCTATAGGTACTGTAAATATCTCCTAAATGTGCGCAGATTAGGAGATATTTACTGTGTTTTGCACAGATGATATCATCCGCACATGCGCTGTGACTGGCGCAGTTTCTTCACAAGCGAGTGCTGTGACTGGCGGCTCCTGCACGTATGTGCGGTAGTGAAATCACGGAGCTCTAGCCAGTCACAGAGCTGGAGTCTGCGGCCCCAGAAGAGCGAAGATGGATGTGGCCTGCCTGCGGGGATGGAGTAGGCTCCGTTTGCAGGTAAGTGTCACATAATAATAGAGAAACTGCAGCCCCCAGCATGCCCAGCTGAAGGGGAGGGAGAGAGAGCCAGGCTATAGGTGGCAAGTGACATGCTAAATCTGGTGGTAGGAGACCAGTGGCAAGTGACACACTGAACCTGGTGGCAAGTGACATGCTAGATCTGGTGGCAGGTGACCGTTGGCAAGTGACACACTGAATCTGGTGGCAAGTGACATGCTAAATCTGTTGGCAGGGGACCAGTGGCAAGTGACACACTGAATCTGGTGGCAGGTGACTGGTGGCAAGTGAGACAGTGAATCTGGTGGAAGGTGACCAGTGGCAAGTGACACATTGAATCTGGTGGCAAATGACACGCTAAATCTGGTGGCAGGTGACCGGTGGCAAGTGACACGCTAAATCTGGTGGCAGTTGACCGGTGGCAAGTGACACGCTAAATCTAATGGCAGGGTACCGATGACAAGTGGCACACAGAATCTGGTGGCAGGTAACCAGTGGCAAGTGACACACTGAATCTGGTGGCAAGTGACAAGCTAAATCTGATGGCAGGTGACCGGTGGCAGGTAACACGTTGAATCTGGTGACAGGGGACCAGTGGCAAGTGACACGCTGAATCTGGTTACAAGGGACTGATGCCAAGTGACACGCTGAATCTGGTTACAGGGGACCGGTGGCAAGTAACATGCGGAACCTGGTGACAAGTGACCGTTGGCAAGTGACACACTGAATCTGGAGGCAGGGGATATGGTAAGTGGCATGCTGCATCTGGGGGCAGGGGACAGTAGCAATTGACGCACTGCAATGTCCTCAAGAAGGATGTACTGGAAATGGAGCGAGTGCAAAGAAGGGCAACAAAGCTAAGATATTAGTTATGAGGAAAGGTTGTGAGCAGCGAAATGATTCTCTCTGGAGAAGAGACGCTTGAGAGGGGATATGATTTCAATTTACAAATACCGTACTGGTGACCCCACAATAGGGATAAAACTTTTCCGTGGAAGGTAGTTTAATAAGACACGTGGCCACTCATTAAGAAAAAAAGAGGTTTAACCTTCAACTACGTAGAGGGCTCTTTACTGTAAAAGTGGTAAGGATGTGGAATTCCCTTCCACAGGCGGTGGTCTCAGCAGGGGGGCATCGATGGTTTCAAGAAACTATTACATAAGCACCTGAACAACCAGAAAATACAGGGACATACAATGTAATACTGACATATAATCATACACATAGGTTGGACTTGATGGACTTGTGTCTTTTTGTCAACCTCACCTACTATGTAAGTAGAAAATATTGTACTTTAATCCTTGAGAGTAGGTGCGTAAATTGGAGCAGGCTTGCAGGGGCACCATAGCATTACTTTGCCCAGGGGTCCATGATGCTATTAAGATAGCCCTGCTTACAGGTCTTCTTTTTTTCGGGTATACAACTGCTTTAAAGCTAGACAGTCTACATGCTCAACATTTTTGAGTGGGCGTAAACAAAGTGAAAAATACTGAAAAAAATCCTCCATCAATTGAATCCTCCCTGTGCTCATCAAATGCAACCATTGTGCCCATCAAATGCAGCCACTGTGCCATCAATTGCAGCCATTGTGCTCATCAAATGCAGCCACTCTGCCCATCATATGCAGCCATTGTGCCCATCATATGTAGCCACTTGTACCCATCATATGAAGCCACTTGTGCCCCATCATATGCAGCCACTCTGCCCATCATATGCAGTCACTTGTGCTCATCATATGCAGCCACTTGTGCCCATCAAATGCAGCCTCTTGTGCCACTCATATGCAGCCACTTGTGCCTGTCCAGGGCTGGTCCTACCGTGGGACCCAATGGTACCATCAGTCCCGAGTGGCACTTTCAGAGGAGCAGCAAATTGCCGCCCACCAGCCAGCCCATTCTATACATTAAGGTGAAAAAACATCCGACAATGCAGCCCCCCCATCCCCCTGTTTTACTTACCTGACCCCTCGAAAGTCCAGAGTTTGTCCCTGACATCCTCTTCACCGCTCACCCTGGCCATTGATTGCCTAGAGTGGATGGATTGAAAGCAGCGCAAGCCATTGGCTCGCGCTGCTGTCAATCACACCCAATGATGCGGCGCACTCAGGGGCGGGGCCGAGTGATACAATGAGCGGCTATGGCTGTATCACGGAAGCGTGTCCGCAAGCACTCCACACTGTGATCGCATGAAGTTGTGGAGTCCTTGTGTGGAGGTGCTGAGACAGCCACCGAGGGACCCCAGAAGAGCAGGTTCGGGGCCACTCTGTACAAAACGAGCTGCACAGTGGAGGTAAGTATAACATGTTTGTTATTTTTTTTTTTAAATGCCTTTAGTGATCCTTTAATAGCCATTCAAACCCCTTTGTGTCAACTTGTGTGCACCTTATCTGGCCAAAATCACCAGTGAATGTAAACTTTTGATCAGGGTCATTTGGGTAGTTTCTGTTGTGATTATGATTTAAAAAGAGTAAACATAGTTGATTGATAACAAATGGCTTCAGCCAAACACTAACCATGAGAAAAAGAAAAGTTTTTGTGTTATCATTCATATTCTCTGAAAAATGCCCAAGAAATCATAAATTCTGCCAGGGTATGTAAACTTACAAGCACAACTGTATTCAGCCACTTGTGCCCCTCAAATGCAGCCACTTCTGCCCATCATATGCAGCTACTGTGCCCATCATATGAAGCCACTTGTGCCCATCATATGCAGCCACTTGTGCCCATCATATGCAGACCCTTGTGCACATCAAATGCAGCCAATGTACCCATCATATGCAGCCACTTGTGCCCAATCATATGCAGCCACTTGTGCCCCATTATATGCAGCCACTTGTGCCCATCATATGCAGCCACTTCTGTCCATCATATGCAGTCACTTGTGCACATCAAATGCAGCCACTGTGCCCATTATATGCAGCCATTGTGCCATCATATGCAGCCACTTGTGCCCATCAAATGCAGCCACTTGTGCCCATCATATGCAGCCACGCACTTCCTGGCTTGCCTCCTGGTCTGCTTCCCTATATATAGACATCCTCAGTGCAACCTGGGTTGCCTGAGCAACTTCCTAGTTCTCTGAGCTCTTGTTTACCTAGTATTAGGTGCATTCAGTATCAGACTTCCTGTGTACGGACCCCGGCTTCATGTACCATTTGTACTTGCCTGCTGGCCACCCTGACCTTGGCTTGCTTTCTGGATTTTTTTTTGTCTTCTGCCTTTGAACTCTGCACAAGTGTTAGGAACCATGAATCAGACAGACACAGAAAATGGAGTAAAAATCACACCTTTTAATATAGTGGTAAAAATGGTGCAGTAAATGTAAATAGTAAACATAGTCAAAACATAGCCAGGGTTTGGTAATGAAAGTGGGTAGTCACTAGTCAGTGCAAGCCAGTAATCATGAAGCCAGAGATCAGCTTAGTTCGAGACAGCAAACAGGATCAGGAACCAGAAGGGATGTCAGCCAGGCAAGTCTTTAACAGGAAAACAGCAGAGAATCTTCAGATATGTTGACCAAGGCGAAGGCATAGGAGAAATGAACCAGGCAGTTTAAATAGCCAGAAGGGGCTGGCTGATGAGCAGCAAATGATCACCAGGTGAGGCACTGCAGAATGATGAGTGCTGGCAATTAACCAACAGAACACTTAGAAGTAGGGTTGTCCCGATACCGATACTAGTATTGACACCGATACCGAGCATTTGCCCAAGTACTTGTACTCGGGCAAATGCTCCTGATGCTTCACCCGATACCTGGACAGTCAGCAGTGATCAGTGAGTGGGGGAGTTACAAGCTTCTCCCCCGTGGCTTTCAGCTGCTTTAGTGAAATCTATACAGTGGTGATCCATGCTTGTAACTCTCCCACACACGATCACTGCTGACTGTCACGGCATCCTCCATGCTCCCTCCGTTCTGTTGTCCCCCTCCGTTCTTCCTCCATGCCCCCTCCGTTCTGCTGCCCCCTCTGTTCTTCCACAATGCCCCCTCCGTTCTGCTGTCCCCCCTCCGTTCTTCCTCCATGCCCCATCCGTTCTGCTGTTCCCTTCCGTTCTTCCTCCATGCCCCCTCCGTTCTGCTGCCCCCCTCCATTCTTCCTCCATGCCCCCTCCATTCTGCTGTCCTCCCTCCCTTCTTCCTCCGTGTCCCCCTCCATTCTTCCTCCATGTCCCCCTCCATTCTTCTGCTGTCCCCCTCCAGTTTTCCTCCGTGTCCCCCTCCGTTCTGCTGTCCCTCTCCATGTCCTCCTCCTTCCTTTCACTGACGCTGTCCATTCACATAACTGAAACATTGTAACCTCCTGTGATTAAGATGTCTCAGTTTATGAATGGAGAGGAGCCACTGTCTTCTCTCCATTCATTTTCAGAGCAGCTGAGGCTGCAGAAAAAGGGACTGGGAAATCTCTAACCTCGGTCTCTTTCTCTGTCTCAAGGGGGATTAAAAAAAAAAAAAACACAAAATTATTTCAATAAATAATAATAAAAAAAAATGATTGTAAAAAATAATAAAAATTTTAACAAAAAAACACACAGACACTGTCCACCCCATCTCCCCCTTAAAAAAAAGAAATAGTAAAAAAAAACACTGTCATGTGACATTAAAAAAAAAGGTATCAGTAATCTGTATCGGCAAGTACTTGAAAAAAAGTATCAATACTTTTACTTTGTCTTAAAAAAGTGGTATCGAGACAACCCTACTAATGCCGCGTACACACTGTCAGGGAATCCGTCGAAATGCGTCTTATCGGACCGTGTCATCAGATAATCCGACTGTGTGTGGTATGCATCGGACTGATTCTGTCCGAATCTCCGTCTGACCCAATTTTCCAACATGTTGGAAATATTTCCCGACCAACTGGGCCGGTCGGACGTAATCCGATAATGTGTAGAGAATTTTGATCGGACCAAGTGCCACGCATGCTCAGATCAAATTCTTACATCAAAGCTATTGGCTACTAGCCTGAATCTAGTCCCATCGTAACGAAATTACGTCATCACGTTCTGAAAGATCAGATTTTTCGACAACTTAGTCCGACCGTGTGTATGCAACAATTTCGGACACAATCCGTCAGACTAAATCTGACGGACAAAATCCAACGGATTTGGTTGTGGAAATCTCCGACCGTGTGTACAGGGGCTTAGAAGGCATGGCTGAGCTCAGCCCTGACAACACGCGAGTGGTCTCAGCATCCTTAGCTTGGCGTACCTGTGGGCCACAACCTGGTTCCAATTTTCTGCAAATCAATCCCACCATCAGGGGCTTTGGTGAAGAAGCAGGCTGGGTCTTAGTCTATATAAATATAGGTTACCCTGCTATTTGCCTAGAATTCAGCTTTAAACGTAAGAACTGCATATAAACAATATTACTGCAGGCAACTATTAAAACATGATGTGCCAAAAATCAAAAGGTGGTGCAACAGTAAAGACAAGAAACCAAACTTTAGGCTGTATGATACTATGAATTACAAATATAAAGTTAATTCACATTGTTAGAGTGTATACAGCATACGGTACTATAAACTGCAAAGTACAATTCAACGAGGCTAGTGTGGCAGCACACACCGATTCACACTTGTCATTGCTACATGATTTTTATTTTTTTTGCTGAAGACCCTTGTTCTTTATTTAGCCAAGAATTATAATGTTTACATAGTTTCCATTTGCATTAGGGAAACTAACCTATGACCCCCTTGGCTAAGCAGTTTCTCACCAAGTGAATTTATCTGTTCCTCGAACTTTAAGATTTTTTGCAAAATAGGAAGACAAATTTATGAAACAAAGATATAATGTTTTTAACGTTCAAGGCTCTTAGTAGTAAAGGAATGCCCAGCAGCAAACAAGGATATTAAGGATTCATCAAAAAGTCAAAGGCATGTTTTGTTCCATTTTCACTATAACTATTATTTTAGTCTAAATACAGTAATATAAAAAAAAGCATACCTGTTCATTATAACATTATATGCCATATTTAACAGAATATAACACACACAGGCGTATATAACACTCACCTTAATTTTAAGAGGGAAGTTTCAGGAAAAAAATAAATAAAGAAAGAATTTTGAAGCAAAATAAAGGCCATTGTAGCCTTATCAGTGCCCATCGGCAGCCTTGCCACTGCCCATTAATGAAGCATGATCAGTGCCCATCTGCAGCCATGCCCATCATTGCAGCCTGATCAGTGCCCATCTGCAGTCTTGCCCATCATTGCAGCCTGATCAGTGCCCATCTGCAGCCTTGCCCATTATTGCAGCCTGTACAGTGCCCATCTGCAGCCTTGCCCATCATTGCAGCCTGAGCAGTGCCCCCCTGCAGTCTTGCCCATCATTGCAGTCTAATCAGTGTCCATCTGCAGTCCTGCTATTTCCAGAATAGACAGAGCCGGATCTCCTGTGTACAGTACTTGGTTCGGCCCGCAGTCACACTCAATCCCGCCCCTTGGCCCGGCTCCTATGATGACCATAACATCGGTCCAATGCCGAAACGTCAATTCTAGAAGCTGTCCAAGAGGCAGGACTGGGCGTGACCTGCTCTGTCTATTTCAACGGCGCTCATTCCCTCCTTCCCCTCTGGGGCAGCCCTATATCAGCGTATAACACGCACACATGATTTGCTCCCTATTTTAAGGGGGGAAAGTGCGTGTTATACGCAGATAAATATGGTAAGTAAATATGGAATATTGTGTTTTATAGTCATGTATAATTTAACTACTTCATGACCGCCCACCGTGGATATAGGTTGCTACTTTGACTTTAAATATTGTTGTTATGGCAGCAGATAGCTGTCATACCCCAGTATTATTATCCAAGGCCAGTGATCCTCTTTCACATAAAAGTGGTCACAGCAGTGGATTCGCCATGAGATCACTTTTATGGGCAGAGAGAGAGGTGCACCCTCGTTCCGCCGCCTCCTGGGTGTCTCTGCCGTTTACCGGAGCCCTTGGAAGCCACGGAAACGATCCGATCCTCAGGATGGATGGGCAGGAAGTCAAGTGCGAGCATGCTGGCCCCCACTCTACTCTATGCCCTTGGAGGACCAGAGTGACGTTAAACATCACTTCCGCCCTCCAGCCTTACAGGGACAATTTTTTTTTTATTTGAAAAAAATAAAAATAAATGTTTTCCTATTGCTTTTAAGTGTAAATGTGAGGTCTTCTTGACCCCAGATCTCACATTAAAGAGGCCCTGTCATGCTTTTTTTC
Source organism: Lithobates pipiens (assembly GCF_037356315.1). Taxonomy (NCBI): domain Eukaryota; kingdom Metazoa; phylum Chordata; class Amphibia; order Anura; family Ranidae; genus Lithobates; species Lithobates pipiens. Next base: position 421,955,348 of record NW_027507748.1, read on the forward strand.
TATTACAAGGGAAGTTTATATTCCTTGTAATAGGAATAAAAGTGCTCCAAAAATATTTTTTTAAGGGACAGTGTAAAAACAAAAAAAGTAACAAAAATTAAATTTCCGAGCTTGCGTGCAGAAGTGAACGCATACGCAAGTTGCTCCCACATATGTAAATGGTGTTCAAACCACACGTGTGAGGTATCGCTGTGATCATTAGAGCGAGAGCAATCATTCTAGCTCAAGACCTCCACTGTAACTCAAAACTGGTAATCTGTACAAATTTTTAAACCTCACCTATGGAGATTTTTAAGTGCCAAAGTTTGTTGCCATTCCAAGAGGGGGTGCAATTTTGAAGCATGGCATGTTAGGTATCATTTTACTCAGCGTAACATTATATATTTCACACAAAATTGGGCTAGCTTTACTGTTTTTTTATTTTTTAATTAAATTAAATTCAATTTAATTAAAGTGTATTTTCCCCCAAAAAAATTCCGTTTGTAAGACTGCTGCGCAAATACGATGTGTCATAAAGTATTGCAACAATCTCTATTTTATTCTCTATGGTCTCTGCTAAAAAAAAAAGATAATAAAATAATGTTTGGGGGTTCTAAGTAATCTTCTAGCAAAAAAAATGATTTTAACTTGTAAACATGTCAGAAATAGGCTCGGTCCACACTAATGGAAAATGTAACAAAGAATGATTAAAATTATTTATTGGTTATTCATATATATGTGTATCCATGGCTTTTACATTTTTTTTTACAAACATATATGTAAATATGTGCTCCTTAGGTATTGGAATTTGTTCATTGCTTATCATGAAGAATATTTGTGGCTTCTGCATAAACAATATTATTGTATAATAATGGGTAGTAAAAGTATACCTGTTCACTAAATGATCAAAAGGTAAAAGATAGAAAATTGTGTGTCCCTTCTGCATCTGACTCAATAGTATCCCTGCAAATATCACTATAACCCCATCTATGGCAAAACAATAATGGTGCACTATAGCTATAAGAGGCGTGGGTATGGGTTATGGGCAATACGCTGAGTGTCTCTGTAAGTCTCTGGTAAACTCTGCTGATATAAAAGACCAAGGAGAGAGAACAGCACCATCTGAGTGCAGTATTCAAATATTTAATGGCAGAAAATAATACACACTCACAGTGTAGGTATAGGAAGGTCAGCGTGCTGTGGGTACAATAACGTGTTCATCTGCTCTAAGGGAGGACAAGCTGCTGTGTTGGTGGTAGCACTTCTGGTCATGGCTGTGCTGGTGGCTCACAGCACTTCCTAGTCCATAGGTATACACAGGGGAAAGCCACCAATGTCACTTCCGGGTGTCAGGTGGAGCAGGGTAGTACATGCGTTTGGAGCATGCATGCTCCTTCCTGGGTTTAGACATCTTACTGGTGGTATTAATATTATTCCAAAATTGGTGGGAGCGAAATAACTGAACCCACTAATCTTGGAAGATGTGCTGACGAGAGTTGAAAATGGGCTGATAGAGATACTTTAACACCATAAATGAGTACATAAATCGAGATATGCACATCAACTATTAAAATACCTTGAATATAAAAAAAAAAAAAAAAAAAAGGAAAAATACAGGACAAAGTAGGGAAGAAAAAATATGTGGAGAAATAGTGTGATAGAGAAATAAAATAAAAATAAAGTTAAATTAATAATAAAGAATAAAAATAAAGAGGGGGGGAGAGGGGGTGAAAAAAAATGCAAACTAAAGGGGGGCAGGGAAATACAAAAGGGAGGGGGGATTAATAATAAAAAAGACAGTTTGGAAAATAAAAAAAATATTATAAAAATTATTAAAAAGTGGATGTTACAAGGATAAGACTGGTATTGGCTAGTGAAAATATAGTACATAAAGGGTACATAGACTCTTTAGATAAATACCAGGTGGACATCATGCACTTGCTCTTACTAGAAATCAGAGATAAAATTAAAGACCAAAAGGGTTCATTACCTGGAAACAATTAATGGAAAATGTTTAACCAGAAAAATATAAGAAGATACATACATAGACCACAGATATGGAAGGTATGACACTTTTTGCAGGCATAGAGTCCAGCCCAAAGGTGGGGATCATATCTGTGACCTGCATGTTCAAAAAGTGAGCCACACTATAAAGAGTGATAGTGGATGATGGTAAAGAAGCGGATTAATTTCCAATTCTTCATTCAATCCTCCAGGTGCCAAAATATCTAACTGATATATCCAGTATGATTCATGGGCACATAGATGGTTGAAGCGTTCTACAACAGGAAGATTCTTGTGCATAACTTCAATTACCCAGACTTTTTATTCTCAGGAAGATTGCTGCTGGTATGTGAGAAAGTGTTTGGGGACACTGTGTATGTCGGACCTTGCATCTACTAACCGTATGTGTTTCCTCAAGAATTTTTGCCTTAATAATAACCCATGAGTCTGCATCTTTGGTGTAGTTATGTTTAAGGTGACAATATTGACTCTTTGGGACATTGTTAACCCATCTAGGATGGTGACAACTTTTATAGTGGAGATATGAGTTGCCTGCTGTAGGCTTGATGTAGTTTTGGGCATGGATGGAGCTTTGATCGTGGCTGAGCTGGAGGTCAAGGAATGGCAGATTGTTACTGTCACATTGTCACACTGTTCTACTACGCTCATTTCTGGCCCCCTGACGTTTTGGCTTGTCTGACTATCTGTTTCAGTTCCTTAAAGCGGAGGTCCACCCTAAAATGGACCTTCTGCTCATCGGAATCCTCCTCCCCCTCCGGCGCCACAATTGGCACCTTTCAGGGGGGAGGGGGGTGCAGTTACCTGGATAATCCAGGTAACTGCACCCACTTCTGGGATAGCTCTCTGCGGAAAGGGGCGTAGATTACGCCCCTTTCCGCAAGTGCCCGCCCCCTTCCGCAAGTGCCCCGCTGCCTGCTGGGAAACACACAGATCCCAGAGGCAGCGGGGACCGTCCTTATTGCGCAGCGCGTCTCTCGCATGCGCAGTAGGGAACCGGGAAATGAAGCCGAAAGGCTCCATTTCCTGATTCCCATACCCAAGATGGCGGCGGCAGCACCTGAGTGACGATCTAGAGATCGGCTTCGGGTGCCGACATCGCGGGCGCGCTGGACAGGTAAGTGTCACTATTTTAAAAGTCAGCAGCTGCAGTATTTGTAGCTGCTGGCTTTTAAAAAAAAAAGCGGACTCCCGCTTTAACTCTAGCTATGTTTTGACTACGTTTGCTTTGTTTACCTTTTTTATTATTATTATTAAACAAGTGTGATTTAACTGTACTTCTGTCTCAGTATGATTCATGCAGTCAATCCACTTGTTGGTAATATTTTTACCAGATTGGATGAGCAGGATCACTGCATGGATCAGTTTGCCATGGTGTTACAAACGCTTCTGAGTCACAAGGCTCCCTTGGAATCTCCCACTGTGGCTGCTCCAGTACAACCTGTGTTGCAGGCCATCCAGTTTCCAGTCTCTGTGCAGGCACCCACCTTGAGTATTACCTCTATGAGAAATATGTCTGGTTCGCTTTGGTCTTTCAAATTCAATTTTTTGGGAAAGAACTACAAAAATAAAAAATAAACAGTAAAGTTAGCCCATTTTGTTTCTTTTAATGTGTAAGATGATGTTAAGCCGTGAGAATCGTGAGAGAATCGTGATCTATCTTCTATGCAAAACAATTGTGATTCTCATTTTAGCCAGAATCATGCAGCTCTACGCCCCAGTACACAAACAAGGTCCATAAAGACATAGATAAGCGAGTTTGGGCCGGAGGAACTTGACTGGCCCACATAGAGTCCTGACTTAACCACTTCAGGACCGCCGTATTGCCAATGTACGTCAACACAATGGCACAGGCAGGCACAATCACGTAAATGTACGTGAATGCCTTCTAGCGGGTGGGGGGTCCGATCGGACCCCCTCCCGCTAGATACGGCGGTCCCTTTCGGTGCCGGAGCGATCGGCGATGAGGGGATGGCCGTTGGTTTCCGCCCATCCCCTCTCGATCGCTCCTGGCCAGTGACGAACTTCCTCCCCTGTGAAAATGTAAACACAGGAGGAGGAAGCCACACTCCTCGTGGCGGTCTTTTTGAACCGGACAGCGAGGAGTGAAGACGTCCAAGTAAGTGCACCAACAGTCCACTGACACATAGGTACACACAGGCACACATTTCACCCCAGTCACCCCCCAATCACCCCCCCAATCGGCCCCCCGCCCCCCCCCCCCCCCAGTCACAGTGTCACTAATGCAGTGTTCATTTATTTATTGATCACTACATTTAGTGTCAGTTGTGACTGTAAAAAGTGTCAGGGCAGCTAGTGTTAGGCCCCTTTAGGTCCAGGGTAGCCCCCTACCCCCCCCTAATAAAGGTTTAACCCCTTGATTGCCCTCCCAGTTAACCCTTTCACCCTCTTTTACCAGTGTCACTAAGCGATCGTTTTTCTGATCGCTGCAATAGTGTCACTGGTCCCGCTAGGAAGCTAGTTTTTTTTTAGGTTCAACGCCAGGTTTTTATACCGTTAGGTACCCCGATATATAACCTAATAAAGGTTTTAACCCTTTGATTGCCCCTAGAGTTAACCCTTTCACCAGCGATCGCTGCATAAGTGTCACTGGTGACGCTGGTTAGCCAGTTAGTTATTTAGTTATTTAGGTTCCCCGTCAGGTTTTTATAAAGCTTCAGGTACCCCCATATAAATACCCAATAAAGGTTTTAACCCCTGATTGCCCTTAGTTAACCCTTTCACCAGTGATCACCGTATAAGTGTTACGGGTGACGCTGGTTAGGTAGTTTGCTTTTTATAGCATCAGGGCACCCGCCATTTATTACCTAATAAAGGTTTAACCCCCTGATCACCCGGCGGGTGATATAAATTTGGTTTTAGGGTCAGAAAGGGTCTGCGTCGCCCCAGGCAGTACTAGGTTAGTGCCAGCACCGCTAACACCCACGCGCAAAGCATACACCTCCCTTAGTGGTATAGTATCCGAACAGATCAATATCTGATCTGATAAGATCTATACTAGCGTGCCCAGCAATTTAGGGTTCTAAAAAAACACATTGTTAGCGGGATCAGCCCAGATACCTGCTAGCACCTGCGTTTTGCCCCTCTGCCCAGCCCAGCCCACCCAAGTGCAGTATCGATCGATCACTGTCACTTACAAAACACAACACACATAACTGCAGCGTTCGCAGAGTCAGGCCTGATCCCTGCGATCGCTAACAGTTTTTTTTTTAGCGTTTTATACAGTCGCTGACAGGCTAGGTGCTTTTTTACCTGTGAGTCTCACTACTGTACCCCTAAATTTAGAGCCCAAAATGGCAAAGCGAAGGTACACTAGTGAAGAGGCCTACACGTTTCTGAGCATGACAGATAGTGAAGAGGAAGACACTGATCTGTCAGATTCAGGCTCAGAATACGAACCTGTAGAGGACAGCGCCTCCATGTCAGATAGCTCTGACGACGAAGAAGAGGTCCCTGCTATTGTCAGGCGTACCCGACCCCGATTTTCTGATGTTGTTGAGGTGCAGCAACCGCAAGTCCCTCGTATGGAGTATAGAGCCAGTACTAGCGCCGCTCATCCTTTTGGTGAACTGGCAAGCACCAGCGGCCTAGTACACCCTGGACGTACATCCAGCACTGCAGTATCACGTGGTGACGTGGCGAGTCCCATAAGTGCAGTTCAAGCTGGCGAGGTGGCAAGCACAAGTAGTGTCCCGCTGCCACCAAGAAGAAGACAAAGACAGGCCCGTCGTACCCATAGTGCCCTTCCTGCAGAATTCGCCTATCCCAATTGGGTGCCCACCACTTCTGCAGAACCCGTACTTCCCCCATTCACTGCCCAACCCGGTATTCAGGTGGATACAGATGATTTTACGCCACTCGATTTTTATTCTCTGTATCTCACGGAAGATCTCTATAGATCTATTGTGGACCAAACCAATTTATATGCTGGTCAACGCATCGCCGCTAATCCCCAGTTGCCGTCTCTTGCCAGAGATTGGAAACCAGTTACGGTTTCCGAATTTAAGACGTTTTTGGGCCTTTCCCTCAACATGGGCACACATAAATTTATGCGGATGCGGGCTTATTGGTCCACGCATCCGGCTGACCACATGCCCGCGTTCTCTAACTCCATGTCCAGGAAACGATACGAGCAGATCTTGCGGTTCTTGCACTTCAGTGACAATGAACTTTGTCGTCCACGTGGAGACCCTGAATACGATCGGCTCTACAAAATTCGGCCCCTCATAAACCACTTCAACCAACGTTTTGCAGACTTGTTTACTCCCCAAAAAGTTGTCTGCGTTGATGAGTCCCTGGTTAAGTTTACTGGTCGCTTGTCATTCAAACAGTACATTCCCAACAAGCGTACCAGATACGGGGTCAAGCTCTATAAGTGCTGTGACAGGGCCACAGGCTATGCATGGAGCTTTATGGTTTATGAGGGTAAAGATAGTTACGTAGAGCCGGAGAACTGCCCTGATTACATAGGAAGCGCTGGCAAGATAGTGTGGAAATTGGTGTCACCCTTATTCGGAAAGGGGTACCACTTGTACGTGGACAACTATTACACCAGCGTGCCACTGTTTAGTCATTTATTTGATAATCAGATTGGAGCATGTGGCACCGTGCGACCTAATCGCCGGGGCTTTCCCCAGCGGCTTGTAGATTCCCGTCTTAGGCTGGGGGAGAGAGCCTGCTATCGGTGTAATAATTTGCTCGCTATGAAGTGGAGGCATAATAAGAATGTTTTCGTTCTTACCTCCCTTCATGCAGACACGACGGTCCAAATTTCTACGGCGACTGGTATTGTGGAGAAACCCCTCTGTGTCCACGAATATAACAAAAATATGGGAGGGGTGGACCTCAATGACCAGATGTTGGCTCCGTATCTAACTTCCCATAAGACCAGACGCTGGTACAAAAAAGTGTCTGCTTACTTATTTCAATTGGCTTTGCTGAATGCTTTTGTGCTATACAAAACTTCAGGCGGAACATTAACCTTTCTTTTCTTCCAAAGAGAGGTTGTCACAGAGCTTCTGTTTCCAGACGGTTCTGTACCTCACCATTGCCAACCAAATGCAGTAAGCCGGCTGCATGAGAGGCATTATTCTTATGTCCTCCCGAGTACCCCTACCCAACGAGCCCCCCAAAAAAGATGTCGTGTCTGTAGCAAGCGCGGATATAGGCGTGACACCCGTTCTTATTGTCCACGCTGTCCTGGCAATCCTGGTCTTTGTCAGGGTGAGTGTTTTGAACGCTACCATGAACTAGTGAAGTATTAGCGTAGGGTACAGCATTTCACAGGCTAGGCACACTTACACAGGGTCTCCCAAGATGCCATCGCATTTTGAGAGACCCGAACCGTTACAGTTACAGTTTACAGTTCAAAAAAAAGTGTATAAAAAAAATAAATAAATAAAAAAAAGTAAAATAAAAAAACCAAAAAAAATATAAAATATAAAAACCAAAAATAGTTGTCGTTTTATTGTTCTCTCTCTTTCTCTCTCTCTTCTCTCAAATTTTTTATACTTTACTGTTTACTGTGTTATTGTTAACCATTTTTCATGTTTTCAGGTACGCCATTCAGCTGCAGCGTGGATTTATTTATCTTGACAGCAACAGCGTTTGCTCCCACGATACATAAAGCCGCGACTCCAGTGCTGTAGGAGGAGATTTCACCACCACAGTTAAAAAAGAGCATATATGCCGAAGCATGGGGGCATAAGGGGTGGAGGAGCGATTTTGCTCCTAATGCCGCGTACATACGGTCAAAATTCCGACGGAGGGCTTGCCCGTGGAAAAGTTTGAACGTATGTACGCAGCATAACTTTTTTGCGGGAGGATGCCCCCATGCTTCGGCATATATATATTTTAGGCACAGGTTGTGTTAAAAAATGTTTTATTTTTTACTGTTTTTTTTGGCAATTGCTTTGCAGGTATGGTATGGTAAGGTTTTACTGGGATGTTACTTTGTTTTAACGTTAACCATAATTTGCTTAGCAGGTACGCCATTCAGCTGCAGCGCGGATTTATTTATCTTGACAGCAACAGCGTTTGCTCCCACGATACATAAAGCCGTGACTCCAGTGCTGTAGGCGGTGATTTCACCACCACAGTTAAAAAAGAGCATATATGCCGAAGCATGGGGGCATAAGGGGTGGAGGAGTGATTTTGCTCCTAATGCCGCGTACATACGGTCAAAATTCCGACGGAGGGCTTGCCCGTGGAAAAGTTTGAACGTATGTACGCAGCATAACTTTTTTGCGGGAGGATGCCCCCATGCTTCGGCATATATATATTTTAGGCACAGGTTGTGTTAAAAAATTTTTTATTTTTTACAGTTTTTTTTGGCAATTGCTTTGCAGGTATGGTATGGTAAGGTTTTACTGGGATGTTACTTTGTTTTAACATTAACCATAATTTGCTTAGCAGGTACGCCATTCAGCTGCAGCGCGGATTTATTTATCTTGACAGCAACAGCGTTTGCTCCCACGATACATAAAGCCGTGACTCCAGTGCTGTAGGCGGTGATTTCACCACCACAGTTAAAAAAGAGCATATATGCCGAAGCATGGGGGCATAAGGGGTGGAGGAGCGATTTTGCTCCTAATGCCGCGTACATACGGTCAAAATTCCGACAGGGGGCTTGCCCATGGAAAAGTTTGAACGTATGTACGCGGCATAACTTTTTTGCGGGAGGATGCCCCCATGCTTCGGCATATATAAATGGTGCATGTATGTCCATCATTAGAAGTGGGTGGATGAAGGGAGGTATCTAATGGTGGGCATACCCACCGATCAATCTCTTTTTTTTCGTTCAGACAACATGACTCTCAGTAAATAGCTTGGGGTGTCTACTTTCCAAAATGGGGTAATTTGGGGGGGTTTTGTGCTATTTTGGCATTTTATGGCCTTTGCACCCTTAGAAATCCTGAAGGTGGTGATTGGTTTTCGGGTTGCCGTACGCGACTAGACTCCCAAAAAGTCCCACACATGTGGTATCCCCATACTCGGGAGAAGTAGCTGAATATATTTTGGGGTGCAATTCCACATATAACCATGGCATGTGTGAGCAATATATCATTTAGTGACAACTTTTTGTACATTTTTTTTTTTTAAGTCATTATTCAATCCCTTAGGACAAAAAAAATAAATATTCAATGGGCTCAACATACCCATCAGCAGTTTCCTTGGGGTGTCTACTTTCCAAAATGGGGTCATTTGGGGGGGTTTTGTGCCATCTTGGCATTTTATGGCCGTCAAAACTGTGATAGGTAGTGATAGGTAGTGAGGAGTAAAATAAAAAAATTATGCCCTTAGAAATCCTGAAGGCGGTGCTTGGATTTCGGGGTCCCGTACGCGGCTAGGCTCCCAAAAAGTCCCACACATGTGGTATCCCTGTACTCAGGAGAAGCAGCAGAATGTATTTTGGGGTGTCATTTCACATATGCCCATAGCATGTGTGAGCAATATATCATTTAGTGACAACTTTGTGCAAAAAAAAAAAGTTTGTAATATTCCCGCAACTTGTGGCAAAATATAAAATATTCCATGGACTCAACATGCCTCTCAGTAAATAGCTTGGGGTGTCTACTTTCCAAAATGGGGTCATTTTGGGGGGTTTTGTGCTATTTTGGCTTTTTATGGCCTTCGAAACTGTGATAGGTAGTGAGGGGTGAAATCAAAAATTTGCACCCTTAGAAATCCTGAAGGTGGTGATTGGTTTTCGGGATGCCGTGCGCGACTAGACTCCCAAAAAGTCCCACACATGTGGTATCCCCGTACTCGGGAGAAGTAGCGGAATATATTTTGGGGTGCAATTCCACATATAACCATGGCATGTGTGAGCAATATATCATTTAGTGACAACTTTTTGTACATTTTTTATTTTTTTTTTGTCATTATTCAATCCCTTAGGACAAAAAAAATAAATATTCAATGGGCTCAACATTCCCATCAGCAGTTTCCTTGGGGTGTCTACTTTCCAAAATGGGGTCATTTGGGGGGGTTTTGTGCCATCTTGGCATTTTATGGCCGTCAAAACTGTGATAGGTAGTGATAGGTAGTGAGGAGTAAAATAAAAAAATTATGCCCTTAGAAATCCTGAAGGCGGTGCTTGGATTTCGGGGTCCCGTACGCGGCTAGGCTCCCAAAAAGTCCCACACATGTGGTATCCCTGTACTCAGGAGAAGCAGCAGAATGTATTTTGGGGTGTCATTTCACATATGCCCATAGCATGTGTGAGCAATATATCATTTAGTGACAACTTTGTGCAAAAAAAAAAAAGTTTGTAATATTCCCGCAACTTGTGGCAAAATATAAAATATTCCATGGACTCAACATGCCTCTCAGTAAATAGCTTGGGGTGTCTACTTTCCAAAATCGGGTCATTTTGGGGGGTTTTGTGCTATTTTGGCTTTTTATGGCCTTCGAAACTGTGATAGGTAGTGAGGGGTGAAATCAAAAATTTGCACCCTTAGAAATCCTGAAGGTGGTGATTGGTTTTCGGGATGCCGTGCGCGACTAGACTCCCAAAAAGTCCCACACATGTGGTATCCCCGTACTCGGGAGAAGTAGCGGAATATATTTTGGGGTGCAATTCCACATATAACCATGGCATGTGTGAGCAATATATCATTTAGTGACAACTTTTTGTACATTTTTTATTTTTTTTTTGTCATTATTCAATCCCTTAGGACAAAAAAAATAAATATTCAATGGGCTCAACATTCCCATCAGCAGTTTCCTTGGGGTGTCTACTTTCCAAAATGGGGTCATTTGGGGGGGTTTTGTGCCATCTTGGCATTTTATGGCCGTCAAAACTGTGATAGGTAGTGATAGGTAGTGAGGAGTAAAATAAAAAAATTATGCCCTTAGAAATCCTGAAGGCGGTGCTTGGATTTCGGGGGCCCGTACGCGGCTAGGCTCCCAAAAAGTCCCACACATGTGGTATCCCTGTACTCAGGAGAAGCAGCAGAATGTATTTTGGGGTGCAATTCCACATATAACCATGGCATGTGTGAGCAATATATCATTTAGTGACAACTTTTTGTACATTTTTTTTTTTTAAGTCATTATTCAATCCCTTAGGACAAAAAAAATAAATATTCAATGGGCTCAACATACCCATCAGCAGTTTCCTTGGGGTGTCTACTTTCCAAAATGGGGTCATTTGGGGGGGTTTTGTGCCATCTTGGCATTTTATGGCCGTCAAAACTGTGATAGGTAGTGATAGGTAGTGAGGAGTAAAATAAAAAAATTATGCCCTTAGAAATCCTGAAGGCGGTGCTTGGATTTCGGGGTCCCGTACGCGGCTAGGCTCCCAAAAAGTCCCACACATGTGGTATCCCTGTACTCAGGAGAAGCAGCAGAATGTATTTTGGGGTGTCATTTCACATATGCCCATAGCATGTGTGAGCAATATATCATTTAGTGACAACTTTGTGCAAAAAAAAAAAGTTTGTAATATTCCCGCAACTTGTGGCAAAATATAAAATATTCCATGGACTCAACATGCCTCTCAGTAAATAGCTTGGGGTGTCTACTTTCCAAAATGGGGTCATTTTGGGGGGTTTTGTGCTATTTTGGCTTTTTATGGCCTTCGAAACTGTGATAGGTAGTGAGGGGTGAAATCAAAAATTTGCACCCTTAGAAATCCTGAAGGTGGTGATTGGTTTTCGGGATGCCGTGCGCGACTAGACTCCCAAAAAGTCCCACACATGTGGTATCCCCGTACTCGGGAGAAGTAGCGGAATATATTTTGGGGTGCAATTCCACATATAACCATGGCATGTGTGAGCAATATATCATTTAGTGACAACTTTTTGTACATTTTTTATTTTTTTTTTGTCATTATTCAATCCCTTAGGACAAAAAAAATAAATATTCAATGGGCTCAACATTCCCATCAGCAGTTTCCTTGGGGTGTCTACTTTCCAAAATGGGGTCATTTGGGGGGGTTTTGTGCCATCTTGGCATTTTATGGCCGTCAAAACTGTGATAGGTAGTGATAGGTAGTGAGGAGTAAAATAAAAAAATTATGCCCTTAGAAATCCTGAAGGCGGTGCTTGGATTTCGGGGTCCCGTACGCGGCTAGGCTCCCAAAAAGTCCCACACATGTGGTATCCCTGTACTCAGGAGAAGCAGCAGAATGTATTTTGGGGTGTCATTTCACATATGCCCATAGCATGTGTGAGCAATATATCATTTAGTGACAACTTTGTGCAAAAAAAAAAAAGTTTGTAATATTCCCGCAACTTGTGGCAAAATATAAAATATTCCATGGACTCAACATGCCTCTCAGTAAATAGCTTGGGGTGTCTACTTTCCAAAATCGGGTCATTTTGGGGGGTTTTGTGCTATTTTGGCTTTTTATGGCCTTCGAAACTGTGATAGGTAGTGAGGGGTGAAATCAAAAATTTGCACCCTTAGAAATCCTGAAGGTGGTGATTGGTTTTCGGGATGCCGTGCGCGACTAGACTCCCAAAAAGTCCCACACATGTGGTATCCCCGTACTCGGGAGAAGTAGCGGAATATATTTTGGGGTGCAATTCCACATATAACCATGGCATGTGTGAGCAATATATCATTTAGTGACAACTTTTTGTACATTTTTTATTTTTTTTTTGTCATTATTCAATCCCTTAGGACAAAAAAAATAAATATTCAATGGGCTCAACATTCCCATCAGCAGTTTCCTTGGGGTGTCTACTTTCCAAAATGGGGTCATTTGGGGGGGTTTTGTGCCATCTTGGCATTTTATGGCCGTCAAAACTGTGATAGGTAGTGATAGGTAGTGAGGAGTAAAATAAAAAAATTATGCCCTTAGAAATCCTGAAGGCGGTGCTTGGATTTCGGGGGCCCGTACGCGGCTAGGCTCCCAAAAAGTCCCACACATGTGGTATCCCTGTACTCAGGAGAAGCAGCAGAATGTATTTTGGGGTGTCATTTCACATATGCCCATAGCATGTGTGAGCAGTATATCATTTAGTGACAACTTTGTGCAAAAAAAAAAAAGTTTGTAATATTCCCGCAACTTGTGGCAAAATATAAAATATTCCATGGACTCAACATGCCTCTCAGTAAATAGCTTGGGGTGTCTACTTTCCAAAATGGGGTCATTTTGGGGGGTTTTGTGCTATTTTGGCTTTTTATGGCCTTCGAAACTGTGATAGGTAGTGAGGGGTGAAATCAAAAATTTGCACCCTTAGAAATCCTGAAGGTGGTGATTGGTTTTCGGGATGCCGTGCGCGACTAGACTCCCAAAAAGTCCCACACATGTGGTATCCCCGTACTCGGGAGAAGTAGCGGAATATATTTTGGGGTGCAATTCCACATATAACCATGGCATGTGTGAGCAATATATCATTTAGTGACAACTTTGTGTACATTTTTTTTTTTTTTTTTTTTTAGTCATTATTCAATCCCTTAGGACAAAAAAAATAAATATTCAATGGGCTCAACATACCCATCAGCAGTTTCCTTGGGGTGTCTACTTTCCAAAATGGGGTCATTTGGGGGGGTTTTGTGCCATCTTGGCATTTTATGGCCGTCAAAACTGTGATAGGTAGTGATAGGTAGTGAGGAGTAAAATAAAAAAATTATGCCCTTAGAAATCCTGAAGGCGGTGCTTGGATTTCGGGGTCCCGTACGCGGCTAGACTCCCAAAAAGTCCCACACATGTGGTATCCCTGTACTCAGGAGAAGCAGCAGAATGTATTTTGGGGTGTCATTTCACATATGCCCATAGCATGTGTGAGCAATATATCATTTAGTGACAACTTTGTGCAAAAAAAAAAAAGTTTGTAATATTCCCACAACTTGTGGCAAAATATAAAATATTCCATGGACTCAACATGCCTCTCAGTAAATAGCTTGGGGTGTCTACTTTCCAAAATGGGGTCATTTTGGGGGGTTTTGTGCTATTTTGGCTTTTTATGGCCTTCGAAACTGTGATAGGTAGTGAGGGGTGAAATCAAAAATTTGCACCCTTAGAAATCCTGAAGGTGGTGATTGGTTTTCGGGATGCCGTCCGCGACTAGACTCCAAAAAAGTCCCACACATGTGGTATCCCCGTACTCGGGAGAAGTAGCGGAATATATTTTGGGGTGCAATTCCACATATAACCATGGCATGTGTGAGCAATATATCATTTAGTGACAACTTTTTGTACATTTTTTTTTTTTTTAGTCATTATTCAATCCCTTAGGACAAAAAAAATAAATATTCAATGGGCTCAACATACCCATCAGCAGTTTCCTTGGGGTGTCTACTTTCCAAAATGGGGTCATTTGGGGGGGGGTTTGTACTGCCCTGCCATTTTAGCACCTCAAGAAATGAGATAGGTAGTCATAAATTAAAAGCTGTGTAAATTCCAGAAAATGTACTCTAGTTTGTAGACGCTATAACTTTTGCGCAAACCAAAACATATACGCTTATTGACATTTTTTTTACTAAAGACATGTGGCTGAATAAATTTTGCCCTCAATGTATGACTAAAATTTAGTTTATTCGATTTTTCTTATAACAAAAAGAAGAAAATATCATTTTTTTTCAAAATTTTCGCTCTTTTTCCATTTATATCGCAAAAAATAAAAATCGCAGAGGCAATCAAATACCATCAAAAGAAAGCTCTATTTGTGGGAAGAAAAGGACGCAAATTTCGTTTGGGTGCAATATTGCATGACCGTGCAATTACCAGTTAAAGCAGCGCAGTGCGAAATTGGAAAAAGACCTCTGGTCCTTAAGGTATTTATTGGTCCGAGGCTGAAGTGGTTAAACCCAATAGAATGCCTTTGAGATGAATTTGAGCGGAGAGTGCGAGCCAGGCCTTCTCATCCACATCAGTACCTAACCTCACAAATGTGCTTCTAGAAGAATGGTCAAACATTCCCATAGACACACTTCTAAACCTTGTGGACAGCCTTCCCAGAAGAGCTGAAGCTGTTATAGCTGCAAAGGATGGGCCAACTCAATATTGAACCCTCCAGACTAAAATTGAGATGTTATTAAAATTCATGTGCGCGTAAAGGCAGGTGTCCCAATACTTTTGGTATTATAGCGTATCTGCCTGCATAATATGTGTTGAAACCTGACCTTGTAGTTTCCATCAGAAGCCAGTGTAACATGGATGGTGACAACGTAGCACAGTTGGAAGACAGAGACAGTGTTGCGCATCTATTGCAGGAAGAACCTTAACAAGGACCTTCTTAGCAAGATCAACGGGTATCAGTTTACTGATATTTAAAATTTTTAAGGTTAAAGTTTGTATGAACTTTTAGTAAAACAGTGTACATATATTTTACATTTATATTGCAGTACCATCTAGTGGTACAAGTGGGAAAACACCACACATCTATGTAGGCAGTGATGGAGGTGAAGCTGTCTCATCTTTTATGCATCAAACCTAAGTTAAAGTGTTACTAAACCCACAACTGTCAAATCAGTCTGTATATGCAGTAAAGAATGTTTGTTATACTCACTGTGGAACCTAAGGGATTAATCCTCTGCATTCTGTATAAAGGCTGTGTGATCCTCTCTTTTCTGATCCTCCTCTTTTTCAACTGACTCCAACCCATCTCTCGTTACAACACGGCATTAGGAGTCAGGCTGCACATGCTCAGTTTGGTATTGCTAGAGAGTTTTTTTTTTTTTTGGGGGAGAGTGCATGTGATCAGCACAGGGCCAATCAGCACAGTCCAGACAGAGGGTCAGGGGAAAATGAAAACTCCACCTACAAGCTTAAGCAGACAGTGATGCAAGTCACCAGACTGCTATATAATGCTGATGAGAAAAGGTATTTAGCAGTTTATATTTACTAAAGCTATTGAATTTCCATGTTCTGTGTACTGTGGGAGACCAGATACAGTGAATGCAGGTTATGTGTTTAGCAACACTTTAAGCAAATCCTACCATTTGGGTTAAACCATTTGCTATGTGCATAATTCTTCAGTTGGAAAAAGTGTTATCATAATATATATTTTTTTATTTGATGGAGTCAAGTGGAAGACATGCCAGTCCTGTAAAAGAACTGCATTGATAATTACATTTCTAGTGCCCATTGTCTTGAAATACTGCTACATTGCAACAAATCTGGGTGGGTCACCCGTCACATGCAGGGGTTCCTCATGTTGGTTTGGGTGTCTGTATTGATACATGAGCAAGCCTGCAGGTGGGGAGAGGAGCAGGAATTCACACACCTGGAGGTATTGAATACCCGCAGCAGTCAAGGAGCAGTAAAGTGATGGAATTTGAATCAAGGCATAGGCTGCTGGAAAGGTAAGTATATATATTTTTTTTACAGGGCTAGAGTTTTTTTATTAGTGACACAGTGGTAACCACGTCACTTAAAGCGTTTTTTTCCCCCGACACTTTATATTCCTGATATGTGCCTGCTGTACCATGTACTTGTATGAGAAAGTATCCTGTTCTCATTGTATTGATTGCTTTGTGTGAAATCCCTGATGTTCCTGCCAGTTCCTCTGCTTTTCTATTAAGCAAGATAGCACACCGTGGTCATTTCTCTAGTATGCTGGGAACTCAGTATGCCCTCCTCCGATGATCAGACTTGTCCTGACATGCTTCTGGTGTGCAGCGATTCACTGGCAAACTCATTGTGCTTCTGCTTCATCTCCCCCAGCTCTTATGCTGCTAAGAACAGAGGGAATGTGACCACTTTAAAGCGGAGCTCCACCCTAAAGTGGAGCTTCCGCTCATTGGAACCCTCCCCCCCTCCAGCACCACAATTGGCACCTTTCATGGGGGAGGGGGGTGCAGGTACCTGTACAGTACAGGTATCTGCACCCACTTCCGGCATAGATATCCGCAGAATCTACGCCCCTTTCCGCAGAATCTATGCCCCTTTCCGCAGGTCCCCCGCTGTCTGCTGGGAAACACACGGATCCCAGAGACAGCGGGGACCATCCTTATTGCGTAGCGTGACTCGCGCATGCGCACTAGGGAACCGGGAAATGAAGCCGCAAGGCTCCGCTTCCTGATTCCCATAGCCAAGATGGCGGCGGCAGCACCCGAGAGACGATCGAGAGATCGGCTTCGGGTGCCGACATCGCGGGCGCGCTGGGCGGGTAAGTGTCCTTATTTTAAAAGTCAGCAGCTGCAGTATTTGTAGCTGCTGGCTTTTTTTTAAAAAACGGCGAAACTCCTGCTTTAACCACTAGCCGCCCGCCCTATAGGCAAATAACGGCTGCAAAGTGGTTTCAAAATCCTGACTGGGCGTCATATGACGTCCTCAGGATTTTGAGCCGCTGTGCGTCCCCCAGGGCGTGAATTGCGGCGATCGTTGTTGCGGGGGTGTCAATCTGACACCCCGCAACTATGATCTCGGTAAAGAGTCTCCGACGGAGACTCTTTACCACGTGATCAGCCATGTCCAATCACGGCTGATCACAGTGTAAATAGGAAGAGCCGTTGATCGGCTTTTCCTCACTCACGTCTGTCAGATGCGAGTAGAGGAGAGCCAATCGGATGCTTCTCTGATGGGGGGGGTCTGTGCTGATCGATTATCAGCGCAGCCCCCCCGAGGATGCCCACACTGGACCACCAGGGATGCAACCAGACCAAAAGGGATGCCCAGCACCAGGTATGCCACCCTAGACCACCAGGGATGCCAGTCAGTGCCCACAATGGATGCCAATCAGTGTCCACAATGGATGCCAATCAGTGCCCACAATGGGCATCATTGATTGACATGCATTATTGTTTGGCACTGATTGGCATCCATCAGTACAAAACAATAGAATACAATGCGCCTATCAGTGCCCATCTGTGCCACCTATCAGTGCCCATCTGTGCCACCTATCAGTGCCCATCAATGCCGCCTATCAGTGCCCATCCATGCCCATCTGTGGCGCCTATCCATGCCCATTCATGCTGCCTATCCATGCCAATCCGTGCCAGCTATCAGTGTCAATTTGTGCCACCTATCAGTGTCCATCTGTGTTGCCCATCAGTGCCACCTATCAGTGCCCATCAGTGCTGCCTATCAGTGCCCATCAATGCGACCTCATCAGTGCCACCTTATCAGTGCCCGTCAGTGCAGTCCCATCAGTGAAGGAGAAAATGTGTTTATTTACAATGTTTTAAAAATGAAACAAAAAAAAAACTTTTTTTTTTTTCAAAATTTTCGGTCTTTTTTTATTTGTTTAGCAAAAAATAAAAACCGTAGAGGTGATCAAATACCACCAAAAGAAAACTCTATTTGAGGGAAAAAATTATAAAAATTTCATTTAGGTACAGTGTAGCATGGCCGTGCAATTGGCATTCAAAGTTCGACAGCGCTGAAAGCTGAAAATTGGTCTGTGCAGGAAGGTGTTTAAGTGCCCAGTATTGAGGTGATTAAAAAAAGGGGAAAAAAGTTATTTATAACTTTTTTTATACCTCTGCACAAATGTTTTGCCTTTCTTTTCTATTTTAAACCGAATGGGTTGTTTTACAAGGTGATCGTTTACAATCACTTTAACCACTTAAGGACCAGGCATCTTTTTCAGATTTGGTGTTTACATGTTTAAAACAGTTTTTTTTGCTAGAAAATTACTTAGAACCCCCAAACATTTTATATTGTTTTTTTCTAACACCCTAGAGAATAAAATGGCGGTCATTGAAATACTTTTTTTCACACTGTATTTGCGCAGCGGTCTTACAAGCGCACTTTTTTTGGAAAAAATTCACTTTTTTGAATAAAAAAATAAGACAACAGTAAAATTAGCCCAATTTTTTTTATATTGTGAAAGATAATGGTACGCCGAGTAAATTGATACCCATGTCACGCTTCAAAATTGTGCCCGCTCGTGGAATGGCGTCAAACTTTTAGCCTCAAAAATCTCCATAAGCGACATTTAAAAAATTCTACAGGTTGCATTTTTTGTGTTACAGAGGAGGTCTGGGGCTGGAATTATTGCTCTCACTCTACCGATCGCGGCAATACCTCACATGTGTGGTTTGACCACCGTTTTCATATGCGGGCGCTACTCACATATTCGCTCGCTTCTGTGCGCAAGCTCGTCGTGACGGGGTGTTTTTAAAAACCTTTTTTTTTCTTATTTATTTTAATTTATTTTACACTGTTTAAAAAAAAAAAAAAAATGGATCACTTTTATTCCTATTACAAGGAATGTAAACATCCCTTGTAATAGAAAAAAGCATGACAGGTCCTCTTAAATATGAGATCTAGGGTCAAAAAGTCCTCAGATCTCATATTTGGACAAAAATGCAACAAAAAAAAAAAAAGAAAAAATGACATTTAGAAAAAATATACCTTTAAGAGGTATGAGTGACGTTTTGACGTAGCTTCCGCCATCCTATGGTATAGAGACGAGTGGGGGCCATCTTAGCCTCACTTGTCTCCATATCCAGCTAGTGAAAGGACCCGATCGCCTCCTCCGCTACCGACGGCTCCGGTAAGCGGCGGAAGGTGCGGGAGGGAGATGGCACCTCTCCCGCCGCCGATAGCGGTGATCTCGCGGCGAATCCACCGCGGAGACCACCGTTATCGTACAGCCGACCGGCGCCTGAAGAGATGGATATCTCGGTTGTGGCAGCAGCTGCTGCCGTTACCGAGATATCCCTCTTAAAAAATAGGACGTACATCATCGTGCACTGGTCGGTAAGTGGTTAAAGTGGAGTTCCGCCCACCCTTTTAACCGGTTCCTAACTGGCTCACACAGATATACTGCAGCAGAATGGCTTTCCTGGGTGAAACCCTGTACGGTATGTCCTACCCTTTTTCTGCCACCAGAGGGCGCGCATGTGTGGATCCGATATGCGTGGCTGGCAGACACATTCACCACCGGCCACGCGCGCCAGCATGGGGATTTGTGTGTGTAAACACACAAATCCCTGTGCTGTCAGAGGAGAGGAGCCATATTGTTTGTTCCTACTAAGTAGGAAAATGATATGTCTCCTCTCCTAGTCACTCCCATCCCCACACAGTTAGAACACACTGAGGGAACACACATTTAACCCCTTGATCACCCCCTAGTGTTAACCCCTTCCCTGCCAATGACATTTACACAGTAATCAGTGCATTTTTATAGCACCGATCACTGCATAATTGTCACGGGTCCCAAAAAAGTCAAAAGTGTCCAATCTGTCCCTTGGAGCTTTGCAGTATCGCTAAAAATTGCAGATTACCCCCATTACAATAAAAAAAATCAAAATAATAAAAATGCCATAAATCTTTCCCATAGTTTGAACACTGTAGATGCTACAACTTTTGCGCAAACCAATCAATATACGCTTATTGCGTTTTTTTTTTGTTTTGTTTTTTTTACCAAAAATATGTAGATATGAAGATATATTGGCCTAAACTGATGAAGAAATGTGTTTTTTTTTTCTTAATTGGGGGGATATTTATTATAGCATACAGTTTAAAAAAAAAAAAATCTTGCTCTTTTTTTTGTTTATAACGCAAAAAATAAAAAATGCAGAGGTGATCAAATACCACCAAAACAAAGCTCTATTTGTGGGGAAAAAAGTACGAAAATGTTGTTTGGGTAAAGCGACACAGTGGCAAATTGTAAAAAGTGCTCTGGTCAGGAAGGGGGTCAAAATCTTTCAGGGCTGAAGTGGTTAAAAATTAAAATTCAGCAGCTACACTTACTTTAGCTGCTGACTTTTAACATTAGGACACTGTCCAGTCCTGAACCAGCAGTGTAGCCTCTCTCACTGGTCCAGCAGAAGAGGATGGAGGAGGAGGGGGGCCGAGCTGCTGATGTAATTCACCGTGGCCTGGTTTCCCCGAATTGGTACCTTCTCCCCCCCAAAAGGTGCCAAGTGTGGCACCGGGGGGGGGGGGGGGGGGGGGGAATCAGATAAGCGGAAGTTCCACTTTTGGGTGGAATTCCGCTTTAATGTACAAGGGTATAGAACCATGTACCTTATATTAGCACTAAATAAGCAAATCATGTTATGCTGGTAGTGGGTACAGGAAAATATGAACTTATGTGTATGAATGCTAAATGCAATATGTGTGTTTCTGTAGTGTCAGAGTTAAAAAGGACATTACAGTGTAAGGGGGGTTTATTTTCTCTGTCTTGGTCCTTGTCATATTAGGGTAATGAAAAAACTTCTCTCAATGGAGAAGGATGAAAGTGGGGTGCGTTCCCATTGAACCATCTATAATACAGTCCAGCTCGAAGAACCAGAGCTATTTATCATCACAGCGCTAAAAGTCCAGAGCCAGGAAGAAGACCAGGCACCCTGCAGAAAAAGATTTCTATCGGATCCAGGAGCCTGCACAATTTGGGACATACATCATTACAGGTAAGTTAGAGCTTAAAGTGTTTGCAACCCCAAAAAGGCTATTACTGGCAGCCCCTCTCCTTTATCTGCCAATAACTGACTCTCCAAGTGTTTTCTTTTAAAAAGATGCCTCTAAATACCTTTTTCCAGTGATCTTCAGGCCAGGCTCGTGAATCCTGGCTGCTCTGCTACTACGATCCAGGGCTACAGTGGGAGGAGCCGAACTTTCCCTCTGACGACGGCCGGGAGTCACGTGACTACTGTGCTGGCCACTCGGCGTCTGCCACTGTAGCCTTGGATCATAGTAGCATAGTGGCTGGAAGTCACGTGACCGGCCCAAAGATCACTGGAAAAAGGTATTTAAAAGCGTCTTTTAAAAAAACTGTTGGAGAGTCAGTTATTGCCAGATAAACAAGAGGGACTGCCAGGATATTTGTAAAGATTTTTTTATTAAGACTAGTGGCAGGAGGGGGGCAAAGACAGGGACACAGACACGGGAGCTGACAGGCAGGGAGGAAGGGGGCGAGGACAGAGGAGAGCTGCAGATGATGGAGGGACGATGGTGGTCAGGGCTCAGCAGCCATGATTATCGTGGTCAGAACACAGAGGGGGACACAGATAGTGGCAGGATCAGCAATATTTTTTACAGTTTAGAGAGGGGGAGATTAGACAGCACAAGCACTGTGATGTTTAATCTGCTATAAAGGGACAGGATCTCTTTTTTGTTTTGTTTTTTGTTTTAGGGTTACAAACACTTTGAACATCAGCTTTAACAGTCAGATTATACTGCCTCCTTTAGGAGACTGGGATACGGACAAGCAAAAGACTTTAAGTCAGCCCCCATATAAGCCTGCTTCTAACCATCATGCCTCAGTCTTTTCTAGTGTCCTGGGTGGTTGGATGGGATGTCTTTTCCTGAGCTCCACTGGGAAAAAGTCTATGTTTTGTTCTTATTTTTTTCAATAAATGTATTTCTTGAGTTAAGAAACCTGGTTCATTATAGATCTTTTTTTTTCTTCAGTGACTCTGTTAAAAAAATGTTGCTTGAGCTAGTCTCTACACAGCAGCTATCTGGACTGGTTCATCAGACCCTTAGCAGCATCTTTGATGGCAGTCTTGGACCCTACTGGACTGGAAGATTGTGGGGCTAGCCTGAAATGTGATCTTCGGGCATTGAGCTTGACATAGTAGCTCCTTCCAGAACATTGTTTATTTTGTTAGCCACAAAACGCTTTCTGGGTCCAGAGCTGTGTCATCTGAGTGACGAAACTCTGAAGCCTCACTTAGTAAGTAGAGCTCATTGGGTTGTAGTCTTGGGAGTTTCAACTATGTTAGAATTTCCTCTACCACTGGGTTTTCTGCAGTAAGGGTTAAAGCAGAGGGACTTGAGTGCCGATGTAATCAAGTGGAGAAGGGGGTGGGACAGCGGGTCCTTAGGGAAAAGGCGGGTCCTGGTCTGGCAGTGGAGCAGAGGAAGAAGTGAAGTAGCTGGTCAGAGGGCAAGAAGTGAGATGCTGCTCACCCACACTAACCATACTGTGCACCCACACTATACACACTGTGCATCTGTATAAACATCTGGACATCTCTGTAGGGACTCAATATAAAGTGGGGCTATCTATTTTAGGATGGAGGTGATGACAGTCTCTATTAATCCACCTTTACACACCAACTTTGAAGCATTATTTTCTTCCACTGACCAGGAATAAGGAGAACAACATTACAGATCACTGTACCCTTGCACTGTTATAACTGTATATGCTGTGTTTTACATTATACTCTTGACCCCTGTGCTGTATATGCTATATTGTGCATTATATTAAGCTGGGCGACAGAGTCCTAACTAGTTTTATTACAGAGTCTTGTAGAGTGGGAGAATTATCCTTTTATCTCTGGAGGTACGGCACTGCTTTAAATGACAACTGTGCGGTCGTGCAACGTTGTACCCAAACAAAATTGATATCCTTTTTTCCCCACAAATAGTGCTTACTTTTGGTGGTATTTGATCACCTCTGTGGTTTTTTTTTGTGCTATAAACAAAAAAAGACCTATAATTTAAAAAAAAAACACAATATTTTGTACTTTTTGCTATAATAAATATCCCCCAAAAAATAAAAAATATGTTTAGGTCGATATGTATTCTTCTACATATTTTTGGTAAAAAAAAGTTATAACGTCTACAAAATAGGGGATAGATTTATGTCATTTTTATAATTTTTTTTTTACTAGTAATGTCGGCGATATGCGATTTTTTATCAAGACTGCGAAAATTCGGCGGACATATCGGACACTTTTGACACTTTTTTGGGACCATTGACATTTATACAGCGATCAGTTAAAAATAACCACTGATTACTGTATAAATGTCACTGTCACGGAAGGGGTTAACACTAGGGGGCGATCAAGGGGTTAAGTGTGTTCCCTAGGTGTGTTTCTAGCTGTGGGGGGAGGGGACTAACTGTAGGAGGAGACATTTCATGTTCTTACTTCATGGATCTTCAAACTATGGCCCTCCAGTTGTTCAGGACCTAAAATTCCCATCATGCCTATTCATGTCTGTGAATTGCCGAGTTTTACAATGCCTCATATGATGTGTAGTTTGGCAACAGCTGGAGGGCCGTAGGTGAGGATCCCTGTCCTACTTAGTAGGAACACACAATCTGTCTGTACTCCGCTGACAGAACTGGGATTTGTGTGTTTACACACAAAGATCCCTGTTCTCGTTCTGTCACATTGCGCCCACCGGGCATGCACATTGGCTCCGGCGACACACTGCGGGCATGCGTGGGTGCTATAGCTTCTAAAAGAACCAACGTATAGCTATGGTGACTTGGGCAGCTGTGCCAACCTGCCACAGTATAACTGCGGTGACTGGTCAGCAAGTGGTTAATGCATGCCAGTATTCTATTGGCTTTGCTTGCAGTAGCTTGGCATTGCATGCCGTTGCTGAGCCTGTCATCTACTAGGACCCCCAGGCCGTTTTCCATCCTAGATTCCCCCAGAGGTTCCCCCCTAGTGAGTGGATTGCATTCATGTTTTTGCCACCTAAATGCATTATTTTAAATTTTTCTACATTAAACCTCATTTTCCACGTAGTTGCCCACCCCATTAATTTGTTCAGATCTTCTTGCAGGGTTTCCACATTCTGCAGAGAAGTTATTGCCCTGCTTAGCTTAGTTTAATCTGCAAAAACTGAGATTGAACTGTTTATCCCACTCTCCAGATCATTTATGAATAAATTAAATAGGATTGGTCCCAGGACAGAACCCTGAGGGACTCCACTTTCCACATTGGACCATTCCGATTACTCCCCATTTATCACCACCCTGTGAACTCCCCCTTGTAGCCAGTTTTTAATCCATGTACTCATTCTTTGGTCCATGCCGACAGGCCTTACTTTGTACAGTAAACGTTTATGGGGAACGGTATGCTTAAATGCCTTTGCAAAATCCAGATACACCATGTCTAGGACCTTCCTTCATCTAGATGGCAGCTCACCTCCTCATAGAAGGTTGATAGATTTGTTTGGCGCAAGAACGATTTTTCACAAATCCACGCTGATTACTGCTAATGATACAGTTTTCATTACTAAAATCTTGTATATAGTCTCTTATGATCCCTTCCAAGAGCTTGCATTCTATTGATATTAGGCTAACTGGTCTGTAGTTCCCAGGGATATATCTTGGTCCTTTTTTAAAAATTGGTGCTACATTGGCTTTTCTCCAATCAGCTGGTATCATACCAGTCAGTAGACTGTTCGTAAAAATTAGGAACAACGGTCTGGCAAATGGCAATTACTTGACTGAGTTCCTTAAGGACCCTATTAAGTTTTTCAAGTCTGTTTCTAATCTTATCCTTTGTTAACCTTGAGAGTGCTTCCTGTGACGTGTCATGAGGATAAACACTGCAGTTTTAGTTACTGAAGCACCACGTTTCCCTTGTGAAGACTGAGGAGAAGAATACATTCAAAATCTTTGCCATCCCACCATCCTTTGTAACCAGATTCCCGTCATCATTCTTTATGGGACCAATATAACTTGTCCTCCCTCTTGTACTATTTATGTACTTAAAGAATTTCTTGGGATTTTTTTTACTCTAGTCCACTATATGCCTTTTGTGTTCTATCTTAGCCACGGTTCACACATATTCAAATTGGATGCGGTTTAACCGCATCCAATTTGCATGCCCTTATTACACCCTTACAATTCTTATTGCATTCTTTGTACAGTTGGAATGCTGATGATGACCCTCAGCCTTGTATTTTTTGAAGGCCTTCTCCTTTGCTTTTATATGAATTTTTATGTTGGCGTTAAGCCACCCAGGGCTTTTATTAACCCTTTTAAATGGATTACCCTTTGGGATGCACTGGCTAAAAGCCTTATTTAATATGCTCCTAAAGCACAC
This sequence comes from Lithobates pipiens, assembly GCF_037356315.1. Lineage (NCBI taxonomy): Eukaryota > Metazoa > Chordata > Amphibia > Anura > Ranidae > Lithobates > Lithobates pipiens. The sequence goes on from NW_027507748.1 coordinate 421,981,013, forward strand.
CTATTATTCCTCTGTGTTCTTTGTTCCTAAGATTTTATCCCATTTAGGAGTGCCTTTTATGGAAGATGGCTCTTTTGAAATTCAGTGTGTTTGTATTCCCCTTATGTTTCCTATTTTTGTGAGTTATGCCAAAACTAATTGACTTGTGATTGCTGTTTCCTAAGTTGCCCCATATTTCTGCATCCATGATCAAGTCTGCATTGTTAGTAATCAGTAGGTCTAGTAACGCATTGTTTCTTGTTGGTGCATTTACCATCTGACCCATGAAATTGTCCTGTAAGACATTTAGGAAATGGCGAGCCTTAGATGAAAGCGCTGTTCCTTCCTTCCTTCTATATCTGAATAATTAAAACCCCCCATTATAATGACACTTCCCATCCTTGCCGCCATTCCAAACTGTGATAGGAGGTCTGTCTCCCCCTCCTTCCTCAGGTTAGGGGACTTATAGCATACTCCCAGTATTTTTTTCTCCTTGATTTCCTCCCTTAGTAAATCTACCCATTAGGATTCCACGTCTTCCCTTGCTCCATTAGTGGTGTCATCCCTCACATTCACCTGTATATCACAGTCACCTGCAGAAAGGTCAGTATCATTTACAAATCCTTCAACCCATCAGCAGTCACAACAGGTGTTGTAGTCATCAACAGAAAGGTCAATATCAAATAATGTTTTTTTAAATATTTTATGCCAAATGTTTGCAGTTTAATTGGTGTTTATAGCTGTATTCTGTGCAAGAGCTGCTTAGTTTCCACACATTAAATAGGCTGTACATTTGTAGCCAGCTAAACAAACATAAACAATTTTACTGATAGACCATGGCTGTGTGTCTGTCCTTCTTATGATAAATCTTCCAGTCAACGCTGCTGCAGGTATATCTTTGAGGCTGGGTTCACACATATGCAAAATTGATGTTGATTTCTCCGCATCCAATTCACATGACAAATAAGTGTAACCGCCTCTCAAAAGAAATGGTTCACACATGTCAGGGGAGGCCGCGGTTCTGGATTGAAAAAGGGTCCGGTGCATGTTTGGGTCTAGTTCATGTGTGAATTCAGGCAAAAAAAACAGACAAACACCAGACCCCAGGTATGAACCGCATATGTGTGAATCCAACCTGAGGCATACCCATATGGACACAAACACCTTTTTCTGTTCACACCCACATTTTTGCCATTGTGCAACCGGCTTATCAGTTGCTTCATTACATTTTATTAGAGTGTAATCTATTAACTGCTTTATCAGAGTGTAATCAAGCTACTGATCACATGTGGACAGGGCATGTGGACCGTTTCATGATGGCCAGGTAAGACAATATCTTCTAAGAATTTTCTTGTTTATGTAATGAATGGTAAACAATGTAGAAATGTAGTTGTTATCCCAAAGTATAGACACTGTTACGTAGCAGGGTGGCTGCATGATTGAGGATTGCTCCTCAAAACAGGTCCTCTTAGGCTTACACAGGGAGCTTTCCAGATATGGTGCATCATGATGACGCTTCCTAGGCGGAGCAAAATGTATAAGGCAGGTGGGAACTTCTGGTGACGTCACGTCTGGCATTTGGAGCACATGGACCGCCTCACGCCGATGTATGCCGTCAGAATGGCATGGCTGGGCACAAGCACGTACCTGTACGTTGCTTTTTAAGTGCCCAACCGTGGGTCGGGAGCGCGCCCACTGCCAGTGCGCTCCGACCCGGTCCTGTGCTCCGTGACCGTGGCCGAGGGACCAGCAGACCCGATCTCAGCTGGTGTCCCACGATCGGGTCACAGAGCTGAAGAATGAGGAGAGATCTGTGTAAACAAACCTCTCCCCGTGCTTCCCTGTGTGGCTGTCACCGATCGTCTGTTCCCTTTTATAGGGAAGAACGATCAGTGACGTCACATGCCAGGCCACGCCCCCTACAATAAAAAAACACACAACGTCATACATAACACCTACACTGCCCCCTAGTGGTTAACTCCTTCACTGCTAGTGTCATTTACACAGGAATCAGTGCATTTAAATAGCACTGATTGCTGTATAAATTACAATGGTTCCAAAAATGTGTCAAAAATGTCCGATGTGTCTGCCATAATGTCGCAGTCACAATAAAAATCGCTGGTCGCCGCCATTACTAGTAACAAAAATATTAATAAAAATGCTATAAAACGAACCCCTATTTTGTAAACACTATAACTGTTGTGCAAACCAATCAATAATCGCTAATTGTGATTTTTTTTTACCAAAAATATGTAGAAGAATACGTATCAGCCTAAACTGAGGAAAACAAATGTTTTTTTTTATATATTTTTGGGGGATATTTATTATAGCAAAAAGTAAAAAAAATTGAATTTTTTTCAAAATTGTCGCTCTATTTTTGCTTATAGCGCAAAAAATAAAAACCACAGAGGTGATAAAATACCACCAAAAGAAAGATTTATTTGTGGGAAAAAAGGACGCCAATTTTGTTTGGGAGCCACGTCACATGACCGCGCAATTGTCAGTTAAAGCGATGCAGTGCCGAATCGCAAAAAGGGGCTTGCTCCTTTGGCTGCAAATTGATCCGGGCTTAAGTGGTTAATGGCTTTAACTATATAAAATGTATTATTTCCTTTGTCGTGGCAGCTCAGTCATTAGCTACAACCTTATGAAACATACATCCTGGGTCATAGAGATGTAGGGCAATATATTGCAAATCCATTTCATAAGTATTGTTTTGCACAATAATAAATATTCACAATAATATTAATGATTTAGATTTATTGTTTTGACTCTTTATTTTTATAGTGTATATTCATCATGCATCAAAGATTGGCACATCGTGACCAGTAAAATATCTCTCCTGCTCAGCCCAGTGATCACAGAAGTGGGGCCTTTACCACCTAAGTTTTATTGTGCAAGTAGCTGCATTGTGTGTTCCTATATATTATGAATTAGGCACAGTCTGCATGGATGAATTCCAGCGGCTAGAATCTGCAGATTGCTGGGATTGAAATTGACAAATGTGCACGAATAGCTGCACCATGGTTATTCGTGCCTGTTCACACAGCTAGCGATTACCTGTGGTGATCATGGTTGGATGCACTTTGTTTTTAAAGCCATTGCTAAGGATATCTTAAAATAACTAATATCATTTGTGTGTCAGTATATTATTATATATCTCTATACATTAATTATTAGGTCTCATCTTGAATATGGAGTACAGTTTTGGGCCCCTCATTGTTAAAGTGTATTTTCACCTATGCAATTGTTAAAATACACACTTTTTATTTTATTTTAGGGACTGTACAAAGCACAAGGGGACAGCAGATGTATATTGAAAAAGAGAAGCCATTACATCAGTTTAACCGCTTGCTGACCACATAACTTAGTTATACGGCGGCAGAGTGGCTCGCCTGTGCCGGATCACATACCGACTACATAACCTGCCACTTCTAGGTATGCATAAATGCTTATGAATGCTATTAAAAAATGTGGCTATAAGCGTGATTTTAATGCTGCTATGCTGACAGCAGCACTGGCATTTTTTAAATGTCCTGTCTGTATGAGCCCTCAAGCCTGGTACACACTAACAGTTCACTGGGTTGCATGAAAAAAACTGTCAGCTCTGGTCGGAGCCACTGTACTAACCATCTGACATTAGTAGAGCAATCTACCCCGCTGAGCTGTTGTGTTCTGATAGGGGACTCCCCCCTCTGAGCAGAAGACTCCAATCAGCGCTCACTGCCATTGACTGAGAACACTGATTGGGAGTCGGTCATATGCTGGTTTTCGAGCATGCTCATCCGACAGAAGCCGGCCGAACGGTTATACAGACCGACATACACACAGGCCGAATATCGGCTGTTTTTTTTTTTCTAACCGGCAAATGTCCCCCAACATTCGGCTCATGTGTACCCACCCGGCTTTACTCTTAGCCAACTATATCTTCAATAATGATGATTAAATCATTAAATGAATATCTGCATGCAGCATGCATATCTGTCTAATGAGAACCACACAGGTCAGAAATTCAAGTAGATTGGATAAATCCACATGTAAATAATCAGAATGAAAGAGTTCCAAGTGGTCTGGTTGTAAATCAATCTCCTACCACACACATTTATCTTCCCGTTTTCCTTTAAAGAATAACAAATACACAGCATGAACAAAAAAAATCAATTTATTATATATATATATATATATATTTATATATATTCTCTAGTAAATCATAGGACCTTCTTTGAATTTAAACATATTTCATAATTTCAGAGCTTAAAAATGATAATTTAAAATATTAAATACTGTCTATTTACATTATGGTTCCTTTTCCTAGCTCTAACATGACATGGACTGAAGGAAAAGAGGAAGATGCAGCAAAGGTTACATATTAATATAATGTGCCTGCAGATAATGCAAGAGAAGTATTTGTGTTTCATTAGGTTTTTGAATGCTAACTTTATAAAGTAGGATGCACTACACCAGCAATTGTTGCTGATAAGTAAAGTGATTCATTCAATTTTATATCTATAGGATGGATAATATGTATAAGATCCTAATAGAGAGGTAATGTGATTTACATTGGTCTATACACATGTAAAGTAAAGTTCATGTATGGCTTTATTAAGGTAGTCTATGAAATGACTGTCTTACTTTATTTGTTCAAAAGCGTTTTAAGAGAACGAGTTAGTGTGCTTACAACGGCAGCCATAGTACTAGAATGTCGAGCCATAAGTTTAACATTGGGGTCATTAAACATTTTTGCTGATGTGGTTTCAGCGGCCTTCAGCAAACAGATGTAGTTCAGCACCACTTCATCTATTTTTGCTACAATTTCTTGTTGCTGTGTTTCAGAGTTCACAGCTTTGACTAGTCTCATGCAAGCTTCTGTTAGACAACAAAGGATATGAAAACTTGAGGTCATGGCCGACAGCATTTCCTCTGGGCTTTTGTCTGTGGCGGCCATTTTCTTGCAGGCACTTCCAAGCTGTCTTGACTCTGAGGACAAACTTTGTTTGTACTGAGACAGCTCCTGGTCATGAGTATCCAAGATTGCATCTTCCCCCTTTCCAGAGTGTTTTGATCGTATTAGGCAGAGTAAATCATTAGCATCTCTTTGAGCAGCATGAAATCCATCAGGTATTGCATAAACTTTTTCTTTAAGTGCATTTATTCTGGCAATCTTCTCATCGAAGTCCATGTTCTGGACATTAAATTCAGATTGCCCAGCAACCTGATCATTATCGATGCATTTTGTGGCCATTACTATAGTGGCTCTGGGAGATTCTAGCTCTTTACCACCGCCTGATGTGGGCAAATCTCCTTTTTGCCCTTCCGCTGGTGATTGTGGTACATACACACAAGATAATTCTTTGCTCTCATTATTATTCCCATTGTCTATCTCTTCACATTCATCCTCTTCTTCGTCACCATTGTTTCGTTTGTTTTGGAAGCAGTAACTAAAGGGCCCTCGACATTTCCAATTGCTTGCATCTAATTTCAACAGAGGGAGTGACCTTGATTGTTTTTGTACCTTTTGCATAGAACCAGCAGTAGTAGACCTTTTGCCATCTTTGCTCTCACTGATAGAATTGACAGAACTATGGGAACAACTTTTGGACAGCTTTTTTCCCATTGGGAGCTCAAACCGCTTTTCAGATCTGGAGGGTTCTGTCTCTACTCCATCCAAGCACAAGTTTATTGAGGAAATTTTCTTGTCACTTGCATCCATGCCTGAGGATCTTGTAATTACGCTGCTGCTCCGTCGCAGTACCTTTCTGTTATGTGGCATTTTCAAACTTCCTCCTATGATATCATATTGGTGTGGACTGATTTCTGCTGCACATGCCTGGTCCCATTGGTGAAAATGGAGAGGGTCTGGTTTCTGAGTTGGCACATTTGATTCTGAGCAAATGCTGGATGAAGCAGTAGGGTCACCTTTAGGGTGTTTAACTGTAGCTGCAGGCATGCCATCTCCTCGTCTTCCTTTTGCAGGCTCTGTCCAAGCTACACTAGGGGTAGTAGAAAAACAGAGATATTTGTTAAGCATTTCTGAAACTCTAGTTAAAAAAAAAAGACAAGCTTTATGCTATTCATTTGCATTTATACTTCCATTATATTTACATAAGATAATTAGGAGAAATCAACTGTTAATCAACAAAAACATATTTACTTATAGAATATCTGCCACAGGAAATACTCCCCAACTGGCTGATCTTTTCTAGTCTGGGAAGATGGGCCATAGAATAGGAAAGTGGATCATAAACCTGGTAGGTTTCCCTAGAAAAGGTGGCAAACTTGCAACCTTAGTCTTTTCCTTCCACAGTTCGTGCTACCCCCCACACACACACACACACACACACACACACACACACACACATAATTTCTTAAGTAGGTAGAATGATAGCAGGATATCTATTGTGTAGAATTTCACTAGGGACCACATAAAAAAAATAGGTAGGATGGCATTGATCCACATAGTTTGTGATTCCATTTATATTTTACACATTGAATGTTTTGCTTTAAAATGCAAATTACAAATTGGCAAGTATGTTGTTAACATGAAAACCTTTGCTCCAAATAAAGTGAGCAATGCGAAAACAATCCAATCGCAATAAGAGTCAGTAAATGTTCTAAATATTATCCCTGGAACACCTTCCTAGAATAACAGAAACACATCATAGGGATAAAGATGACAATGTGAAATGTTGGCCACAATTGATGAACAGGTATCTGTGGAAAAGAATAGAAATGCTGGCATTTGGTGAGTGGAAAAAACTTGAGGGCGAGAGTGGGGTAGCCTCTGAGGAGGGTGGCGGGCACCGCCGGCAGGCGGGGCTGAATGGGAGCCATTCTCCTCCCAGCGGTCGGCCAGGAACCTGGGGAAGAGAGAGGAGAGAAAGAGGAGAGACCTGGCCGGATCACACAGAGTGGGGATCTTAGTGGAGCCCCGCAAAAGTCCCGCCTCCTGGACCTGCTCATATGATAGATTGCACACTGGTTAAATGCTGGGAAATTTAATTAGAGTGACATATATCATAGGAGCCAGTCCAGGAGGCAGGACTTTGCTTGACTGCGGCTGTCGGGCAATTAAAAAACATGCTGTGTCACAGTGGGAGATTCCCGCTCTGTGTGATCCTCCGGCTCTTCTCTCTCTGATCCCCATGCACTGGTGAAGCTGCATTGATGGGTACTGATCATGCTACATTGATAGGCGCTGGTGAGGCTGCATTAATGGGCACTGGTGAGTCTGCATTGATGGGCACTGGTGAGGTTGCATTGGTGGGCACTGGTAGCCTGCATTTATTGGCACTAATCAGACTGCATTGATGGGCCCTGATGAGGCTGTACTGATGGGGCTGCACTGATGGGCATTGATAATCTGCACTGATGGGCACTGATGAGGCTGCACTGATGGGCACTGATAAAGTTGTTGGCAATATTTGTAATTTTATGAGATGATTTATGAGGGTGTGTTTAGGGGCGGGGAATAGTAGGGGCTGGGTGGAGCAACTGGTGGCAAGAAAGTCTTAAGGCCTGGCTAGTAGCTCAGGAGGACTTCAAATTTTGAGCTAAAGCATTCGATCTTGTAAAGAGTATTTAAAGAGTATTTAACTACTTCCCACCCGGTCAATGTACATATGCGGCCGGGTGGGAGCTCTCTACTTCTGAGTGGACGTTCCTGAACGTCCATCAGAAGTAGGGGGATCCCGATGTGCCCGTGTTACCTGGACACGCCGCATCTCGGATCTGCAGGAGGGCTCTGTGATTGGCCCTCCTGATCACATGACGGCCGTGTCCAATCACGGCTGTCATGTGATGTAAACAAACAGCCGGTTTCTAGGCAATCGACTCCTCCTCTCCTCACACGGAAGTCATCGCTGAGGAGAGGAGAGCAGATCGTTGTAGCCAGCTGATGACCAGTGAGTATGAGCTGTTTTTTATAGCTTTTTACTCACTGATCACCAGTCTAGTGAAAACACAATGTCCCCACACAGTATGAACACAATGTTCCCATAACACACATGTCCCCAAAACACACATGTCCCCAAAACACACATGTCCCCAAATAATAAAAACACATGTCCCCAATAATAAAAACACATGTCCCCCACACAAGTCCCACTAAAATCACATGTCCCAATGATTATCTGCACACATATGTCCGTGATCACCTGCACATATATGTACATGATCATTTGCGTATATATGTATATATGTGATCACACAAACCAATTATTATACACTTAACCAAATTTTTTTTACCAAAGACATGTAGCAGATTATTTTATGACAAAATTCGATTTTGTTGGATTTCTTTTAAAATAGAAAGAAGAAAATATTGTTTTTTTTTCCAAATTTCCGCTCTTTTTTCGGTTATATCGCAAAAAATAAAAATCGGAGTCGTTAATAAATAACACCAAAAAAAAGCTCTATTTGTGCAAACAAAATGATAACAATTTAATTTGGGTACAGAGTAGCATGACCGCACAATTGTCATTGAAGTTGCGAGAGCGCTGAAATCTGAAAATTGGGCTGGGAAGGAAGGGGGCGAAAGTGCCCTGTATTGTAGTGGTTACCTTCAACAATATCAGAGCTCAGTGATATAATGAAATAACTTAAAATCTGCACAAATGTCTCCAACTGACTGATTGACATTTGTAGTGTATAATCCAGGTAGCTACAAAGCAATACAGAATGTATCTTCAGTCTCACCCTCTCTGCTGGTATCTGTGATACAGTTGAGTTGACCGCCTACTCTACCTCAAAAACTCCTCTCCCTTGGTCTCCAACACTCTGCACTTTCCTGGTTCTCAGCCTACCTATCTAAGCACTTTCTCAGCGTCACCTACAACTCAATTTCCTCCTCTCCTTCTCCTTTCTTTAGCAGTCCACCAAAACTCTGCCCCTCTCTGACCCCTCTAATCTTCTATCTATACTGTATCTTCTCTCTTGGTAGATTGATAAACTCCCATGGCTTCCAATACCAACTGTATGCCAATGACACCCAAATATATCTTTCTGTTCTTCATATCACCTCTTTCACTCTCCTTGCTCATCACTAATTTACTGAATGGCATATCAGTGTGGATGTCACACCTATTTTTATAAGTAAATCGTTGTAAACTATGCTTTTAATAATTCTTTCCCCACCAAGCCCCCTTTCTTGACTTTTCCATCAAGATCTGTCCCTCCCTTTATACCAAGGTGCTAGGTATAATTCTGGACTCAGATCTGTCCTTTAAGCCCCAAATACAATCCCTGTCCAAATCTTGCCACTTTTACCTCTGCCTGCCAACGTCCTGCCAGCCAATGACACCATTGGTTACTAAGTAGCGTGTTGGGGCTTACAATGTCTCAGAGGGAGGTACATGTCAGGGGGATTGGGGGAGAAGGGTGCTTGGGAAGCCTGTGTCTTTCTCCTTGGAGTTCAGGTTTGATTTTTCCATGCTTAGTGCATTGTTTAATGGAGCTCAGCAGCTTATCCTTGGACAGCCAGAGGTGGTGGGTGGGATCAGAGATGTGGCCACGTCTTTCCGTCCTTGCACGGGTGACCACACTGGCTTATCCAGCAGACAAAAATGGCGAGTAGAGATAGGAGCCCTGCAACTGCAGGCATCATCCCGGTACAATCCCCTAAAGCCGAGGCCACATATATGTGTACACTCGGCGGGAAGGAGTTAATAACATAGGGCATATCTAGAAGGATATACATGCCTCCTGCATGTATCCTTAGATGTTATAATTCACCCCTTTAGCTTAGTGGAGCCCCGCAATATTCCTGAATCTGTGGGTGGAGCTGTGACGTTAGAGGACGCCTCCGCCCACCACTACACTCCCCTGGCCAGCCGGCATTGCAAGGATGAGCCTTGCACCAGGGAAGACTAAACTGCATGCACAGGAGTGGCAGAGCATGTCCTGTGAAGAAACAGACCATGCTCATGGCCCCATATCACTCCTGCGCATGTGCACATACTATGCAATCTACATAGGATGAAAGGAGGGGGTGGGAATTACACATAATGCCTCTCTAAGGCTGGTGCATGAGATATGTAAGTCACCTGTCACTCACAGCACGGGGGAAGAATTGGCTGGTATTTCTCTGTCTGTCCATTTTTATCTCACTGAAAAAAGATAAGAGGATTGTTCAGAGCTGGATTAACTCTTTGTGGCAAGACTGGGCACAGATGAAATCCTATGCTGTACAAGTTACAAGCCTTAATTAACATGGGAGGGATTTTAACATTAGCAGAATACATGACAATGTGGTGATTTTTTTTTTTTCTTATGGAGAAGGGTAATGCCCCGTACACACGAGAGGGATTAAGTCTGACAGACCTCCAAAGGAGTTCCGCCGGAGTTCCGACGGAGTTCTGGCGGACTTTTCGACCGAACGGACTTGACCACACACCATCACACCAAACTCCGACGGAGTCGAACGTGATGACGTACGACTGGATTCGACGTAGGAAGTTCATAAACAGTAGCCAATAGCTGCCCTAGCGTCGGTTTTAGTCCGTCGGAGTAGCACACACACGAGCGAATTATTCGAAGGGGACCGGGTCCGGCGGAGTTCCGTCGGGAAAATTTGAAGCATGCTTCATTTCTAAAGTCCGTCAGACTTCAGCGAAGCTAAAGTCCGTTGCAGCCCACACACGATCGGATAGTCTGACGGACTCAGTCCGTCGGAGTTTGGATGTCGAAAAGTCCGCTCGTGTGTACGGGGCATAAGGATTTGCTCTTTGTTGATATTCCTGTGCATATGGTAATCCATTAATTTGTATTTTAAATGGTTTATGCTTTTGGTGGTGTTTTTTTTTTTTCACCATTTCCCATCAGTATGTTACTATTTTGTAGCGTGATGACACCTGATCTGGTGATGGATCCTGTGCAAATTTGAAGGATTTCTCCCAGCACTCTGCAGTCTTTCTTTTATTTATTTTGAATGGCACAGCTCCAGAAACTATCATAATTGTATTGCAGCAACTCCGCAATCACTCTCCAACCAATAATACATTAAAAGCTTTGAAGCAAGTATGAAAGATATTAATAGAAATCCAATCAACATAACAACTGGCAGTACACTTGCAAAGCTACAGGCTACATGTGCTGGATACTTCTTATTCTTTCTTTTTATTATCAACTGAAATTGCAAATCCGCTCTTAGCAGATAAAAGTTAACATAAAATGTTGTGTGCACATTTCTTTGGTAAAGGAAACCTGTCATGTGAGAAGCATGGGACCAACTTTGGGTTTAGGACTAGGGTATTGAAATAAAATTCACAGAGGCCCGGTCAGTAGAAAATTTTTTCCAGCAGAGGTCCAAATATCATGTCGGTATCCCTGGCGCATTTTCACATGTGCCAAACCGCATGTTGCTGCAACACCATGTGGCTTGATGCAGCGTGATTTTGGAAAAAAGGGTCAAGGACTTCTTACTCTGTGTTTCTTGCTGGTAATGCAGCCCAATGCTTAATGCTCATGCACAGATCTGAACCCATTCTTACATCAGCATCCTCAGCCCCCACTGCACATTACAGTCCCCTCCTACTTCACATAAAGATCCCCTCTTGATGAGTGTCCTCAGCTCCCCTTTATATCGCGTAGGCTATGAGTGCACGTGGGCTGTGATTGCACGTGGACTGTGAGTGTACGTTGACTGTGAGTACATGAATGCTGTGAGTGCACGTGAACTGTGAGTACACGAGTGCTGTGAGTGCACGTAGACTGCGAATGCACGAGTGCTGTGAGTGCACATGGACTGTGAGTGCGCGAGTGCTGTGAGTGCATGTGGACTGTGAGTGCGCGAGTGCTGTGAGTGCATGTGGACTGTGAGTGTTTGTGGACTGTGGGTGCACATGAACTGTGAGTACCTGTGTATTGTATTGTTGAGTACTTGTGTTTTGTCTTGTTGAGAACCTGTGTATTGTTGAGTATTAGTGTCAGGAAGCTAGTTATTAGTTAATTTGGACAGGGTATAACCTCCAATCCCCATTAAATTAGTAGGTACGATGCCCGATGGGTGTGGAGATATGACTCAGTGGACATCTTGCGGTATGTATGCGTTCCTTGATCATCCGATCAAGGGCGAATACTGCTGTGCAAAATGTAAGCACGCTGCTACCCTGGAAGCCCAGGTTCTGAATCTAGAGAAGCAACTATCAACACTGAGAAGACACTCTATACCAGTGGTTCTCAACCTTTCTAGTGCCGTGACCCCTTGATAAAATTTCCCAAGTTGTGGGAACCCCTAACAGTAAAATTATTTTCATAGCATGGGTTGTCAGCACCCAAGGAAAGACAAGTAATTTGTGCCCCTAACCCATGGACATTTAACGCTCCCTGAGTCCCGACCCCCAGGTTGAAAACCACTGCTCTATAATAAAGGAGAGTTGGTATCGTACCCAGCAGGGGCCAGCACAGAGGTGGGTGGAGATGAGGGGCAGACACCAAAGCAGGGTAGGTGGGTGACAGTCAGAAAGGATAGAGGGAAAAGTGCCAGGGATGCCAGTCCTGGGCTGGAACATCCCAATAAGTACGCCCCTTTGAGTAAAATTGGCAAAACCAGTCATAGATTAGCACTGCTGGAGCTGATTGACTCCCCTAGCTGCCAGGGGAATAACTCCTTCAGTGAGGGTGGGAGAAAGCCAGGGGAAAGGAAAGACAGATTCTGGTGGTAGGGGACTCATTTCTTATGCCGTACATACGTTATGTACATACGACCGGACTTTCCGGCAGAAAAAGTCAGACGGAATCATTTCATCGGATATTCCGTTCGTGTGTGGGCTTCAGCTGACTTTTTTTTTTCAAAAAGTCTGCCGGACCTAGAACATTAAATCTTTCCGACAGAATCAATTCCTATCTGGAAAACCATTCATCTGTATTGGTTAATGTGGAAAATTTCATGAATATAGGGTATGAATACTTTTTCAAGGCACTATACACAGTTGTGTTCATAAGTTTACATACCCTGGTAGAATTTATGATATCTTGACCATTTTTCAGACACTAGGAATGATAACACAAAAACTTTTCTTTCACTCGTAGTTAGTGTTTGACTGAAGCCATTTATTATCAATCAACTGTGTTTACTCTGTTTAAATCATAATGGCAACAGAAACTACCGAAATGACCCTGATCAAAAGTTTACATACCCCAGTTCTTAATACCGTGTATTGTCCCCTTTACCATCAACGACAGCTTGAAGTCTTTTGTGTTATTTGTGGATGAGGCTCTTTATCTTCTCAGATGGTAAAACTGCCCATTCCTCTTGGCAAAAAGCCTCCAGTTCCTGTAAATTTTTGGGCTGTCTTGAATGAACTGCACGTTTGAGATCTCCCCAGAGTGGCTCAATGATATTGAAGTCAGGAGACTGAGATGGCCTCTTTAGACCCTTCACTTTATTCTGCTGTAGCCAATGACAGGTCGATTTTGCCTTTTGTTATTGTCATGTTGGAATGTCCAAGTACCTCCCATGCGCAGTTTCCTGCTGATGAATGCAAATGTTCCTCCAGTATTTTTTGATAACATACTGCATTCATCTTGCCATCAATTTTGACCAAATTTCATGTGCCTTTGTAGCTCACACATCCCCAAAACATCAGCGATCCACCTCCGTGTTTCACAGTAGAAATGGTGTACCTTTCATCGTAGGCCTTGTTGACTCCTCTCCAAATATATCGTTGTGGCCAAAAAAGCTCAATTTTGGTCTTATCACTCCAAATGACTTTGTGCCAGAAGGTTTGGGGCTTGTCTCTGTGCTGTTTAGCGTATTGTAAGCCGGATACTTTGTGGCATTTGCGTAGTAATGGCTTTCTTCTGGTGACTCGACCATGCAGCCCATCTTTCTTCAAGTGCCTCCTTATTGTGCATCTTGAAACAGCCACACCACATGTTTTCAGAGAGTCCTGTATTTCACCTGAAGTTATTTGTGGGTTTTTCTTTGCATCCTGAACAATTTTCCTGGCAGTTGTGGCTGAAATTTTAGTTGGTCTACCTGACCATGGTTTGGTTGAAACAGAACCCCTCATTTTCCACTTCTTGATTAGAGTTTGAACACTGCTGATTGGCATTCTCAATTCCTTGGATATGTTTTTACATCCCTTTCCTGTTTTATACATTTCAACTACCTTTTCCCACAGATCCTTTGACAGTTCTTTTGCTTTCCCCATGACTCGGAATCCAGAAACGTCAGCACTGGATGAAAGATGCAAGGTTCTGTCAGGAGTTCAGAAATGGATTGACCTTTTAAACATATATACACACTAATTACAAGCAAACAGATCACAGGGGAGGATGGTTACCTTTAATAGCCATTCAAACCCCTTTGTGTCAACTTGTGTCCATGTTATCAGGCCAAAGTCACCAGGGTATGTAAATTTTTGCTCAAGGTAATTTGGGTAGTTTCTTTTTTATTATGATTTAAAAAGAGTAAACACAGTTGATTGATTATAAATGGCTTCAGTCAAATACTAACCATGAGTGAAAGAAACGTTTTTGTGTTTTCATACATATTCTCTGGAAAATGGCCAAGAAATCATAAATTCTGCCAGGGTATGTAAACTTATGAGCACACACACACGCATATATATATATATATATATATATATATATATATATATATATATACACAGGGCTCAAAATTTCACGTCCTGACTACTAGCTAGGCCTCAATGGTTACTCGCAACCAGTTGCCCCGCCTAACCCCTACCCTGCCTCGCCCCTAGGCACGCCCTCATAAATTATCTTGTGAAATGACACTTAAATGTTTTATGCAGAATTAAGTTATAAAAATAAATATTAACAACAACTTTATCCATGCCCACAAATACAGCCTGCCCGTGTCCACCAATGCAGCCTGTCCGTGGTCACCAATGCAGCCTGCCGTGTCCACCAATGCAGCCTACGCCTACTAATGCAGCCTGTGTCTGCAAATACAGACTGCATCTGCCAGTGCAGCCTGTGCCACTAATGCAGCCTGTGCCTGCCAATTCAGCCTGTGTCTCCAATGCAGCCTGTGTCCCCAATGCAGCCTACCTGTGCAGGGGGAGAGAGAGGAGAGCTGTCTCCCGGATGATCAGAGCGCCGGGAACATAACAGCTTTCATTTCAATAGCTGTGTGTTCCCCGCTGCGTGCCGCCAAATACAGCTCCTCCCCCTTGTCCAGGGAACTTTGATAGACAGATCACCCATCCCAGGATTGGATGGACAGGATTTGTTCCCGGTGCTCTGATCATCTGGGCAGCAGCTCTCCTCTCTCTTCCCCTCAAATCGCTGGGAGAATGGCTCCCATACAACCCGCCTGCCGGCAGTGCTCATCCCCCGACTCCCAGGCAGCCATAGCTCGCCAGCCCTCAAAATCCACTCGCAAAATGCGAGCAGGCGAGTGGAATTTTTGAGGGCTGTATATATACAGTCATGACCGAAACTGCTGGCACCCCAGAAATTTTTCCAGAAAATCAAGTATTTCTCACAGAAAAGTATTGCAGTAACACATTTTTTGCTATACACATGTTTATTCCCTTTTTATGTATTGGAACAAAACAAAAAAAGGGAGGAAAAAAAGCAAATTGGACATAATGTCACACAAAACTCCAAAAATGGGCTGGTCAAAATTCTTGGCATCCTTAACTTAATATTTGGTTGCACACCCTTTGGAAAAAATAACTCCTATAACCATCAATAAGCTTCTTACACCTCTCATCTGGAATTTTGGACCACTCCTCCTTTGCAAACTGCTCCAGGTCTCTCTTATTGGAAGGACGCCTTTTTCCAAAAGCAATTTTAAGATCTCTCCACAGGTGTTCAATGGGATCATTGCTGGCCACTTTAGAACTCTCCAGCACTTTGTTGCCATCCATTTCTGGATGCTTTTTGACATATGTTTGGGGTCATTGTCCTGTTGGAAGACCCAAGATCTCGGACGCAAACCCAGCTTTCTGACACTGGGCTCTACAGTGCGACCCAAAATCCTTTGGTAATCCTCAGATTTCATGATGTCTTGTACACATTCAAGGCACCCAGTGCCAAAGGCAGCAAAACAACCCCAAAACATCATTGAACCCCCACCATATTTCACTGTAGGTACTGTGTTCTTTTCTTTGTAGGCTTCATTCCATTTTCGGTAAACAGTAGAATGATGTGCTTTACCAAAAAGCTCTATCTTGGTCTCCTCTGTCCACAAGACATTTTCCCAGAAGGATTTTGGCTTACTCAAGTACATTTTGGCAAACTATAGTCTTGCTTTTTTATGTCTCTGTGTCAGCAGTGGTGTCCTCCTGCCATAGCGTTTAATTTCATCTAAATGTCGACGGATAGTTTGCGCTGACACTGATGCTACCTGAGCCTGCAGGACAGCTTGAATTTCTTTGTAACTTGTTTGGGGGCTGCTTATCCACCATCCGGACTATCCTGCGTTGCAACCTTTCATCAATTTTTCTCTTCTGTCCACGCCTAGAGAGATTAGATACACTGGCATGGGTTGCAAACTTCTTGATAACGTTGAGCACTGTGGACAAAGGCAAATCTAGATCTCTGGAGATGGACTTGTAACCTTGAGATTGTTGATATTTTTACACAATTTTGGTTCTCAAGTCAAGACAGTCTACAATTTTAATGGTAGGTTTATTTTAACAGTGAGAGACAGAATAACAACAATTTCCAGAAAAACACATTTCAAAAAAGTTTTAAATTGATTTGCATTTAATGAGAGAAATAAGTATTTGACCACTTTGCAAAACATGACTTAGTATTTGGTGGCAAAACCCTTGTTGGCAATCACAGAGGTCAGACATTTCTTGTAGTTAGCCACCAGGTTTGCACACATCTCAGGAGGGATTTTGTCCCACTCCTCTTTGCAGATCCTCTCCAAATCATTAAGGTTTCGAGGCTCGAACTCTAATCTTCAGCTCCCTCCACCTATTTTCTATGGGATTAAGGTCTGGAGACTGGCTATACCACTCCAGGACCTTAATGGTCTTCTTCTTGAGCTCTTTTGTTGCCTTGGCCAAGTGTTTTGGGTCATTGTCATGCTGTAATACCCATCCATTACCCATTTTAAATGACCTGGCTGAGGAAAGAAGGTTCTCAACCAAGATTTGATGGTACAAGGCCCCGTCTATCATCCCTTTGATGCGGCGAAGTTGTCCTGTCCCCTTAGCAGAAAAACACCCCCAAAGCATAATGTTTCTACCTTCATGTTTGACAGTGGGGGTGGTGTTCATGGGATCATAGGCAGCATTCCTCCGCCTCTAAACACGGTGAGTTGAGTTGATGCCAAGGAGCTAGATTTTGGTCTCATCTGACCACAACACTTTCACCCAGTTCTCCTGAATCATTTAGATGTTCATTAGCAAACTTCAGACAGGCCTGAACATGTGCTTTCTTGAGCAGGGGGACCTTGTGGAACGCTGCAGGATTTCAGTCCTTCACGGCATAGTGTGTTATCAATTGTTTCCTTGGTGACTATGGTCCTAGCTGCCTTGAGATCATTGACAAGATTCTCCCATGTAGTTGTGGGATGATTCTTCACCATTCTCATAATCATTGAATCTCTGCGAGGTGAGATCTTGCATGGAGCCCCAGACCGAGGGATATTGACAGTTATTTTGTGTTTCTTCCATTTGTGAATAATCGTACCAACTGTTGTCACCCTCTCACCAAGCTGCTTGGTGATAGTCTTGTAGCCCATTCCAGCCTTGTGTAGGTCTACAATCTTATCCCTGACATCCTTGAACAGCTGATTAATTGCTTCTGTGGACAGGTGTCCAATCTTTAATCCCGCCCTGCCATCGCGAGTGCGCCTTCGGCAGCGCACTCGCATGCTGGTCGGGACCCCCGTGGGTCCAGTTGCGGGTCCCGCAGACTCGATCGCTGCGGGCATACCCGCGATCGTCTCACGGGGAGGCTGAAGGAGGAAATGCCGTTGTAAACAGCATTTCCCCGTTCTGCCTAGCAACTAGTGACGCTGATCTCTGCTCCATGTGATTGGAGCAGAGATCAGTGTTCACTAAATTAACCACTTGCAGACCGGACCATTTTGCTGGTCAAAGACCAGACCACTTTTTGCGATTCGGCACTGCTTCGTTTTAACTGACAATTGCGCGGTCGTGCGACGTGGCTCCCAAACAAAATTGATGTCCTTTTTTCCCCACCAATAGAGCTTTCTTTTGGTGGTATTTGATCACCCCTGCGGTTTTTAATTTTTGCGCTATAAACAAACATAGAGCGACAATTTTGAAAAAAAACGCATTATTTTTTACTTTTTGTTATAATAAATATCCCTCAAAAATATATAAAAACACATTTTTTTCCCTCAGTTTAGGCCGATACGTATTCTACATATTTTTGGTAAAAAAATCGCAATAAGCGATTATTGATTGGTTTGCGCAAAAGTTACAAAAGCGTTTACAAAATAGGGATAGTTTTATAGCATTTTTATTAATAATTTTTTATTATTTTTTTTTTTACTAGTAATGGCGGCGATCAGCGATTTTTATTGTGACTGCGACATTGTGGGGGACCCATCGGACATTTTTGACACATTTTTGGGACCATTGTCATTTATACAGTAATCACTGCTATATAAATGCAGTGATTCCTGTGTAAATGACACTGGCAGTGAAGGGGTTAACCAGTGGGTGGCAGTGTAGGGGTTAAGTGTTCCTAGGGGTGTGTTACTAACTGTGGGGGGGTTGGGCTTTCATTTAGTGAATACTGATCTCTGCTCCAATCACATGGAGCAGAGATCAGCGTCACTAGTTGCTAGGCAGAATGGAGAAATGCTGTTTACACGGCATTTCCTCCATTCGGCCGCTCCGTGAGACGATCGCGGGGATGCCCGCGGCGATCGAGTCCACGGGTCCTGCGAGCGGACTCCCGGGGGTCCCGACCAGCGCGGGAGCGCGCCGCCGGCGGCGCGCACCCGATGGCAGGGCGGCATTGATTATTTGACGTACTTGTACCCCAATATGCCTGCCCGTGCCATTCTGTCGACGTACATCGTCGTGCGCTGTTCGGGAAGTGGTTAAAGCCCAGCCCCCAACAGTTAGTAACACACCCCTAGGAACACTTAACCCCTACACTGCCACCCACTGGTTAACTCCTTCACTGCCAGTGTAATTTACACAGGAATCACTGCATTTATATAGCAGTGATTGCTGTATAAATTACAATGGTCCCAAAAATGTGTCAGAAATGTCTGATGTGTCCACCATAACGTCGCAGTCACAATATCGCTGATCGCCGCCATTACTAGTAAAAAAAAAATATTAATAAAAATGCCATAAAACTATCCCCTATTTTGTAAATGCTATAACTTTTGCTCAAACCAATCAATAATCGCTTATTGCGATTTTTTACCAAAAATATGTAGAAAAATACATATCGGCCTAAACTGAGGGAAAAAAATTTGTTTTTATATACTTTTGGGGGAGATTTATTATAACAAAAAGTAAAAAATAATGCGTTTTTTTCAAAATTGTCGCTCTATTTTTGTTTATAGCGCAAAAAATAAAAACCGCAGGGGTAATCAAATACCACCAAAAGAAAGCTCTATTTGTGGGAAAAAAGGACGCCAATTTTGTTTGGGAGCCACATCGCACGACCGTGCAATTGTCAGTTAAAGCGACGCAGTGCCGAATCGCAAAAAGTGGTCTGGTCTTTGACCAGCAAAATGGTCCGGGGCTGAAGTGGTTAAGAGAGTGCTCCTAATCTCAGATCATTATTTGTATAGAGGACACCAGGAAGCCATAAATCTTGCTGATTGATAGGGGATCAAATACTTATTTCACTTCACACTACACCAGTTATATATTTTTAAACATTTTTTTTTCCATTTCTTCATTTTCCAAAAAGTTGTGACAAAAAAATTACAACTTTAAAATGCTTGCCATGCCTCTCACTACATATTTTGGACTATCTGATTTCTAAAAAGGGGTAATTTGGGGGAAATGTGTACTGTCCTGGCATTTTTGGACCTCAAGAAATGAGATATGCCATAAGTACATAAGGATTTTTCAGATATTTAATTTTATACCATAGATTGTGGACTTTATAACTTTCCTACAGAGTAAATAGAATACACTGATTTGGGTTATTTTCAGCAAAGAAATGTTGCAGTCTACATTTTGGCCTAAATGTATGAAGAAAGTTTATTAATTTGCAAAATGTTAAAAAAAAACTCAATTTTTGTGAAAAAAATTATAAAAATTCCATTTGGGTACAGCGTGGCATGACCATGCAATTGTCATTCAAAGTGTGACAGCGCTAAAAGCTAAAAAATTGGCCTGGGCAGGCAGGGGGTAAAAGTGTCTGGTATTAAAGGGGTTAAAATAGAACTAAAGGCACAACTTTTTTTTCTTTTTGGATAGAGTAAAGCCTCATACACACGATAGGACTTTGTACAAACTTTCCCTTGGATTTTTGTACAAAGGGCATCGGCCCTGAACTTGTATTGCATACACACAGCAGGACTTTTTCAGCCAACTTTCACCAAATCACGTGGTTTTTCTGCTCTTTACTGCCACCTTTGGTCAACTTCTGTATTGTTGTCTGATCTTTTGCATTGGTTCTGAGCATGCCTGTTTGTACTTTGTACAAAACTCCTATGGTTTTCTGTACACACGATCAGACTTTGCTCCATCGGACTTTTGTTGCCAGAAAGTTTGTCCGTTCGCACAGCCAACAAAAGTCCGATGAAAGCCAAAAAAGTTTGTCCAATGGAGCGTACACACGGTCGGATGTTGCTCCAAAACAGCTAATTTGCATGTTTGTTGTCAAAAAGTCTGATCGTGTGTATGGGCCTTAAGGAAGGGTTATAACTAGAGATAGAAAGGCCTGAAAAAAAAAATACTGAAAAAGTGGGAAAAAAGAGGAGTGTAATATGTTCTTTTACAATGATAAATAGTACATCTATGATATGGTATTCAAACTATATAACATGAAGACCTTAATAAAAGATTTCTGTGATTTTATCTAAAGGCTTACATTTTTGCAAGTTCTCTCAGGCTCAGCTGAAGACAATTCAAGTAACACTATAATTCTCATGTGCAAATATTGTGAGAAGAAATATTCTTTTAGAAATGCTACAAGGATGACAAAAACACATCCTGGCATACCAAAGGTGCCCTAAAGAAATAAAATAAAAACTTTATGGAATTAAATGACGAACCAGAATAAAAGTGCAAGTGGCTTTTCCCTCCAAAGTTCTCATTCCAGAAACACTCTTTCTGCTGCTTCTAGATTATCACAAAGCATTTCCCCACCAGCAACACCTTCAAGCAAGCAAACTACTGCTTCACAAAAATACACGATACCTTCATTTATAGATACAATGACACCTGAAAATCAAAATTATTTCAATTTGCAAAACTACTCCACACTGAATTTTTGTTTTTCCAATTTTACTATTTTTTCCAATTTTCCGAAAACAATAGTTTTTTTTCCTCATTGCTTCAAAATTTCTGTAAATGTTGCAACTCTAGTTATAACCCCTGTTAAGTACTTTTTATTTTTGTGCCATGTACCATTGGGGAAATTTCTCTTAACTTCCTGTTCCATAGCCAAAACAGGAAGTGACAGATAATCCCTTCAGAATTAGGCAATTCCAGGTTGTCATCCATCTCAACAGAACTAATGTCCCCATGGGAAGATGTCCCCTCTATTACTGTTCTGGGTACAACCCAAAATACAGGATTTCCTTTCACTTTCAGTATTAACAGTAAACAGGACAAATCTTCCTAATAGGGACACAAACAGCAATAAAAATATCACAGGTGTTCTAATCCATACAATAAATGTTACACCCTCCCACCATTGAACTTGGTGATCAGTCACTTAGGGTATATTCATTGCATTGTGGTAAGTGAGGAGGAGTTTGCAGAATGTTTATGTCCCATAGCTGGAAGGATATATTTTTCTATTGACTCCAATGGTATTAGTGGGGAGGTAGGCATCACTGTGGAGGCAAAAGTAGTACCTTAAATTAGAAGTATGGGATTTTTTTTAGAATCATATATACCTAGGTGGATGCAGAGTTGGTGACTGTCAGTCATCGCTGTCTGCTCTGCCCCCCTTGCACTCACTGGAACGCTGGGCTGTGGAGGGGGTGGGAGCGGCCAGCTTAGGCTCTCATCGCCTCACTGGGAGGCTGGACTGGGAGCCAGTCCAGGCATGTGGGCAGATCCCAACCATATAGTCATAATCTTTTTCAAGCCTGGACTGGCTGTGACGTTAAGCGACAGCGGGCTGCAGCATGCTGTCTGCTGAAAACGGGTCACAGGAGTGCAGAAAGAACTTTTCCTTAAATAAACCTGCTCTATGACATTTTTACTTTGTCAACTATGCTAGTAGTAGAGGTTCCCCATGCTGAAAAAATAGACATATACGCATATGAATTTGTAGGAGATGGTATATAAAATACAGTATAAACCCATGCATTCAAATTTACAGTTTGCCCTTACAAAACCCCTCATAGTGTGTATATCAGTTAGTGATGTACCTGTGGTTTCTTTAATTTTAGAAATCCGATGACTTCCATCTCTTAAAGTTCCAAACATTGGGTCTGCATTCACTGATGTATGTGCAGAAACATTGATCCTGTGACAAGAAGTGTCACCTTGTTGATGCAGCTCTGGATATGATGTTCCCCCGTGGTTTGGAAGAATCGACTGTCTCTCATCAGGGCTTACATAATTTCCACTCTTTACCGGTGTGTCAGACAGAATATGCTTAACATCTGATAAACACAGTGGGGATTCAACTGGAGTTGCACATGAGCTGCTACCAGTACTGCATCCAGCATCCATAGATGAACACTGGGAGCTCTGCAGAGAAAAGTGTCCTTCACTCTGAAGTGATGACATATTCTTGACGATGTGATACTCACAAATCCTGTTTATGCTCTGATCTGTATCTGCTAATTTAGAAATATTCTCTGTAGAGGTGTCATCAGCATCAGACTGACCAAGTTCTTTGGAAGAAGAAATGAAGTTTGCATTGGAAATAAATATATCCTCATGTTCAGAAAGCGCAGTTTCAATATTTATGTCGTCCTTGCTATTATTTTCATTTTTGCTGTTTGCTACACCAGAAAGCCTTGGCAATGTCTTAGCATAGGTTGTTCCTGATGGTAACCGGTCACTAGTTCCCTTATCAGTGGTGTTGTACCATCGCTGATTGTCTTTACGAAAAGCAGTTCTTTCCAGGTTAAAATTACTTAGTTGTTGACAGTCTCTAGAGGGATGCATTTCTAGTTTTGCTTTCATTTCCCCATCATTTTCTGCTCGTTTACCTGCTTGGTTTTTGACAGTAACATTTACGTCAAAATGCGTTTTCATTTCTGCATCTGGTTTATTTTTTCTTTTGCAGTACACCAAGGACCCCATTTGCATTTTATTAAAGTAGTCGGTGACAGATTTTGTCTCCATGGTTTCTGGTTCCATTTCTATGTTATCAGAATTAAGCATTTGTTTTGAAGGCACAGCTTTTGATTGGAGTTCCACTGCTTGCCGATTCACTAAGGAAGAGGAAGATTTAAGAGACATACATCCAGCTTGGTTTTTGGCTAGAGAAAATTCAGTCTGCTCTGCTATCAGTGGCTGGTAACCTTCACCAGTTGGAAAAATAATTCGAGAAGGATTGTCTGCTTGTTTCTGGGCAGAGGCCAGTTCCGAGCTCTCTGTCATTTCAGAGGAGTTTGTTTCATTACCAGAATCCGATGATGATTCGGGACTGTACGCTCTTAATATTGTTACACCTGTGTGCCATAAAAGAAATGACCATGTTAATGTATTATACCAACACAGCAATATTTTTTGGTGTGATAACATGATTAAACCAACTGTAAGCATACCTTTCTAAGAAACATAGGTGTTTCATAATTAAAAAAAAAATTGAAATCATAAAAAAATATCTTGTGGATAAAATGAGGGTTGGTTTGAAGGTTTATAAATAAAAAAAAAAGAGGGCTCAAAGGGATGGAATGGGTCTGTACATTAATGAATAAATGTCACAATGGTGAAAGAACCTGAGGTGTCATCTGCTTGGATTTCCTCCGACACAGCCAAATCTTGCATTGCTTGTAGATTTGAAACTACTACTGCTTCATCCAGGGTTGTCTCGCATTTTTCGTCTGTGTTTGTTGGAACAGCATCTATTAGAGAGACAGGGATGTCATCAACAGACACACTGACACCTGAAGCAGACTGATTCTGACAGTCTTCTTCATCCGAGCTGTCTCTGAAACCAGGAGGAGGGGCGGCAATAGCCATGTTCAAGGAATGCAACAAAAAATCATCTTCATTGTCATCTCCTTCAGGTGGTGGAAGTGAGGTCAGATCAATGATATCATCACTGGATCCTGACATGCTAAGTATATCTGTTCTATTATCCTCTGGAACCATAATATCTTCCTCACAACTTGCCTCATCTTCGTCCTCAACATCATCTGTGGTTTCAGAATAACATATGTCATGTAACAGAAGGGGCTCTTCAATTCCTTCTGTGTTTCCAAAGATTTTACTCTCAGATATATTTGCATAAACAGCATTAGCAGCAAAATGAATGCTTTCGGCATCTGACGCTAAGTCTAAGTCTTTAATGTCATTGGCATTGTTTAAGTAAATTACACTTTGCTTATCTAACATTTCAGGGCTTTCATCCAGCAATCTCTCATAGCCAAGTGTCTGAGGGTTTATAGTGTCCAGGTTATGGTCCCCAAATATAAAAGACACTTTTGCACTCCTGGGAGAGTCTTGTGCTGTGCTAGAGTGTTCCAGCCCTGAGAGAGAAAGTAATGGCTGGCTAATACCAAGGCTTTTCTCTAAGTCAATATGATCGCATTGTTTGGTTAGCTGCTGATCAAGTTCTCCTGAATTAAATGTAGTTTCTATGTACAAGCTTCGGTGATCTTTGTGATGTAATGAACTTTCTGAGACCTCCATATTCCTTTGTTTTAAGTCTACAAATATTTGTTGTGGTTCCTGATTTTCTTCGTAAGCAAATATTGAAGATTTTGGTAAGTAATTCCAATCACAATCGTGATAATTAGGTTTAGTTCGAATTTCATTTCCTAAGAAAGAAACAAATAAAGTCATGTTAGCAACATGGAAATGTTATTATACAAATATATTCTGACTAAATCCCTGACTAAATCTCTCACTGATCAAGAGTATTTTAGGTCGTCATAAGAGAAATAATAGTTAAAAAAAAATTGGGGTAAAGAGCTCTAGAACAATGTAACATCTGGATATCTGCTATAACACCATTAGTGATTGGTGGTGCCACTCCAAGCTGAGGTGTAAGGCCTCATTGGCACTCAGGATAGCAGGAATGCCAGTGTAAGAAAAACTCACCCACCAGTGAGCAATGAAACATAAAAGCATGAAACCACTGCTCACCATAGCCAATCCAAGTGTAGGTGCATTCATGTGAAAGCCTCAGTTAATGCTGCTCCTCGGGCCATGCCACCTGACATGTTGCATCCCACCCACTGGGGATTAAGCCCCCGGTGGGTAGGGCGGAACCTGTCATGACCCAGAGAGTGACATTGACTGAGGCTTTCACATAAATGCATCAACACTAGGATCAGATATGGTGAGTGGCAGTTTCATGCTTATATCTGGATCTCTACTTTTTCCTTGGAACAAGTCGCAACTACACATATCAATGCCTATGAAAGATAACACAAGCATACATCTTCATGCATGGGGACAAACCCATGAACAAGTACAGAAGCATGTATAGCCATATATTTAAAGAATGATGTTGCTTTGACATAAAGGCCTCTGTGTGACTCCCTTCATTTTTCCTCATGAAATGAAAAATGTAAATACAGCTTTCAGTTCCCATTTCAAGTTGAATTGACCACCAACCTGGCTGGATAGTGTTTCCAGCCTCCTGAGGGCCAGCCTGTCTCTTACTGCACCTAGCAGTTGTGAGAGACAGGCTGGGGGTTGTGTAATAAGAATGTTTAATGATGGCTCTGCACATTTCAATTTCTCTTTCTGATGATTTAGATGGCAATAACACTGCTTAGGGAAAAGCAGGAGTATGTGGGTCTCCTCTGAGTCATTCTGCTGACTCATTCAACTTTGTGTAACCTGAAATATAGCAGTTCAGGCCTGTACTGTATTCTCAGTAAAGTAATAAACCAGCTATCTTTAACCCTGTACAAATATGTACAGAATATGTAGTCATGGACTTTGTGTGAAAATAAATAAATATATATATATATATATATATATATATATATATATATATATATATATATATATATATATATATATATATTTATTTATTTATTTTCACACAAAGTCCATGACTACATATTCTGTACATATTTGTACAGGGTTAAAGATAGCTGGTTTATTACTTTACTGAGAATACATATATATATATATATATATATATATATATATATATATATATATTACATAACAATAAAAATGACTCTCCATTTTTTAATGTTGTGTATTATATTTTTAATGGTACATAATAAAGTTGTTTTTATGGTACTCAGGTTCTCTTCTATATTTTCACTCAAGGTCCATGACTAGATATTCTGTTCATAGTTGTAAATGATTTGCTGGGCTTATCTCCCGCTATACAATGCCTTGAAAAAGTATTTATACCCCTTGAAATGTTCCAGGTTTTGTCATGTTACAACCAAAAAAAGTAAATGTATTTTATTGGGATTATATGTGATAGACCAACACAAAGTGGCACATAATTGTGAAGTGGAAGGAAAATTATAAATGGTTTTCAATCTTTTTTTACAAATAAATATCTGAAAAGTTTGGCATGCATAGGGGAACCAATTGCCTTCCGCATTCACCTAATTAGTAAATACAGTCCACCTGTTTGTAATTTATTCTTAGTATAAATATAGCTGTTTTGTAAAGCCCTCGGGGGTTTGTTAAAGAACCTTAGTGAACAAACAGCATAATGAAGGCCAAGGAACACACCAGACAGGTCAGGGATAAAGTTGTGAAGAAGTTTAAAGCAGGGTTAGGTTATAACAAAAATATCCCAAGCTTTGAACATCTCACAAAGCACTGTTCAACTCATCATCCAAAAATGGAAAGAGTATGGCAAAACTGCAAACCTACCACGACATGGCCGCTCACCAAAACTGACAGGCCGGGCAAGGAGAAATTAATCAGAGAAGCAGCCAAGAGGCCCATGGTAACTATGGAGGAGCTTCAGAGATCCCCAGTTCAGGTGGGAGAATCTGTCCACAGGACAACTATTAATCAAACACTCCACAAATCTGGCCTTTATGGAAGAGTGGCAAAAAGAAAGCCATTGTTGAAAGAAAATAACTGAAGCTAAGCCGGCACTCTGGATATATCATCTTTGCTCTTTATTGTATCATGACAAGTATAAAAACGACAAGCAGATGCATTTCAGCACAAGCCTTTTTCACAGCTCTTGAAAGAAAGCCATAAAAATTCCTGTTTGCAGTTTGCGAGACTTTGTGGGGGACACAGAAAACATGTGGAAGAAGGTGCTCTAGGCAGATGAGACCAAAATTGAACTCTTTGGCCTAAAAGCAAAACGCTATGTGTGGCGGATAACTAACAATGCACATCACCCTGAACACACCATCCCCGCCATGAAACATGGTGGTGGCAGCATCATGTTTGGGGATTCTTTTTCTATTAATAATGGGGAGCAGGGACAGGAAAGCCGGTCAGAGTTGATGGGAAGATGGATGGAGCCCCATACAAGTCAATGTAAGAAAAAGTGTCTGCAAAAGACTTGAGACTTGGACTGAGGTTCACCTTCCAGCAGGATAATGACCCTAAACATACAGCCAGAGCTACAATGGAATGGTTTAGATCAGGGGTCTCAAACTGGTGGCCCTCCAGCTGTTGCGGAGCTACAAGTCCCACGAGGCATTGCAAGGCTGACATTTACAAGCATGACTCCCACAGGCATGATGGGACTTTAGTATCTCAACAGCTGGAGGGCCACCAGTTTGAGACCCCTGGCTTAAATCAAAGCATATTCCTGTGTAATGCCCTGTATACACAGTCAGACTTTCCAACGGAAAATGTGCGATCGGACTGTGTTGTGATAAATTCGTGTGTGGGCTCCATTGGACTTTTTCCATTGGAGTTTCCAACACACAAGGTTTGAGATCTTGTTCTAAAATTTTCTGACAACAAAATCCGATCGTTTAAATTCCGATCGTGTGACAATTCCCATGCACAAAGTGCCACACATGCTCAGAATAAATTATGAGATGAAAGTTATTGGCTACTGGCCTCTTTATAGTCCCATCGTACGCGTTGTACGTCACCTCGTTCTGAACGATTGGATTTCCCGACAACTTTGCGCGACCGTGTGTATGCAAGACAAATTTGGGCCAAAATCTTTTTGTTGGCGGAATGTCCGACCGTGTGTACAGGGCATTAGAATGGCCTAGTCAAAGTCCAGACCTAAATCCAAGTGAATCTGTAGAAAGACTTGAAAATTGCTGTTCACCTATACTCTCTATCCAATATGACAAGCTTAAGCTATTTTGCAAGGAAGAATGGGCAAAAATGTCACTCTCTAGATGTGCAAAGCTGGTAGAAACATCCCCAAAAAGACTTGCAGCTGCAATTTCAGTGAAAGGTGGCTCTACAAAGTGTTGAATCAAGAGGGCTTAATAGAAGTACACTCAACACTTTTCAGATATTTATTTGTAAAATCTTTTGAAAACCATTTATCTTTTTCAACTTTTGACACTTGCAAAAAGGCAAATATGTATATTTAAAACTGATTTAAAAAGAAACATTAAAAAAATGTAAATATATACGTATTTTTCTACCATAATACAGAAGTAATAATAAAACACAGTATATTGTTTTAATTATCCTACTTAAATTCCGGATGTGTAGGTACACTGAGTTGTACAGACAGAGAGATATCCTGATGTGCAAAGAAGTCAATTTGTTTACGCCAGCCTCACATGTATATTGTATATGCATTGTCACAGAGGTGGGTCTTATTGAGAGGTGTCATATATATGCGCACTCCCAGTATGGAGACTTAGCTGTCACTGTCAGGGTTTTCTATTAATAATGGGGAGGAGGAGGACCAACTCTGGATCACATTATAGCTGTGATAGCCAGAGGAAATGAAAGTAAAAAAGTCTGTGTGTAAAATAAATAAATAAATATAAACTAGCTAGATTAGAGCTTGATCTATGTTAGCGTCAGGGTCAAGATTAGGTCAAAGCTCAGGGTCAATATTTTAGGCTGGATATCAGTGTATTTTAGGTAAGATAAAAATATACACTAATGTTTATTGCCCCACTAAGTGTACAAATAACAAATAATATACACATATGTGGAATTGCCGTAATGTCCGGAGTAGGGAAATTTATTATGGGATTTTTTTTTTTTTGGTGGTGGGTCATAGTAATGGCAAGAAATATAGCTTTACTATTTTGGGCCATTTTTTTCTAATAATAAAAATAAAATAAAAATCAGGGCATACATATTACCACCAAATTAAGGACCAATTTATCCCGAAAGACACAAAGTATAATTTACTTGGATATACTAAGTAGTTGTGATGATATGTCTAGATAATTAACACTCGCCAAAGTTGCAAATCTGAGTTCAGGCATGAAGATTTGTTTTACTTGCAGGCATTAGGGGATAATTGAGATGCATAGCAAAAACTATTGTCAATTTACCTGCTTCACGATTGGCCATGTTTTTATTTGCCACATTAAATATTGAACGTCTGGAATCTACCAAAAGTCGGTAATAACCTGCTGTTAAACAGGCAAGGTTCATGGCATCCGATGACTCCATAAGTAACGTTATAGGCTGTAAGAGAAAAACGAGGTCATAAAACATAACAAGAGATCATTATTTTAGCTTATGCAAATTGTGCTGTCAACTTCAAAGCAGAACTCCATACTACTGAACTGCACAGTTAACCTCCATTTGCCATAATTCAGTAGGAAGGAAGCCATTTTAATGTATGTAGAGGATGCTGAAAAAGGTAATTATTAGATTACTTTTCTATAAGGTCAAATAATGTTTGATCTTTGACTTTTACAAATGTTATTTTATAGACAGCGTATTGTTATGAAAACCATTGATAAAGCAAATTGTTGGAACTTAAGCTTGCTATAAATAGATCAAAATTTGAGCCATGCTTGGCCATCCCTGCTCGACAGACGTAGATCGACTTCTGTTGAACGGGAATGTCGGAGAACTTTTCTTGCTCGGTGGCTGCAGCCATTCAGCTTCAGCCACCGATTGGTGTATTCTGACAGTGGATAGTCCTGCTGTAAGAATACAATGTCCTGACAGGGGAGATTCCTCCATCCACCTCGCTTGTGTATAAGGTCTCATGCAAAACAAAATGGATATGTAGCTTGAATATGAACCTAATATATGATTACATTTTGTTATGCATCTTATAACATGGCAGATGGCCTCAAACTGGTTATGATGGACTACACTCCTACTTGTTTTTTGTGCTACAGGTTCACCAGTAGGCAACCAATGACAGATACAGCAAGAGCTTATTATAATTGAACTCCAGAAATTAAACTGCTTTCTAAAATGTTCTGAATTACTAGGGGTTAAGTCCAAGTGCATGCCACCTCGTGGACTTATCAGTTTAATTTACAATTTTTATAGCTATTGCTATAACTTCCGGTGCTTCAATACTGAGCCTTCTGCTTTCATTTCCAGCAACTGCAGAGTTGCTCCTGCCCAATCAGCGAGTGCTTTGTATTATGTGAACCCATTTACAAAATACAAATCCTTCTGGAAAAGGTGGAAACAGAGGGGAGGGGCTAGCACAGCGCCTGCTGGAAGTGCCTAGGGCAGTCATGATGAACCTTGGCACCCCAGATGTTTTAACTACATTTCCCATGATGCTCATGCACTCTGCAGTGTAGCTGAGCATCGTGGGAAATGTAGTTCCAAAACATGTGGGGTGCCAAGGTTCACCATCACTGGCCTAGGGCTATACACATACATAGAGTCGGTGTTAAAAACAAAACAAAAAAAAACTGTACTTACTTTTACATCAAGAACATGAAGCTCTACTCTGACTACTATTTCATCTTCTGTAAACATTTCAATCCGATTCACATGGCTGAAGTCAGCAAGTAGGGCTACCAAGTTTGTTTTTGTGTTGATTACGTGGCTGATACCATATCGGGGACCAACTAACAAGGTCACATCTGAATGTTTTTCTCCCTGCTGTAAGCACAAGGATATTAGAGGGTTACATTTTCTACTTGTCTACTGGCCAATTTATCAAGGCAAGGGTAAAAATAAATTGTGCAGTGGAGTAAACATTATAAATGCATTTGCTGATTAAATGAATATGGATTGGGAAAGATATTACAATTTAAAGTAAGATGCAACATGTATATTTGTACAGCTGGGAAAATGATTTCAATAATATCCATGTATACTCAATCTAGAAGACATGTGGGAAATTGCCCAGGAAATATTGATGACCCTTTTTACCAGCTTTCAAAATTAATTACACATTGATTGATACAGAAATTCACATATTGCAGTAAAGATAAATTATGGACAACTGTGTGTCTGAAATGCTAGACTATGCATAAAGTATTACATAATACAGCACTTACAACCAATTTTGCTTTAAATACACGTCCTCCATATAAGCGCAAGTCACTAAGGAACTTCAGATAGTGCACTTTGGCTTGTAGAGCAGATAGCTGCAAAAGATATAAAGAGTGATTAAAATGTGCTGTCAGCTTAGGGATATGGATGGTTTTGGCATTACTTTGCATTTTGTCATACAATATGATTTACATATGAATGTCATTTCTTTATTATGTATTTTTATATGGAACAACTGCTGATATATGATGCAGCACTGGTCCAGAGTAGCTTAGAACCACATGCATATTCACTCTACAGTTAGCCCAATCAGATGCCAAATAAAGCACCCTACACATGGGCTAATTGTAGAGTGAATGTGCATGTGGTTGTAAGCTACTCTGGACCAGCATGCCTAACCTACTTTATTCACTTCTAACCTGTAGACAACAGCAAAAGCATTTTAAAGCTGAACTCTAGGCAGATATTTCATATTTCATGCACAATTAGAAATCTTGATATGCTTGATATCTATTTACTCAATGCAACATTATCTTTTGTATTTTGCCAAAAATAAAACAGGAATTCAATTGTGTTTGTCTGCACTAAAATGTATTTAAGTGTATTTTTTCCTGCAAATAAAAAAATTGCAAAAGCCACCATTTTAGTTACCAGGGCCTCTGCTTTCAGAAAATATACAATGTTTGGAGGTTCTAATTATTTTCTAGAAATAAATGCTGATCTTATCCTGTATGTGAAAAAGTTAAAATTTGTTTCAAACAGCTAGTGGTTAATGCAGCCATGTAATCAAAACTTCCTGTTTAAATCAATTTTTTAAGTGTGAGCAATGCAAGCACATAAATTTCACCTAGTCACCTGGTCTCTTGCATTCCCTTAACAGCAGGGGCCAATTCATTTACAGTATATGCTGGCAAGAAGCACATCACTGTGCTGCTTCTTTCACTATCCAGTCACTGACTGAAGCAGGTCCAGGATTACCTGGACCTGGATTTATATAAAGTGGATAGAATAATGCTGGCCGTCAGATTAAGGACAGTTAGTGGCTGTCTTTTTATTGATTATTCATTTGTATCTTGTTGTTTTTGGCTGCAGCTTTGCTTAACCTCCCTGGTGGTATGATTATGTCAGATTTTTGCGTCTCAAAGTGGTACAATTATTTTGCATAGAAATTTGGAGCGTTTTATATTGTAGGCCTGTAATTCTAAGCAATAACACACTTAAATCTGTCCAAACAAGAGTCTAGTAGAAATCCCGGGTATAATGAAGTTTTAAACACAAAATCATAAATTATAATATAATAAATAAATATAAATAATTATAAAAAATAATAATATAATAATGATAAAATAAATTTCCCCACGATTCACTATTGTTGAATTCGGCAAGTGTTCTAATTTACTATCGCTGTTTTCTAGCTGGTCTAAAACCACTTTTGATGTAAAGGGACACTCTTTGGTTGCTATGGACACTCTCCAGTTGCCAGACAGAAATAACAGTATATATAATATAAAACTGTATGCAGAGCATTGGACAAAGCACTGGGGACAAAAGGGATGTGAAATAATTTCATACAATATTGTAATCTGCAAGATTTCACTGTAATATATGTATTATGTATTATATGTATTATGATTTTTACATTTGAATATGAACGGAGCCCGTCACAGAGAGGCATTAGATGGAGGACACAGCCAGCGGACACATCGGGAGAACATTGCAGGATCCTGGGGACAAGGTAAGTATACCACACCAGGATCCTGCAGTTCAATCCTGAGTGTGGCTCGGGGTTACCGCTAATGGTACTGAAATTTAACCCCGAGCCACACTCGGGAAAACTGCCAGGGAGGTTAAAAGGATCAGTTCAACTTTATAGAAAAAAATGTAAAGGTGAAATAACCCTAGACACCCTCCCCTACCCCCCAGTCCCCATTGTATTTACCATTAGGGTCACTGAGCTAGCAGTACTCCTGCAGCCCAGCACTCTGGGGATTTGAAATGGGGATTTGAAATCCCTGCTCTTCTCCCTCTTCTCTGTGCAGCACTTCTAGGATGGACCAGATTGATTCACTGTGATAGTGCTAACCAATCAGAATCGATCTGATCCGTTCCAGAGGTGTGTCACTGAGAACAGAGGTAAGAGCTTGAATTTCCAATCTCTAGACAGCTGGACTGGCTGCTTAGGTGCTGAAAGCTCAGAAACCCTGGAGGTAAGTACAGAAGGGACAGAAGGGAAGGAGTGGGTTTTTTAATGTTAATTCACCTTTACATTTTTTTTCTGTAAAGCAGAATTAAACATTTTAAATAGAACTGCAGCCAAAAACAGCAAGATATAAATCAATAATCAATTAAAAAATAAATAACCAGCTTTTGCCCCTATCATCACCTTAAATTCAGAGATTTTCCCAACAGCCCCCTTTCACTGGCTGTGTTTAATCTGATGAATTATTCCACCCATTAAGCATTATTTCGTCGGGTGAAAATAAAGTAAAAAAGCCTTAAAAAAAGAAAATGAATGCATCCACCACATTTAACCCCTTCCCGACCAGCCGACACAGTTGTACTGTGGCAGGTTGACTCCCCTGGGCAAAAAGATGTAAGTGTACATTGGTTCACCTTTTGACCACAAGGGGCGTGTGCGCAAACCTGCGGCGCCATGCCGGAGCCTATGCGAGTGCCTGGTGGGCACGCAGAACAACGGGCACCAGTGATCGCTCGTGATGGAGCAAGAGCCGGAATCTGTGTATGTAAACACACAGATCCCGGTTCTCTCAGGGGAGAGGAGACAGATAGTGTGTTCAGACCAAGTATGTGCACCAATCTCTCTCCTTCTCTAGTCAGTCCTATGCCCCCCACAGTTTGAACACACACTAGGGAACACAGTTAACCCCTTGATTGAACATAGTTAACCCCTTAATCGAACACAGTTAACCCCCTAGTGTTAACTCCTTCCCTGCCAGTGACATTTATACAGTAATCAGTGCATTTTTATAGCACTGATCGCTGTATAAGATAGAAAAAGGGAACCACCGCTCCAAGATAGCTCTCCAGGGTGAATGCTCTTCTTCCTAATAATGAGCCCCAGGTGCTGGCTGATACATACACAATAGGAAGGTAGGCAGGACAAAAACTCTGGATAGCCGCACACCAGAAAAAAACTTGAAATCCTTTGTTTTTATTGAAAGTCGTGGGTTACATCACATCAAATATTCCACAGCAAATAAAAAGGGTACACAATCTGACGCGTTTCGCAC
This sequence comes from Lithobates pipiens, assembly GCF_037356315.1. Classification (NCBI taxonomy): domain Eukaryota; kingdom Metazoa; phylum Chordata; class Amphibia; order Anura; family Ranidae; genus Lithobates; species Lithobates pipiens. Next base: position 422,015,838 of record NW_027507748.1, read on the forward strand.
TGGAATCAGTGCTTATTCATAGCTTGAAAAAGTTTTTGTCCTGCCTACTGATCGCTGTATAATTGTCAATGGTCCCAAAAATGTGTCAAAAGTGTCCACCGCAATATCGCAGTCCTGATAAAAATCACAGATCACCACCATTACTAGTAAAAAAAATTATAATAAAAATGACATAAATCTATTCCCTATTTTGTAGACGCTATAACTTTTGCGCAAACCAATCAATATATGCTTATTGCAATTTTTTTACCAAAAAATATGTAGAAGAATACAAATCGGCCTAAACTGAGGAAATGTAGATATATATTTTTTTTAAATTGGGGATATTTATTAGCAAAAAGTTAAAGATATTGGGGTTGATTTACTAAAGGCAAATCAACTTTGCACTGAAAGTGCACTTGGAAGTGCAGTCACTGTAGATCTGAGGAGAAGATCTGAAATGAGGGGACACTCTGCTAACTTTATCATCCAATCATGTACAAGCAAAAATAATGATTTTTAATTTTCCTTACGCGTCCTCCTCAGATCTACAGTGACTGCACTTTCAAGCGCACTTGCAGTGCAAAGTGGAGTTGCCTTTAGTAAATAAACCCCATTGTGTTTTTTTCAAAATTGTCGCTATTCTTTTGTTTATAACACAAAAAATAAAAACCACAAAGGTGATCAAATACCACCAAATGAAATCTCTAATCTTCCAGGGCTGAAGTCGTTAAAGACTGATAAGTTGCAATGTACAGGCATACCCCACTTTTAAGTACACAATGGGGTTTATTTACTAAAGATGAAAAGTGAAAAATCAGGCTCACTTCTGCATAGAAACTAATGAGCTTCTAACCCCAGCTTGTTCAATTAAGCTTTAGTAATAAAACCTGTAAGCTGATTGGTTTCAATGCAGAAGTGAGCCTGATTTTGTACTTTCCAGCTTTAGTAAATAAACCCCATTGTGTACTTAGTGGGGTATGCCTGTAGTATAGTTTATTTAGGATAACGTAATATAAAACATGCATCATAATATTAAGATGACTGATTATACCTTGACATTAAATTGTTGACCACCATAAAAACAGACTGTATCTTTATAATTTTTTTATATTATATAATATATTTCTTTTCTGTGTAGGTTACCTAATTACAATTTAGCTTCCTTAAGCCTTTCAGTTAGAAGCAACATTAAAGAGGGATTTCACTGGAAAAAAAATGATTAAAAGCCAGCAGCTATAAATACTGCAGCTGCTGACTTTTAATAAATGGACACTCACCTGTCCCAGGATCCAGTCATGTCGGCAGCTGAGGCCGATCGTTCGCTCGGCTCACAGCTGCTGCCGCCGCCATTCTAGGTGAGGGAATCAGGAAGTGAAGCATTGAGGCTTCACTTCCTGGTTCCCTACTGCGCATGCGGGAGTCACGCATTGCAATAGGAATGGTCCGTGCTGTCTCTGGGACCCGTGTGTGTCCCAGCAGACAGCACGCCGGGACAGAAAAAGGCATAGACTCCCGTGAGAGTCTATGCCCAGAAGTGGGTGCAAATACCTGTCTTAGACAGGTATCTGCACCCCCCTCCCCCTGAACCCCGCTTTAAGAATCTAGTGTTACATTTTATGTTGTTTTGCAGTAGATGCAAAAGTAGTGTATCTTAAGATATAAAGGTTAGAGACAGTGTCAGGACTTCTCATAACTACGTCCAGGCCATTATAGAAGCATCCAAGATATCAACTGGTTTTACAATGCAAGTATGTCAAAATCTGATGCATTAACAGCTTGCCGACCACCTCACACCAATATACGTCGGCAGAAGGGTTCGTACAGGCAGAATCACGTACCTGTACATCCCCTCACGGGGAGGAAGAATGGGGAGATGCTAATGTATACAAGCATCTCTCTGTTCTACCTAGTGACAGTGTCACTGATCTCTGCTCCCTGTGATGGGGTGCAGAGATCAGTGAGGTGTCACATGTAGCCACGGCCCCCCCACAGTTAGAAACTTGCCCCAGGTAACACTTATCCCATACACTGCCCGCTAGTGGTTAACCCCTTCACTGCCAGTGTCATTTACACAGGAATCAGTGCATTTGTATAGCACTGATTGCTGTATAAATGACAATGGTCCCAAAAATGTGTCAAAAATGTCTGATGTGTCCACCATAATGTCACAGTCACGATAAAAATGTATTAATAAAATGAATTAAAATGGCATAAAACTATCCCCTATTTTGTAAACGCTATAAGTTTTGCGCAAACCAATCAATAAACGCTTATTGCGATTTTTTTTTACCAAAAATATGTAGAAGAATATGTATCGGCCTAAAATGAGTAAAAAAAAAAAATTTTTTATATATTTTTAGGGGATATTTGTTATAGCAAAATGTAAAAAATAATGTATTTTTTTCAAAATTGACGCTCTTTTTTTGTTTATAGCACAAAAAATAAAAACCGCAGGGGTGATCAAATACCACCAAAAGAAAGCTCTATTTCTGGGAAAAAAAAGAACATTCATTTTGTTTGGGAGCCATGTCGCATGACCGCGCAAGTGTCAGTTAAAGCGACGCAGTGCCGAATCACAAAAAGTGTTCTGGTCAGGAAGGGGGTAAATTCTTCTGGGGCTGAAGTGGCTAAGAAGGGATTGAAACAGCTATACATTTCTAAATACAGAGTGATAAAATCTCATACAGTCCACGTAAATAGTATTTTCATGTGCTCCTTTCTTATATTTTAGACTTCTTCAACATGAATGGCTTACCTTTTTGCCCGGAGGGACGAGGTTTTGATTAGCTTTGACAAGGTGTGACAGTGCTTTTTTTATATTCTTTTCCTTCATGCTTTGCAACACAGCAGATGGAAGGAAGGTCTCCAATCCCCATTCTTTTCTGTAGAAAGGCCAGCATTTGTTTATTTCTCATTTACATTCGTGAAGGTGCAATTCAGATTTTGAAAGTGATTATAATATTACATTTAAAAAAAGCCACTAGACTCAATCTACAAACTGATGCCACTGTGATCACTGGTGGCATGGCTGGGCGGCATGGCTTTGGGGCATGTCAGCCTGCGATGACACAGACTGACCAAGGATCTTTAGGCTCCCTGTGCTTTAGCATGGTAACCTGCTGTTCTCTTTGAAGACTGAACTGCGCATATCTGTGATTGTTGACAGATACCAATTTTCAATGTCAACTGCTGTCAATACCAGATCTGAACCTATGGATAGCACTGATAGAACAGAGCAAGAAACATGGGCAGAAGTATGTAGGAAGACTAACATGATTACCAGGTAATTGTGTGTGTTTTTGTGGGAAAAGAAGAAAAAGGGCTTGCACAGTGAGGTTAAATTTTTTTAATGAATACACTTAATTGATTTTTTTTTGTCTTTTTATACACTTTAAAGTTCAGTTTAAGAAAGAAGCGCACTATGCTGTTGCGTATAGGTATAGCATAGTATGCTAAACCTACCCCAACTGTATTTAGAAGAAGCTTCTTCAAATCCTCTGCAGCCAGTGATGGCTCCATCCTGAGTTACTGTAGGGTCGAAAGGAGTTGAGACCAGCACCCCCTAGTGCTTAGGGAGGGAGTGACGTCCTGTTCTTTTGAGCTGCACATGCACAGTGTATATTCTTTCTTGGTACTCTATCCTGTCATTTACAGTGCCTTGAAAAAGTATTCACACCCCTTGAAAATGTCCACATTTTGTCATATTACAACAAAAACATAAATGTATTTTATTGGGATTTTATGTGATAGACCAACACAAAGTGGCACATAATTGTGAAGTGGAAGGATGATAAATGGTTTTCCATTTTTTGTTGTTTTTACAAATAAAAGTGTGACATGCATTCATATTCAGCCCCTTTACTCTTATACCCCTAACTAAAGTCTAGTGGAACCAATTTCCTTCATAAGTCACCTAATTAGTAAATAGAGTCCACCTGTGTGTAATTAATGCTCAGTATCAATACAGCTGTTCTGTGAACGAACAGCTTCACAAAGGCCAAGGAGCACACCAGACAGGTCAGGGATAAAGTTGTGGAGAAGTTTAAAGCAGGTTTAGGTTATAAAAATAATATTCCATTCTTTGAGCATCTCAGGGAGCACTGTTAAATCCCTCATCTGAAAATGGAAAGAGTATGGCACAACTGAAAACCTACCAAGACATGGCGCTCCACCTAAACTGACAGGCTGGGCAAAGAGAGCATTAATCAGAGAAGCAGCCAAGAGGCAGATGGTAACTCTGGAGGAGCTGCAGAGATCCATAGCTCAGGTACGAGAAGAAGAAAGCCATTGTTGAAAGAAAGCCATAAGAAGTCCCGTTTGCTGTTTGGGAGAAGCCATGTGGAGGACACAGCAAACATGTGGAAGAAGGCACATATGGAAGAACTTTTTGGCCTAAAAGCAAAACGCTATGTGTGGCGGAAAACTAACATCACCCTGAACACACCATCATCACTGTGAAACATGGTGGTGGCCACTTCATATTGCCGGGATGTTTTTCTTCATTAGGGACAGGGAAGCTGGTCAGAGTTGATGGGAAGCTGGGTGGAGCCCAATACAGGGCAATTTTAGAAGAAAACCCGTAAAGCCCCATACACACATCAGATTTTCTGCAGATTTTTACCTTCAGATTTACCAAAACCACATAATATGAGGCCAAACCTTAGGAGTTTCAATGTGTATGCAATCAGGCAGGCCCTTGCACTACATGGTTTTGGTAAATCTGAAGAAAAAAATCAGCAGAAAATCTGATAGTGTGTATGGGGCTTTAAAGTCTGCAAAATACTTGAGACTTGGGCAGAGGTTCACCTTCCAGCAGGACAAGTACCCTAAACATACAGCCACAGCTACAATGGAATGGTTGAGATCAAAGTATATTCATGTGCTATAATGGCCCAGTCAAAGCCCAGACCTAAATCCAATTGAGAATCTGTGGCAAGACTTGAAAATTGCTGTTCACAGAAGCTCCACATCTAATCTAACAGAGCTTGAGCTATTCTGCAAAGAAGAATGGACAAAAATGTAACTCTCTAGATGTGCAAAGCTGGTAGAGACATCCCCAAAAAGACTTACGCTGTAATTGCAGCAAAAGGTGGTTCTACAAAGCATTGCCTCTGGGGGGCTGAATACAAATGCATGCCCCGCTTTTTACATATTTATTTGTAAAAAAAATGTAAAACCATTTATCATTTTCCTTTCATTTCACAATTACTGTATGTGCTACTTTGTGTCGGTCTATCACAGAAAACCCCAATAAAATCCATTGACATTTTTGGTTATAACATGACAAAATGTGGAAAATGTCAAGGGGTATGAATACTTTTTTCAAGGCACTATATGTTAAGCTCAGAGGTTGTGACAGGAAAGCGTAAATACTGCCCAAAAGAACACAAGGTTATTAGGAAGCTTCTTTTAAATGCGGTTGTGGACTTATTAATTAAAGCAGAAAGGGAGGCCTGTCTGGTAGGTAGGTTTAGCATAGCATTCTGGTATACCCATACGTGACAGCATGCTGTGCTTTTTTTGTAACTCTGAATTTACATTGTTAAGAATAACTGCGCCTTCAGGACAGACATTTTTCTAAGAGACTGCAGACTGAGGTTTTGCGCAAACTGATCTCATCAGTAACACACAGCATCCCATTGAGTTTTGTACAGCCTGAAGGGGCAATGGCAGGAGAAGAATCTTAAAGAGTAGCAAATTGTTAAAGTATCACATTTTTTAAAATGTAGTTTAAATAGGTAATGACGTATCATAATATACACTATATTGTCAAAAGTATTGAGACACCTGCCTTTACATGAACATTAATGGCATCCCAGTCTTAGTCTGTAGGATTCAATATTGAGTTGGCCCACCCTTTGCAGCTATAACAGCTTCAACTCTTCTGGGAAGGCTGTCCACAAGGTTTAGGAGTGTGTCTATGGGAACGTTTGACCATTTTTCCAGAAGCACATTTGTAAGGTTGGGCACTGATGTTGGACGAGACAATTAATCCCAAATGTGTTCTATCAGGTTGAAGTCAGGACAGTCAAGTTCCTCCACCCCACACTCACTCATACATGCCTTTATGGACCTTACTTTGTGCACTGGTGCGCAGTCATGTGGGAACAGAAAGGGGCCATCTCCAAACTGTTCCCACAAATTTGGGGGCATGAAATTGTCCAAAATGTCTTGGTATGCTGATGCCTTAAGAGTTCCCTTCACTGGACCAGGCCCAACCCCTGAAAAAAAGCCCACATGATAATCTCCCCTCCACCAAATGATTTAGACCAATGCACAAAGCAAAGCAAGATATGCTTGGGTAGATAAGCAAGAATACTTACTCAATATATTTTAGAGAGATTTTCTGTGTCTGCTTGGTGGTAACTGTTGCAATGTACATCTGCAGTGCTGCTAGTCTCAAGGCAATATCATACTTTAACTCTGGTCCAAATCTCTCCTGAACCACATCGTTGCAACTCTGAAATCAACCAGCAGATGGGGCATTAGACTCAAGTAATGCATTTGTTACATTGGAAAACAAATATCTGCAAACCAGCATCTGACATATCTCATGATTGCTAGTGTTAATGGCATGCAAAGTGTTACATTCTCATGGTTGCAAATAACACAATTCAGTTGTCAATATTATTTTATTTCAATTTGTTACATAATAAAATATATAACCTGTATAGATACATATCTTTTAAATCAAAACTAAACCCATTGATTAACTGCTTCCCAATATGGTTACATTCAAGGCATGCTATGAATCAGAGTTATCACAGTTGCTTAGTATCTGAACCGAACTGTGAAATGACTGGTGTCGTAACTGATCACATGTGCAGCACCATGGCAACTTCACATCAAGAAGAGGCTAAGATGACAGCTTCCTTGGATGTACAGGATTAGTAGAGAGATTAAACTTTAAATTGCAACAGTTATTCCACATGAGTAAGAGCTCTTACCTGCACATATAAGTATTCAAATGCAACTGGGTCCCTCCGAAGAAGGTCAATTGGATCCTTTGGAACAAAACTTATTCTAAACAGACATCTCATCATATGCGAACTGGGTCTCTGAGTCACCTAGACATTTTAAATTGGATATAAAAATAGTGCTTTCAGAAAACAGATATTTTACTTGTTAGTTGAAAAATGACAGCTTTCACAGCACACAAAATGCCATACATGCATTAGGTAAACCAAGAATGCAAACAAACCATAACTACTAGAATGGTATTAAAGGTATTAATGAAATATTGTAAATGCTATTTATACTGAAGAGCCTATACAGTAGGATTAACTTCTGATTTACACATGCAGATATTTTTTACCCAGTTGAATTTAATGGACAGTTGTCTTTTATGATAAATCTAACTATGTATATACTGTATAGGGGTATACAGGTAGATGTGGAGTACTTTAAGTTTTGAAAATAATTTGGTACCATTACCACCCATACTATGGTTAAAAAAAATATTAATATATGGGATATGCAAGTCATATAATTAAGGGACAGAAAACAAAGGATGCACTGCCTGATGCATTACCAGAGAAATCAGTTTTGGGTCCTATTACATTCATACTTTCATTTATCCTATTCTGTCCACTTTTAGGTGAATCCTGAAAGCTCAGTTCTTCAGGGAAGCCTATCCCACCTCTAACAAACAACAGAGCTTTTCTTGCTTCATCAGCTCTGCTGACTTTCATCATCCAATCGTGTGCAAGCAAAAAAAGTTTTATTTTTATTTTCCTTGCTTGTGATTGGGTACTCTTTGCAAAGTGAAGCTTTACCTCTTTTACTAAGCTCTGGAGTGACTGTGCTTGCAGACTGCAACTGCACTTTGCAAAGGGCACAGTCTGTTTGCCTTTAGTAAATCAAACCCAATATCTTCACTAGATTTTTGCCTTTCGTAAATAAACCCCATTATATCAAGACAATAAGAGCAAAATATATCCTGACTGCACACTGAGTAAATGATCAAGAGACATCTGGGTCATTTCAGGCTTTCGTTGGGAGCGCTAACAAATATTTCAATAGGCAAGCAGCCTGGTGTGAGGAAATCAACGGTGGGAGCAATAATTAGAAAATGGAAGCCATACAACACCACTGATAATCTCCCTTGATCTGGGGCTCCACACAAGATCTCACCCCGTGGGGTCAAAATGATCACAAGAATGGTGAGCAAAAATCTCCGAACACCACCGGGGGACCTAGTGAATGACCTGCAGAGAGCTGGGACCAACGTAACAAAGGCTACCATCAGTAACAAACTACGTCGCCAGGGATTCAAATCCTGCAGTGCCAGATGTGTCCCCCTGCTTAAGCCAGTACATGTCCGGGCCAATCTGTGGTTTGCTAGAGAGCATTTGGATGATCCAGAAGAGGATTGGGAGAATGTCATATGATCAGATGAAACCAAAGTAGAACTGTTTGGTATAAACACAACTCGTCATGTTTGGAGGAGAGAGAATGTTGAGTTACAACCAAAGAACACCATACCTACTGTGAAGCATGGGGGTGGCAACATCATGCTTTGGGGCTGTTTCTCAGGAAAGGGAACAGGACGACCGATCCATGTACATGAAAGAATGAATGGGGCCATGTATCGTGAGATTTTGAGTGAAAACCTCCTCCCATCAGCAAGGGCATTGAAGTTGAAACGTGGATGGGTCTAGCAGCATGACAATGATCCCAAACACAGCAAAGAAGGAGTGGCTTTTGCCATTGCCAACCAAGGATATATAACAAAGTATTGAGATGAACTTTTGATATTGACCAAATACTTATTTTCCACCATAATTTGCAAATAAATTCTTTCAAAAATCAAACATTGTGATTGTGTGGATTTGTTTCCACAGTTTGTCTCTCATAGTTGAGGTATACCTATGATGACAATTACAGGCCTCTCTCATCTTTTTAAGTGGGAAAACTTGCACAATTGGTGGCTGACTAAATACTTTTTTGCCCCACTGTATATGCTAACTGCACACTGAGTAAATGACTCAAGAGGCATCTAGGTCACTTCAGGCTTTCATTGGGAACAAATATTTCCTCACCATGGTATGTGGTTGTAAAACACACAGATTTTACAACTTTTTAAAGAATCTCAGTCCTTCCCTTTATTTCAAAATATACCCATAATGCACTGCTTATATTGATTGGCTCAGTAGCAAGTTTACACCAAGGTGGGCCCTGGTGGATTAAGAGATGTCCAGGACAAGTGACACACTGCTTATGGTTCTGGGTGAATCATCTACCCATGGTTAGCAGTAATAATAAAATAAAAGCTATGCATTGAAATGGCCTTTATACAGTAGGTAAAGAGACAAATATATTATGTTACAATTAAATATTTTACAAACTAAATATTTTAAAAAAAAATCTTTAAGGGGATCTGAATAAATGCCAGCATAGGAGAGCATTCTGACACTAACATAAAAAGTGGTGACATTTCGAATTCTCTGACAAATCAGGCAGCCAGGATCAGTAGTGACACCAGCTTTAAATAGTGCACTTTACAGCTGGAGGGACTGGTCCAGGAAATAGGTCTGACGCTGACAACTCCCTTACAATTACCTATCTTTGAGACTAAATTATCAGCTCTCAGGTTTTGTTTAACCCTTTCATGACTAGAGTAGTTGATGCCTAGGTGCTAAGGCCATCTTTGGCAGTATCAGCATACACCAGTTGACAATAATTCTATAACTCATTTGCATGCCTAAACCATTTCTATTTATTATTTTAAAAGACATATATGAATTTTGTTTGGTACACTTTTTAAATAAAAAAAAATGTTTTTAGACTAAATGTCATACACTTAAATACACTTATACAATTAAATACAATACACTTGCCAGTGGGGACTGGAGCTGATACTGACAGACAGAATTCAGAGCCTCCAGCTGCATAAAAAATTGTTCAGTTGTTCAGAAAGAAAGGGAATTTAACAATGTATTCCCAGCATGGGACATCATGCTGAAGAACCTTAATATAGAGATTGTGAGTGGGAAGAGGTTAACCATAGGTTGGACTTTCTTTTATACTTTTATATTGTACACTACATTAATTTTAATAACCCCTTACTCCATGCTGAAGTGAATGTATATAAAAACAAAATAGTAGCAATAAAGATATATTTCCCAAATGGAGCATAAAGGTAAAAACTATGTGTATTAACCTCAAAAGCAAATATTACTCTTCAAAAAAAAAACATTAACAAAATGGAGACAATAATGTACAAAAATAAAAATAAAAGTAAAAAGTGTAGCAGTGCTGTGATAAATAAATAAATACAAATCTGAAAAATGTCCAAATAAGTACAAAATATCCACACAATCTTCCACAATTAATACCCTTGAGAAAGTCGGATATGACAAAATGCACTGGAAGTGACTTCAAATGGGCTCCAACCTGTGTGGGGAGACTGTGACCCTGTACGCTGCGATATGCCTATATGTTTTATCTTGTTTTTATTTTTATGCATTCTATATGTGCGGATAATGGTGTATCAAGTGCAAGTGAAGAGAGGAAGAGTAGATATGGTTTGGAGCTGGCAGTACCTCATGATCTTTATTTTAAAGTACTATATGCCTATCTGATAAAAAAGAGAGGCATGTATTCACGTGAGTTCTCCATCCACTGGGAGAAATGTACCATTGGGAGCACTGGCGAAATTGTGGAAGATTGTGTGGCACAGCTTATTTGGAAGAACACAATGGGGAGGACATTTCCTAAAATGTGAGCAATCGGAATCTGGTGCAGCTGTGCATAATAACCAATCAGCTTTTAAAGTGGTTGTAAACCCTATTCAAAAAAATAAATAAAAATACCCTGCAAGATAAAGGCATAATGAGCTAGTGCGCATGTGCCGCATGACGTCGGCACATGCAAATACAGGGAAATCTCCTAAACCGTGCAGATTTAGGAGATATCCAGTGCAGCTACAGGTAAGCCTAATTATGGGCTTGCCTGTAGTTTGAAGTGGTTGTAAAGGGTTTACAACCACTTTGACTTCAGCTTGTTCAATTAAGCTTTGACAATAAAAACTGGAAGCTGATCGATTACTATTCCCAGCTGCACCAGATTCTGTGTGTACCGGTTTAGTAAATCTGTGGTTTTACACTTTTTACTTTTATTTTTAGTTTTGCACATTGTAGTCTCCATTTTGTTGATACTCCATTAATTATCAATTGGTATTTTTTGATGTCCTTTAAGCCACAAATGGTACTGGACCAGTGAAACACCAAGTTGTAATATTGTAATTGTCGCATCCAGTTTGAACTTGTTAAGGTATATACTAAGTAGGATTTAGAAACCTGAGTTAGTGTCTCCTGTTCATGTAGTAAGAGAAGTTTGGTTCCAGCTCCTTCTGTTCTTTGCTCCAACATCAGGGAAAAGTGTTCAATGCACTTTATCGAAAGCTTTTCTTGAAGTGTTACAATAACATCCTATAAAAACAGAACAATGTGCAAGACAATTAACAGATAAATCTATTTATCTATCGATCTATCTTTCTATCTATCGAGAAAAGAGAATCCCCCTTCATTGGGACTTTGTAGACAGCAACCACACATATGAATTTAGAAAATATAATTTATTGAGTATAGATAAACTCGTTTGATCATATAATGACCGATGGTTAAAAGGACAGATAAAAAATACTACACAAGTATACAAAAAAACATAGAAAAGACAAAAAACACGACAGGTTACATGGTATGCATGAAAAAAAGGTAGTTGTTACTCTTCGGTATATAGTAACCTCGGGTACCGGCTGCCTACAATGCCTACAAAGTCCCAACGAAGAAAGGTTGTTTTTTCTTGATACACAATTAGGGATGTGGCAACAACACACTTGTCTGACATGGTAAAACCCTCTTTTTTGCTCTTTCTGTCTATCTATCTCTTTCTCAAATCACTCTTTCTGCAGGTTCGTTTTCCATAATTACATTTACATTTTTTAAGGATAAATTTACCACCAAACTGAAAGGAATATTAAAAATGATTAACAGCAAGAACAGTAAAATAATTCACAGTAATGTTCACTTTCTCCAGAAGTTGATTATATGTGTGAAAAAATGTGTCCATTTTCATCTGCCCTACAAAGCTTTGCTTCTGGATGTTCTAAAGACAGATGGCATAGATCGTTAAACAGGAAATGCTAAGTACAATGAAACATGTAATGGAGAATGAGATAGACATATTTTAGATTGGGTAGATTACAGCGCCAATTAAACATTGCTAGTTGTACTATGAAGCTTAGGAACTCATTGCTTCTGTTAATAAGACATTGGCAGATTCTAGGACCAAACTACTTTAATGTCATCTTCAAATCCAAGTGTTGACAGTTGATCAGGAATGTGATTCTGCTTAATAGTAGGATATTAACACATAATCTACTTATAATAGCAATTCTAATTACTGCCTAACATAGACAGGAGAAAAGAGTTTCATCTGAAGTCTAACGTTTTTGGCCTTGTTCAAAAATTTAAGTTAAATTGTTCTGAAAATTCAAATTCCAAATGAATCAAAAAGGTGCAATATAGCACCTGCCAGCCCTACTAAAGTAAATAGTATGTCTTTCTGGCTATGCATGAAAAACTGCACTCCAGCGACCATCCTAGAACACGTGCCTTCCATCTACCAATCATTGCATGAGCTAGTTTATTGTTTTTAATCAGCAGTACCATAAGAGGATTAAAAAGGTTGCTCCCATGTGCACAGATGGTTACAAAATATACAGAGGAACAAGGTTCTTGATTAACATACATGGATTGTTTTCATTAAATCGATCTTTTTCATGTATACTGTATCTAAAAAACATTAAGAGCAGTATAGTTTCCCTCTAAACCCCAATGGTAAGTGCTATTATTCATAGTACAGTACAGCCGTGTAAATTCTCACTGATTTATCAGTTAGCACCTTTTATTGTATAAGGTTCTTGTGTAAGTATCCTGACATATATTACATGTGTTTTTTTCATAAATAAATTAACAGTATGCTAATAGTTTGTTATTTTGTAATCAATGTATTTTGGGCTGCATGGACATCACTAAGTAGAACTCATGAGGGGTTACAGGAAGTAAAATGTGAACTTTCACCTTTTTTGTGTCTTAAAATAGCAGACATACACCGTATTACGAAAAGTATTGGGACACCTGCCTTTACACGGGCATGAACTTTGATGGGATCCAAGTCTTACTTCATAGGGTTCAATATTGAGTTGACCCACCCTTTGCAGCTATAACAGCTTCAACTTTTCTGGGAAGGCTGTCCACAAGATTTAGGAGTGTGTCTATGGCAATGTTTGACCATTCCTCCAGAAGAGCATTTGTGAGGTCAGTTACTGATGTTAGAAGCTAATCCATGTCTAGACATGGTCATGTTGGAACAGAAAGGGGTCATCCCCAAACTGTTCCCACAAAGGTGGGAAAATGAATTCGCGTAAAATGTCTTGATATGCTGACACCTTAAGTGTTCCCTTTACTGGAACAAAGGGGCCAAGCCCAACTCCTGAAAAACAACCCCACACCATAATCCCCTCCTCCACCAAATGATTTGGACCAGTGCAAAAAGCAAGGTCCATAAAGAAATGGACAAGTGAGTCTGGGATGGAGGAATTTGACTGGCCTGCACAGAGTACTGACCTCAACCCGATAGAACACCTTTGGGATAAATTAACGCAGAGACTGTGAGCCAAGCCTTCTTGACCAACATCAGTGCCTGACCTCACAAATGCACTTCTGGAAGAATGGTCAAACATTCCCATAGACACACAAAGGGTGGGCCAACTCAATATTGAACCCTACGGACTAAGACGGGGATGCCATTAAAGTTCATGTGTGTGTAAAGGCAGGCATTGCACTACTTTTGGTAATATTGTTTTTTTCATCTCAGCGCTGATTTGACTATGTGAATGCAAAAACAAAAGGACATTCCTGATGGCTGTATTGTATCAAACATTGCTTCTCTTGCCTGGTCTAGGCCAAATGTGACAATGGGTAGATAGGTTGCAGTGCAGCTTCTCGGGTTGGGGCTCCTTATATATATTCTATACTGGCTATACTGGTTATTGGAGAAAGCTAATATTTCTTTCTCCCCTAGACCATTGTCCCTCAAATCAATGCAATGTACAGAACAAAATCTAATTTGACCCCACCTGCAACATTATAACCAAATTAACAAATCACAAACAGAAACATATTGGCAGAGACAACATAATTATTATACAGACAGGTAATAATAAGTACCAAACTGATGCAGCAAGAAATGTCCACAGAAACGTAATCAGTTTCCTATTGACACAAGCAGAGGACATAATCAGTATTGTACTGACACAGCCAGAAACCTGAAGGTATTTCAGTAATAAAGCATACAATATATACATGGATTGTTGCAGCAGAGCTGACATATGGCATATGCTGCAACAACTCATGATGTCTTACTAAAGCCAGCCATAGATGGATTGAAGTTTGTCCGGTTCAGCAGGGACTGGTCGAGATTTGATCCATGTATGGGCAGGCCGATTGTACCAATGGATCGACTTGGGTACAACCATTCTGTAATTTTTTTTACATTTGATTATTGTCAGCAGCTGTAGCTGCTAGAAGTATTCATTCTATTCTCCTGGTCGTGAAGGCTCCCCCAGCAGAACAAAACACTGAATCAAAACACTGAACATGGAAGAATAATGGGAATGCTTAAGTGCAAAATCACTTTCCTGTACGTTATTTCTTTCTTTGGCTCTGGGGTGCGCACCGCCAGAGCCTGGCTCCCACTGTGATTGGACACAGCAGGAGCCAATCAATGGGTCCTGTCTGTCAGAAACCCAGCAATCGTTCAGGGAGAGGCAGATGTAAACAAGGCAGATCATCGTTCTGCTAGTAAGAAAGACAGAGATCTTGTTCTACTAAGCAGGAACATAGATCTCTGTCTTTCTTCAGTTAAGCCATCCCCCACACAGTAAGAAAGCACTCCCAGGGAACACAGTTAACCCTTTGATGTTAACACCTTCCCTGCCAGTGTCATTTGTACAGTAATGCACATGACCGGTTTTCCCATCGGAATAAACTCCGAAGGTTTTTCTGATGGAGTTCCGATGGAGTTCCGTTGAAACTGTCACATGTACACACGATCACACCAAAGTCTGATCGTCAAGAACAGGGTGACATACAGCACATACGATGGGACTAGAAAACAGAAGTTCGATAGCCAGTAGCCAATAGCTTCCGCCTCATACTTGCTTCAGAGCATGCGTCGTTTTTGGTCCGTCAGAACGTCATTTTTGGTCCATCAGAACAGTATACAGACGAGCGGTTTTCCCGATAGAAATTGGTTCCGTCGGAAATATTTAAAACATGTTATATTTCCATGAGGCATACACATGATCGGAATATATAAAGAAAAGCTTCCATCTGACTTTTTCCGTCATGGCATGACAGTGCATTTTTTCTTTTTAGCACTGAACTGTATTGGTATCACTGGTCCCCAAACAGTCCAACTTAAAATTGCTGATAACTACCATTGCTAGGAAAAACAATAATAAAATAAAAAGTCCATAAATCTATAGTTTGTAGATGTTATAACTTTTGCGCAAACCAATCAATATACGCTTATTGGGATTTTTTTTACCAAAAACATGTAGCAGAATACATATTGGCCTAAATTGATGACAAAATCTGTTTTTTTTTTTTTTATTATTGGATGTGATTTTTTTTTAAAGAAAGTAAAAAATATAGTTTTTTTCTAAATTGTTGGTCTTTTTTCATGTATAGCGCAAAAAATAAAAACCGCAGAGGTGATCAAATACCACCAAAAGAAAGCTCTTTTTATGGGGAAAAAAGGACATCGATTTTATTTGGGTACAGTGTCACATTACTGCACAATTGAACTGATTTAACAATCAGTTAAATCAACACAGTGCAGTATCGCAAAAAATGGCCTGGTCAGGAAGGGGGTAAACCTTCCAGAGCAGAAGTGGTTAAACAAAGGTATCACACATTCCATTCCAATGGTCAATAAATATAGAAGAGTGTAGGCTAAACCTGGGTGGCTAAACCATAATGTAAAAAGCCTCATTAACCTCCCTGGCGGTACGATTATTTCGGATTTTAGGTGCTAAAAGCGGTACCATTATTTTGCATGAAAATTTGGAGTTTTATATTGTAGTCCTGCAATTCTTAGGAATAACTCACTTAAATCTGTCCAAACCAGAGTCTAGCAGACATCCCGGGTATAATAAAGTTTGAAAAATGAAATCATAAATTATAATATAATAAATAATTATAAATAATTGTACCAAATAATAATATAACAATAATAAAAATTATTCAATAATGTAATCAAATCAAAAATACTGAAATTTGCTCAGTTGCAGAATTGTCACTGTCATTACTTTTCAGTATTTGATGACGGATCTCCCCACAAATCGCTATCGCTCAATTCTGCGAGTGATTCCAATTTATTATCGCTGTTTTCTAGCTGGTCTTAAACCATTTTTGATGTAAAAGGACCGTTTTACGTTTATGTTCGTAGCAATATTATATATATATATATATATATTTTTTTTTATGGTATTTTCTGGGGTCAATCCGGAATTTTTTGGGGAGATTATTACACCAACCCCCTGATGAACTGTGGTCTCACAATATAACTCACTTTATGAGAGTTGTGGCCATTTTTTAGTATTTTTTGTTTTTTCTTGTTTTGATTTTTTTGTTGTGCTGTTTTTTTGCCTCTTATGGTTGTTTTTTATATATATATTTTTATATTTACTGTGCCAATAAATAATTTTTTACGGATTACACTATGGAGGCTTCCATTTTTTTCTCATGAGGACTTATGGAATCCATGCTGATACATGCTCAGTCATCTATTACAAAGTAAAGAACGGGATATCTGGAGATTGATCTTTAAGGCGTACAACCCCTGCAGGGGTATTTACTTCTGGTGAGTAGGATTCCTGGTGGGGAGCACAGAAGTCACAGTGAAGACTGCATAGGAAGCACAAAAGTCACTTTAAGGATTTTTAAGGATTTTTCTGGATTAGCACCATTGAACTTTTATTTGGGACTTATTTTATATATATATTCTTTGTCCTGTATACTTCACATATATATATTTTTTGTATTTTTCTGCACTTTATTTTTATATTTTTTATTTTTATTTTTATTGTTATTTTTTCACTTTTTTATGTGTATATGCACTTTTCACATATTTTTTATGGTTTAGAGAATTTTTTTAGCTCTTATCGCTAAAAGGTTTTTTATTATCGTATCTTTCACCCCTTGTGTGCACCAATACACACACATTTCTTATTTATAATTGCCATGGGTTCTGGTTTGTGAAGTGTTTACACATTCCTTATATTTAGTTATTAGGTCTATATATATATATTTTTTGTCACTAAACACTGTTTTAGGCTTATATATATATTTTTTTTGTCACTAAACACTGTTTGAGTATACCTATGTGATTCTAGGTTGACTATTAATGAACGTTATATTAAATATACATATATACCTTTATCACTTTACACTGGTATAGGGGACCTATGGTATTGTTGGTAGCAGGTTTACCATTGAGTGACAATTTTTTTCGCATTTCTGCGACTTGATTTATAATCGCATTAGGTTGTATATGTAGTTTGGTACACGTGGTTTTCAGGTTTTTGGCCTAAACTTATAATTTATTTGAGATTGAGGGTTTGATTATATTTTGTAAGGAAGTATTCGGGCCTGTTCCAACATCATCAGTTCCTGATATTTCCGCTGCTTTGGAGACTTAATATGTAATGGGTTTGATTATTAGTCCCCGATATTAGAATTCTATGTTTTGTGACCACTGTCCATGGTGGCCTATAGATTTATCACACTCACTGTTTGATATAATCTTCTCTGGGTGAAGCTGAGGTTCTTTCTGTTTTCCTGAGTTTATCAACATAGAGTTTAATTAGTATTAGGCTGAGGGAGACTATTGGGTTCTTTGGAAAAAAGACCTTGGCCTTTATTGCTATCTATTTATCCTCTACGAGTCCACTTTGGAATGGAAACCTGTTTTTAGGTAGTGCCACTTAACCCGCTACCATTTCAGTTATTCCACTCTTAAAAAGGAATCCTATTAAGGGATTCCCTTTTTTCCGGGGGGCAGCAGCCTATGTAGTGTTTTACATACAGGTATACTATATTTATACAGAGGTTTTATACTGATCTGGCTTAAGCTACTCCTGTTGTTGAATAGCGCGGTTCTTCTATATATTTTTATTTTTACTATCAAAAGGACAGTTTTGGTTGCTATGGACAATCTCCAGTTTCCAAGCATAAAGAACAGTTTTTATTACATAAAACTGCATGCAGGACACTGGGCAGACCACTAGGGACAACGGGGATGTGAAATATTTACATACAGCAATGTAATCTGTAAGATTACATTATACTGTATGTTTACTGTTTGTTTCACTTTTTGAATTTGGCGCCGATCTCCGTCCCCGTGCGTCGCAACGCTCGCAGGGAACGGAGATCGGCGATGTGATAGATCGAGCGAGACACGGATCGCTCGTACAGCGGGGAGACAACGCTGGATCCGAGGGAGAAGGTGAGTAAACGCCCTCCTGGATCCAGCGATGCAGTCCCGAGTCTGGCTCGGGGATACCGCTTTTGGTATGAAAATTCCACCCCGAGCCAGACTCGGGAATACCGTCAGGGGGGTTAAAGAGAAAAAAAATGTCCTTTAAAAGATATAAAGCGGATGAGTCACCATCAGCATTCCAACACTACAATGAATGCAATAATATGTGTAAGAACGCATTCAGGGTGGCTAAAAAAGACTAGAAAAGACAAATAGCGGGAGAGAGTAAAAAAAAATCCAAAGACATTTTTTAAATATATTAACAGTAAAACGGCAAGATCAGAGCACATTGCCCACATACAAGATGAGAATGGAAGGATGTTTACATTACTGACAAAGAGCAAGTAGGCAGATCAAGACTACTTTACTCTGACTTTATTCACACTGACTTAGAACTTTGTTCTAAGTCAGTGACTCCAAAAGTAGTTACATAGTTACATAGTAGGTGAGGTTGAAAAAAGACACAAGTTCATCAAGTCCAACCTATATGTGTGATTATATGTCAGTATTACCTTGTATATCCCTGTATGTTGTGGTTGTTCAGGTGCTTATCTAATAGTTTCTTGAAACTATCGATGCTCCCTGCTGAGACCACTGCCTGTGGAAGGGAATTCCACATCCTTGCCATCCTCTATGTAGTTTAAGGATAAACCTAATTTCTTCTAATTTTAATGAGTGGCTACGCGTCTTGTTAATCTCCCTTCTGCAAAAAAGTTTTATCCCTATTGTGGGGTCACCAGAACAGTATTTCTACAGTGAAATCATATCCCCTCTCAAGCGTCTCTTCTCCAGAGAGAATAAGTTCAGTGCTCGCAACCTTTCCTCGTAACTAATATCCTCCAGACCCTTTATTAACTTTGTTACCCTTCTTTGTACTCGCTCCATTTACAGTACATCCTTCCTGAGGACCAGTGCCCAGAACTGGACAGCATACTCTAGGTGCGGCCAGACGAGTCTTGTAGAGCAGTAGAATTATAATTTTATCTCTGGAGTTGATCCCCTTTTTAATGCATGCCAATATTCTGTTTGTTTTGTTAGCAGCAGCTTGGCATTGCATGTCATTGCTGAGCCTATCATCTACTAGGACCACCAGGTCCTTTTTCCATCCTAGATTCCCCCAGAGGTTCTCCCCCCAGTGTATAGATTACATTCATATTTTTGCCACCCAAATGCATTATTTTAAATTTTTTCTACATTGAACCTCATTTGCCATGTATTTGCCCACCCCATTAATTTGTTCAGATCTTTTTGCAAGGTTTCCACATCCTGCAGAGAAGTTATTGCCCTGTTTAGCTTAGTATTGTCCACTAATACAGAGATTGAACTCCATCCTCCAGGTCGTTTATGAAAAAATTAAATAGGATTGGTCCCAGCGCAGAACCCTGGGGGACACCACTACCCACCCCTGACCATTCCGAGTACTCCCCATTTATCACCATCCTCTGAATTCACCCTATGGTCCATGCAAACTGACCTTATTTCGTACAGTAAACGTTTATGGGGAACTGTGTCAAATGTTTTTGCAAAATCCAGATACACCACGTCCACGGGCCTTCCTTTATCTAGATGGCAACTCACCTCCTCATAGAAGGTTAATAGATTGGTTTGGCAAGAACGATTCTTCATGAATCCATGCAGATTACTGCTAATGATATCGTTTTCATTACCAATATCTTGTATATAGTCCCTTATCATCCCCTCCAAGAGTTTACATACTATTGATGTTAGGCTAACTGGTCTGTAATTCCCAAGTTTCCCAAGTCTAATTTTAATTCTGTCCTATGTTAACCATGGAGGTGCTTCCTGTGATGTGTCATGAGGATAAACACTGCAGTTTTGGTTACTGAAGCCCCCCGATTCCCTCATGAAGACTAAGGAGAAGAATAAATTGAATGCCTTCGCCAATAAAGCCAATGGGTCCGCATAAAAGCAAAGCTACTAGCATTTTTACTTTATTTACTGTTAAAAGTTCCTAAAGTGATACTAAATGATAAAAAAGACATAACAAGATGTTATACTTACCTGCTCTTTGTACTGATATTGGACAGAGATGTCACTTACCATCCCCCAGCAACGCGTTCCTCTTCTTACTACTCAGGGGTGTGTCTTTAGCAAGCCAGGTGCTTTGGAGGCACCCATGCTTCTGCGCTCCCAATCTGGGATGCATGCATCCATGGACACATACAGTGCTCGTAAGGCATGCCCCTTCTTCCTTGTCACAGGAGTTTGACTGACAGCAACTGGCGCTTATGACTCCAGACTGCCCTCAGTTTCTCTTGTGAAGGTGGGAAGTAAGAGGAGTAATGTTGCAGCCAATACAGTGCTGGAGCGGTGAGTGTTTAGGGATGGGGTTGGAAAAGACAGATAGTGAGGAGTTTTTCCACCCTAATGCAGAGAATGCATTAAGGCATGGGTGCTCAAGCTGTGTCCCATCATGCCTCTACTTTTGGGAATCTTGCTTGTAACTGTCAGCCTTGCAATGCCTCATGGGACTTGTAGTTCAGCAACAGCTGGAGGACCACAGGTTGAGCACCCTTGCATTAAGGTAAAAAACCCTTATGCTTTAAAACAACTTTAAGTTGTCAGTTTGGGTGCACTTAAAATGGGGAAATAAGTTTGTGTCCTCTCTTGAAGTTGACATTTTTAAAAGAGGATGTTTGAGAAGTGTAAACACAATGACAGTTTTCATCTTGCTGCAAGGTCAAGTATTGGAAGAGTGAAAAGCAAGCATTTGGTAGAGAACAGCTTTAACAGCATGTTATTACAGTGCTTTACACAGCTGTACCTTGGGCCTGAAACCCATTAAAACAATGACTATAACTGAAGAACAAAAGGTTACAAGCCAGGGTCACCTAGAAAATTAGAGAGGAACAGCTAGCTGTCTGCCACAAAGCATAGGAAACAAACCAGCTTATGTCTACTCAGGTAATGGTTGAATGGACTGATTACAAAAAAATACAATGCTGCAAGGCTAGTGATGATTCCATTACTGCAACTCAGTCTTTAATAAATACTTACATGAGAATAAGGGGCAATTTTACACATATCTGTACTTTAACACACTCCTGCTGCTCTCAAATGCTTTTTACCATGCAATGGCGTTGGCATATGTGATTGGAACCTAAGATGAATTTGGTAAAGCGGTGCTTAAGATTTCCAGTAGACTGAAAGTTAATGCAGTTCTAAATGTATTATAATGCTTGGTAGGTTTTTGTCTGGGTTCCATTATGTTAAAAGGTATAAAGTGTCTCTTTTCATTGGAGCAGTCAGAGAA
The DNA here is from genome assembly GCF_037356315.1 of Lithobates pipiens. Lineage (NCBI taxonomy): Eukaryota > Metazoa > Chordata > Amphibia > Anura > Ranidae > Lithobates > Lithobates pipiens. The sequence goes on from NW_027507748.1 coordinate 422,037,703, forward strand.
GAATTAAGCACATACAATCAATGAGGAACCTTAGCCTTACCTTTATAGAAGTACCATTGTCAAAGCGAAAAGATTTGGTTTGTCCATTTTCCAAGTACACCTTTAGGACATTTGGCATAAATAGAAGGGAATTATCTTTGACTGTTTCCTGTGAAATATAAGAAAGATAAAACTCAGGTTAGCGGTTAGCTTTTTATAACTCAGTAAGTCAAGCAGATGTAAAAGGTTAGGGCTGAATAAAATACATTAGTTATCATAGCTGAAAATATATTATACAAGAAAATAAGGGCGTATACCCCATATTTGTACATAATGCATTATATATATACATATATATATATATATATATATATATATATATATATATATATATATATATATATATATATATATATATATATATATATATATATATCTTGCCTAGATGCGTCTATAACATACAGAGTCCAAGTTATTTACTTCTCTACTTTATAATAAACTCCTAGGAATCTTCCTGCCTCTTGTGTTGGATAAAGTTCAGTAAACTTTGTCTTTGTCTGTTTAAAAGTTTGAACCTTTTTTTTTTATTGTCTGTATTTGTTCTACCACTTTTTTTTCCAGTAACACCATGTCATATCTTGACAGAGTGTCACTGGGAAAGGAAGTGAGGGGAAATCCCTCCTAGTGACACAGATCCTGGCAAAAGGCACTATGGGGTTGATTTACTAAAGGCAAATAGACTGTAAACTTTGCAAAGTACAGTCTGCAAGAACACTTGCCCCAGAGCTTAGTAAATGAGCAGAAGTTCTGCTGACTTCCGTCATCCATATCATATGCAAGCAAAACTGCTGTTTTTTTAAATTCACCTTGCACTTGATTGGGTATTCTTTTCAAAATTAAGCTTTGCATCATTTACTAAGCTCTGGAGCAAAGTACACAGTCTATTTGCCTTTAATAAATCAACCCTTAAACTTTACTAAAAACATAATTTTTATTTCTGCTTGGGTCTTTGTTTGAACATTTTTCTGTTACTATCTGTCCCAGTGACAGGTACAAATAAAAGTTATGGAAGACAGAGGGAAAATAGACAGCAATGATTTAATTTATCATTTGCAAATAAAGGCGTCTTCTTTTTTTTTCTTCAAATTTTGCATTGTTTTTTTCAGTGCTGAGAATAATATAAAACATTGAAAAATGTAAAGGTTGATATTAATGGGAAAAAATAATAATTCACAACATTCATAAAAAAATAGCTAAGCGGAAAAAAGGAAGAAGGAGTTCATTTAGCCTATTAGGGTATAAGGGGTTGTAAGCCCTTGAGGTTTCCCACCTTAATGCATTCTATCCATTAAGGTGAAAAACCTCCTGTGATGCAGCAGCCCCCCCAGAGCTCCCCTTTTACTTAAATGAACACGATCTTTCCAGCGACGGAGATGAGCACACCAGCTCCAGCCTATGTCTGATTGGCTAGATTGATAGCAGCGTAGCCCTTGGCTCCCACTGCTGTCAATCAAATCCAGTGAAGCGGGAGCTGGGTGCCGGGCCTAAGTCCTGCTGTCTGGGTCAATGGACGCAGCAGCAGGACACTGGAACGCGCCCACATGAGTGCCCCCCAGGGAAAGCACTTCTCCACCCGTGCCCTCAATGCAGGGAGGAGCCAGGAGCGCCACTGGGGGACCCCAGAATAGGAGGTTCAAGGCCATTCTGTGCAAAACCCTTGCACAGAGGAGGTAAGTATGACATGTTTCTTATTTTAAAAAAAACAAAAAAACTTCACATGCCCTTTAACTAAGGTTAATAAGTGGTTTAATAGAAATGCATTTTATTAAAAAAATGTATTTTTATTTGTAAGTTTATTTTTTTAACTGATGTCATATGCTGATCAATGGTCACATCTTTGTTCTAAAAATGTATGTAATGGTAAAAACAATATAACAAAAATATTGGTGTGCTGTATTACTCAATGATGCTTGAAGACTGAGACACTTTACATAGGAGTGGCTGCTTTCCAAGAGCGGCTACTACTTGGCGATTCCCAGCTGTCATTTTGACTGCCAAGAATAGCAGTGGGTGGGTGGGTGGTTGCAGAGAGAGAGGAAAAGGACCAAGATACACCTGTTAGCAGCTTTTCTAGTAAAATTGAGTCACTTTAAGTTTGTCAGACATCTGAGTTGAGTAGTGAAAAGGAATTCTGGGTAATCCCATTTACACAAGGTAATTGCTTATAGCAGAATTATTAAATTATACATTTACAAAGCAGTCCTTTTTTTTTTTTTTGGAAGGGATCTTTGTAAGCATTTCCTTCCTTGTTCTATTAACTGTAGTAAAGATATTCAAATCTTTACAATTTTCACAGATTGTAATATATGACAAAACAACTTCATTTAGGGAAATTTTTGTAAAATTTTGCATTGTATTTCAATGTTTGTCTCCCAAGACAGATGAGTTTGTACTGAGCACAGGAAAGGTCTTTGCTGTTTCAATAGTTTCCCGAAGCAGGGCCGGTGTCTGATCTTTCAGTATAAAACAGAGTATTTGTCAGTAAAATTATATTTGGCCAGAGATTTAATCAGAAAAAAAAAAAACGAATATTAGCATCGGGAATTACAATTTAAATCCTGTCACTGTAAAACAGAAGTTAGATAACAGGGGTTAAAAATACTGCCTGCTTTAAGTGAAAATGTACAGTGTGTTGTGAGGAGTCTGTGGGTGGATTTCTCTTGTTTTAAACTCAGTGGTATGAAGGCTATTAACATGGTGCTTGGCTTCTTATCACAACACTGTGAATTGTATTAAAGTTGGTGATTCACTAATTAATAGCAGATTTTGTTGTGGCAGTGAGTCAGATAAGCCTAAGCAAAGCTTCCAACAGCCCTAGTTCTCTTTTGCGATTATTTTTCTTATTGAAGCTTGAAACAAGCTTTCTATTCCTGTCAACAAATCATCACATGATTTCTTGCGCATAAAGTCAGATTCTAAAAATATTTGTACACGCTGATCCAAAGGAACACAATTATCTTGCTTATTTAATGGCGATGTGATCTTCACATACCACAATTTTCCGCATATGCTTTGCATCATAATTTGAGTTTTCTCATCATCTGGTGTTTTTTTTTTTTCATCTGTTAAATCTGCATGACCCTTTAAGAGCACTAATAGAGATGAATACCTCATATAGCAAGAGTAATTCGAGGAAATGAGGCCAAAGGGTGCAATGGAGAGAATACAAAACAACAACAGGGCCAATGAGCAGTTGATATAAACTATGTGCAATGGAGGTTTTAGCTGTAATTTTTCTAGGACAGGTTAGAAAAGTAATCTTCAGGTAGAACCTCAGATTTTCTTTTCTTATTGTTTAAATTTAGCCTAATGGTGCTGTATGAACACCATTTTGCATATTTAAAGTGTTTTACCGTCCTCATATTGAAAGAGTGTCAGACAGTTTCCCTTCACTTACTGTTTAATACCTGTCAAAAAGACAGAAAGGCGGGTTTACATCTATTAAAGTATAAAGTGAAAAATCAACCAGCGCTAATAACACAACAAATACAGTGAAAAAAAGAAAAATACATAAAAATGCAGCTAGAATACTGTAGGTCAAATTACCAAATCCCACATCTCAAAATCAAAAAATATCAGTACAGCGCAAATACACAGTAATACAATAAATATCATAAAGTGAAAAAATGAAAAGTCCATATAGTGAAAAAGAAATTCAGAAAGAGTCCACTTGTGTAATGTATCTTCAATCAATATATCAAGTGACGATGTGATCCCTTCACCATTGAGCAAGTTGAACTCTCACCTCAACAATAGGTTTACATCTATTACCTTATATAGTGCAACTCATGTAAATAAATAGGTTAAATCTAACATATAAAAAGTTCCTTGAAGTGCAAAAATACATACAATGAAAACTGATATATACATAAAGTGCAATGTGTCTGTAAAGTAATTCAGTATGATAAAGTGCAAATTGTCCATAAATCTGCTCCAATGAGCCAATTATAAATCCAATCAAAAAATAAATTTATCCAAGTGTTGATCCATGGTGATGTGAATGAAACACATCCATAAAGTACATGTGTCATTATGACCCCTGTTTCACCAGTGGGTCACAATCAGCTGTTCCCCTCTAACAAGGCCAGCCCTACCATTGGACCCGGTGGGTGGCACTTTCAGGGGGACAGCAAACTGATGCCCAAGAGCAGTGGCAGAACCACCACCAGCCAGCCACCCCCCGCTTTGCTGCTTGTCCCACCGTGAGGTAGCCTGGAACCGCTGCTGTTAGCCCTTGTACACACGGTCGGATATTCCGATGGAGAATGTCCAATCGGACCGTGTTGTCGGAAAATCCGACAGTGTATGGGCTCCATCGGACTTTTTCCGTCGGAATGTCCGACCAACAAAGTTTGAGAGCTGGATATAAAATTTTCCGACAACATGATCCGATAGGACTTTGTCCGATCGTTTATAGAGAATTCCAATCGGACAAAGTGCCACGCATGCTCAGATCAAATTACGAGACCAAAGCTATTGGCTACTAGCCTGAACGTAGTCCTATCGTAACAAATGAACGTCATCACTTTCCGAACGATTGGATATTCTGACAACTTTGTCCAACCGTGTGTATGCAACACCAGTTTCGGACAAAATTCGTCGGAAAAAATTCATCGGATTTTGTTGTCCGAATGTCCGACCATATGTAAAAGGGCTTAGAGGTGACAGGAGCATGCAGGCAGAACACTCCCTGCTCAGGGGGGAGCAGTCAGTGGGTGAGCGAGCAGGTGTTGCTGCCATACCCACACAGCAGACCCGCCTGCCCATCTTCTATGCGCCCCCCCGTTGCTGCAGACAAACTGGAGAAAGTCAGCTGACCAGCTGGCGACCAACAGTGTGAAGGAGGAGGAGCTTTCTGCTATAAGCAGAGACTCCATGTTGGAAAAGGCATCGCTGAAGGCACGAATGACACTAAGCAAGTAAGGGCCAGCACCACTGATCCCATCCCCACCACCACTGCTCTTGACTGAACCCCCCACCGCTGCCTCTGACTGAATCCTCCTCACCACCGCTGCCTCTGACTGAACCCCCCTCCCCACCACCACATCTGCCAGTCGGCAGGTGAGCAGGCTAGCTGGCCAGTCAGCAGGCTGACGGGTGGGGGAGCAGGGAGATGACATCATCTCTCACCACCCGCCCTGCATCACTGTAGTTCTGCCCTCACTGTGCAGCCACGGGCAGCAGAGAGATTACATCATCCCTCTGCTGCCTGCCTTCACTCTGGGACGCAGCAAGTGACAATCTGCATCTTAGCAGGCAAGTGACACAACCAGTGACAATCTGCAATGTGTGGCAGGTGACGATTCACAACGTGTGGCAGGTGACGTGGCAAGTGACAATCCGAAATGTGTGACAGGTAATGCTGTTGCAAGTGACAATCTGCAATGTGTGGCATGTGACGTTGTGGCAAATGACAATCTACAACATTTGGCAGGTGACGTCATGGCAAGTGATAATCCACAATGTGTGGCAGGTGACGTTGTGGCAAATGACAATCTGCAACGTGTGGCAGCTGACGACGTGGCAAGTGACAATCCACAATGTGTGGCAGTTGACGTGGAAAGTGACAATCTGCAACTTGGGGCATGTGCCTTGGCAATTGACAATTCGTATATGAAGGCAGGTGACATGGCAAGTGAAACGCTCAAGGCTCCCACTGATTCTGCATTCTGGTGAGTTGAACTATTTAATTTTATTTTACAATGTAATAATAGAAATACTGCACTTCAATCATCCTGACATCATAGCAACCATGATGCTGTGATGATTGAAGCACCAACACCAGCTATTTCCCTGATAAATTGCCCGCAAAAAAAGTATTTTCTGGCAGTACCCCTCCTGAGACTAGACTCTGGATCCGCCCCTGTTGCTGCCATACCCACACAGGGGACCCGCTTGCCCATCCTCTATGCGCCCCCCCCATTGCTGCAGACAAACTGCAGGAGAAAGTCAGCACAATTGATCCCATCCCCACCACCACTGCTCTTGACTGAACCCCCCACCGCTGCCTCTGACTGAATCCCCCTCACCACCGCTGCCTCTGACTGAACCCCCCTCCCCACCACCACATCTGCCTCTGACTGAACCTCCCCACCGCTGCCTCTCACTGAACCTCCACACCATATCAGCAAGAGGATTCAATGAAAGCTGCTCTGGTCCCAGGAGATTGACACTTCCAGAAGTGTCAGGTTCTATACAAAATTCACTGGGCCATTTCTAGTGAATGGAGTAGCATTTGGCAACTCAAGCTCTGGGAAAGGAGAATTTAAGCACTTTTCTTTTACAACTTTGATATTACCTTTTTGCGACAGGATCACTTTAATGTGACCTTAAGCCGCGTACACACGTATCGGTATGTCCGACGGACTGTCCGTCGGACTTTCCGAACGGGCTACTTGCCCACACACGGCACTTTTTGAGCGGACTAATACGGCGACTAAGTCCGCCGTACTATCCGCCCTACTTTTGAAATGAACGGACTCGCCCACACACGCAGAGGAAAGTCCGCTCATTTCGAGCGCGTCTCCAGGTAGGCGGGGCCCACGAAGGAGACGTCGCCGGCCCCGCCGCCTGGTATGGACTTAAAGGGGAAACCCAACGCCGAAAAAAATCGGCGTGGGGGTCCCCCCAAGTCCACAACAGACCCTTGTCCGAGCACGCTACCCGGCCGGCCAGGAAAGGGGGGGCGAGCGAGCGCCCCCCCTCCTGAGCCGTACCAGGCCGCGTGCCCTCAACATGGGGGGTGCCTTGGGGAAGGGGGGGCCGCGCGGCGAGGAAGAAAGCCGGGCTCCTCCGCTAGCAAAAGAGCTACAAGAAGATAGCGGAGGAGTCCGGCGAGAAGACCCCCGAAGACGGAAGACCCCCGGAGCTGTGCAATAAAGTATTTTATCGTGTGTTGTGTTTTTTTTGTACTTTTATTTTACAGGTGAATGGGTAGGGGTACATTGTACCCCATACTCATTCACATAGGGTGGGGGGCCGGTATCCGGGGGCCCCCTTATTAAAGGGAGCTCCCGGATTCCGATAAGCCCCCCGCCCTCAGACCCCGACAACCAACGGCCAGGGTTGTCGGGAAGAGGCCCTTGTCCTCATCAACATGGGGACAAGGTGCTTTGGGGTGGGGGGCCGCGCGGCCCCCCTTCCCCAAGGCACCCCCCATGTTGAGGGCACGCGGCCTGGTACGGCTCAGGAGGGGGGCACTCGCTCGCCCCCCCTTTCCTGGCCGGCCGGGTAGCGTGCTCGGACAAGGTCTGTTGTGGACTTGGGGGGGACCCCCACGACGATTTTTTCCGGCGTTGGGGTTCCCCTTTAAGTCCATACCAGGCGGCGGGGTCAGCGACGTCTCCTTCGCGGGCCCCGCCTACCTGGAGACCCGCTCAAAATGAGCGGACTTTTCTCCGGGCGGGAAAAGTCTGCTCATTTCAAAAGTACGGCGGACTGGCATACACACGGCCGGATTGTCCGCCGAAATGCGAGTCCGGCGGGAAGATTGGAGTGCAACACGGCATTCTAAGTCCACCGTACTTTCGGATCAAAAAAGTATGCCGGAGGCTACACACGGGGGGATTGTTTGGCGGACTTCAGTTTGCCGGACTTTTCCACTGGATTGTTTGATCGTGTGTACGCGGCATTAGCTGCTAAGGTAATTAAAAATTTTCTTCCATTCTCTTTGGAAAGTGAACATTTGATTTTTTTAGTAAACCAACCCAGTGTCTAATTAGTAACTGAAGTAATACTGTATTTAAAAAAAAAGCTCTTAATGGAATGTTGAATCTGAACATTGTACGTACCGAAACCTGTCCATTTATTATAACTTCCTCCGAAAAACGAACTTTCACTGGATTGGACTTCAACCTCGCTTTCTTGGCAGCACTAATAAATGCTGATTTGGGGGACTTAGGAAAAAAAAAAACATGGTATATACGTATTTAGAAGTTAATATGTTCAATACAAACATACAGTATGACAATGTTTTATTCATTCTGATCTCTCTTCGGTGGTGATGACATTTTAAACAAACATTCACACTTTCTAAAAGAGACGCAATCAATGTAGACAAAACTAGCAATAATCAGGGCTGAAAGTATATAACATCCATGTATGTATATAGGTGACCAAACATTGCTAAGACTGGAAAACCAATAATAAATATTATATAATTTGTATACTGTAATCTGGTGAAGCTGTTTATGAAAACACAACTTATTGAAACTATACAGTCCTTCTGGAATATGGCCAAAAAGCCAGATTCATAGTTGATGGCTTAGAATAGGAGTTAACAAGCTTACAATATACAATGTTTTATAGAAGTTCAAATGTCCGCCATTTGCAAGCAGTCTCACCCATTCTTAAAATCAAATATCATCCCATTCTATTCTGTACTCAATATACTAGAGGCAATGTTGCTTTCTCACTGGGGAATTCTGCCTTACGTCCTAAATTTGGCTGAACAGAGATGCTCCACCCTGATGCACCGATTTGTATTTTAATTGTGCCCTCCAGCTCATATAGCTCACTTTTCAGCAACAAAACCAGTAGTGAGATGGTCTCTCCAATGCACACAGCTATCCTTCCTATATTTTTCCTTTAGAACAGCACTCTATGTTTCCTGTCAGGCACTTGTGGATTATTGCCCCCTTTCAGATTTGTACTATTCCCCCTTTTCCTCTCCTCTCCTCTTATGTGTATTATTACAGTTCTCTATTTCCACTTCACACAGACAGCACACTCACAGGCAGACTTCATTTTCAGTCAGAACACACAGATAGACAAGGCACTCAGTTGCAGCACACAGAGAGAATATAACATACAGAGAGGCTGGACACTCAGTTAAAGCATACAGAGAGACCAGATACTCAATCACAGCATATAGAGAGACCAGACACTCAGTTGCAGCACACCGAGAGAATATAACATACAGAGACACTGGACACTCAGTTAAAGCACACAGAGAGACCAGGCACTCAATCACAGCATACAGAGAGACCAGACACTCAGTCACAGCACACAGAGAGACCAGCCACTCAATAACAGCATACAGAGAGACTGGACACTCAGTTGCAGCACACAGAGAGAAAATAACATACAGAGAGACTGGACACTCAGTTAAAGCACACAGAGAGACCAGACACCCAATCACAGCACACAGAGAGACCAGGCACTCAGTCACAGCACACAGAGAGACCAGCCACTCAATAACAGCATACAGAGAGACTGGACACTCAGTTAAAGCACACAGAGAGACCAGACACTCAGTCGTAGCATACAGGGTGACCAGATACTCAATCACAGCCCACAGAGACACCAGCCACTCAGTCACAGCACACAGAGAGATCAGTCACCCCATCACAGCACATAGAGAGACCCAACACCCAATCACAGCACACAGAAAGACCAGACACTCAGTCATAGCATACAGGGTGACCAGACGCTGATTCACAGCCCACAGAGACACCAGACACTCAGTCACAGCACACAGGGGGACCGGACACCCCATCACAGCACACAGAGAGACCAGACACCCAGTCACAGCACATGGTGAGACCAGACACTCAATCACAGCCCACAGAGTCACCAGATACTCAGTCACAGCACACAGAGAGACCGGACACTCCATAACAGCACACAGAGAGACCAGACACCCTGTCACAGCACACAGGGAGACCAGACACTCAGTCATAGCACATGGAGAGACTGGACACCTAGTTACAGCACACAGAGAGACCAGACACTAAGTCACAGTGCATGGAGAGACCAGACACCCAGTTACAGCACGCAGAGAGACCAGACACTCAGTCACATCATACAGAGAGACCGGACACCAAGTCACAGTACACATAGAGACCAGACACTCAGTCACATCATTCAGGGTGACCAGACAGTCAGAGCACACATAGAGACCAGACACCCAGTCATGGCACACAGAGAGACCAGACACCCAGTCACAACACACAGAGAGACCAGACACTAGGGATGAGCTTGGTGTTCGATTTGAACGTATGTTCGACTCGAACATCGGTTGTTCACACGTTTGGCGAATACTGAACGTTATGGGCCATTCGCACCAAATTCGTGTGGCTGGTGTTCTCTCATACAGGCATCTGCAGGAGTTAGTGGGTGTTGTGTGCCTACAGCACAGCACAGTATACACTTGTATCTACCCTTTATTGCTGCTGTTCTCTCATACAGTCATCTGCAGAAGTTAGTGGGTGTTGTGTGCCTCCAGCACAGCAAAGTATACACCTGTATCTACCCTTTATTGCTGGTGTTCTCTCATACAGGCATCTGCAGGAGTTAGTGGGTGTTGTGTGCCTCCAGCACAGCACAGTATACACCTGTATCTACCCTTTATGCTGGTGTTTTCTAATACAGGCATCTGTAGGAGTTAGTGGGTCTTGTGTGTCTACAGCACAATATACACTACCCAATTGATGGTTTTTCCATCTCCCTGCAGGCCATTACTCTGTCTGGAAGGCCAACAAGGAGAGGCAGACAGTCATGAGCCAATAAAAGAGGGCAAGCAGGCTCTGTGTCTAGAGACAACAGTGCTGGTCATGAACGCGGTGCATCGTCACCAGCACGTGGCCATGGGACACGTTTGTCCTTATTTTCGGCAGCTGGATGTGTTGAGCCGCATCACGCCGAAGACTTGGTAGAGTGGATGAGCAAGCCCTCTTCATCCTCCTCATCCTCTCTCACCCAGGCTCAGGGTACTAGCAAAGCAGCTGCCAACGCGTCCTCTTCCCTTGTCTCAATGTCATCATCAGTCCCTCCTTCCCGAGACCCACCATGTCCTCCTGAGGAGTCCCCCGAACTGTTTGAGCACAGTGTTGGGTACATGCTCCAGGAGGATGCCCAGCATTTTGAAGGCTCTGATGATGATACCCAGCTAGAGGAAGGCAGTAGCGTGAGCGCAGAGAGAGGGGATGCTAAAGAAGGACAGCAATCTGGCAGTCATGTTCCACCAGCTGCAGCATACTGCCAGGTTTGCTCCAGTAATGAAGAGGGAAGGGATGATGAGGTCACTGACTCCACGTGGGTGCCTGATAGGAGAGAGGAGGAGGAGGAGGCACATCTCCAATGAGGCAGGATGCCCTTCGGGGGCCAGCTTAGGGGCAGCAGACCGACTGAATCACACCGCAGAGCTCTGCCTGTGCAGGGCGCTGTGTCTGCGCATTATTCCAAAAGTTCTTTGGTGTGGGCCTTTTTTGAGACGAGTGCATCAGATCACACTGCTGCTATTTGCAACATATGTCTCAAGCGTATCTCGCGTGGCCAAAACATCAGCCGCTTGGGCACCACATGCTTGACCAGACATATGTTGACCTGCCATGCAGCTCATTGGCAAGCGTACCTCAAAGACCCACACCAAAGAACAAAGCAGACCTCTCCTTGCTCCTCATCAGCAGGGATCTCCAACCCCACTAGACCTTCAGTCCTCTCTGAAACCTGCACTGAGAGGAATGAAGGTGTAGAATTAGGTGTGCCACAGCCAAGTACTTGCGGGCACTCTGCTAGCAGTACACCCACGTCCGATTGTAGCAGGCAAATTTCCCTGCCCCAGCTGCTGGACCGTCGAAAAAGTTCACTCCCAGCCATCCACATGCCCAGTGGTTGAATGCTAGCTTGGCTAAATTGCTAGAACTTCAACTGCTGCCTTTTCAGTTGCTAGACTCGACCCCGTTCCGTGAGTTTGTGCAATGTGCGGTTCCTCTGTGGCAGGTCGCCAAACACCACTTTTTCTCACGGAAGGCGATTCCGGCTCTCTACTGGCATGTGGAAGGCAATGTCCTTGCCTCGCTGGACAGGGCGGTCAGCAGTAAGGTGCATATTACCGCTGACTCATGGTCCAGCAGGCATGGACAGGGACGTCACCACGCCTCCAAAATGCTACTACTGGTTGTGACACACCTCTCTCCTCCACCCCCTCCTCTTCTTCTTCCTCCATGGCCTCTTCCAGTGCTCTGTCCTCGGAAACCAGCGGTGCTCCGTAGACATTCAAGGGGCTACGCAAGTACTCAGGCAAAAAGATGCCATGAGGTGCTTGAGCTAGTTTGTTTGGGGGACAGGAGCCACACTGGGGCAGATATTTTGTCAGCTCTGCAGGGGCAGGCCGAGAGGTGGTTGACGCCACGCCAGCTTAAGTCAGGAAAGGTGATTTGCGACAATGGCACCAACCTCCTCTCCGCCCTCTGACAGGGACAACTGATCCATGTGCCCTGTGTGGCTCACGTCCTTAACCTGGTGGTGCAGCGGTTCTTGGGCAGGTACCCGGGCTTACAGGATGTCCTGAGGCAGGCCAGGAAAGTCTGTGTGCATTTCTGACGATCATTTAATGCCAGTGCTCGGCTGGCTGAGCTCCAAAAGGAGTTGAACCTGCCCAAGAACTGCCTTATATGTGACATGCCCACCAGGTGGAACTCATTGTTGGCCATACTGCAGCGCCTTCACACGCAGCAGAGGGCCATCAATGAGTACTTGTGCGACTACGGCACCAGGACAGGGTCAGGGGAGCTCGTTTTTTTCTCACCACGCCAGTGGGGCATGATCAGGGATGCTTGCACTGTCCTGTCACCATTTGAGGAGGCCACGAGGATGGTGAGCAGTGACAGTGCATGCATCAGTGACACTGTACCTCTTGTCCACCTGTTGGAGCATACGCTGCGTGGAATAATGGACATGGCACTTGAGGCAGAACAGAGGCAGGAAGAGGAGAACTTCCTTGCCTCTCAAGGCCCCCTTTATCCAGACAGTGTTCCTGCTGTCCCACCCATCACACAGGAAGAGGAGGAGGAGGAGGCTTGTGTCAGCATGGAGGTGGAGCCTGGCATCAGCAGTAGCAGCAGCAGTCGTTTAGTGATGATTTACAGTCCCAAGAAACACATGGACTTGTACGTGGCTGGGAGGAGGCTGTGGCTGGGAGGAGGTGGCTGCGGATCACGTTGTCTTTAGTGACCCAGAGGACTCCGGACCGAATGCCTCAGCTAACCTACGCTGCATGGCCTCCCTGATCCTGCAAAGCTTGCGAAAGGTTTCTCGTATTCTTCGGATCAAGGAGAGGGACCATTACTGGCTGGCCACTCTCCTTGATCCATGGTACAAGGGTAAGGTTGCAGACCTTATCTTGCCATCGAGGGGGAGCAGAGGATGAGACATCTCCGGGAGGCCTTGCAGAAAGGTCTGTGCAATGCGTTCCCAGAGACTGGGAGGTTACAAACTCCTGGTCCTGGACAACGTTTTGCTGAGACTTCGGTTAGTCACAGAAGGAGTGGTGGAGAAGGTGGCCATCTGATCGATGCGTTCAGACAATTTTTTAGTCTGCAGCCCCAAGGTATGATTCCAGCAACCATCGCCAGCGTCTGATTTACATGGTGCAGGAATACCTAGGGGCAAGGTCAGACTTGGACACCTTTCCCAACGAAAATCCTCTGGCTTACTGGGTCTTGAGGATGGATCACTGACCAGAGCTTGCACAGTATGCAATTGAGCTACTGGCCTGTCCTGCATCCAGCGTTCTTTCGGAACGCACCTTCAGTGCTGCTGGTGGCTTTGTAACCGATCACAGGGTGCGCCTGTCCACCGACTCGGTTGATCGACTGACCTGATGTAACTGAATATTTTTTTGTAAATGTCACATCCCTTCAAGACTGCCTATGCTGATGCTGAGTGACTGTCCTGTTATGTTGACTGCCTATCCTCTTCCTCCTCAATGATCCTTCTGATATCTTGGAAGAACATTTTTGGTTCTGGGTGATGCCACCAGCCCTATTTTTCATCCCCTGTTTAACAGCATGTAATTAGAGTGCAATGCTTTGCAGCAGGGCTCATTCCTGGACTCCAAATAGAGTATATGGGAGAGGTTTCAGTATTGTGGCTCCTGCACCAGTGCCTAAGGCCCAATTTTTCAGCCCCTGTTTAACAGGGGCATGTAATGCAATTTTTGATGCAATGCTTTGCAGCAGGGTTCATTCCTGCACTCCAATTAATTAAAATTAGCACTTTTTATTTTGAATGTTCGAGTCCCATAGACTTCAATGGGGTTCTAAAGTTCGCACAAATTTTCAGTCCGTTCGAAAGTTCTGGTGTGAACCGAACCGGGGAGGTGTTCGGCTCATCCCTACCAGACACCCAGTCACAGCACACAGAGACCAGACACCCAATCATAGCACACAGAGAGACCAGACACTTAGTCACAACATACAGCGAGACCAGACACCCAGTCACAGCACATAGAGAGACCAGACACCCAGTAACAGCAAACAGAGACCAGACACCTAATCACAACACACAGAGAGACTAGACACTCAGTCACATCATACAGAGAGACCAGACACCCAGTCACAGCACACAGAGAGACCAGACACTCAGTCACATCATACAGAGAGACCAGACACCCAGTCACAGCACACAGAGAGACCAGACACCCAGCCACAGCACACAGAGAGACCAGATACCTAGTCACAGCACACAGAGAGACCAGACACTCGGTCATAGCAAGCAGAGATACCCGACACTCAATCACAGAACACAGAGAGACCAAACAGTCAGAGCACACATAGAGACCCGACACTCAGTCACGGCACACAGAGAGACCAGACACTCAGTCACATCATACAGAGAGACCAGACACCCAGTCACAGCATACAGAGAGACCAGACACCCAGCCACAGCACACAGAGAGACCAGACACCTAGTCACAGCTCACAGGGAGACCAGACACTCGGTCACAGCAAGCAGAGAGACCCGACACTCAATCACAGAACATAGAGAGACCAAACAGTCAGAGCACACATAGAGACCTGACACTGAGTCACGGCACACGGAGAGACCAGACACCCAGTCATGGCACACAGAGAGACCAGACACCCAATCACAGCACACACACACAGAGAAACCATACACCCAATCACAGTACACAGAGAGACCAAAAACCCAGCCACAGGACACAGAGAGACAAGACACCCAATCACAGCACACAGAGAGACCAGACACCCAGTCACGAAACACAGAAAGATAAGACCAGTCACAGCACCCAGACATCACACAGAGAGTCCACGAGTACTTGATTGATCAGCTAGCACCTGAGCCCACTTTGGCTTTTATTTCTACCCACTCTAAACCTACTGGTGTGAAAATTAAAATTCTGTGAAATTTGATTGGGTTGCTGCATTTAAGAATAAAAGCTCCTCATTGGATAAGTTTAAAAAATGAAAGTTGAATAAGGCCGGGTTCACACTGGTACAACACGACAGTCGTACTACTTTGGATCCGACTTTCCCCAGCAACTTGAAGTCCGACATGTATCCAACTTCAATGAACAGGCTCTCCGACTTTGACCGACTTTGATCCCTGACAATACCAGGCACTGTCTGGTATGAATCTTTAGGGGGAACTCCACGCAAAATGTAAAAAAAATGGCATGGGTTCCCCCTCCAAGAACATACCAGGCCCTTCGGTCTGGTATGGATTTTAAGGGGAACCCCCACACTGAAAATATGGCGTTGGGTCCCCCCAAACTCCATACCAGACTCTTTTCCAAGCACACAACTTGGCAGGTCAGAAAAGGGGGTGAGGATGAGCGAGTGCCCCCCTCCTGAACTGTACCAGGCCGCATGCACTCAACATGGGGGAGGGTGGGTGCTTTGGGGCAGGGGGGGCCCTGGGCCCCTCACCCTATGTGAATTAGTATGGGGTACATTGTACCCCTACCCATTCACCTGAAAAAAAGTGTCAACAATAAAACACCGCACACAGGGTGTTAAAGTAATTTATTAAGGCAGCTCCGGCATCCCTTCCAACTTCTTCTTCCCTCTCCAGCACTTCTGCCGGGTCTTCTCCGCTATCTTCTCACTCTTTTACTGGGTCTTCTCCGCTGTCTTCTGCCTCTGTTCTTCTTCTGATGTTGACTCAACTCTTTCTCCTGCTCTAATGCTGGTTGCTTTCCTTTCCTGACCTGCCGGATAAGGTTCTGGTATGGATTTTGGGGGGACCCTTAGAATCCATACTAGACCGAAGGGCCTGGTATGCTCTTGGAGGGGGAACCCAAGCCGTTTAAAAAAAAATAATTGGTGTGGAGGTCCCCTTCAAGATCAGAGCACGCCAATGTCGGATCAGTCAAGACAGTGATCCTACTTTAATTCGAATTTAGGGATATTCAATGGTCTGAAGTAAGACCAATGTCAGACCAAAGTAGTGCAGGGAGCATTTTCAAAGACTTGTGTCAGACCAGTTAGACAGCTCCCATAGGGAAACATTGATTTTCACACATCATGCGACATGAGCTCCCAATGTCGGAGCGTTTGTCATACCAGTGTAAACCCGGCCTAAGCAATGGTGGACTCAGTTGCTGTCTGATCATTATAGGCAGCGTTTTTTTTTTTATCTTCTTGTATGTGGCATGGAAATACATGTATGGTAATAAGACAAAGCAATTGCCCTTAAAAACCAACTCAACATCTCATTTAAATTTTCCACTGAATGAAAGACACAGACAAGTGCCCAAGTTTGTATCAGTTTTTTTCCCTGTTTTTACAAATCAGCTGATAGTGACACATTATAATAAAATGTAATAATTGATTGATAGTGTAAAGGTGCACTGATTCTATGTAAAGGGTAGGAAAACCCACAGTGGTATAAAATATACACAATAATGTTGCCCAGTGTGAACACGATGGGTAAATTGGAAACAGGTGTGTGGTCTAGATTGACCTATAACACATGTGGATATACAAAATATCTTAAGAATGTATGTGCATAATCAAAAAAAAATAAACATTGAAATTCAAACACAACGAGTATATGATCTGAAAAGGAAAAACTGACAAGACAGTAAATACAGGTCCTTCTCAAAAAATTAGCATATTGTGATAAAGTTCATTATTTTCTGTAATGTACTGATAAACATTAGACTTTCATATATTTTAGATTCATTACACACAACTGAAGTAGTTCAAGCCTTTTCTTGTTTTAATATTGATGATTTTGGCATACAGCTCCTGAAAACCCCAAAATCCTATCTCAAAAAATTAGCATATTTCATCCGACCAATAAAAGAAAAGTGTTTTTAATACAAAAAAAGTCAACCTTCAAATAATTATGTTTAGTTATGCACTCAATACTTGGTCGGGAATCCTTTTGCAGAAATGACTGCTTCAATGCGGCGTGGCATGGAGGCAACCAGCCTGTGGCACTGCTGAGGTGTTATGGAGGCCCAGGATGCTTCGATAGCGGCCTTAAGCTCATCCAGAGTGTTGGGTCTTGCGTCTCTCAACTTTCTCTTCCCAATATCCCACAGATTCTCTATGGGGTTCAGGTCAGGAGAGTTGGCAGGCCAATTGAGCACAGTAATACCATGGTCAGTAAACCATTTACCAGTGGTTTTGGCACTGTGAGCAGGTGCCAGGTCGTGCTGAAAAATGAAATCTTCATCTCCATAAAGCTTTTCAGCAGATGGAAGCATGAAGTGCTCCAAAATCTCCTGATAGCTAGCTGCATTGACCCTGCCCTTGATAAAACACAGAGGACCAACACCAGCAGCTGACATGGCACCCCAGACCATCACTGACTGTGGGTACTTGACACTGGACCTCAGGCATTTTGGCATTTCCCTCTCCCCAGTCTTCCTCCAGACTCTGGCACCTTGATTTCCGAATGACATGCAAAATTTGCTTTCATCCGAAAAAAGTACTTTGGACCACTGAGCAACAGTCCAGTGCTGCTTCTCTGTAGCCCAGGTCAGGCGCTTCTGCCGCTGTTTCTGGTTCAAAAGTGGCTTGACCTGGGGAATGCGGCACCTGTAGCCCATTTCCTGCACACGCCTGTTCATGGTGGCTCTGGATGTTTCTACTCCAGACTCAGTCCACTGCTTCCGCAGGTCCTCCAAGGTCTGGAATCGGTCCTTCTCCACAATCTTCTTCAGGGTCCGGTCACCTCTTCTCGTTGTGCAGCGTTTTCTGACACACTTTTTCCTTCCCACAGACTTCCCACTGAGGTGCCTTGATACAGCACTCTGGGAACAGCCTATTCGTTCATAAATTTCTTTCTGTGTCTTACCCTCTTGCTTGAGGGTGTCAATGATGGCCTTCTGGACAGCAGTCAGGTCGGCAGTCTTACCCATGATTGCGGTTTTGAGTAATGAACCAGGCTGGGAGTTTTTAAAAGCCTCAGGAATCTTTTGCAGGTGTTTAGAGTTAATTAGTTGATTCAGATGATTAGGTTAATAGCTTGTTTAGAGAACCTTTTCATGATATGCTAATTTTTTGAGATAGGATTTTGGGGTTTTCAGGAGCTGTATGCCAAAATCATCAATATTAAAACAAGAAAAGGCTTGAACTACTTCAGTTGTGTGTAATGAATCTAAAATATATGAAAGTCTAATGTTTATCAGTACATTACAGAAAATAATGAACTTTATCACAATATGCTAATTTTTTGAGAAGGACCTGTATATTTCAACAGTCTCTCTCAGGTTCCTAAAAGTCTATGGGAAAACAAATCACATTCAACAGAGTGAATGGGCTGAATTGAAAATAAATCCAATTATCCTGTGAGTCCCAATCGAGCAGATGCAGATTCCAAGGTGTCTGGACACTTTAGTATAAAGAGACCACCATGCTCAAAAGTACCAAAAATTGTCTGCTTACCAAACCCACATAGGTCACAAGCATGTGTGCTGAGCCACAGCTTAGGGATACATTCCTCTGTCTGACAAACCTCAGAGATTCACAATGGACAGCAGCTCCCAGCAGATCTGGATGGATGAGTAAGCATGGACGCTCATCTGCTGCTGATGAAATGGATTCATCTAAAACTTCCTCAGAGGGCTCAAGTGGATCCCCAATTAGCAGCTCATGAAGGATAGTAAAAAAAAATTGGAGGAAGACTAATGCTGCGCACACACGATTGCACATTCCGACAACAAAATCCAGGTTTTTTTTCCCGACAGATGTTGGCTCAAACTTGTCTTGCATACACACGGTCACACAAAGTTGGTCGGAAATTCTGAATTTCAAGAACACGGTGACGTACAACATGTACGATGAGCTGAGAAAAATGAAGTTCAATAGCCAGTGCTGCTCTTCTGCTTGATCCTGAGCATGCGTGGCACTTTGTGCATCAGAATCGTGTACACACGATCAGAATTTACACAAACAGATTTTGTTATCGGAAAATTGAGAACCAGATCCGAAATTTTGTGCAACGTAAATTCCGATGGAAAATGTATGATGGAGCCTACACAAGGCTCCCATCGAACATTTTCCATCGGAAAATCCGACTGTGTGTACGGGGCATAAGAGGGCATTATCTTTTGATTAAAATCAATTTATTTTAAAAGGCACTTGAAAAATGTTACAGCAGTGTGGACTGTGCTCTCCGAAGTTACAACTGTCTCCTTCCAACGTGTTTTCCCTAAGCCCCTGTACACACGGTCAGACATTCTGCCAACCAAATCCGTCGGATTTTGTCCGTCGGATTTTGCCTGTCGGATCTTGTCCGAAACTGTTGCATACACACGGTCGGACTAAGTTGTCGAAAAATCCGATCATTCAGAACGTGATGACGTAATTTCGTTATGATGGGACTAGTAG
The DNA here is from genome assembly GCF_037356315.1 of Lithobates pipiens. Lineage (NCBI taxonomy): Eukaryota > Metazoa > Chordata > Amphibia > Anura > Ranidae > Lithobates > Lithobates pipiens. The sequence continues at coordinate 422,057,328 of NW_027507748.1, forward strand.
CCAATAGCTTTGATGTAGGAATTTGATCTGAGCATGCGTGGCACTTGGTCCGATCAAAATTCTCTACACATGATCGGAGTATGTCCGATCGAACCAGTTGGTCGGAAAATATTTCCAACATGTTGGAAAATTGGGTCCGACGGAGTCAGTCCGATGCATACCACACACAGTTGGATTATCTGACAACACGGTCCGATAGGACACATTCCGACAGATTCTCCGACTGTGTGTACAAGGGCTAAGCCCCTGTACACACGGTCGGAGATTCTGCCAACCAAACCCGTCGGATTTTGTCCGTCGGATTTAGTCTGACGGATTGTGTCCGAAACTGTTGCATACACACGGTCGGACTAAGTTGTCGAAAAATCCGATCTTTCAGAACGTGATGACGTAATTTCGTTACGATGGGACTACATTCAGGCTAGTAGCCAATAGCTTTGATGTAGGAATTTGATCTGAGCATGCGTGGCACTTGGTCCGATCAAAATTCTCTACACATGATTGGAGTATGTCCGATCGAACCAGTTGGTCGGAAAATATTTCCAACATGTTGGAAAATTGGGTCCGACGGAGTCAGTCCGATGCATACCACACACAGTTGGATTATCTGACAACACGGTCCGATAGGACACATTCCGACGGATTCTCCGACTGTGTGTACAAGGGCTAAGCCCCTGTACACACAGTCGGAGATTCTGCCAACCAAACCCGTCGGATTTTGTCCGTCGGATTTAGTCCGACGGATTGTGTCCGAAACTGTTGCATACACACGGTCGGACTAAGTTGTCGAAAAATCCGATCTTTCAGAACGTGATGACGTAATTTCGTTACGATGGGACTACATTCAGGCTAGTAGCCAATAGCTTTGATGTAGGAATTTGATCTGAGCATGCATGGCACTTGGTCCGATCAAAATTCGCTACACATGATCGGAGTATGTCTGATCGAACCAGTTGGTCGGGAAATACTTCCAACATGTTGGAAAATTGGGTCCGACAGATATTCCGACGGAATCAGTCCGATGCATACCACACACAGTCGGATTATCCGACGACACGGTCCGTTAGGACACATTCCGACGGATTCTCCGACCGTGTGTACAAGGGCTTAGAAGGGGTCAACTGGGATTGGAGAGCTGTTTATTTTTTTTTGACTATGCACATACAGTCTTAAGTTATTTTGTATATCCACATGTGTTACAGATCAATCTAGACCACACACCTGTTTCCCATTTACCCATTGTGTTCACATTGGGCAACATTATTGCGTATATTTTATAGACATGTGCAAAAGGAAAAAATGTGTTTATTTTCGTTTCGTTTTCATTCGTTAATTAATTAATTTCCTTTAGTTATATTCGTTAAATTCCTTAAATTCATTTTTGTATTTCATTTAGTTTTCTGCCGAATTTGAAAAATTGGTCACATTCCAAAATATTTCAACCAAATTCGAAAATATTTCTACCGAATTCGAAATGATTTCAACATGATTCGAAATTATTTCAACCGCATTCGAAACTATTTCAACCGGATTCGAAAATATTTTGCGACCCGAATTTAGGGCCATGTATCTCGGGGTAACTTGGTGCTAGAAACCCCAAATTTGGATAGGTTGTAATGCTAGTTCTATTGTGCTTGCATACCAAATTTGGTGTTTCTAGCTCTAAGTGACCCCGAGATATGTGGCTCCAAATCCGGGTCGGAAAAATGTAATTCTCTGCTGCACAAAAGTGCTTGACATTTTGTGAATGGACTTTGGGGCCACGTATCTCGGGGTCACTTGGTGCTAGAAACCCCAAATGTGTATATGTTGTAGTGCTAGTTCTATTGTGTTTGAATGACAAATTTGGTGTTTCTAGCTATAAGTTGCCCCGATATATGTGGCCCCAAATTCGGGTCGCAAAATGTCATTCTCTGCTGCAGAAAAGTACTTTCATATTGCCCATATCTGGGGTCGCTTGGTGGCAGGTGATGTGGCAAGTGGACAATCCACAACTTGGTCACATGGCACTCGTGGCCGGTCACATGGCACTCGTGTTAAGTCACGTGGCACTCGTGTCAGGTCACGTGGCACTCGTTTCAGGCCACATGGCACTCGTGGCCAGCCATGTGGCACTCGTATAAGGTCACGTGGCACTCGTGGCCGGTCACGTGGCACTCGTGGCCAGTCACGTGGCACTCGTGTCAGGTTATGTGGCACTCATGGACGGTCACATGGCACTCGTGGCAGGTCACGTGGCACTCGTGTCAGGCCACATGGCACTCATGGCAGGTCACGTGGCACTACTGGCAGGTGTCGTGACAAGTGGACAATACACAACTTGTGGCAGGTGACGTGGCAAGTGGACAAATACAATACACAACTTTTGGCAAGTGGACAATGACATACAGCATATGCACTTGCCTTGCGATCGACATCTGTGACTTCTTCAATCAGGCATGCTGACAACTTCATTGATACCATAAATATAAATTAAATAACATGTGTGTGTTTTTTTTGCACTGGTACACTGCAAGTATGAAAAGTTGATGTGACAGATATATATAAGTAATTATAAGTAACTAACCATCTTCCAAAATTTCTAATTCAAATTGAAAAGATTAGAACAGAATAGAAAAAAAATAATTTAATAGAATAAAATAGAAAGAATATACAACCATCTTCTGAAATTCAAATTTGAATAGAATAAATTTGAATTTCGAATAGTATGAATTCAAATTTTTAAATGAATTAATTTTAAATTTGGATAGAAAAGATTATAATAAAATAGAAAATAGACTAGAAAAACAATAGAACTGAACAGTATAGAATATGTTATTATGTTATTATGTTGTTAATGTTATTCTATTCTGTTCTATTGTTTTTCTAGTCTATCCTTTTATATTCTATTAAAATCTTTTCTATTAAAATCGAAATCATTATATACTAAATTCAAATTTCTGAAGATGGTTTTATATATATATATATATATATATATATATATATATATATATATATATATATATATATATATATATATATATATATATATATATATATCCGACATTTGAATTTCGTATAGAATGAATTTGAATTTGAATAGAAAAGATTAAAATAGAAATAGAGAATAGACTAGAACAATTGAACAGAATAGAATATAGATACTATCTATTTAATTTAAATTTTTTTTGCAGATTACCATTTGTTTTAATAAAATCTCCTGCAGACTATTAGCATCTATTTCATTTTTTGCAGATCTCCTGCAGACTATTAGTATCAATTTAGTTTTTTCACCAGATCTCCTGCAGACTATTAGCATCTATTTCATTTTTTGCAGATCTCCTGCAGACTATTAGCATCTATTTCTTTTTTTTTAGCAGATCTCATGTAGACTATTAACAGCCATTTCACAGTCTGCAGGAGATCTGCAAAAAAAAAAAAAAAACGATGTGAAATGGCTGTTAATAGTCTACAGGAGATCTGCTAAAAAAAAGATGCTAATGGTCTGCAGGAGATCTGGTTAGAAAACAAAATAGATACTAACAGTCTGCAGGAGATCTGCAAAAAATTTAAATAGATGCTAATAGTCTGCAGGAGATCTTATGGAAACAAATAGTAATCTGCAAAAGAAATTTAAAATGAAATAGATAGTATCTATATTCTATTCTGTTCTATTGTTTTTCTAGTCTATTCTCAATTTCCATTCTAATCTTTTCTATTCAAATTTGAATACATTCTGTACGAAATTCGAATGTCGGAAATAAATATATATATATCATAAAACCACTAACTTCCAAAAATTCGAATTTAGTATATAATGATTTCGATTTTAATTGAAAAGATTTTAACCACTTTCAGACCGGACCAATTTGCTGGTCAAAGACCAGACCACTTTTTGCGATTCGGCACTGCGTCGCTTTAACTGACAATTGCGCGGTCGTGCGACGTGGCTCCCAAACAAAATTGACGTCCTTTTTTTCCCACAAATAGAGCTTTCTTTTGGTGGTATTTGATCACCCCTGCGGTTTTTATTTTTTGCGCTATAAACAAAAATAGAGCGACAATTTTGAAAAAAACGCATTATTTTTTACTTTTTGTTATAATAAATATCCCCCAAAAATATATAAAAAAACATTTTTTCCCTCAGTTTAGGCCGATACGTATTCTTCTACATATTTTTGGTAAAAAAAATCGCAATAAGAGTTTATTGATTGGTTTGCGCAAAAGTTATAGCGTTTACAAAATAGGGATAGTTTTATAGCATTTTTATTAATAATTTTTTATTATTTTTTTTTACTAGTAATGGTGGCGATCAGCGATTTTTATTGTGACTGCGACATTGTGGGGGACCCATCGGACATTTTTGACACATTTTTGGGACCATTGTCATTTATACAGTAATCACTGCTATATAAATGCAGTGATTCCTGTGTAAATGACACTGGCAGTGAAGGGGTTAACCAGTGGGTGGCAGTGTAGGGGTTAAGTGTTCCTAGGGGTGTGTTACTAACTGTGGGGGGGTTGGGCTTTCATTTAGTGAACACTGATCTCTGCTCCAATCACATGGAGCAGAGATCAGCGTCACTAGTTGCTAGGCAGAATGGAGAAATGTTGTTTACAACGGCACTTCTCCATTCGGCCGCTCCGTGAGACGATCGCGGGGATGCCCGTGGCGATCGAGTCCACGGGTCCCGCGACCGGACTCACGGGGGTCCCGACCAGCGTGGGAGCGCACCGCCGGCGGCGCGCTCCCGATGGCAGGGCGGCAAATTTAAAGGGACGTACACGTACGCCAATATGCCTGCCCGTGCCATTCTGTCGACGTACATCGTCGTCCGCTGGTCGGCAAGTGGTTAATAGAATATAAAAGAATAGACTAGAAAAACAATAGAACAGAACAGAATAAAATATAATATATTCTATTCTGTTCTGTTCTATCATTTTTCTAGTCTATTTTCTATTTTATTATAATCTTTTCTATCCAAATTTAAAATTAATTAATTAAAAATTTTGAATTCATACTATTCGAAATTCAAATTTATTCTATTTGAAATTTGAATTTCAGAAGATGGTTGTATATTCTTTTTATTTTATTCTATTAAATTATATTTTTTTCTAATCTTTTCTATTTGAATTAAAAATTTTGGAAGATGGTTAGTTACTTATATAGATCTGTCACATCAACTTCTCATACTTGCAGTGTACAGTGCAGAAAAACACACACATCTTATTTCATTTATATTACTTTTCTGCAGAAGAGAATGACATTTTGCGACCCGAATTGGGGGCCACGTATCTCAGGACCACTTATAGCTAGCAACCCCAAATTTGGTATACAAACACAGTAGAACTAGCACTACAACTTATCCATCTAGCTCTAAGTGACCCAGAGTTATGGGGCCCCAAAGTCGGGTCGCAAAATGTCAAGCACTTTTCTGAAGCAGAGAATGACATTTTGCGACCCGACTTTGGGGCCCCGTAACTCGGGGTCACTTGGTGCTAGAGATTTGGATATGTTGTAGTGCTAGTTCTACTGTGTTTGAATACAAAATTTGGGGTTCCTAGCTATAAGTGGCCCCGAGATACATGGCCCCAAAGTCGGGTCGCAAAATGTCATTTTTCGAATTTGATTCAAATTTCGTTTGAATTCGTTAGCATTGCAATTCGGTAATTCGGATGCATCCGAATGTCCAAATAATGAAAATTCGTCCGAATTTCGATTCGTTACGAAACTAAAATGCACATGTCTAATATTTTATACCACTGTGGGTTTTCCTACCCTTTACATAGAATCAGTTCACCTTTACACTATCAATCAATTATTACATTTTATTCTAATGTGTTACTATCAGCTGATTTGTAAAAACAGGGAAAAAAACTGATACAAACTTGGGCACTTGTCTGTGCCTTTCATTCAGCACACCTTTACACTATTAATCACTTTTCATTCCTGGTATTCAGGGTTTTTCAGGCTCAGCAGACTTAATTAATTGAATTGTCAGCGCTTCCCTTAACCTACACACACAGATCATTTTAATATAATAAAAATTTATAAAAACCTGTAACTGAAAACATTTTTGCTCTATATGCAGGTTGCAAAATATAAATGCTTTGTGGCTTTACTTACTGGGTATGGCTGCACGACTGTGAGGAGTATTGATTCCTTGCAACTTCTGTAAAAAGAATAAATCAACAAATCAATCAATCAATGAAGTAATTAGGTAAATAAAAAATTAGATTTTGTACAGTATGTATTAGAGTAATGCAGTACACATGATCAGAATTTCGGCCAGCAAAAGACCGATGAGAGCTATTCATTGGAAAATGCAACCGTGTGTATGCTCCATCGGAATTTAGCTGGCCTAAATTCTGCCAGCAAAAATTTGAGAGCATGTTCTCAATTTTCCCGATGGAAAAGCTTTCTATAGGAAATTCCAATCGTGTGTATGCAATTCCGACAAGCAAAAACTCCTGCATGATCAGATGAGATGGAAGCTATTAGCTACTGGGTATTGAACTTCCTTTTTCTAGTCCCGTTGTACGTGTTGTACATCACAGTGTTCTTGACAGTCGGTATTTGGTGTGACTGTGTGTATGCAAGATAGTTTGAGCGAAATCCCATCAGAATTCCGTCGGGAAAACCATCAGAGCTTTTTCCGACCAAAATTCTGATCGTGTGTACACGGCATAATTGTAGTAGTTTGGTATATAGATCTACAAAAAGTTGAGTTTATAATGTTTAGGAGTAATCAAATTATCATGTCTGTAGATATTGGTAAAGCAGAACTCTAGGCAAACTGTTACATACAAGGCTTAACTGTGAACTTTGTTTACCTTCCAAATGCTTTGCAATCTGGTTTAGTTAGGGCCGGTTCACACTGCAGGCGAGGCGAGGCGACTCCGACTTGCCTCGCCGCGACCTGCAGCGGCCTCGGCGGCGACTTGCAAATGACTTCTGTATAGAAGTCAATGCAAGTCGCCCCGAGGTCGCCCAAAAGTAGTACAGGAACCTTTTTTCTGAGTCGGAGCGACTCGAGTCGCTCCTCTCAGAACGGTTCCATTGTACAGAACGGGGGCGACTTGCGAGAGCGAGGCGAGGCGAGTCGTGTCGCCTCGCATCGCCCGCTGTGTGAACCGGCTCTTAGTCTTGTTATTTTTTAGGTCAGTGACAACAATATATACTGGTTCAGCTGTGCAGCTTTAATTGTCTAGTCTGATTATTAGATAATTAACCAGCATCATCACACTGCAGAGCCATTGTCTAATGAGCAGGCAGGCAGATGACAGAGGAAATTGTATGGCTGAACACAGAAAACTGGAGTGGTCTTGTTGAATTGCAGGACAATGCACATATTTATTTCACATAACTATTTTGAACCTTAAATGTTAAAAATGTGTTTCCACACTGTAGAAATTATGAATCCCAGAATTTCTATATAGCACACACTTGGTTAAGAATCTAATTTTGTTTACACTAGCTGCACAGCATGCTTGTGGCAATTATACAACGTTGCACAACTGCCATTTATTACATGGAAAAAGCCCACCTTTTTCAGGCCTGGTGTGGGACTTCAACATTTTGGCAATTGTAGCAAGACATGAAGAGCATTGGTCAATGAGCTTCAATAGTCTTAAGATGGATACACATCATACCATTTTTGTTTTTCATTTTACTTTGGATTTACCTTCAACTATGTAGTGTAAGGGCCTGCCTGATTGCATACAAATTGAAAGTGTTTAGGTTTCACCTCATAGTATATGGTTTTGGTAAATCTAAAGGAGAGTTGTACAAGAAAATTGTATAAAAATTGAATAGTGTGCAGCCAGCTCAAGGCAGCATTTACTGTGGGTGCAGCTGACCTGCTTCCTCTTCTTTTGCATTCCCATAGATATGTGTGGGGATATAAACAGTTCTTAAAGCAGAACAAAAGGCAGAAATATTTACAGCTGTTCCAAAGGTCCGATACCCACAAGATCCCATACCGTCACTATCATCTTATCCCTGGCTTCTTCCGGGTGCCAGTCTTCTGCTCTCTTGATTGGTTCTGTGGGATTATGTAACTACTGCGCATGTACAGAATTGCAGTTATCCCGCCACACAGGCAGTATGCCAGAATGTAAACTGAGCTGTGCATGTGAAGCTCACTATACATTCTACAGGGTATTGCGAGCACAAAGGTAAGAGTATTCTATTGAAGAATTGAAATAAAGAGCCTGCCTATTCCACTTTTTCACACTTTAAATAAATGCCGGTAGACACTGACCCTAATACAAAGATCATTATACCCAAGTACCCATAACATCACAAGAGCTGTTGTGTTGCAAGCAGATACCTCAGTGGCCAGTTTACTGCTGTTCTTGGGGTTACACTTTAATAAGGCTCTGATGAACTGCTACCTATAGTACCTATCTAAGTGCTATAGGTAATATTCATTTGCGCATATAATTTGTTAATAAAATAGCTGTTTTTAGGGTTAGCTGCTTCCACAGAAAATGTTGTCCTGACTTGATTAAGAATATGGCCTATACAGTCTATTTTTGGACATCACTTCTGGACATCTATTCTACATGTATCTTCCCTTTAATCACCCTCACCCAATCATTTCTGGCACGATGTATCTTCCATGTTGTATTGTACAATAATCCTCAGTGTTAAACCACTTCAGCCCTGGAAGTTTTTGCTGCTCAATGACCAGAGCACAGTCCAACATGCGCAATCCAGATGCTTCATTTACATATTTTGGTCTCTTTTAACACATTGATCACACCCATGCCTAGCCTCGGGTTAAAAGAGACCTGTACCTGTATCTATTTCTTGTAAATCATTCAATAAAAAGATAATAACTACAAAGAAGGCTGGACGCTGAACCCCAACACAAGCATGTAAATTGTAACCGCAATCAGGTCCATGGGTAGCTTTGGGCAGCCTTGAAAGTGGCAACTAGGGTAGTGGAACAGATGAATGGCAACACTAAACAGGTTCTCCAGTGTAAAAAAAAAAAAGCAGGGAACTGTTGTATGTATAGGGAATGTAATAGCTAGACTTAAAGCATATGCACATAGTCTTGGGCTAAAGGAAGTTCCACATAAAACAATAATGTCAAAGAAAGATGCCAAGCTTATTGAAGTAATCAAATAAATCTTACATGGGGCCTATCAGTAATCACATGCTATCTACAGTCAAAGGGAAGCTCGAAGGGACTCTAATCAGGAAGTGATGTCACCAGAACCCGGAAGTCCTCAGCCGCTGATCTGGCTAAGTTTGTTCCAGGTCAGCAGCTGACGACTTCTGAGTCAGTGGCTGAGGACTACTTCTGGGTTCTAGTGACATCACTTCCTGGTTAGTGTCCCTTCAAGCTTCCCTATACATACAACATACATTACATTCCCTATACATACACCAGTTTCCTGTTTTTTTTTACACTGGAGCACCTGTTTAGTGTTCTCTCTTGTCATTAAAAAAAAAAAAGATAACTTACAAAAAATAAACCTTTTTTTAAAGAAATATATAGGCTGCTATTGCTATCATGTCATTCTGGTAATGCAAGGCTTCTGCCTGTATTTGTCATGGTGAACCACTGGCTTCAGTTCTTTTTGAGTCTCAGACTTGTAGTAAGTTGGATGCAGCTTAGAAGTTGTTGCTTCTCCCTGACTTCACATCTCAATGAGTGCAGATGCTGCAAAATAACCTTCTCCATAAGGTACAAAAACTACATTTCTGAACTTAGCTTAGGGCATTTACATATAGAGTCAGTGTTACTTTCAGGTGATTTGCATGGAAAAGATAAAAACAGAGTATTCTGAACTTCCTGGAGTGGGCTATGAAGGAAGGCCTGTGATTGTTCCAGGACATAAACTATTGAAGCCAGAGGCACTCTTCCACATAGAATTTTAAAAAGAGGTCAGCAATATCATCCTGTATAATTATCTCAGTATAGGTTTTAGTAAAAGTTCAGAGGGGCTTCGTTGTCATGTTGGCCTGCATTGAGTAATGTGCAGCAAAACTAAAAAAGCCTGCCTCTTCATACATCAAAGGGACACTAGGGGTGAATGTGAGTAATGACTTCTGGAGACATGGCAAGCAAAAAAAGCACACTGACTGTATATCCTGGACTGTAAAAATGGTGGTTTATGGTATCTACTGCCATTTTCGGGAGAGGTTATTAATGGACGTTTCCTTCGTACTGAAATACACATGCTTTCACAAACAAATCCTGTCGCTTAAAAGCACCAATATTACTTTTATAATGATAATATTATTTTCATTGTAACCATTAGGGAACTCTGATCATTACATACTGTATGATGCCGAAATTGGTCACTTCCAAATTCCAGACTATGTAGGAGCAACCTTCAAACTTATGCAGTTTTGTGCCATTAACTATATAAGAAACTGCAAGAATATTATGGCATGTGTGCTATTGTAGTCAGTGTCCGCGGTATTGGGAGAAGAAAATGTAGATATGTAAGCTTTGACTATAATGAATAGTGTATTCATTTACTTATATCTCACAGATCTTATGTACTTTATTTACTTAAAGGCAGAAGATTTTTTATCTTCATGCAGCCCCCTTAATACTTACCTGAGCCCCATCTCTGTCCAGCGATGTCCACAAGTGCCTTGGCCGTCTTCCCTCCTGATTGGCTGAGACACAGCAGTGGCGCCATTGGCTCCCACTGTTGTCAATCAAAATCAGTTAGCCAATCAGGAGAGAGAAGGGCAGGGAAAAACCACGGCTCTGTGTCTGAATGGACACACCAAGTTGCAGCTTGGCTCGGGTGCCCCCATAGGAAGCCACTTGCTGTGGAGGCACTGGACAAGAGGGAAGTGCCAGGAGCTCCAGCTAGGGACCCAAGAAGAAGAGGATCTGGGCTGCCCTGTGTAAAACCACTGCACAGAGCAGGTGTGTATAACATGCCAGATTTTGTTTTCGCCATCTGTGTACCATTGCGGAGATCTCCCTTCACTTCTTGTGGCATAGCCAAACAAGAAGGGAGAGAAAATCCCTGCAAATTAATGGAATTCCTTGGGGACCCGCAGGTCATCAGAACTAATGTCCCCATTGATCCCCTCTATTACTTTTCTGGGGACATTTTCTTTTACTTTTACTTTCTATGATAATGGTAAACAGGACAAATAGAGATTGTGAGTCTACGGGGGAGGATGGACATGGTCAATAAAAACGAACAGGTGTTCTAATCCCTCTCCACTCTATCCAACATTTTTTTTTAAAAGTTTTGCCTTTTGTTATACTTTAACTACTTCAGCCCCAGAAGGTTTTACCCCCTTAATGACTAGGCCTTTTTGCGATACAGCACTGCGTTACTTTAACTGGCAATTTCGACGCTGTACCTAAATAAAATCAATGTCCTTTTTTCCCACAAATAGAGCTTTCTTTTGGTGGTATTTGATTATCTCTAAAAAATAAAAAATATCAAATTTCTTCATCAATTTAGGCCAGTATGTATTCTGCTACATATTTTAGTAAAAAAATCCCAATAAGCATTTATTGATTGATTTGCGCAAAAGTTGTAGCATCTACAAAAGAGGATATAGATTTATGGCATTTTGTATTTATGTATTTTTTACTTGTAATGGCAGAAATCAGTGATTTTTAGCGGAACTGGGACATTGCGGTGGACAGATCAGACACCTAGCTGACACTTTTTTGGGAACCAGTGACATTATGTGATCAGTGCTAAAAATATGCATTGACACTGTATAAATTACACTGGCAGGGGAGGGGTTAACATCAGGGGCAATCAAAGGGTTAACAGTGTTCCCTCAGTGTGTTTCTAACTGTGTGGGGGATGGGCTCACTGCATGGACACTCTGATCCGTGCTCCTGATTAGCAGGAACACTAGATCATAGTACACATGCCTGACAGCACGGCGGTCTGCTTGTTTATATCAGCAGACCGCTGATCTGTCTCTGCAGGGAGCGATTGCAGGTGGCCGCTGATTGGCTCCCCTGTGGCCAATCAGCACACGATCACGGCTTCGGCAGAGCACGCTCACCGCCAATGGCTATTGACAAAATCACGTACAGGTATGTGATTTCACCTAATAGAGCAGGCTTGCCGCAGTATATGTATGGCAGGTGGATGGGAAGTGGCTAAAGAAGCCTATCCTGCTTCTAATACACCGTTTTTTACTTTCTCCATCAGCTCATCCCCCACAATTATTATCTTTTGTATCACTTGACCCTCCCTTCTAGATTGTAATTTCTAACAAGCAGGGCCCTCTGATTTCTCTTGTACCGAATTGTATTATAACTGTAATGCCTGCCTTCATTTTGTAAAGCGCTACACAAACTGTTGGCGCTATAAAAATGCTGTATAATAATAATAATAATAATTCTTTATTAGTACTCACTAAAAGTTGCCTACAGAAAACTACACGGGTGAATATACAAGACCTTACTTCAGGAAGCTTCTGCACACAGGAAAGTTTTCACACTAGATTATGGCACAGATCTGGAAAAATATACAAAGCACACCAAGATTCAAGTAAAAGTACATATGGCTCTTGAATTTAGACAATGGGGGTTATTTACTAAAGGAGAATCCACTTTGCACTGCAAGTGCACATGGAAGTGCAGGTGCTGTAGATCCGAGGGGGACATGTGACAAAAATAACAAACAGCATTTTAGCTTGCACATGATTGGATGATAAAATCAGCAGAGCTTCCACACATTTCGGATCTACCCCTTAGATTCATAGCTACTGCACTTCCAAGTGCACTTTCAGTCCTTTCGTAAATAACCCCCAATGCTTCCTTATCCAAGAGTTTGCTTTGAATTGTGTCAAATGCCTAATGAGGCCATATTCATTTAGGAAAGATTTACAAAGCACGTAAAAAATATTTAGCAAATCTAACCCACGGCAGCCTGTCTAATTTCTCATTTATTTCAAACAATTATGCCTGGTCTATTGCTCTTAGCAAAACATTCATATTTGATGCTCCTTTCATTTATCAGACCCACCTTCGCACATATTTAATTTGCCCTGTATAAAAGAAAAGCAACAACTCCTTTCCTTCAACACTTCTTTTATTACACGACAGCTAATATGTCACATGAGTTTCAGTTATGGCACAACAACTAGCGGCATCTTGGGGGGGTACATACCATGCCTGTGTATTGAACCAAATAATCTATAGCATTCATAAGTTATTTTTAATTTTCTGCAAATTATAGGATCAGACTATGCCATGGGCTTAAAGTGACTAAGCTAAGTAAATCTTCTTTCATTCTTTAATGTCTTTCATTAATGGAAAAATTATGGAACACAGACATTTGAGCGATGATTTGTATTGCTAATGCAGCCGAAATACAAAGGAAAGGCATTCGGTTCTAAACTAGCTTTTATGGAGCAGCTTAAGACATACACTATAAAAATCTATTTTGAACCTGAGCTGAAAACCAAAATGCTAATTCTACATGTCTTTGACAACATAGCACATTTTCCTGCATGTGTAGGCTACATCCATTAAAAATGATGCACAGTAGGTGATAGTGACCTCTGTTTCAGTATAAGCTGGACACCATATAATTATGCCTTTGATTGGCTGAATTTCCAAATTGCTTCGTATATCACTTCTTCACTATGATTACTATGGATTTCAGCAATAAGATGGACTGTATAAAGTTCCTGATTTTGCAAGGTGAATGCATTGCAAGGCCAAGCAAGAAAGCATCACTGTCACATCTACATGATCTGTAGTGTAAGATAAAAATATTTATTTTTTATCTAGTGGTTGTCACAGACAGGCATAGCTCATAATGAAGATTTAGAGAATTAAAGCAGAACTAAACCCTCCTATTCTCCTAGCTGACACCAAATATGTAAGTGCTTAAAACATCTCCTAACTGCCCCTGATATCGAGGGACTGTCCCTGATTCGGGAAAAAAGTCACTCTGTCCCTTTTTCCTCCTCATTTGTCCCTCATTGTGGTCTGATCTATATAATTGTGCATAAAATTCACTTTTTATCTTTCAAAAAGCGTTTCCTGGTGCTAAACCTTTCCTCCAATTTCTAAATTGCTGCATTTGTATATTTCAAAACCAATTGAAAGGAATAGTAGTGGTAAAAAAAAACACACGTGGGTTTAAACAATATTTTTTTTTTGTACAATTCTCCTTTGAGGGGTGCGTGGCAGGGGGCGTGTCCTATGCTTGCATACTTTTTCTAATAGGTGTCCCTCATTCCAATCTCAGAAAGTTGGGAGGTATGACTTAATAGATCAGTTGAGAATTGACATAAGGATGCTGGCAATTATAACAGTTATTACTGGAGACATGTTATGAATGTAGAATTCACTGGTAGGCAGAACGTAAACACTGCAGAAAACAGCACTTGCACATTTCATTAAAGGTATAGCCACTTGACGACCACCCTAATGGAGATTTATTGCAACAGGGTGGCCGTTCTGTTCAGAATCACATACGTGATACAGCACTTCTGCATAGGAGACTTTAGTCCCAGCAGAAGCTGATCAGTGGGTGCTGGCCAATGGATGACCTCTGGCACCCGCTGATCATCGATGAGAAGCACAGGACAGAGATCTGCATATGTAAACAAGGCAGAGCTCAGTTCTGTCAGCAGGGATCTGGTGGATTTTAAGCACATCCCTTAGTAAAAAACACCAAACATCAGTACACATAAACACTGGTTAGGCACACATTTAACTCCTTGATCACCCTAGATATTTAACCTCTTCCCAGCAAGTGTCAGTACAGTACAGTGATTTTTAGCACTGATCACCGTATTAGCGTCACTGATCCCCACAAAGTGTCAAAAGTGTCAGTAAGTGCCAGACTGTCTGCCGCAAAATTGCAGTCCTGCTATAAGTCGATGGTTGCCACTATTACTAGTATAAAAAAATCCAATATATATATATATATATATATATATATATATATATATATATATATATATACAGTAGTTTGTAGACACTATAACTTTTGTGCAAACCAATCAATATATTATTATATTATATCCTTATTGTTTTTTTGTTTTTTTTAATGAAAATATGTGGAAGAATATATATTGCCATACATTTATGAAGAAATCAGATTTTTTAGTTTTTTATTGGATATGTTTTATAGCAGAAAGTAAAACAAAAAAATGTTTTTTTTCAAAATTGTTGATTTTAAATTTTTAAAACACAAAAAATAAAAAACCCAATGGTAATCAAATCTATCTTTGGGGGAAAAAAAGGGGCACAGATTTAATTTATGTACAGAGTTGCATGACCGCGTAATCTTCAGTTAAAGTAATGCACTGGAGTATAGCAAAAAATGCCCTGGCCATGAAGGGGGGTAAATGTTCTGCAGGTCAAGTGGATAATATAATTTTTTGAACATTTCTAATGTCAATATCTTTGGTTTTTGTTTTGGGAGACATTTAAATTGTTAAGTTTAGTTTAGTTTTAATTGAAGGAATCACCAGCACATATGACAAGTCAGTTTATGATTCCTTTAATTGGTAACCATCTCCAGGCGGTCCCCTACTTACAAACATCCGGCTTACAAATGACTCCTACTTACAAACGGAGGGAGACAACAGGAAGTGAGAGGAAATCTACCCCGGGAAGGGAAATTCTTTTCTGTAAGAGATAATATGGGAAAAAGGTGTCTCCACTGATGTTTTATCACCAATCCTTGTTTCCCTAATAACCTCAAATTTTCAAAATCCAATTGTCATTGGGACAGAAAGTGAGGTAAAATCTTCTGAACAGGGGCACAGAAAGCAAAACAAATGTTACAGGGGTGATAACCCTTCCCTATGTTATCCAAAAAGCTTAAAAATAGATTTTTTGACTGGAGCTACACTTAAAAAAGGTACCTGTTCAAAATTACAAACAGATTCTACTTAACAACAAACCTACACAGTCCCTGTCTTGTTTGTAACCCAAGGACTGCCTGTAATACTAACATTAATAGAAGAGAAGCTATATATTGTAGACTAGGGTCATATTAATAGGAGATTCATTTAGTTGAAAAGTTTCAAAGCTTATTTTTTTCTCTTATGCTGCGTACACATGACCGGACTTTCCGGCAGAATAGGTCTGATGGAATCATTCTGTCGGATAGTCCAACCGTGTGTGGAATAGTACGATTGTTTTTCCTTAAAAAATCCAGATGGACCTAGAAATAGAACATTTTTAAAATCTTTCTGACGGACTCAACCTCTATCGGGAAAACCGTTCGTCTGTATGCTGGTCCGACAGACCAAATACGACGCAAGGACAGCTATTGGCTACTGGCTATTGAACTTCCTTTTCTAGTCCCGTCACACTTCATCACGTTCAAAAAGAATGGACTTTTGAATGGACTTTAGTTTGTTCGTGTGTGGGCAAGTCCGTTCGTTCGGAAGTCCATTGTAACTCTGTCAAAAGTCCATCGGCAGGACCGTCGGACCTTTTCTACATATGTTTTAGCATTTTGCATTTTGTACATTTACATTT
This sequence comes from Lithobates pipiens, assembly GCF_037356315.1. Taxonomy (NCBI): domain Eukaryota; kingdom Metazoa; phylum Chordata; class Amphibia; order Anura; family Ranidae; genus Lithobates; species Lithobates pipiens. The sequence goes on from NW_027507748.1 coordinate 422,073,779, forward strand.
TTTTTAGATAAACTATAATTGTGTTGGATTGTATATAAAGACAGTGTAGAGTTCACTATCTGTGTAGTATACCTTGTAAAGTTCATACATTTTTGAGACAGAAGCATAAGACTACAAGCAACTTGTTCAGTCCTTTTTGTTGAAACATGACCAATGTTTGAGCCAGTAGATATTATGATTGGTGCACATTGTGTATTTTTTTTTAGCTTTATTTTTCATTTATAAAACAAGAACAAAACTTACACAACCATATGCTATCTTTCAGAAATTACATGAATTAAAGCAAGATATCAAAGTACCTGCCACAGCATAACTTCTATTTACATCCTTTCTCGTATCCTATCAATACTTTCTTAGACCGAAGCATAAGTGTGTGGAAATACAAGCAACTTGTTCAGTCTTATTTGTTGAAACATGATCAAAGTCAGTACTAGTGTTGCTCATCCTTTTGGTGAACTGGCAAGCACTAGTGGCCTAGTACATCCTGGTCGTACATCCAGCACTGCAGTAACACTTGGTGATGTGGCAAGTGGATACGATTAGCTCCACAAAATTCGGCCCCTCGTAAACCACTTCAACCAGCAGTTTGCAGCCTTGTTTACTCCCGATCAAGTTGTCTGCGTTGATAAGTCCCTGAATACATTTTCTGCCCGCTTGTCTATCAAACAGTATCTTCCCAGCAAACATACAAGATATGGGGTCAAAATGTGTAAGCTCTGTGACAGGGCAACAGGCTATACATATAGTTTTATGGTTTACAAGGGAAGAGATAGTCATGTGGAGCTGGAGAACTGCCCAGATTACATAGGGAGCGCTGGTAAGGTTGTGTGGGACTTGGCGTCACCCTTATTTGGAACGGGGTACCACTTCTACGTGGACGATTGTTACACGAGTGTGCCACATTTTAGTCACCTCTTTGATTGTGGAATTGGCGCACGTGGCACCGTGCAATCGAATCGCTTGTAGTATCCTGACCTAGATGGGGAGAGAGCCTGCTTGAAATGTAATAATTTGTTAGCAGTGAAGTGGAAGGATTCACGGAACATTTTTGTTCTGTCCTCCCTTCACGCAGATACAACAGTCCAAATTCCTACGGCGACTGGTGTTGTGGAGAAACCCCTCTGTGTCCACGAATACAACCTTAACATGGGGGGGTGGACCTCAACATGTTGGCGCCATACCTAATTGCCTGTAAGGCCAGACACTAGTATAAAAAATTGTCTGTATATTTATTCCAATTGGCTCTGCTGAATGCTTTTGTGCTATACAAAGCTTCAGGACAAACTGGATCCTTCCTAAAATTCCAGGAAGAAATTGTCACAGCCCTTCTGTTTCCAGATGGTGCTATGCCCCACCTTCTCAATGCAAATGCAGTGAGCCGGCTGCATAAGAGACATTTTCCGTATGTCCTTTCTGGTACCCCTGCCCACAGAACACTCCAAAGAAGATGTTGTGTCTGCAGAAAACTTGGATTTAGGTGTGACACACACTTTTATTGTCACTCCTGTCCTGACCAATCTGGTCTCTTCATTGGTGACTGTTTCAAATGCTACCACAAACTAGTGGAGTATTAACGTAGGGTACAGCACTACACAGTCCTAGGGCACACTTATTACATGGCCTCGAAAGATGAGATGGCCATCACATTTTGAGAGACCCGAATCTGGAACGTTTACAGTTTATATAAAAGTGCAAAAAAAAACAACAACACAAAAACACAAAAAAGTAAAAAGAAAAAAATTGTTGCGGTTTTATTTTTCTTCTCTCTCTATCGTTCTCTCTCTTCTATTCGCTCTATTGTTCTAGATCTATTGTTCTCTCTCTACTGTTCCTGTATTTTTTTACTATCTTACTATCTTTTACTATCTTACTGTCATACTGTAATGTTACTTTGTTTTATGGTTAACCATCATTTGCTTAGCAGGTACGCTATTCAGCTGCAGCATGGGTTTATTTATGCTGACAGCAACAGCACTTGCTCCCACAATACGTAACAGTGACTCCAGCGCAGTTAAAGAAAAGAGCATTAAGGGTGGTATAGGCTTGCCCGACATTAACAAGTACTACTGGGCCTGCCATCTAATGAGAATAGTAGATTGGAATGTCCACCACCACACAAAAGCATGGATACAATTGGAAAACACTTTTTCACCCCTGCCACTTCATCAGGTAATGTGGAACGACCCAAAATTCCACCCCACCTCGTGTAAACAGCACCCCCTGATCGGCCGGACCCTAAAATCATTCCAAACGATGTGCCAACTACTACATAGCCCATTGACACCCGTCCGACACAACACAGAATTTCCAATTGGCCTCACAGACTCCTTTCTTAAGGGGATATGGCCCACAAAAACATTCAAGCAAAACATTTTTTTTTTCAGAGGAATCTTTCGTCCCCCGATCCAATTTACCCACTCAGGAATCGAGTGTGCCATTCCCACAATGGACTTACTTCCAAGTTAGACACTTCTTGACCAGCTCACACAGACAACTGAACTATTCCAGAAAACCTACCCTCTTTGAATCACTTAGCTCAATGACTGAACCTCAACGTCATGTGATATCTACCATATACGCTCTTCTTTTCGCAGACCATACTACCAATTCTAACCTTGCAAAAATGGGAAAGAGAATTGATTGATCGATTGATTTCTTTGAAAAAGATTGGGAAAAGATCTACATTTACATACACAAAGGAACAATAAATGTTTCAGCCCAGGAGAACAGGTTCAAAATATTTAGCAAATGGTATAAAACGCCTGCCAAATTACATAGAATCAACCCTTCCATCCCATCAACATGCTGGAGATGCTCTGGGGGAGAAGGCACCCTATTACATATTTGGTGGTCGTGTCCGTTAATTCAACCCTTCTGGGAGGAAGTACACCGTATCACCAAGAACATTACCACTCTCCAGATAGAGTACTCACCAGCACAAATGTTGCTACACCACTCCTCCATTCCAAAAAGTCTGTACCACTGCTCATTGGCTCTACATCTATTAAATTCAGCTAAGATGTGTATCCTGGCCCATTGGAAATCTACAAATCCTCCAACCATTCCAGAGTGACTCAACCGCACTTCCAAGATAGCGGAAATTGAAGAATTAATCCACCAAAGCAAAGATACCCCTTCCGCCTTTCACACTACCTGGTCCTGTTGGAAACACTATCAGACAACTGATGAATACACACAATTTCTAAGGAACCAATCGCCTACTCAAATTTAGAGCTTTTAAAGCTGAAAGGTATTTCTTTAACCTTTACACACCCCTTACTATCCAGCTTCCCCCCCTCTATACGCACGCCCCTATAAGACGAAGCAAGAGGATAAGAGTAAACCCTCCCACCAGGAGTTACTTTGAAAAGGAATACCAATCAGAAGACCAAAATGACCCCACACAACCATTTACCCCTTGTTTCCTACAAAGACGGGGTAGACCACCACTCTCCTACAAAAACCCGATTCAGCACCTTCACACCACCACTACCCTTAAAATCCCCGAATTGGCGGAAAGTACAGGGATGATAGATTGAACTTTCTATAACCAGACGACCCAGTTGAGATATACTCGGGGTCACCCATCCACTCAGAGTGTACTCTCTCAGATACGATGCACACATGTCAGACGAGATCCAGAGATCCCAAAATCGAATACGTTAAATCCTCCATGGCAGACATTGTAGTCTCCCAACCTAAGAACCAATTACACCCGTTACCAAGTACGACTAAACCAGGACTCAATTTAAAAAAAATATAATCGTAAGAGTCTCTAACACTGTTTCACATATCGAATAACAGTACTACGGTTCAAAATGTTCACAATGTTTAAAACTTAGCATTGTTATAATGTTGTACTATTATTGTTTATATATGATGCTTTTGTTGTTCTGACGGTATAAAACAGCATGAACATTTGCAATAAACTTTTATTTGAAAAAAAAAAAAACTAACACAAAAAAAAGAGCATATATGCCGAAGCATGGGGGCAGGGGTGGAGGAGCGATTTGCTCCTAACATTAGGGGCAGATTGCCCCCATGCTTCGGCATATATTTTTTAGGCACAGATTGCATTAAAAAATGTTTTCTTTTTACTATGTTTTATTGTATTTGCTTTGCAGGCATGGTATGTCTTACTGTCATACTGTAATGTTACTTTGTTTTATGGTTAACCCTCATTTGCTTAGCAGGTACGCCATTCAGCTGCACCACTGATTTATTTATCTTGACAGCAACAGCGTTTGCTCTCATGATACGTAAATCAGCGACCCCAGAGCTGTAGGAGGTGATTTCACCACCACAGTTAAAAAAAAAATGGTGCATGTATGCCCATCATTAGATGGATGAAGGGCAGTATTTTAATGGTGGCATACCCACCGATCAATCTGTTTTTTTGTTCAGCCCACAGGCTGCATGAAAAAACGAACATTATAATATATGCCCAACAAGGACCGGCAACGTACTGGTATGTTGCTGGACTTTGAGTGATTATAACAGAATGATGCCTGCAGATTTAGGTATCATCCTGGTATCATTTTTCTCAGCCAGCGGTCATCTTTCGTGTAAAAGCAATCTTACTGGCTAATTAGCTTCTAGACTGCTTTTACAAGCAGTGGGATGGAAGGCCTCCCCATCGTCTTACATGGTTTTCTCGAGCTCTCCTGTCCCAACAGCAAAATACTCAACATGCCTCTCAGCAAAAAGCTTGGGGTGTCTACTTTCCAAAATGGGGTCAGTTGGGGGGTTTTGTGCTATCTGGGAATTTCATGGCCTTCGAAACTGTGATAGGCAGTGAGGAGTGAAATTAAAAATTTACGTCCTTAGAAAGCCTGAAGGCAGTGCTTGGTTTTCAGGGTCCTGTATGCGGTTAAACTGCCAAAAAGTCTCACATGTGTGGTATCCCCATACTTGGGAGAAGCAGCAGAAGGTATTTTGGGGTGTAATTCCACATATAACCATGGCATGTGTGAGCAATATATCATTTAGTGACAACTTTGTGTCATTTTTTTTGTCATTTTTCAATCACTTGTGACAAAAAAATAAAGTATTTAATGGGCTCAACTTGCCTCTCAGCAATTTCCTTGAGGTGTCTACTTTCCAAAATGGGGTCATGGAGGGGGGGGGTTGTTCTGCCCTGCCATTTTATCACCTCAAGAAATGCGATAGGCAGTCATAAACGAAAAGCTGCTTAAATTCCAGAAAATGTACCCTACTTTGTAGACGCTATAACTTTTGCGCAAAAAATAAATATACGCTCATTGACATTTTTTTTGCCAAAGACATGTGACTGAATACATTTTGGCCTAAATGTATGACTACAATTGTGTTCATTGGATTTTTTTTTTTTAAAAAGTAGAAAATATCATTTTTTTCAAAAATTTTCGGTCTTTTTCCATTTATATCGCAAAAAATTTAAATTGCAGAGGCAATCAATTACTATCAAAAGAAAGCTCTATTTGTGGGGAAAAAAAGGATGCAAATTTCGTTTTGGTACAACATCCGCACAATAACCAGTTAAAACACCTCAGTGCCAAATTGTAAAAAGTACTCTGGTCATTGAGCAGCCAAATCTTCCAGGGCTGAAGTGGTTAAAAAAGCCTGTCCAATGCCATGTTTTGAAGCAAGTGTAAATGAGCCCTAAGCCCAATAGCCACAAACGGTTTACCCAATGCACTCTGTATAAAACAGAACTAATCTAAAGCCCCATACACACTATCAGATTGTCTGCTGATTTTTTCCTTCAGATTTACCAAAACCATATAATATGAGGTCAAACCTTAGGAGTTTCAATTTGTATGCAGTCAGGCAGGCCCTTCTACTACATGGTTTTGGTAAATCTGAAGGAAAAAATCTGCAGAAAATCTGATAGTGTGTATGGGGCTTAAGACATGCCTTTTCCTTCCCTATACTACAAATCTTTGTGAAGACACTAGTGAGAGAGGTGGGGCTGATATTCCTCTATGTCAGTACTGGAGAGGGTGGGCAGGAAGTGTATTTCTACTGAGAGAAAAAGTTTTAAGGTATTTTGAAGCAAAAAAACTAATAAAATCCATGTCATGCAATGGGGTTCAAGGATGTAAAGGATGTTAGAGGCAGTTGAGCTTTAAAATAGATCTGAATGACTCAGAGGGAGACACTCTCCACCTCTTCTGCTAGCAACTATAGCAGATGGTTGGCTAATGCAGTCTACCATTATGCATAAAGGCAGTGTCTATTGTATTGGTGGTAAAATCATCTGTTTAATTTTTACCTACTGGTAAGCTTAAAATAAGGCTTACCTGAAGGTACAGCAAATATCTCTTAAACATGCACCGTTAAGGAGATATCTACTTTAATATTAGCCGGTGATGTCACTGGCATACGCGAACAGAGCTCTGAATGGACGGTGCACCACGGCCATGACTCCAACCCGTATATGCAGCAGTGATATTAACCTGGCTCGGCCATTGAAGAGGCCGAAGCCTGCAAACCTGGAATGAAGTCTGGGTGAAGACAGAAGCCCTGGCAGTGGTGACATCATGCAGCTAGGGGGCTTCATTCTGAGGTAAGTCTGTTGGAATGTACTAGTATGTGGTGCATACTAGCACATTATGGCATTATCCCGCTGGGGCCCAAATGTTTATTTATTTATTTTTGTGGTTTACTAACACTTTCATTTACATTGTTGCTTGTAGCACAGTGGTGTACTTTACAGTTTCTAATGCATATTTCAGTAAAATAAAAGCTACTAAAAGAGGAGTCATAGCATTGAGTCAGATTTAACACAATAAACAATATATGAGATAGGGAAGGAAACAAAAAATAGTTCTTATTTCAGAAACTTTAATACAAAAGGCAGTGTGTCATAATTATGAAAATTTTCAAAAAAATAAAACTCATGTTGCCACATAGTAAACAATAAGTTACCAACTAATTTGTGCTGGTAAGAAAATGAAGGGACCTAATTGGTTGCTACGGGTAATTTTTTTTCATTTTCATCTAATTATGATTATTGGATTCCCCTATGAGCCATAATTAAAGTCTCTAAAACAAGTACAATTCATCAAAAACATCCTCTATGAGAGCTCTCAATGATTGAACTACATTGTTGACTTTTTTCTGATGTCAGGGTCATTCATGATGTTTAATTTCAGTCGGTTGCAGATATACTTACATGTGTTTTGTTTTTCTCTGTTCAAATACATCCTTGCCTGAACATGCACTTAGATTTGAATATAACAATTTGTATGAGTGGGCGACAATTGAAACCCAGGGAGGTCAACATGATTTCGCAGCTCTATTTAAGCAAGAACAATTTTGATGCTAGACAAGCTTATGAAAATTTTCTGTGCTGAAGAGCTTTAAGTTAACTACTGGTTCCTGTCCTGATGACTCATTGCCTGTGACTGGCTTTATATATCTGAGCAATTTATACACATCATATATTTATAATTATAAAGGAGGTGATTCGTTAAAAATTAGTCATTTATGTGTCAAGTCTATTCGTTGCCTTTTTCAGTTCACACAACCTGATTAGGAGCAGGAGACAGCTGGGTACTATGAGCCAATGTAAACACTTCACAGGGAGGAAAAATTCTCACTATTAAGCTAACTATACATCATGCATTCTAAATATGCAACTTCAATTTAGTCTTTAGATCTACCAAAATTTTGTAGTAGAAGACCCACTTCTCAATTTACTTGTAGTAAGATAGGCTAGAGTACCATGTACAACAAAATTGTTGGTAGATCTAAATACGATTGTTCAGATTGCAAGGTGTATGGCCAAAAGGTGCACGCAATACTTAGCCCCTGTACACACGGTCAGAGATTTCCACAACCAAATCCGTCGGATTTTGCCCGTTGGATTTTGTCCGTTGGATCTTGTCCGAAACTGTTGCATACACACGGTCGGACAAAGTTGGCGAAAAATCCGATCTTTCAGAACGTGATGATGTAATTTTGTTACGATGGGACTACATTCAGGCTAGTAGCCAATAGCTTTGATGTAGGAATTTGATCTGAGCATGCGTGGCACTTGGTCCAATCAAAATTCTCTACACATGATCGGAGTATGTCCGATCGGCCCAGTTGGTCGGGAAATATTTCCAACATGTTGTAAAATTGGGTCCGACGGATATTCCGACGGAATCAGTCCGATGCATACCACACACAATCGGATTATCCGACGACACGGTCCGATAGGACACATTCCGACGGATTCTCCGACCGTGTGTACAAGGGCTAAAATATAGCAGTGTTAAAAGAGCCTTTTCATGTTATGAACAGCCCTAATTCCAACACATGTCTACCAAAGCACACTGGGTTTGATTTACTACAACTGGAGAGTGCAAAATCTGTTGCAGCTCCGCATAGAAACCAATCAACTTCCAGTTTTTTTTTATCAAAGCTTAATTGAACAAGCTGAAGTTAGAAGCTGATTGGCTACTATACACAGCTACACCAGATATTGCACTCCCCAGTTTTAATAAATCAACCCCTGTGCCTCTTCCCTGTGGCCAGAGGAGTAACTATAGGGGTCTCAGGGGTTGCAATGGTGACCTGGTCCCATACTGCAGGGGGTTAATGCAGCTCCCCTGTCATATTTGTCTACACCTGGATGAGAGTTGCTGCATATAGAGCAATCGATTCCTGAATTTATAGAGAGAAGGAGAAGTGGGCATTCCTGCAGGGAGGAAAATGTAGGGCATCAATTGCTCTATATCCTGCTCCTGCTGACCCTCTCATCCAGCCTGGTGCTAGGTGTTTCCAGCAGCCATAGGTTGCTAGGACTGCTGGTTCTGCCCCCTACCCTCCCAGCAGGCAGATAGGGCATGGCATCTGGAGGGAGCCAAAAACACAGCAAGAACAGAGTTTCTGAATGCACACTGAGAGCAAGTGAGCGCCGCTGATCCTATCCATCCCCACCCAGCACTGCCTCTGATCCCCTCAACCCCCCAGAACTGCTACTGTTTCCATCAACCCCCCAGCACTGCCACTGATACCATCAACAGGGAGCCCTTCATGGCTTCTTGAATCTGGACCCTGAATGTTCTTGTTACCCCTCTGTCTATGGCAGCAGCTTTGTGATGCCAGCAGGGCCTTGGGAGGTCATTGCTGGCATAGATATGAATCCAGCACCTGGTAATGTAGTTAATATTTTACAAGATATAATAAACTAACAAAATGCAATGCCTTTTTATTAAGTTGTTTTGTTCAATGCTATTCATGGTGGCTGTTTGAAATGAACACAGAGGTTTCCTAGGTCTGTATTCCTTTCAATAGATGATCCCATTATTGCAATTTACCTCCTACTCTTCTCTCTTACATTCCGACAATCAGGGCAGTCATAGAGTTTTTTCTATTTGCAATCTCTTAATACAGATCACAATATATTTCACAAAATATAATTAGAAACTGTAGCCTATTCCCTAAAAAAAAACAAAAAAAAAAAAAACATTTTGTGGTACTACAGTTTTCATTTTTATTATATCAAACCTGATTGGAGGTTAAAATAATTACAGTGAGGTAATTGTAAAAGAAACAGTTTTATCATTTTCCTGTCTGTGGTTGTTCTATTTATATCTTCTCTTTTCTTATATCAATTTCTCCAAAGAATATATATTGATTTACTTATTAGTGTACATATTACTTTTTTTTGTAAATTTTTTTGTAAATTATAACACAAAAAAATAATTAATAACAGCACCACAACCCAAACTACTTTCTGATTACTGCCAAAACAATGTGGTAAAACAAAGAAAAAAATAACCGCACAAAAAAAATCCATTATAAACAAATAAGGTCAGTGTTGCAAGTTTATGGAAACATCTATAATAACGCTCATAGAAAATCCATACATATGGGCTGCTAGTAGCTGGTAACAGGGAGTCTGAGGCAAACTTCACGGTCAGAACCAGCACTTGTATAGAGTGCTGACATAGAGGCTTAGAGAAAGGAAGGGATGGAAAGACTTGGAACCCTATCTGCGAGTAAAGCAAAGGAGCAGCAGACTGAGCTTCCCTGGCTTTCCAAACAGATCCTGTGTCTCCTGGTGGACTCTATACAAGTGCTGCTACTCACTGGGAAGTTTGATTAGGGCTCTCTGTTACCTGCTACTGGCAGTCTATATGTATGGGTTTTCTACAAAGTTTATTATGGACATTTCCATGGACTTTCAACACTGATCTTATTCATTTATTCATAGTGGAGGCTTTTTGTGCTGTTATTTTTTCTTTGTTTTAGAACATTGAACTATGTAAAGAAATAATGGACACATTTATTCAAAGACTACGACTGGTTTACTTCCACAAATCTGCTGGGCAAAGATGTTTGTGAAAGAGTGGATATAAAAATCGCTAAATCCAATCTGAAGATTCAACATTGTCCACTCTGTCTTTGCCTACACACATGTTACTAGTATGCATGAACTGGTTGCAACTTAGGGAAAGATCGGGCCTGCTTAAAATGTAGTAAAATATGAGATGACTGGTTAAGGTACTTATGGGGGTTGATTTATGGAGGAGAATAGATGGGTTGCTCACTTTTCAAGGGAAATTTTACTTTGCGACATAATTTACCCCATTGGTGTATGTGGTAAAATTTCACTTTGCAAAGAATACCCAATCATGCAAGGAAAATAAAAATGCAGCATCTTTGCTTGCACATGATTGTATGATGATAGTTCACCTCCCTTAGGCAAATTCCCTTAAAAATGCAACTTCTTTTGCAAAGTCAACAGCCCATTTGCCTTTAGTAAATCAACCCCATAGACTCTCGGAGAGAAAAAGGGCTGTTTTCAACTAGATTGGGTAACAATTTCATCTGTATGGGTTCCTGCAGATGGGGCCATATGGCTACTGTTGGAGGAAACAGTTAATCGGACAGGTTAAACTACCTTTGTCTCTCTAGAGCCATTTCCACTCTGCCCTCCCCACTTTCTTGACATAACTGTAAAGGGCAGTCCTATATAGTATAGAACATGGATATGCAATTAGCGGACCTCCAGCTGTTGCAAAACTACAAGTCCCATCATGCCTCTGCCTCTTGGTATCATGCTTGTGGCTATCAGAGTGTTGCTGTGCATCATGGGACTTAGTCTGTCATAGTTCTGCAACAGCTGGAGGTCCGCTAATTGCATATCCCTGGTATAGTATATAGAAAGCTTTAGGATTAAAGAGAAACAAGGGACTTTAAAAAGAGTATTGCATAAAAAAACGTAGGAAATAAAGAGTTGAAGAATAGTCATGAAGAGAAAAATGTCAGCAAGTAAATTATAGCATCAATTTCTGTGAATTTTGTTCTCTATGGCCATTTTGCTGTAAAATGGTACAAGATGAATGTTTGTGCTTGCTTCTTGTGCATATTGCAACATTTACTCCTATAGTGACCATTCTAGTGGTTGACCAAATCTGATAAAATTAATGTTTATAATGCTGAAACAGTAGCCCAAATTTAGTTCAACCAGTCCAGCTAGTCAGATTTAAGATTTGCAAAGGTGAATTTTAACTTGTTACCATACATTTCTGAACTTTGTTTTTTAAATTGCATAACTTGGTATCCTTGGATATTTAAGACCACTTACTGAAAGCAATATCTAATTTTGCATGGAAAATACTTTCATGCATGAATAATCTTTGAAAACTGATCATTTTGATATCTGTATTGATTGAACACTGTAAATTTCTTCAAACATTTCCTTTGGCACAATTAATGTTAATTTACATAATTTCTCAATTTATAGTACTGAAGTAAATCCTTAAGCACATTTATCTTATTTAATTAAAAAATAAGTTATGCTAGGAAGATTGTGTGAATGTATATATATATGGTTTATTAGCTTTTTCATTAAGTTCCCTCTAATTGGGTACTTAGCTTTCAATGCACAAATACTTTTTTCATTATTTACTCAGAATACATGTTTTCTTTCAAATGAGGCTAATCATTTCAGAAAAGGAATTATGGTTGTAAAATTCTCCATATAAAGAGCCCCTTTGTGTATCTATGGTATACAGGTGGCTGCAATTGTAATTTTGTCATTGTTTTCTACTATAGTAAAGGTATCCATAAATGTGTAAAAATGTTTAAAATTTCTAACAAGAAAAAGACATTTCACTGAATAGAAAGTAACCCTTGCAGTGCAGAGGCAACCCCAATGCAATGGTGCAGTTTTATTTTCCCTAAAGGAAAAGATTGTCAATGCCTGGCAATTTTTTTTTTTAAATACAACGTACCACAATGCAAAGCACATGCCTTATGGTTTGCTGCAGTGTGAGTCAGTTGCCACCTTATTGTATTTGAGGGGTGCTAAGATTGATAGCACTGCGCAGAGTGCCTTACGTGCATTACTGCAATAAATACTGCAATACATACTGCAATATATATATCTACAGGAGGCCTAAAGGCTAACTATAATTTAAAATAACCTAATTCTAATGACCCATGCTAAACTCTCTTGCACTTATAGATTAGCAGGTACTGTGATGAAGTAGCCTGCACCCTATTTAGTGGTTCTCAGGTTTACAATTAGACAGCTTACATAGTCCAGCCAATGAAGAAACCATGTAGTACCAAACCCTTCCAATGCAGCAGCCCTTTTCCAGAAGTCCCATATCCAGATGTATGCATTATTTCTTTTACTTTCATGGTATGTATTTTATTTGAAATCCAACTCCACCATTTATCACTTCTCTATCACTTCTCTATCCTTACCTATTGAACCTTCTATCCTATGATTTTGAACATGCAATCTCTATGTGAGGCCAAAACTAAGGGGGAAACTAAAACTCCATATTACTTCCTGCATTCTTCTGTTATAATTTGTATAGAATGGTGAGGAAGTTGATGGAGTATGTAATGGCTGGAGCAGAAGACAAGGGCTGTGCATATAATAGAAATATAGTAATACTGCTGGTAGCTGGAGTTCAGAAAAAGCTGAAAGGACCAAATGGGACAACAGCTAAATCTCAGACTCTTGTCATTTTAAAGATACCCATAGGATACCCATAGGAATCCTACCTTCAGTATACTAGTGCTCAGATGCAGATCAGGGACTTCCTGTATATGATCTGTATCGGATGGACACAAAGCAGGAATCAGAAGTCTAATAAAACTTCTGATGTCTCCATAATGAGAACCCGTCACCACAGTAAAAGATGAACAAAAAAGTGACCAAGTAATAAAAAAAAGCAAAGGTGTACCCTATCCTCCCACACATTACATTTATTTTCTCCCCATGTCTTGCAATTCCTGGCTATACTTTTTTATACCGTCATAGCCTTCTGTTCCCACAAACTCTTCCAAACATTTATGGCACTGTAATGACCTCTACACTCCTCACCTGTACATACCTACACCCATTATACTCTCTGAACATCTCTTCTGCACATACTACCTTTTCTTATATTTTGGCAGAGTTTTCTCCTGCACATACTGCTTGCCTTCATACCATCCATATACTTCCCTTGCACATACAGCTTGCTACAGGGCTGGACTGGGACAACAATTTGGCCCTGGACTTCATCCAGACCAGCCCACTTTAATTTTGCAAACATGCAAAAAACAGTATATAAACTGTACGCAATTGCGCAAAAAAACCCTTCTTACATCTGGGTCCCCAGAGAGCCCCCCACTTACATCAGGATCCCCAGAGAGCCTCCCCTTACATCAGGGTCCCAATATAGCCTTCCCCTTACATCAGGGTCCCCAGAGAGCCCCTCTTACATCAGAGTCCCCAAAGATCATCCACCTTACATCAGGGTCCCTAGAGAGCCAACCCCTTACATCCGGGTCCCCACAGAGCCACCCTTACATCCGGGTCCACAGAGAGCCCCTCCTTACATCAGGGTCACCAGAAAGAGGGCAGGTAGTGGGCCGGGACCCTGTGGTTGGGGACTCCTGGACTGACTCTGGGATATGGGCCCCAGATTCGGGGCTATAACCCCAAAAGTCCCCCCCAGAGATGCCACTGGCTGTCACTGAAACCGGCCCACTGAGCCATCGGCCCACCGGGAAACTCCCTATAGTCCCTATGGCCAGTACATGCCTGGCTTGCTATTATACCCTTTAAATTTTATTTCTGAACATACTGCTCACTCTCATACCCTCCACATGCCTCCCCTGCACAAGCTACCTTCCATCATACTCTCTGCACCCCTCCAATGCACATTCGGCCCACCGCCATACTCTTTGCGATCCTCTTTTGCATATGCTGCCCATGGCAACACCTCTGCCATTATACTCAGCCCCCCCTTCCAAAATTAGGGACATTTGGGGGCATGTCATACTTTCTGCAAAGGTAAACTGTAGACACCACCCTCACTCCTGGGATCTCTGCAATCTACCTATTTGCACTATATATTTTCATATACTTCGTGGTTTATAACATGGTATCTGCCATATTAACAGTAGCATGACAAACCAATTATTGTGAGTAGAGGGGCAAATGTTATATATTTTACTAGCCAAACAGTGATGAGAGTACAGCAGTCGGCAGGTAGACTACTTTCTACAGTTCTCCTACTTTTATGCAAAGAGTGAGTCGGGGGGACATTTAAAGAGTAACTCCACTTTTGTTCAGAAAAAAAACTTTCCCCTCTGGGTGATCTATGTACATTGCAACGCTTTAACCAAACTTTGTGGCAGATTCCTACCTTTTGTTTATCTGAAGCAATCACTGTTTGTTCCTCTGTGCCCCTGTGCTTAGTGAGTCTAATGGGAGTGGTTCCATATTTATCAGCTGCAGCAGCTACAGGGCTTTAATGAGGAAAACTGCTATGTCTGCATCCCTTTAGATGGGATTTTCTTTTGGGAGTATTTCACTAAAAATGACATTTTTGTTGCACGAAATGCCTGAAATCTGACTTGTATCTTAGTGCAGACTTCTGGGAAAATCTGTGAGCCAATCATACAAGCAGGAAATTATGTTTCTGGGGAGTGGTCAGTACACAACACCTCCAGGTAGCCATATTGCATTGCATTTTCATCAAGTACAGCAGATGCAGATTGAAAAGGAAAGGTAAATTATAATAACATTCAATTACAATATGACTTGTGTCACAATTTTATACACCATATAATTTTTTTGTTATTTACTATTTTTATTTTACCTACAAAAGTGGAGTTACCTTTTAAATAGCCCTGACACAGTTGCAGCAATGTATATGTAGCGCCCTGCTCCTAATTAGCAGCCGCTATTGTTTTTCAAATTTAAGTTGTCTGAAGCTGCAGTTGGGCTCAGGCTAATTATTCCAAAAAGTTCTGGTTTCTGTACTAGTTCAGCTGGGTTGCGCTAATTTCAACTTGACTGTGGGTGTCGCTGTCACCGCCGGTGGGTGTAGAAATGCAACAAGCTGGATGTATTGAATACCACCTCTTGCTCGGAAATAGCCTCCTGAATGCACAGGAGGTTTCCCTCCTGTGCATTCTGGGAGAGGGTATTTAAGGTACCAACGCCATTTTGTGGGGTCCGTTTTCCAGGATTCGCTATCCCGACCTCATGGCCCTCCTGGCCTGGGGTGTGTGTCGCATGATCCTGCGCCTCGGGGCCGGCTGGTCCGAGGCTTTGCAACTGAGAGAGTAGGCCCAAAAGGTCTTGGGGCCTACTGATCCAGGGGTGGTCCTGTGCTGTCTCGCCTGCGGGGAGAAGCCAAGAAAACTGGAGGATCCAGGGGAGGACTTTTCTAGGAGAGGACCCAGCACAAGGCTGGTATCTCTGGAGGAGCCTGAAAAGCCCAGTTAGAGAATGCAACCCAGATCAACACCTATACAGCATCGCTGGGTCGGCTGAAAGAAACTGGTACTGTATGGCAGTTCTTTAAATCTCTCAAGAATGCTTTAGTTCAATTGACAAGTCTGTGGCAGAGACTTTGAGCATCTAACTGGCTGCTAGGTCAAGTGAGAGGGGCCTATCTGATGGTTGCTGGATCCAGTCTGCGGAGCTGTTTGTCCTCTGGATCTGACCAATATCTCTAACCCACAATTACTAGGTGCCTGAACTCCCCTTAACCCTTTGACCCTCTATTGAAGGACTTTGTACTTATCCCAAATAAATCTTTGAAAAGGGACTAAGTGTCAGATTTAACATTCTTTGGACAACTTTCCAACGAGACCCCTGAGACGGAGAAGCAAGCAGGTGAGGTAACAGTAAGCCCAAATAGAACCAGCAGCTCCTTTGGGGGTCAGTGCTACATATACAACAATTATACTACTATTAGTAAGCTATGGTGACACCGTTTTTGACCCCTTGTCATGTGGTGATACTGCTTTTGCCCGCTTGTCATCAGAAACTCCAGCCCACCCAGTCTGCTCTATGTCTTTGCTTTTTCACACTGCCAATAAAAAATAAAATAAAATGTAAGAATCACAGGCACAGACTTTTTTTTTTATTTATTTTTTCAAGCGTGAGTATTCTAGTTTTTGGACAGCTCAAGATCACAAGATAAATGTTATCATTCTTGTAAACACTGTTTGTAGCTGTATCAGTAAATGGAATAAATGTACCTTGAACTACCTTGTCCTTTTTTTCTATAAATATTTTCCTGTAGGTATTTTCCTGAAACACATACCTAAGGGATACAAATGTTTATCCTTTGCTCCTTTAGTCATTTTATGTATGTATTATTTTAGCAAAAAACAACACAGTCATTTGTGTTAAGATTGGTCTCAGAGAGAGATAAAATTTTCTATGTAATGCATGACAGCAAAGATCAAGAGTATTTTCAATAAAAATACTGGTAGCTTAAAATAAGGGCAGAAAAACGCAGCACAGCAAATAATTATCATAACCATACAATGCCTTTGAAGCAAAAATATAAAGCACAAGGGGAATAAAAACATGCTATTTATAACATAAATTGCACAATCTTGATTTTTCTTTTTGCAAGCTTCATGCTGCATATTGCCACAATGTCTAATTCATATTATTTATTACTGCAGTTATTAATACAGTGCAAATTGTAACTTGGTTTACAAATAACATGTCATTATTGCTGTAGGAAAGCAATGCACATTTTCTAAATTAATGAAAGCTGATATCTAGATAGCTGTTGCTGGAGGAAGGCAGATGTTCATAGAAAAGCAAATGATAATGGCAAGATTGAAAGAGACCTGATGTTGGAAAATTAAGCCTTAGCTATAGTAGTGTGCCCATAAATTAATAAAATACACCTGTCATGAGAAAAAAAATGCTAGGCTGCCACTGCAGACCTTTTCTACTGAAAATACTAGGTGCCTACCTATGGTGCTAATGCTTTGGCTTCAGTGCTCTCTGAGTTGTTGACCCAGAACAAGTATAAGATAACAAATTCTGCCAATTTTATGACACTCACATCTGCATGATTTTTTTAAGGACTGTGACCCATAAGTAATGAAGCCAGAGAAAACCACACAAATAGCATTTCATAGTAAACCTGCACTGGCAGTATGCCATGTTTTTTGGATGACGGTTATTATTTAAAGCATATCTACACTCAAGAGCAAAAATGTAATATATTAAATGTTATATTCTTCTCTAGGTTTAATAAAGATTTGATTGTGGAAAAAAAAAATTATTGAAGCTCACTAGTTCTTATGTGAAGGATGTATTCCTTTTCCTTTTCAAGGCTTTTTCCTCTTTATTTTCACCTGCCGATCCTGTCCTTGAGCGACTACACTCACGTACTGTTCTCTATCTATGAAGAAGCATCTCTATTGGGGTGTTCTATGGTTCACAAATAGAACAGAGAACACAACTAACAGATAAGAGTCTGTAGAAAAAATAATAAACCAGCTGGTGAAATGATCATGTTATCCAGCAAATGCAAGTGTTCTTAAATCAGAAATGCCATTCAAGTTGTCTTAATCTACATTTTGTAATGTGGTAGTGGGGTCCAAATTAGACTGTGTAACTTCATCTTTGTCTGCAATCCACATCACCAATCATCCTCAAAATTCTTGAATTGGCGACTATAATGAACTTCTTATCATGCACATTTAAATTCATCAGTAAGAAAGATGACAAGGGGCTTGCAGTTTTAATGTTTGTGAATATTTTTCCTGCAGTTCAAGTAAGAGGGGTACTAAGATTTTATGACTATTGATAAAAGTTGGGGGGGGGGGGGTACTGGAGCACTATGCCTTTAATATAAAGACCTGAAGACTTGACCAGGTTGGCTGTGCTGTCTGCAAAATGATAAAGTCCTAATTTATAAGGAACACCATTATGCTAGTGTCTGCATGTGAACAAGATCTAAACTTTCAATATTGTTGAAAAAATACTTTTAAGAACATTTTCTTTTTCTTCTTTTGTTTAAAATGGGAAACTCTTCTGACCTTGTATAAATAAGTTTGCTCCCAGATTATTATAGGGTATTTAACAATTGTGAGTTTGAATGGTATATGCAAATTCATGACATCTGCACCTATTCATGTATGCATGTGAACAACAGATATTGCTGGAGCTATTATAGGAGCTATTAGTGTCTCTTGCTTGATCCTATTATGCAAAATATTGTGATACAATGGTTATACTGTAGTTGACCTTTTCCTGCATATGCCAAATACTGAATAAATGTATCAGAATCAGTTGTTTTATGGATTTTACGTAAAACTTTATGAGAACAGTAAATTAACATTTACCCAAAGAATACAGTGGGGTTGATTTACTAAAGGAAAGGTTGTTTATCAAAGTGCATATTCCCTGAGCTTAGTAAATAGGGTAAAGCTGTGTTCACTGTTAATACCTAATCATTTCCCCCCAGGAAATGGGATTTTTCTTGCACATGTTTGAGTGCCTCAAGGAAACACATCACAGTCTCACCACTAGGGATTGGAGAACGGTTCGGCCTAAGCATAAGTTTGGGCCAAACTTTTGTTGTTCGTACGTTTGGAAAACATCCGAACAAACGGGTCGTTCGACCATGTGTTCAGCCCCCCGAACCGACCACCCTGATTGGCTGAAGCAGTGAAAGCTTCAACCAATCAGGGCACAGCGCACTGTCAGAGTCAGGACTGGACACTGTCATCATGACTTTATCCAATCGTGGCTCATTCCTGCCCCACAGTATAAACGTATTCTTTCAATGGCAGACATTTTCAGTGTGATTTCGGCATGGGGAGATAGAACAGGGCTCTGTTCTGTGCTATTAGTTAGTTAGTGTGCTATACTGTGCTATTTTGCTTCATATGTCAGTGTAGAATATTAGTTTAGTGTCAGTCTAGGGATAGTGTGAGTGTAGGGAGGAGGGACATTATTCAGCTTTGCATAGTGTGTAGCTAGAGTAGGGACAGGTCAGATAGTTTCAGTATAGTGTAGTGAGACCGTGCCAATAATTTTTTACATTAGTGTATAGCTAGAGGAGGGACAGTTCAGATAGCATCAGTGTAGTGACAGTTAAACACCGTCTATTTGATTGCGTTACTGCCAGTTTAACGCCATTTATTTCTGTGTGCGTTACTGCCAGTTTAACGCCATTTACTTCTTTGTGCGTTACTGCCAATTTAACGCCATATAGTTTTGTGTGTGTTACTGCCACTTTTACGCCATATAGTTCCGTGTGCGCTACTGCCAGTTTAACTCCATATAGTTTTGTGTGCGTTACTGCCAGTTTAATGAAATATAGTTCTGTGTGTGTTACTGCCAGTTTAAAGCCATATAGGTCTGTGTGCGTTACTGCCATGTTTAACGCCATATAGTTTTGTGCATTACTGCAAGTTTAACACCATTTATTTCTGTGTGTGTTACTGCCAGTTTGACGCTATATAGTTCTGTGTATGTTACTGGCAGTTTTACGCCATATAGTTCTGTGTGCCTTACTGCCAGTTTAACGCCATGTAGTTCTGTGTGCGTTACTGCAAGTCTAATGCCATATAGTTCTGTGTGTGTTACTTCCAGTTTAACGCCATATCGTTTTTTGTGCGTTATTGCGAGTTTAACTCCATATAGTTCTGTCTCCCTATCTATTCCCGCCATAGCCCCAACATCAGCCATGGAGGAGTCAGCTGAGTTGTTTGACCACAGCATCAGCCACTTGCTCCTTGATGATGCCCAGCCATTACTATTATGAACATCAGGTTCCCCCTAAGCATTCAAAGGGCTATTCCATGAGTCAAGCTAAAAGGTGCTATGCAATGCTTCAGAGTGTGTTTAGGGGACAGGAACCACACTGGAACAGAGATGCCTGCAGCTCTGCAGTGAAAGGCCCAGAGGTGGTTCACACCACACTAGCTGGTGCAAGGAATGGTGGTGTCCGATAATGGCTCAAACTTTCTGTCCGCCCTCAGAAGAGTCTGTAGCCATTTCAGGTGGTCATACACAGTCAGTGCTCGCTTGGCTAAAATTCAGAGGGCATTTCACCTGCCTGTAAACAACCTGATTTGTGACTTTGGCAATGTTGCAGCAGCTATACAAGCATAAGAGGGCCGTCAGCGAGTACCTGTGCAAATACGGCATGACTACAGGGTCAGGCCACCTCTGCTTTTTTTCCCCACTCCAGTGGCTGATCATTAAGGATGCATGCACTATATTGCCACCATTTGAAGAGGCCACAGGGACCTTGAGTTGGGACCGTGCATGCATCAGTGACACAATCCCTGTTGTGTTCCTGCTGGAGCAGACTCTGCGTGGCATTATGGACAGGGCACTGAAGCCAGAGCAGCAAGAGGAAGAGGAGGACTTTCCTCTCAAGGCCCACTTTATCCAGACACCATCATTCCTATGGCACAGAACACACAGGAGGAGAGAGGGGAGGAGGATGAGGAGGAGGATTCTTTCACTTTCATAGGCTTCGAAGAAGAGGAAGACATGCTTCCATCTGTAAGTAATAGCTTTCCAACCTTGGGACCCTTGGGAGTAGTACATGGCTGGGAGGAGGAAGTTTCAGATGCTGTCATCCTGAATGACCTCAAGGAGTCTGCTTCTCAAGCCTTGGCAAATTTGAGGCGCATGGGCAACCTCATGCTTCAAAGCCTGCAAAAGGACTCAAGAATACGTGGCATAAAGGAAAAGGATGATTACTGGTTGGCAACCCTCCTTGACCACCAATATAAGGGGAAGGTCTCAGAACTCATCCCAACCCCACAGAAAGTTCAGAAGATAAAATCTCTTGATGATACCTTATAGAGAATTTTATTGAAAGTTTTTCCTGACTAAAGGAGGTTAAAGTGTCATGGAAAACGTAATTTTGAGTCTTCTGTTTGTCAAGAGAGGAGCGTTGGAGAAGGAGTCTGCCTAAGTGAGGCATTTTGGAATTTTTTCTGTCCTCGCCGCCCAGGGCTGTCAGCTTCCACATCCCATCAGCGGCGTCTGCATCACATGGTAGATGATTACCTCGGGGCCAAAACAGAGATGGAGAGCTTTCCAGCTGACGATCCACTGATTTACTGGGTTATGAGAATAGGCCAGAACTTTCCCAGTATGCTATTGAGTTGCTGGGCTGCCCTGCATCCAGCATGCTTTCAGAATGGGCATTCAGTGCTGCAGGAGGTTTCATTACTGATCATAGAACGCATCTCTCACAAGACTCCGTGGACTGTTTGAAAAATGAATCAATCCTGGATTACCAGCTATGAAGCCACTGATGCCGATGCCACTGATTAATTCTTTTTGGGATGTGGAATCTCTGCAGGACTTTGAGGCTGCCTAGCTTTGAGGGTGTTCAATCATTTCATCTGGAAGAATGTTTTTGGTATAGGTTTCATGGACACAATTAACACTCAAAAACCAACTTTTCAGCACCTGTTTGACAGGTGCATATCATTGCAATTTTTTACAACAAGGCCAATTCTTGCTTTCGAGATTACCTCTATAGAGTTACGGTGGGAAGGCGCCACAATACCCAAAGACCAATTTTTATGCACCCCTTACTTCTTTTCAAAGTCAAAGTGACACCAGAATGTATCCAAAAATTTTTCCCAGTGCAGCACATTGTGGCTTCATCATACACACTGGCTCCCCAGTTGTTGCTGAGCAAAATAAAGGCAGCTTGAAGGGAAAATTTCTTTTTTTTTACTTTATAAATGCAATTATTGGTGCAGCAGATTCTAGACATGGTACAGACTTTGCAGGTAGACTAATGCCGCGTACACACGATCAAACAAGCGGGTGGAAAAGTTCGGTAAACTCGAGTCCGCCAAACAATCCCCCCGTGTGTAGCCTCCGGCATACTTTTTTGACCCGAAAGTACGGCGGACTTAGAATGTAGTTTTACACTCCAATCTTCCCGCTGGACTCGCATTTCGGCGGACAATCTGGCCGTGTGTATGCCAGTCCGCCGTACTTTTGAAATGAATGGACTTTTCCCGCCCGGAGAAAAGTCCGCTCATTTCGAGCGGGTCTCCAGGTAGGCGGGGCCCGCGAAGGAGACGTCGCTGGCCCCGCCGCCTGGTATGGACTTAAAGGGGAACCCCAACGGCGAAAAAAATCAGCGTGGGGGTCCCCCCAAAGTCCACAACAGACCCTTGTCCGAGCGCGCTACCCGGCCGGCCAGGAAAGGAGGGGCGAGCGAGCGCCCCCCCTCCTGAGCCGTACCAGGCCGCGTGCCCTCAACATGGGGGGTGCCCTGTCAGGCTGGCACTTACCGAACCGATGAGTCCGCTTGGGCAGAGGGTGGTCTCCCGTACGTGTCCGACTTACAACCCCTGATAGAGCAGACAGGTGGCTGAGAGTGCGGAGTGGTAAGAGAGCCTGTGATATGGCTCCAGGAGCAGGAACTTGCAGGAAGCTTCCGGCAGCAGGTGTGTAGATAGCTTCCGGCAGCAGGTGTGTAGATAGGACACAGGCAAACTGGGTACAGAACAGGAGGCAGAGCAGGCAAGTCCGGGTGCAGGCAGGGTACGGCAACAGGCGGGCAGCAGAGGCACAGAAGGAGCAGGCAAAAGAGAGGTCAAACAGGCCGAGGTCAGATGCAGGCAGAGGTCAGCGGAGTCAAGGGAAAGCCGGGTCGTCAGGAGATAAGCAACAGGAACACAGGATACGAACAACGGGACAGGAACCGAGAAGCTGTTGATCAGGCAGCACCTGGGAGATGTCAGTGGCAGACCTAAATAGGCCGTTTGGCGCCAAGCACCGCGCACACGCGCGCCGACGCGCGTGGGCGCGCGCATAGGCGCGCGCCCCCGAACGCCGGCAGACACACCAGCGGTACCCGAAGTGCCCACCACAGCGCGCTGACGCGCACCAGCGCCAGCAGGGGCACGTGAGGGCACACACCGACGCGCACCAGCGCCCACAGGAGCGCGCAACACCGCACGCACAGGAACACGCACCCCAGCACGCACCGCAGGACATCGGCGCGCACCAACACGGGCAGCACCGCGACCAACCAGGTAACGACCCTGACAGTGCCCCCTCCCCAAGGGCAGACTCCGGCTGCCCAGGTGAGCCGATCTGGAAACCTGACGGTTCTTGAAGGCCCGCAAAAGTTCCTGAGCATGTAGATTGTCCTCGGGTTCCCAGGAGTTGTCCTCAGGTCCATAACCCTTCCACTTGATGAGGTACTGATTGGTTCTCTCCGTTTGTCCGTTTGTCTGGGGGTGATAAGCGGAAGAAAAGGCCAGTTCAATTTCAAGAGACCCGCAGAGCGCTCTCCAAAACCTCGAGGTGAATTGGGCGCCTCGGTCGGAAACAATACTTGCCGGGATCCCATGCAGCCTTACAACTTCTTTGACAAAGATCTTGGCCGTCTCCATAGCCGAGGGAGTGCCCCTCATCGGGAGGAAATGGGCCATCTTGGACAGCCTATCTACGACAACAAAGATAGTGGAGAACCCCTCGGAAAGGGGGAGTTCCACGATAAAGTCCATCGAGATCATTTTCCACGGTCTCTCAGGGACAGGTAAAGGTTTCAGTAGGCCCCAAGCCCGCGTCCGGCTGTTTTTATTTCGGGAGCAAGTGCTGCACGAGTCCACATAGTCCTTGCAGTCCTTAAGAAGTTGAGGCCACCAAAAGGTGCGCTGAATCAGTTCGGCAGTCTTCCGGGTACCAAAGTGTCCGGCCATCTTATGATCGTGGCAGAGTTCCAACACGTTTACCTTCAAGGCTTCAGGGACCACAATCTTGCCTTTATGCCAGAACAACCCCTCACTACAGCTGACCTCGGGGCTCGGGGGCATTCCAACAGAAGCCTGTCTGATCCGGGAGATAAGGTCCCCTTGGAGGAGCAAGAAGTTCCCAGAAGGGAGAATAGTATCAGGAGGCCGAGTCTCTTCAGGGATAGAAAACATACGTGACAGGGCATCCGGCTTGACATTCTTAGAACCAGGTCTATAGGTGATATGAAATTGAAACCGGGAAAAAAAAAGAGCCCATCTGGCTTGCCGTGGTCTAAGTCTTTTGGCAGTTCTCAAATATTCCAGGTTTTTGTGGTCGGTGTAAACCAGGATGGGATGTGCAGCACCTTCCAATAAGTAACGCCACTCCTCCAGAGCCGCCTTAATGGCCAGAAGTTCTCGGTCCCCAACATCATAGTTCCTTTCGGATGATGACAGTTTGCGAGAAAAGAACGCCACCGGGAAAAGAAGGGCCTTGGCACCCTGCCGTTGGGATAACACCGCCCCCACAGCGATTTCCGAGGCATCCACTTCCAGAACGAAGGGTAAGGCTGGGTCCGGATGTTTTAGAATAGAGGCAGAGGTGAACAGCATCTTAAGTTTTTCGAAGGCCAGCTGTGCCTCAGGGGTCCAAGAGAATCGGGTACCCTGCCTGGTCAGTTCGGTGATGGGAGCAATAATCGCAGAGAAACCCCTGATAAATTTCCGGTAGAAGTTGGAAAAACCGACGAAACATTGTACGCCCTTCCTGTCCACAGGTGCAGGCCAGTCCAGGATGGCAGATACTTTTTGGGGGTCCATCTTGATGCCCTCCACAGATATAACCAGGCCCAGGAATTGGATGGACTGGCGTTCAAACTCGCATTTTTTGAGTTTCGCGTAGAGCCCGTGTACCCTGAGACGAGCTAGCACACTACGGACATGTCTACGATGGTCTTCCAAGGATGAGGAAAAGATTAGGATATCATCCAGGTATGCAATTACGTATAGATCCAGGTAGTCGCGAAAGATGTCGTTGACAAAATGTTGAAAGGTTGCGGGTGCATTACACAGCCCGAAGGGCATGACAAGGTACTCATAGTGCCCAAAACGAGTACGAAACGCTGTCTTCCACTCGTCTCCTTCTCGGATACGGATTAAATTGTAAGCTCCGCGAAGATCCAATTTCGAAAAGATGACTGCAGACCCCAGCCTCTGGAACAACTCGGGTACTAGGGGTAAAGGGTAACGGTTTTTGACAGTTATCTTATTCAATTCCCGATAGTCAATGCATGGACGTAAGGAATGGTCCTTTTTTTCGACGAAAAAAATGCCAGCACCGGCAGGGGAAGTAGACGGACGGATAAACCCTTTCTTTAGGTTTTCGTCAATATACTCCTTCAGCGTGCCTAACTCCTGTTCCGTTAATGGAAAAATTCTCCCAAAGGGGACTTCGGTACCTGGTAACAGTTCAATAGGGCAGTCATAAGGCCTGTGGGGGGGAAGAATATCTGCGCCTTTTTTGCTGAAAACATCCACAAAGTCCTTGTAGGGTTCCGGAACGGTCTGAAGCAATTTTGGATCGACATCCAAACAGAGAAGTTGAGAGGAGTTGCATGTCGGTCGGGCCAAGCAGTGTTGTTGACAGTAATCGGAAAGAAACTTGATTTCTCCTGTGGCCCAGTTAATGCTTGGATTGTGGGCCTGCAACCAGGGTATCCCCAGGATAATTGGAAACAAGGGGGAGGAGATGGCATCCAGAGTAAAAAAATCACTGCTCATTTAAAAATTAAGTTTTTAACAAACTTTTTTTTTATTGATACATGTCTCCCAGGGCAGGACCTGGACCCCTATAACCATTGTATGCCCAATTACTTGCATATAAACCTTCAAAATGGGCACTTTTGATTTTTGACGTTCAGGTCCCATTGACTTTAATGGGGTTCGTTATTCGGGTCTGAACTTTCACAGTGTTTGAAAGTTCTGGTGTGAACCGAACAGGGATCTGTTCGGCCCACCCGTACTCACAACCATGTTTACTAAGGTCAATGAACATTATCCTGTCAACTTTCACTTTACGGAGATACAGGTACCTCTGTAAAATTAGATCAGTTATAGTTAGACCAAACTTTTTAAAGTTTGCAAACCTCCAAAATTAATGTCAAAATTAATCTGAATCAGGTTGCAAAAAGTGTGTATTACAGAACAGCAAAAGATTACAAACTTTGCAGAATGCCTGAATATGGCCTGAATCACTTAATTTAAACATTCTACCAATGATACTAAGATATAAGTATGGGATGTTCTGACACTGGCAGTTAACCTCCCTGACGGTAATCCTGAGTGTGGCTCGGGGTGGATTTTCAGTACCAAAAGCGGTAACCATAACCCACACTAGGGATCGCATTGCAGGATCCAGGAAGAGGTTACTTACCTTGTCCCTAGGATCCTGTGATGTCTCGCCTCTCTGTGTGTGAGCTGTCCTCTGCCAGATCTATTACAGTGCCGAGCTCCGTTCCCTGCGAGCGTTGCAATGCACGGGGATGGAGAACCGTGCCGAATTCAAAAGACAAAAAACACAATACATAAAAAAGGACACTGTATCTTACAGATTACATTACTGTATTAATTTTTTTCACATCCCTTTTGTCCCTAGTGGTTTCTCCAGTGCCCTGCATGCAATTTTATATTATAAATACTGTTCTTTCTGCCTGGAAACTGGAGATTGTCCATAGCAACCAAAAAGGGTCCCTTTACATCAAAAGTAATTTTAGACCAGCTAGAAAACAGTGATAATAAATTAGAATCACTTGCAGAATTGAGCGATAATGATTTGTGGGGAAATTCGTCATCAGACACTGAAAGTAATGACAGTGACAATTCTGCAACTGAGCAAATTTTTGTGTTTTTGATTTGACTGGTGCTCTTCTCCTGTCTTAGCCAGGTTATTGGCTTAGCAATTGACGGTTTACATTCTGACTGGCATCCACCATAGAAATGAATGACACTTTGTGGACCAGCTATCATTTTCCCCATCCAGTATCATAACCTCCCCTGCGCTTTCTGTTCCCCCTCCTGCTTTCTCTATGTGGTTCTCAGCTCCCTTTCATTGTGCCTTCTAATGCCGCGTACACACGACCATGCTTTCTGGCAGAAAAGGTCCGACAGTCCTCCCGGTGGACTTTCAACAGAGTTACGTTGGACTTCCGAATGAATGGACTTGCCCACACATGAACGGACTAAAGTCCCTTCGCAAATCCGTTCGTTTTGAACGTGTTGACGTACGATGGGACTAGAAAATGAAGTTCAATAGCCAGTAGCCAAAAGCTGTCCTTGTTTCGTATTTGGTCTGTCAGACCAGCATACAGATGAACAGTTTTCCCGATAGAAATTGAGTCCGTCAGACAGATTTGAAACATGTTCTATTTCTAGGTCCATCTGATTTTTTTTAAGAAAAACGATCGGACTATCCCACACATGATCGGACTATCCAACAGAATGATTCTGTCAACCTATTCTGCTGGAAAGTCCCGTTGTGTGTAAGCGGCATCATTTTCCAGTTCATTCACCACCAGTATTACACAGATCACATGTGTAGCACCCTCTAGTGCAGTGATGGCGAACTTTGGCACCCCAGATGTTTTGGAACTACATTTCCCATGATGCTCATGCACTCTTCAGTGTAGTGAAGCATCATGGGAAATGTAGTTCCAAAACATATAGGATTTGTATTGTAGATTTGTTAATGCGGGAAAAAATTAGTTTGGCTCAGGACTAAGCCTGAGCTGTGGATCTGGGTCAGGGTTCAGTGAGCCGGGGCTGAGTGACTCTTCCTGACAGCTCCTCTGGTGCCTCCTCCTGGTCTAGAAGGTTGTAGAGATTTCTGGAGCTAGTGAATGGAGGTTAGGTGGGGCTTTTTGGAATATCCCTAGTAAAGGGCTGGCAGGGGGCAGGTTCACCTCATAAATAGTCATGAGCCATGCCAGCAGGGTAGTTGGGTGGAAGATGGAGATATAGCACTGTGGAGACTGTTGGTGGACCTCTGGGGTACCCTTTAGTCTGGGAAGGGTTGATGTTGGGTCGGGGCTCGGGTGCTGGAAGGATCCTGCCACAACACCCTTCCTGGAGGCACAGGAGCAAGTGGAGGACTGTGTGAGTAGAGCAGCACTACTGGGGCTTACAAGGGGGGAGACTGCCATAAGTAGCCAGTTCTCCCTGAAGACAGCATTGTGCCAATTCTTCATTCCTTTCCTGGGAGATCTTCTGCAGAGTCAGCCAGGTAGGCTGGTGTGAGTCAGTCTGGAGGACTGAGGAGGTAAGTTAGCATGGAGGACTAGTAAAAAGGGCAACTGCAGCCAGGTGGGTTGGCAGTGCCTGAAAAAGTGGTGCTGGGACCAGTAGCGACAGGAGGGAGAGTGCAAGCTGATCACTGTGTACTGCTACACAACAAGGGCCATTGCTAAATCTGACTGTGCCTGTCAGATTTATTTACAGTGATCCAGCTGGAGTTCTGCAAGCAAGTAAAGGGCAGATGGAGTGTTGAGGAGGCTGTATATAGACTGTATATACATTGTGTATAGAAAGATGTCCCTAAAGATTTTGCTAAATTGTTGTTGCTGAAGTCATGTGAGCATTCCATAATCTCCCATCCTCATTCAAGTTATTAACCATCAATGAACAATCAAAACAAAGTCACAGACTGTTCTTTGACTCTGAAGTGCCTGCCAAAAATTTGGTGTGCCTGGCTGTGCAGGGTGGTTGATCCCAGTTCAACTGCGGCTCCTTAGGGGGTGCACTACACATGGTTTCCTCAAATCTGTCATATTTACATTAATCACTTGACTAAATTTTCATGAGTTTTTCCATCATGTTGGTTTTGTCATGCCTTCCTCCTCCTTTCTGTCATAGTCTTCTGTCACTCAGCATTAACCCCTCCTAAACTTTTGGTTCAGTTCACTGTCCTCCCCCATCTCTACTCTAGTGCCCTTTTAGCTTTGAAAACTTGCTACACTTAGGACTGTCAGTGTTGACCAATTGATCCTGAATAAGCCTAAATTCATTACAACAAATTGTAGCACACTTTGTTCAACAGTTGGTTTCCCTGTATACAAAATGGTTTGTTATTCCCGTCCTGATATATTCACTTCTGTCTTTCACTTATATTATTCGTGGTAATTGTGCAGTCCCTAACTCCTCTTCAATAAATTAGCTATTTGACAACACCTAATACTAATGGCATTTAGCATACAGTATTTAGAATCATAAAATAATAAAACATTGCTTAGCGCTTCTCTCACTTGAGGCGCAATTTGGCCAAACCCACAGTTTGTGTGGAGTGGTGGACAACTCTGTCCCCCACTCCTCCCAATACTTTACCCAATTATTAGATATTTTCCTGGGTTTGGGTATGGTGTGGTTTTCACACTTTGTCTACACAACACCAATGAAGGGTTCATAAAATAAAACAGTAAATTACATGACAATAACCCAAAAACTAGATCTTTAAAGTCTGACCTTTGCTAAGTACTATACAGATTTAGCTTTGCCTAACTAATTATGGGCCACGCTGTGTTGGGAAATAAGCTTGTTGTGTATCATTTGTAATCTTTGTCAAGCTATTTCTGGATTGTTCTATTTTAGGAACAAATCAAATTCACCTTTCATATAGTAACTATTTAAAATGTATGAATGCAGCCCGGTCTGTGAGTTCAATAAATAAGATTTTAATACTCTCCAGTACACCTATTTTATTTATGTTGAAGCCAAGCCGCCTACAAATTGCTATGATTTTTTTTTTGTGTTCACTCAGGAAAACAAGCTCATGATATAGTAGGTGACAAAATGGTAAAGGCAAATGAAAAAAGTCATTTCTGTTTTGCTTCAGGCCGTTTTACATGAATTAAATGATATAGATTCAAAATTTACCATTTGAAACCAAAATATGTATTTTATAGGGACATCCGTGTGTGAATTTAGCTTTTTGGAGATTTTATAATACCATGTAACATCTTGCTGGGAACCTAAAAAAGAATGTGTTTATTTTGTTTGTTCTTTCACCATTACTATTTGCTTATGAGACATACAGTAAAAATTGTCCTGCATAGCTCACATTCTTGAAATTAAAAAGCTGATAGTCTGGCATTAATCTAAATACATCTACAGCACAAATTTGACTAATAATGCATATTTAGACTTTAAAATATTTTTTTTCCTGCCTTAATAGTTCAACTATATACTGCCGAATATTTACTAAATTATTCGTAAAACATGCTTTTAGTTTCTTTACTGGGTATACAATATTTCACTGACAGGCAGAGCAAAGTGTCCTTTGCGCTACCTGATATTCATTGCTTTGAAACATGGTCTATTAATAAAGGTTTTCACACAAGATTTCCACAGCTTTCTCCCAAGACGCACACATTTCTATTTGGATTCAATTGAAAATCCTGGTAGAAAGTTGTGTGAAAACATTTATAAATAGACCCCTATGGTGTGAGATGGGACATTACCAAGGACCAAAAAGAGAAATCACCGAAGATTTTAAGACTGTATATCACTTTTATAGACACAGGGCTGAAGTATTGCTGAATACTGTCATACTTGAAAGACAGCATAAATCCATTGCTTACTAATATCTGAGCATGTTAAAAAACAATGCTCAAACAACCGCGCCACAAATGTAAACTCAAATTACCCAAAATACAGCACACAATAGGGTTGATTTAGGCAAATTGACTGTGCAATTTGCAAAGTGCAGTTGCTCTCTGTAAGAACAGTTGCTCCAGAGTTTAGTAAATGAGCAGAAGCTCTGCTGACTTCCATCATCCAATCATGTGCAAGCAAAAATGCATTTATTATTTTTTTTCCTTGCATGCAATTGAGTATTTTTTGTAAAGAGAAATCTTATCTCATTTACTAAGCTCTGGAGCAGCTGTACTTTCAGAGTCTATTTGCCTTTAGTAAATCAACCCCAATGCATAAAAAAATCAAAACAAAAATACAGAAATAACAAATGAAACTACAAATTGAAAAAATCATTGCTGCTACCTTAATCATGATGTTGAATCTCATTTGACACATCTACATCAAAATTAAAAAATTAAGAAAATATATATGAGGTAGCGCTGCAAACACAAAGATACATTTTAATGATCTTGAATATACACGCTTCAATCTTAAAACAATTCCTTATATCACATATATTTTTTTATTATAATTTTTTTTTTAATATCACATATATTTAGTGTTCATTTAGAAAAAACGTATGGTCCAAATTTCACCTGTAATGCATGCAGTAAATCGATCAAACTTGAAAGAATGAATGTGTTTGTTGCTTATCCATGAGTAGGGATGAGTTGAACTCCCCTGGTTTTGTTCACACCAGAACATGCGAACAGGCAAAATCTTCTAGCGGATAGGGATGAGCTTTGTGTTCGACTCGAACATCGGCCGTTCGTCTGTTCAGCGAATTCAGAACTTTGTGGACTGTTTGCACCAAATTCATGGGGTATGAATGGCCCACAATGCACTACGCCATCGCAGTGCATTGCTGGCTCATGATTGGCCAAGCATGCACTGTGACCCCGCATGCTTGGCCAATCACAGCGCCGGCAGTGAGGAGAGCCATAATTGGCCACAGGCAGGATGCCTGTGGCCAATTATAGCTCAGGGGGTTTAGTACACACTCCACACTATATAAGGCTGCCAGCCTTATATAGTACACCTTGTGTAGTGTGTTCTGGCGGGCAGGGAAAGAGCAAGATAGGCAGGGACAGTGTTCTTTTCTCAGGCATCTGCAGGAGTTAAAGTGGGAGTTGTGTGCCTCCAGCACAGTATACACCTGTATCTACCCATTTTTGTTGGTGTTCTCTAATACAGGCATCTGCAGGAGTTAGTGGGTGTTGTGTGCCTCCAGCACAGCACAGTATACACCTGTATCTACCCTGTATTGCTGGTGTTCTCTAATATAGGCATCTGCAGGAGTTAAAGTGGGTGTTGTGTGCCTCCAGCACAGTATACACCTGAAGATACCCCTTATTGCTGGTGTTGTCTGTTGCATATCTTGCATATTAGCCTTTAAAATTAGCACTTTTGATTTCAAACGTTCGAGACCCATAGACTTTAATAGGGTTCTAAAGTTCGTATGAATTTTTGATCCGTTCGAAGGTTCTGGTGCGAACCGAACCGGGGGGGGGGTTCGGCTCATCCCTACTAGCGAACATGAGAACTCTATTAAAGTCTATGGGATACAAACATGAAAAATCAAAAGTGCTAATTTTAAAGGCTTACTACTTTAACCACTTGCTTACTGGGCACTTAAACCCCCCTCAGTCCCAGACCAATTTTCAGCTTTCAGCGCTGATGCACTTTGAATGACATCCCACAAAGGCAAAAAAACTCAGCTTCCATGGGAAGCCTTCTGGCGACTGCTTTCTTTCGGCTTTGACAGCTATTATATAGGCAAGGGCGGGGGCCACCGGCTGACTTGACTAGATGACCCCAACCCCCTCTGATGTCACATGATGTCAGAAGGGGGTGGGTCACTCGGTTACATCACCAGGTGGTCCTGCCCTTGCCTATATAACAGCTGTCACAGCCAAGAGACAGCAGTCGCCAGGAGACCTCACATTTATCTGGCCTGCCAGGCTGCTTCCTAGGATAAGGGTCTGGTATGGATTTTGGGGGGACCCCACGCCAATTTGTTTTTACATTTTGGCTTGGAGTTTCCCTTAAAATCAATGCCAGACCCAAAGGGCCTGGTATGGATTTTGGGGGTATGCTACGCTGTTTAAAAAAAAAAAAATGGTGTGGATTTCCCCTTAAAATCTATACCAGACCCAAAGGACCTGGTATGGATTTTGGGGGGATCCCATGCCATTTTATTCTTAATTCTGTCATAGGGTTCACCTTTACCACTTCAATGCACTGTATTATATACTGTACACTGACTGCACTGTATATAGAGTCTACACTGAATGCACTGTACATATAGCCTAAAAAAGAAAATTAATACAGCCATCACATCTAATAATTGGTAATCTGCAATAAATTAATTTTAGAATTTGGGTTTAATACCTGTTCATTTTAAATTCTCTACCATTCACTGTTAATGAGAACCTGTCACCCCTACAAATGCACATATACTCACAGAGAATTGCCACCTAAAATGTACTGTTTGATTTTTCCAACGGACACCTTCCATAACAAACTGAATCAATAATCTAGAATCCACATTGAGGAAATGTGTTCCCTCCTAGAAACTTAAGTATCTATCTAGTTTCTTTATAAAGTGGATCTTGAACCAAAACCTTTTACACACACACACACACACACACACACACCACACACACACACACACACACACTAAAAGTACTAAAACTTGTCAAATTTAGTAGGACAACTTCTGGCTTCAAACGGTAGCTGTAAACAGAAAGGACTTTATTAACCATCCTTTTTGAAGCGATAATGTGTAGGATCTGAATTTTGAAAAGCAACACTATAGTCTTGGAGGAAATGTCTGGAGACACAACAGGAACTGAGAGGGAATATTTATAAATTGAATTGAAATTTCCTTACCAAAACAGGTGCCTCCACCTCACTCCCACCTCCTGTTCTAAAAACATAGAGATATTTGATATGATTTATTTTTTGTCCCCCAAGACAGAAGATACTTTTTTATGCATGTCCGTTTAAACCTGCATACATTGTCCGCTGAGCTGATAAAGTATGGATGTGAGTTGCAAGGTTTGTTAATATTTTATTACTATAGGCCACTGGCTCAAGGTTCTTGCTAGGCCCAATGAATTAAAAGCAGAGACATTTCAAATACCTGACAAGGTCGATCACTCGCTCTCTTGGAGCATTGCTGACTGGCTCCTCATTTATCATAATGATCTGATCCCCTGGGACTAATTTTCCTTCAGAGGGTCCACCTAAAAAAAGAAACAGAATCAAGCTAGATATCACTGGAAATTATTATTTTTTCAGTTGCTGTTATTTTTATGAAACAAAAAAAAATGATTTAGCATTCTATACAATGAGTAAGATGTCTAAAAGGTTAAACACAAAATAAATAAACAAGTTTCACTTTATTTATGACAAGCTAATGCTCATAGTGTGGGTCAATGGTTTTGCAACAAGTCTATAAATAATTGCTATTGGTCATAGTTTATTTAGAGCTGCATACATCATCCAGGCACAGGTAACTGAAAAGACTTTAAGAAAAATGTATAAATAAGAATGTGAGTAATGTGTCAGGGATTTAGTCATAAGTGCAACTGAATAGCTCACTGCTTCAGTGTAAATTAATGTTCAGGCTTTGGGTTCTTTGGAAAAGATACCATCAACAGGTAAGATATACAGTTCTTAACCAGTGGTAACAGGTATAGAGAGTGTGGACTTTAGCAGGCAGAGTGTAAGGCTGCCATGTGTCACACCTTTCATAGTTTCATAGTTTGTAAGGTTAGTAAGGTTGAATAAATTATTAATTAATTTGTTGTGTGAGTGGAAGCCAGTGGAGGGATTGACAGAGAGGGGTAGCAGAGACAGAGCAATTGGTAAGGTGGATGAGTCTGGCAGCAGCATTCATGATGGATTGAAGAGGGAGAAGGGGTTGCAGTAGTCGAGGCGAGAGATGACAATCAGTGAATTAAGAGCTTTGTTGTGTCATTGGTTAGAAAAGGGCATATTCTGGAGATGTTGTGGAGGTTGATGTGGCAAGATTTGGATGCTTCTGCATTGTCATAAATCCACATGCACCTCTGGTGGTAACCACAAATGGCTCTGACGACATTTATTGCACAGTCACGGTCCACCTTTGTCACCAACAGTCAGTGAAATGGTCTAAAGCTATGAGGTGCAGCCAACATTGGAGCAAGTGCATATATGTAGAAACTGGCTGAAAGAGCCCAGAGAAGATCTGCAGCACCAAGATTCAAAAAGTATCAAAAAAGGTGAAAACAACATTTTATAAAAGAGAACAAAATATGACATTGATAGAGGGCCACCTAGCGGCGTAACACATAAGGGGTAGAGCCGGTGACGTAAGATGACTTCTCAGTACAGTCGGATGGAAGGGAATGCCAAGAGTCTATGGGAGCAACACTGAGAAGAATCTAACCTGGTAAGAGGAATGACAATCCATCCACAAGCTGCAGCCTCTATCTAGGATGCCCCCAGTGGTGATTTGAATAACCATATTTGCAAGCAATCTGTGATGCACCAGTCTTTGTGCACTTTTCAAGGTGAGCTTATTTTTTTAATTTTGTGGTTTTAATAAAGTAGTGTTTTTATAGAAAGCACTACGGTGGTTTGTTTTCCGAATACCTGTTATGAACCTGTGGATGGCATTTTGAGGGTACCAAGAGGAAAAAGGTCACATCATCTATTATATGTGGTGATATTCCTTAAAGGGACAAGCCCATTTGACCTATAAAGTATAGTTAAAATTGGGAAGTTAGCTGCTAATATTGGCAGTGTTTGTTGTATGGGGTGTGTTGTATTCACAGAAAAGATGAATACACTAAAAAGTCGAGGACATTCACTGAATAACACCACACGTGGACTTTGTTCTTTATTTCACTCCTTTATTTATGTTTTATTTGGATTATTTAACTTTTTTAATTTAAACTTCACAGTGGATTGTCACTTATAGTGCAGCGCCTAATCATTTTGTTGTTTTTTCAATTTAAAAGTATGTGGCACACTAAGCAGATTCTGGCAGCAGTTTATTTATTTGTTTTATAGATTATTATTTTTTTTCACTTGATTGCACTTTTTTTTAGGATTGTAAAGGTGTGCACAGGGGTATTTCTGTTTCTTATATACTGTACAAACATATAGTATACTGTATATTTATATGCATTATACATATTTTTAAATATACCATATAAACTAAAAATATATAGAAATATGACTCTAAACCCTTTACCTTTATGCTGCTGTCATGCATGTAGAGATAAAAGCAATATTTGCATACAGTTTACTGTTTTCATGTCCTACTTTCTTCTAAAGCTAGTTTACTAATATAAGATGAGACATTTCATTATTTATGTAATGTCTCAAGTGTCTTATTTTGTACCAGATGCCCTTAAACTTACAGGGTGGTTGGATGTACAAGCATCTTGGTCTGCTGTTAAATACGGTTTGTGTTTATTTCTATGGAAACAGGAGGAAAAAAGGACAGAAGCACTGTCAGACTGTGGCAGCCTCAGTTATCTCAGGGAGAATTGGTGGTGGCTGGGATAAGCTTTTTTAGCCCGCTTGACTCCTGATCATCACCTTGGGAGTGGTGTGGTCTGTATTTTAATGACCTCATAGATATAAGTAGGTTACTTGTTCCTGCTGAAAACTGCTAGAACATTTGATGACGGTTGTCATCGAATGTTAATGACAGGTTATAAAATTGTGACTAAATTAGTTATAAATAAATTGTTACTGTACAACTGAAGTGAGATTATATTTCACAGTTACTGAAGGTTATTGCTGAAGCGAAGCAGTAAAGCCGAATACCAGAAATTCAGCTACTTTGTTAAATGTACTGGATTAGTAAGGGTTAAGTCCAAGAAGAACATGCCACCTCATAAAATGATTTCTTTAATTTAAAGTTTACATTTTATTATGAGCGGCAAGGGCATATCTATTGCTGTTCTGACCTTCAAAGTTTCAGCTTCTGAGGCTACAGAATCACATGCAGCCGCTGTGCCTGCCCCTTCCTTTCCTTCTGCCAAATCACAGAGTGCTTTGTATTAACTGAACTCATTCACAGAATACAAAGGCTTCTGTGAA
Organism: Lithobates pipiens; assembly: GCF_037356315.1. Taxonomy (NCBI): domain Eukaryota; kingdom Metazoa; phylum Chordata; class Amphibia; order Anura; family Ranidae; genus Lithobates; species Lithobates pipiens. Next base: position 422,110,550 of record NW_027507748.1, read on the forward strand.
TGAACAGTAGAGAGAAGGGTTGGGCAGAGATCTGTGTGTGAGAAGATAGCATCTCTCCCATCATAGCTCCGGGAATGTAGTGATAGTTGCACTCCTGGTGCTCCGTATAACTGCCAGATGTAAAGTGACCACAAGGTGACATGCACCTCCTTGGACTTAACTCATGCCAGCACATTTTATAAAGTGGCTGAATTCTTGGAGTTTGGCTTTAAGAAAGAATTGACTGTTACCACCTTTCTAGATCTCTATAATACGAAAGGTACACATTAAAATAATTTGTAAATGCAAGAGAAATACATTACAGTGCTGCAGCTTATCCAGAAAAGGTTACAAAGCCCTCCAAAATGAAATGGTATAAAAAACAGACATCACAGCTTAAACACATATAAACCCAATGGACCTTACACATACAATCTCACTATCTCCAAACTAATAGTTAAATAATACTCATAAAGTGAAAAAATATTTGTTAACACTCCAAGCACAGTCTTTATATCCCAAAACCAGTATAAAATCCTCAACACTTGTGCAAATGTTATATATAGAACACTTCAGCCACCATAAAAGTGTCTACCACCTAAGGTTGAATTCCACACTCACCAGAACTATATGACTTTACTTCAGAGTTTCAGGTCACATGCATTTTATGAGAACTGGAATTCCTAGCATGGTCCTATTTTACCCCTGACTTTTATTCACAAAGAAAAAACATCTCATGACATCTGATTTCATATTAAAACATATAATACTCCCAATAGTGTTATAAAATATAGTGTTTAGTTTACATTTACAAATGCAAAACATACATGTTTACATTAGTTTTCATATAATTTAGTTTACGCGTCTTTAAGTATTCAATGCAAATTTTACTCTTCAAATAATAGGGTTCATTTACTAAAACTGGAGAGTGCAAAATCTGGTGCAGCTCTGCATAGAAATCAGTTTCCATTTTTTTTCTATTAAAGCTTAATTGAACAAACTGAAGTTAGAAGCTGATTGGCTACCATTTGCAGCTGAACCAGATTTTGCACTCTTCCATTTTAGTAAATCAACTCTAGGGCCAGGTTCACACTGGTACAACAAACACTCTGACATTGGGAGCTCATGTTGCATAATGTGTGAAAATCAAGGTTTCCTTATGGGGGCCATCTTAACTGGTCCGACTTTGTAAATGCTTCCTGCACTACTTTGGTCCAACTTTGATCCTACTTTAGCCTATTGAATATCACTGAAGTCAGATCAAAGTCGGATCGCCATCTTGACTGATCCGACTTTGGCATGTGTACTGATGATCTTGAAGGGGAACTCCACGCCAAATAAAAAACCGGCATGGGTTCCCCCTCCAAGAGCATACCAGGCCCTTCGGTTTGGAATGGATTTTAAGGGTAACCCCCACACCGAAAAAACGGCGTGCGAGTCCTCTCCAAAATCCATACCAGACACTTATCCGAACACACAGCCTGGCGGGTCAGGGAAGGGGGTGAGGACGAGTGAGTTCCCCTCCTTCCCCTCCTGAACCGTACCAGGCCACATGCCCTCAACATGAGGGGGTGAGTGTTTTGGGGCAGGGGGGACCTGCCCCCCCACCCCAAAGCACCTTGTCCCCATGTTGATGGGGAGGGGGTGGAGAGCTGCAGCTGCAGGACTGAGGCACTGTGTGAGAACTGATTGGAAAAATAGAATACACACCCTTCACACACACAGCAGAAGAACTGTGTTTTTAAAATGGGAGTAAACTCCCATCTCTTACTTTTACCTATAGGTAAGCCTATACTAAGGCTTACCTATAGATAGTGTAAATATCTCCTAAACGTGTACTGTTTAGGAAATATTTACTGTACGTGCAGCCAGCGACATCACTGGTGGATGCGCTCTGAAGGAATGGCCGCCTGGGCCATTCCTTAAGAGGCCTGTGCTGAAAATTGCGGCTCCCGTGCATTATTGCGGCTCCGGCCAGTCACACAACCAGAGTCTGCGGACCCAGAAGGGAGAAGGGTGAAGATGAGAGCGCATACAGCTCTGACATATCAGCGTTGGGAGGACTTCAGTATAAGGTAAGTTTAACATAATGTGCTGGTATGCAATCATACTAGCACATTATGACATTACCTTGCAGGGTACAAAGCAAAAAATAAATAAAAAATACAGCGCTTTACTACCACTTTAACCCCCCTGACGGTATTCCCGAGTCTGGCTGGGGGTGGAATTTTCATACCAAAAGCGGTATCCCCGAGCCAGACTCGGGACTGCATCGCTGGATCCAGGAGGAGGTTTACTCACCTTCTCCCTCGGATCCAGCGTTGTCTCCCCGCTGTACGAGCGAGCCGTGTCTCGCTCGATGCATCACATCGCCGATCTCCGTGCCCTGCGAGCGTTGCGACGCACGGGGACGGAGATCGGCGCCAAATTCAAAAAGTGAAACAAACAGTAAACATACAGTATAATGTAATCTTACAGATTACATTGCTGTATGTAAATATTTCACATCCCCGTTGTCCCTAGTGGTCTGCCCAGTGTCCTGCATGCAGTTTTATGTAATAAAAACTGTTCTTTATGCCTGGAAACTGGAGATTGTCCATAGCAACCAAAACTGTCCTTTTACATCAAAAATGGTTTTAGACCAGCTAGAAAACAGTGATAATAAATTGGAATCACTTGCAGAATTGAGCGATAGTGATTTGTGGGGAGATCCGTCATCAAATACTGAAAAGTAATGACAGTGACAATTCTGCAACTGAGCAAATTTCAGTGTTTTTGATTTGATTACATTATTGAATAATTTTTATTATTGTTATATTATTATTTGGTACAATTTTTTATAATTATTTATTATATTATAATTTATGATTTCATTTTTCAAACTTTATTATACCCGGGATGTCTGCTAGACTCTGGTTTGGACAGATTTAAGTGAGTTATTCCTAAGAATTACAGGACTACAATATAAAACGCCAAATTTTCATGCAAAATAATGGTACCGCTTTTAGCACCTAAAATCCGAAATAATTGTACCGCCAGGGAGGTTAATAGACAAGCTATGTGCTGACCTTTCCTTCCTGATAACGTGATTTTTATCTCATATGTTCAGAAAAATTATGAGGGATGAAACACCAGAGAGAAATTACACTTAGAGCTTTGGAGAGAAACAAGTAAACACTACAGACATATGTGCTTTTTTCAGATTTCATGACTGAGACTTACAACCACTTTAACTATCAAAAGTGTTTCACTGCATTTAGACCCCTTTCACACTGTAGCAGGGCCACATTATCTAGTTTTAGCAGCGCTTTACCATCGTTTTAGTGGCACTATTCTGCCACTAACGGGGAACTTTTGACCCTTGCAAGCGGCTGAGGAAAGGCTTAAAAGCGCCCAAAATGCACCCCTGCCGAAGAGCTTTGCAGGCGCTTAGGCAGCGCTGCCCATTGATTTCAATTGCAGGGGTTTGTTTAGGAGAGCTGCATACACCGCTCCTCAACCGGCTCAAAGATGCTGCTTGCAGAACTTTTTTCCCATCCTGTAAGCGCACCGCCCCGGTGTGAAAGCACTCAGGCTTTCACACTGGGGTGGCTTGAGAGGCGCTTTTCAGGCGTTTTACAGGCTCTATTTTTAGTGCTAAAATGCCTGAAAAGTGCCTTCAGAATGAAAGGGGTGTAAACCTTTTATCTAATCTTTAAATTATTCTACTTGTTTTTTTTTTTTCCAAGCCAAAATAATAGTAGCAACAGAATTTTTTTAATGTTAAACCAATACTTTTTTCTGCATTAATCTTCACGGGCCGCGTTACTGAAGGCATGGCAGTGGCGTGTCCTTTGTCTTTATACTTCATGAAATAATGTGTCTCTCTTTCCCATCTCAAAAATTTAGGAGGTATGCAAATGCAGTAAATTTATTCTTTGATGAAAAAACCAAAGCCCTAGCTAGGTAGGCTTTGAAGCCTGTATCCATTTTAAAGCTTAATTTTAAATTTTTACCCTTAAAATAAAATGGATCTGGGATAGAGAATTAAAAAAGGATAGTTTCATAACCTGATTTAGTTTCTTTTTCTTCTTCAGAAACATTTGTTGCATTCTTACATACATTTCTGACGATCTGTTTAGCATGCCATCACACAGAAAATTCATCCTTTAAAAAAACTGTGTTTTTTCAAGTTTTCAAAAAGCCCTCAGTTTTTATTTATGATGTATAAAGTGACCAAAGTGCTGACTTTCATTTCAAAGCAAAGTTTTACAAGAGGAAATCATAAAGACAGGGCAGAATTAGAGGTCTCCTGGCACTGTAGAAGGTTGTCTTCATCATTAGCTATAAAAAGGAGGAGTTGTGGGGCTCATGTTGAAAAGCATTCCTTGCACCAAGATTCCAACTTTGCTCTCTGATACTATGCCTTTGTGAACCCATTGCAGACTGATCATTAAAAAACACATACCGGTACATTTTTTCTTTAAATAATAGGTACTAACATAGGTAAAGTTGATCCAGGGAAAATCCGATCGCCTATTGGGGGATCAGGAAGGAATTTTTTTCCCCTGCTGTAGCAAATTGGAGCATGCTCTGCTGGGTTTTTTTTTCGCCTTCCTCTGGATCAATTGTGGGCATAAAATTGGGTATCTGGATTGTACGATTATTTTTTATTTTATTTATTTGTTTTTAAGGTTGAACTGGATGGACTTGTGTCTTTTTTCAACCTGACTAACTATGTAACTATGTAACTATGTAATGTGCCAAAAAAAAAAAAGGTACAGGGAAACACTGAAGCTGCATTCATGATCTATCCTAATCCTGCATGCAAACTACAAAAACAAAACTCCTAAAATTTGTAATAGTACCCTCATTATTAGAAAGGATGGCAGATATAAGCAACAATAAAATGTATCAGGTTTTGAATGCAGCTGGGCATATTTTTTTAATGCTCATTACTTTAAGTCCTCAAAGTGAGTATCTCTTTTGCTTATCATTTTAAGAAATATTAATTTACATAATTGGTCTGATTTACTAAATGAGTAGAGATTCTTCACACAATAAATCATATTAATATTTACTTCAATTATCCAATCATGTGAAAAGCACATCCCTGTTTACTTATTTCATCTGCACGATTGGATAATTTAAATGAATAATCACACTTTTTATTGGGTGAAGATTCTGAACTGCTTTAGTAAATTGGCCTAAGTGTGTTCCTATATTACATTTCTAATTAATACACCTGTGCAACTACCTGGAAATGTACAGTATCTCACAAAAGTGAGTACACCCCTCACATTTTTGTAAATATTTTATTATATCTTTAAATGTCACAACTCTGAAGAAATTACACTTTGCTACAATGTAAAGTAGTGAGTGTACAGGATGTATAACAGTGTAAATGTTCTGTCCCCTCAACATAAGTCAACACACAGCCATTAATGTCTAAATTACTGGCAACAAATGTGAGTACATCCCTAAGTGAAAATGTCCAAATTGGGCCCAAAGTGTCAATATTTTGTGTGGCCACTAATATTTTCCAGCACTGCCTTAACCCTCTTGGGCATGGAGTTCACCAGAGCTTCACAGGTTGTCACTGGAGTCCTCCATGATGACATCACAGAGCTGGTGGATATTAGAGACCTTGCGCTCCTCCTCCTTCCATTTGAAGATGCCCCACAGATGCTCAATAGGGTTTAGGTCTGGAGTAGGGATGAGCTTCGAGTTCGAGTCGAACTCATGTTCTACTCGAACATTGCCTGTTCGCCTGTTCAGCGAACAGTGAACAATTTGGGCTGTTCGCAGCAAATTCGAAAAGCCGGAACACCCTGTACAAGTCTATGGGAGAAATCTAAAGTGCTCATTTTAAAGGGTAATATGCAGGTTACTGTCCTAAAAAGTGTTTAGGGACCCGGGTCCTGCCTCAGGGGACATGGATCAATGCAAAAAAAAGTTTTAAAAACTGCAGTTTTTTCAGGAGCAGTGATTTTAATAATGATTAAAGTGAAACAATAAAAGTGTAATATTCCTTTAAATTTCGTAGCTGGGGGGTATCTATAGTATGCCTGTGAAGGGGCGCATGTTTCTAGTGCTTAGAACTGTCCCTGCACAAAGTGTCATTTGTGCAGGAAAAAAAATCTTTTAAAATCACTTGCGGCTATTGTCGGGTCCCGTAATACAGAGAACATGAGTGTTCTCTGCATTAGCCGACAATTCATTCATTCATTGAAAAAAAAAAAAAAAAAAAGCGTGGGGGTTCCCCTAAATTCAATTACCAGGCCCTTCAGGTCTGACATGGATATTAAGGGCAACCCCGTGTCAAATTTTTTAAAAAAATTGACGTGGGGGTCCCCCTAAATATCCATAACCAGACCCTTCAGGTCTGATATGGATATTAAGGGGAACCCCGCATCAAATTTTAAAAAAAATTGACGTGGGGGTCCCCCTAAAAATCCATATCAGACCCTTTATCCGAGAACGCAATCTGGCAGGCCGCAGGAAAAGAGGGGGGGACGAGAGAGTGGCCCCCCTCCCTCCTGAACCGTACCAGGCCACATACCCTCAACATTGGGAGGATGCTTTGGGGGTCTGTGACCCCTCAAAGCACCTTGTCCCCATGTTGATGAAGACAAGGGCCTCATCCTCACAACCCTGGCCGTTGGTTGTGAGGGTCTGCGGGCGGGGGGCTTATCAGAATCTGGAAGCCCCCTTTAACAAGGGGACCCCCAGATCCCAGCCCCCCCCTGTTTGAAATGGTAAGGGGGTACAAAAGTACCCCTACCATTTCACAAAGAAAGTGTCAAAATGGTTAAATAAGACAAACACACTTTTGAAAAATTCCTTTATTAAAAATAAAAAAAATAAAAAAAAGATTCCAGCGGTGCTAATCCACTCTTGCTATCCAGCGACGGGTCTCCGGGGTCCAGCTACGAAATTTAAAGGAATATTACACTTTTATTGTTTCACTTTAATCATTATTAAAATCACTGCTCCTGAAAAAACGGCAGTTTTTAAAACTTTTTTTTGCATTGATCCATGTCCCCTGGGGCAGGACCCGGGTCCCCAAACACTTTTTAGGACAGTAACCTGCATATTACCCTTTAAAATGAGCACTTTAGATTGTGAACGTTCGAGTCCCATAGACTTTAATAGGGTTCTAAAGTTCACACGAAGTTTAGGTCTGTTCGCAGGTTCTGGTGCGAACCGAACAGGGGGGTGTTCGGCTCATCCCTAGTCTGGAGACATGCTTGGCCAGTCCATCACCTTTACCCTCAGCTTCTTTAGCAAGGCAGTGGTAGTCTTGGAGGTGTTTGGGGTCGTTATGTTGAAATACTGACCTGCGACCAAGTCTCCAAAGGGGGAGGGGGGAATCATGCTCTGCTTCAGTATGTCACAGTACATGTTGGCATTCATGATTCCCTCAATGAACTGTAGCACCCCAGTGACGGTAGCACTAATGCAGCCCCAGGACCATGACACTCCCACCACCATTCTTGACTATAGGAAAGACACACTTGTCTTTGTACTCCTCACTGCTTGCCACCAAACATGCTTGACACCATCTGAACCAAATAAGTTTATCTTGGTCTCATCAGACAACAGGACATAGTTCCAGTAAACCCTGTCCTTAGTCTGCTTCCCTTCAGCAAAGTGTTTGCGGGCTTTCTTAGGCATCATCTTTAGAATAGGCTTCCTTCTGGGATGGCAGGAATGCAGACCTATTTGATCAGTGTGCGGAATATGGTCTGAGCACTGACAGGCTGACCCCCCACCCCTTCGTACTCTGCAGCAATGTTGGCAGCACTTATACGTCTATTTCCCAAAGACAACCTTTGGATATGATGCTGAGCATGTGCACTCAACTCCTTTGGTCGGCAATGGTGAGTCCTATTCTGAGCGGAACCTGTCCTGTGCCTTGGACACCATGTTACAGCTCAGTTTCAGGGTCTTGGCAATCTTCTTATAGCCTAGGCCATCTTTATGTAGAGCAACAATTTTTCAGATCCTCAGAGTTCTTTGCCATGGTGTGCCATGGTGCCATGTTGAATTTCCAATGGCCAGTATGAGAGAGTGAAAGTGACAACACCAAATTTAACACCCCTGCTCCCCATTCACACCTAAGACCCTGTAACACCAATGAGTCACATGACACCAGGGAGGAAAAATGGCTAATTGGGCCCAATTTGGACATTTTCACTTAGGGGTGTACTCACTTTTGTTGCCAGCGGTTTAGACATTAATGTCTGTGTCTTGAGTTATTTTGAGGGGACAGCAAATTTACACTGTTACACAAGCTGTACATTTACTACTTTACATTGTAGCAAAGTGTAATTTCTTCAGTGTTGTCCCATGAAAAGAATAAAATCTTTACAAAAATGGGAGGGGTGTACTCACTTTTGTGAGATACTCTATATGCTATAATTAAGTTGAATAAATCCAGTGATAAAAGAATGCTAGCAGTACTGCTTTTTTATACCACATTAAGCCCCTTTCTACTGGGATATGTTTTTAACCACTTCGCACCCGGCCAATGCACATATACGGCCGGGTGGGAGCCGTCTACTTCTGATAGGACGTTCAGGAACGTCCATCAGAAGGAGCGGGATCGCGCGTGCGCATGCCCGCGCAGCGCCGCAATCCCGATGCGCCCGTGTCACCCAGACACGGCGCATCTCAGATCGGCAGGAGGGCTCTGTGATTGGCCCTCCTGATCACATGACGGCCGTGTCCAATCATGGCCGTCATGTGATGTAAACAAACAGCCGGTTGCTAGGCAATCGGCTCCTCCTCTCCTCACACAGAAGTCATCGCTGAGGAGAGGAGAGCAGATCGCTGCAGCCGGCTGATGATCAGTGAGTATGAGCTGTTTTTTACAGCTTTTTACTCACTGATCACCAGTCTAGTGTAAACACAAATCACCACACAGTGTAAACACACCACACAGTATAAACACAATGTCCCCACACATGTCCCCAAAACATACATGTCCCCAAATAATAAATACACATGTCCCTAATAATAAAAACATGTCCCCCACATATGTCCCACTAAAATCACATGTCCCAATGATCACCTGCACACATATGTACATGATCATTTGCGTACATATGTCCGTGATCACACAAACCAATTATTATACACTTAACGGAATTTTTTTTACCAAAAACATGTAGCAGAATACATTTTGGCTTAAATTTATGACAAAATTTGATTTTATTGGATTTCTTTTAAAATAGAAAAAAGAAAATATAGTTTTTTTTCCAAATTTCCGCTTTTTTTGCGCTTAATTCGCAAAAAATTAAAAATGGAGTCGTGAATAAATACCACCATAGTAAAGCTCTATTTGTGCGAACAAAATGATAAAAATTTTATTTGGGTACAGTGTAGCATGACCGTGCAATTGTCACTGAAAGCGCTAGAGCGATGAAAGCTGAAAATTGTGCTGGGAAGGAAGGGGGCGAAAGTGCCCTGTATTGAAGTGGTTAAACAGCTTATTGAAGATCCATTATTTATCCAGTGCCATACTGGCTAAATACCAAGTTGTCATTAGGCAGCTCGGTATACAGAGTCATTGTACCAAGCCCATATGAGCAGCATGGTACCATGTATTTGCTTTGATGACCAGCCACATGCTAATGTTTACATGGTTGATCCCTCCTCTTCCTCTTACAACAGACAAAGTAGAGAGATTATAGTAATTTGTGAATGAGCAAAGAATAAATAGATCATCAGCAGCTGTAGATCCATTTGCTTACACTTTAAAGCAGCGCTAAACCCATCAAATGAAGTGCTTCCCAAAACAGTTACATTCAAGGCATGCCATGAATGTTAACTGTAACATTTACTCATAGCTGTCGTCATAACTGATTACATGTGCAGCACCATGGAATCTTCAGATTAAACAGAAGATAACATGGCAGCATTCTTTGATGTAAACTAGGATAGGAGAGTTTAGTTCCACTTTAAAGCTGCCTAAAGATGGAATGAAATTCATCTGATACAGGAGGGACTGCCCAAGTTTTTATTTGTGTATGGGAACTGTGGTTGCATGGATGTTGATCTACCGATCTCCCACTCTGCCAGGAAGCCTCTCCGCTGTCAGAGTACAGTGACACAGCGGGAGGATTCAAATGTGTGGATGGGGGAATTGGGTCAGTTTTTGTTTCATTTAACCTGTTGGTTGAACGAAAATAAAATTACCCATCTATGGCCAGCTTTAGTACTTAAAAGAAATCTATGGTCCCAGCATGCATTTTTATTGTTATTTTTATCAGCATTGTAATCGCAATACAAGCAATAGTTCTTTTGAATGTTGTGGTTCACCTGTCACCCTTCCTAACCCAAAATCCATATCTCAGTCTTTCAAAGACACAGACCAGTCCATAGCTTTGTTTTGTTTTTATTTGAGGGATTTAAACTTGGATAAGGATTTGAATTTTAGATCAATTGGTGAATTTTAGAACGATCAATTGGGACAAACTATGTACACTCCCTGTACATATTACTACTTCAGCACTTGCAGACTATTCCTCCTCTAGCACTTCACTTTCTGCAGACTGTTCCTCCTCCAGCACTTCACTACCTGCAGACTGTTAGTCCTCCAGGATAGCTAGCACCACATGGGTAGGCCTGACACTGCTTTAGTCAGGCCTCAATGAACTGCCTTTTGCAGGCAAGAATCCTGGGCCCCTTTGGTGTAGAAATAGTTCTGGTGCTAGCTATCCTCTATTCAGCTACCATTCCCAGATATCTCTCTTTAGGCCCTGCCAGCCAGCCTGGCTGTAATGACCTCTTTCCACAGTCCTCTCTTCTGGTTTTGTACCCATCTTAACTGCAATCTTCCAGTTCTCTCTGTCATGCCACCCCAGTCCTCCCGATTGTGCTTACTCACCAGCCCTCCCGGCTGCCACCAATAGTTCTCCCTGGAGACTTTTAGAAGTGTTCTTCCATGCTGTCCTCTGCTTGCTCTCTCATGTGCCTCTCCTCCCAAGATATTGTCACACCACCTGGATGCACCCAAGCCCCAGCCCAGGGTCACCCCCAGATCGGGGAGCTCCCTGTGGGCCTTGACAGCTTCCACACTCTCTCATTCCAGCTCCTCCACCCAACAATTCCTCCTGAGCTGGGCTGACCCCAGCTATTTAAGGAGACCTGCCCCATGCCAATTCAAGTTGGGGATTGGTCAAGGCTCCTCAAGATACCCCAGGCAGCCCCACCTCTCTTCCTCTCCTTTTAGCACTTTCTAAAAGGAAGAGGGAGGTGACAGTAAAGTGATGCAGCCTGTGAGTCACCAACTGCTACCCTGAGCCACTCCCAACCCAGAATGAAAACAAACAGGCCTAGAAACAAGATAGGCCTGCCTAAATTTACCTACCCGGCCAACAAAAGTCCTCACTCTAGCACCTACCTAACTAGCATGCTTTGCAGCTTCTCCTTTGTTATTTACTTTTGATTTATAAGGACTACATATCCCATGGTACCTTGCTGCTCGCAAACAGTGATTCCTGTACTGACCCCACCTCTTCTGAGCACCTCCTGTAGATCAGAAGGCAGGCTCTGTGAATTATGTGACATAGCATGCCTATTAACAGGACATAATAAATACGGGTCGCAGAGATCAAGAAAATAAATATGTGGGAATCTTCGCAAAGTAAGTTCATTCAGCTTAATAAGAGTAGACTAGAAATCACTGAAATACAATGTGGAAATTAATATTTGATTTTACATTTTGATCATAGATACGCTTTAAAGTGGATGTAAACCTGGTTCATGAAATTTTCAGCTGGGGACATATATCTACAGTGTTTTCTTCTCTATCTTCAAAGCACTATATCCCATAGTTATCTCTGCTCTGTTCTTCTGTTATCAGCCTGATAACTTCTGAAAAGTTCTCCGTCAACTGAGATAAAAGCAGCCCGAGTTTTGTGTTGGGGAGGATGCTATAGATTAGCAGAGGGCTGTTAAACTTTCAGCTCTGAAAGTCTCTACCTATGAGGAGTGAGGGTATGTGCCTATCCTCCAATCGGCTGTCTTGGCCCTTGCCCAGGCTTCCCTGTAGTGCTGAACAGGAAGAAAAAATATTCTAACATGATCTGAAATTTCTAAAAGAATACAGAAAGCTAAAGAGAGCAGATATACAAGTAAAACTTATGTAGGGAGATTTGTTTCATCTCTGTGTATCATCTGAGGCTGTTCACTTCACTGGGTATATATGAGGGTTTACATTCACTTTAAGTCTTTAGGCTGGATTCATACCTATGCAGTTTTAGTGCTTTTTGCATTTTGCACTACAGGCCATTTAACATTGTTTCCTATGGAACACGTTCTGTAGTGCAAATCTGCAAAATGCAAAAAGCACTAAAACTGCATAGGTGTGTGTGTGACAGACCTAGCCGGGACACAGGCTTTTTGAGAGGACTGAATGCGAGCCTCTTGCCGACTGATTATGGGCCCTGGATTTTAAGGGGCACAGGGTGAATGAGAACCCCACTATAATCTGTGCTAGTCAGATTCAATGCTGTATATATGTATATATAATGTGTGTTGCCTCATGCTGTTGGGACACACACTGTCAGATGCTAATGTCATGAACTCCAGCCACCTGTCTGTTGGCTTGTATAATGGAAATGAGTCTAGTCTGGCTTGTAATAGTATTCCACACATTGTTTGGGCTAATTAACCCTGTGTTGATGTTTATGGCAATGTTTATTGAATTGTTAGTGAGCTAGGAGCCAAAAAGTCTTATCCCTCAGTCAGAGTGTTGATTTAGATAATTAGCTCATGCTAATTAGGTTAGGTTTTAGTCTTCTACTGTATTATAAATACTTGACATTTTGGTTCTAATAAATCAGTCCATGTTGAGCAGCTAAGCAAGTGTCGTCTTGTTTTGTGCTTTTGAGCGGTTGGAATATCTGATATCTATATTCAGACTTAGGAAGCGGTATACTGACGGAAGCACTCAACCGGAGTGTGGGATCGGTTCCGTCACAGCGTGAATCGAGCCTAAGGCTGGATTCACTCATATGCAGTTTTAGTGCATTTTGCAGATTTGCACTACAGTCCATTTAACATGGTTTCCTATGGAACACGTTCTGTGGTGCAAATCTGCAAAATGCAAAAAGCACTAAAAATGCATAGGTGTGAATCCAGCCTTAGGCCTGATTCACACCTATACACTTTTTTTATTGCATTTTAAATTTTGCAGAAATACACTACAGTCCATTTAATGTGGTTACCTATGGGTCACATTCACATCTGTGCATTTAATGGAAGGAGCCAGGGACCAGCAAGTTGTGTCTTTGGTCCCATAGGTTTCAATGGATCAAAAACGTGTATTGAAAAAGGCAAAATGCACCTGAAATATGCAAATTGCAATATGCATAGGTGTGAACCAGGCCTAATACACAGGTATCTGGCAAGTTAAATTCTGGCATCTTTCTTCACCTGAAATACTGGTGCAGTGTACAGTCTCCCAATGACAAAAATAGTTGTTTGCAGTTGTACAGTGAAGTATAGTGTATGGGCATATGCAAAAAATAGAAAACTTTCTTATTATTTTTTATTAATTTTTTCCCCATGAGCACATTTGCTCACAGCATATAATGTCCTAGGGAGGCTGTACTTTCCACCTGGGCTTTCTGAGCAGAGAAAGTTGCCAGAATGTACATCATAGGGGTTCTTTGTAATCTAGCAGCAGTGGATTACATAGTTACATGTGGACTTTCTGATTCTAGCAAGGATGTAGTGCTAGATGGATAGAATTAGCTGTTCTTTCATTGATTTCACTTGTAATTGCATTTTAAAAGGAGTGCATAAAAAGATATTGGGGGTTATTTACGAAAGGCAAACCCACTTTTCACTACAAGTGCAAACAACAAATGCAAATTGCACTTGAATTTGCACTGAAAATCTGAGGGAAGTGCAGTCGCTGTAGATCCGAGGTGGACATACAAGGAGAAAAAAAACAGCATTTTAGCTTGCACATGATTGGATGATAAAATCAGCAGAGCTTCCCCACATTTCAGATCTTCCCCTCAGATTTACAGCGACCGCACTTTCAGTGCAAATTCAAGTGCACTTTGCACTTATAGTTTGCACTTGTAATGCAAAGTGGATATTCCTTCCGTAAATAACCCCCATAGTGTACACAGGTCACTTAATCAGATTAGCATGTCAGTAAATATGTACATAAGCATTATGCGAGTGCATTCGCCAATGGCATACATTTCAGCTTTTTTTAAAATATCTTTTTGTTTTGTTTTGTTTTAATAACACTATTGGGAGCATTATATGTTTTTTATATGCAATCGGAATTCTACCTGTTTCTGCTCTGAAGTAAAGCTGTATGTTCCACCACATTTTTTGGATACTGATTCTGAATGTAAGCGACTAACTAATTTTAATAATCTGGCGCACTTGGAGTGCTCTGATCAGAAAAGTTACAGTGTCTGCATCCCTTTAAATGTGATTAACCCTTAGGGAGTATCTGACCAAAAATTACATTTTTGTTGCAGATGATGCCTGAAACCTGACTTGCATTTTAGTGCAGCGTTCTTCACACAAGCAATGACATTTATGGAGGCATCTGCACACCAACTTTGTACAGAAAACTTCTGGGAACCATATTGCATTGACTTTATTGAAAATTACAGCAGCTGCAGTTTGAAAATGAAATTATATTTTTGTTAAAATTCAATTACAATATGGCTTGTGTAACAATACTTTTTTTTATTTTTCCATCCACAGTGGAGTTACCCTTTAAAGTAAAGGAACACCTTGTAAAACAACCCATTTTGTTTGAAATAGAAATAAAAGGCAAAACATTTGTTAATAGATATATAAAAAAATATAAAAACGGCTCCCTTTTTTTTATAAGTGATCACATATTCTCTGTACTCTGAGGGAGCTGAGGGAGGAGAAGCAACAGTACTCTGAGCTTCCCTGTGAATGGCTGTGCAGGGGTGGGAGGCGTGTCAGGATAAGTCTAATCAGTATTCAGCACAGCTAGAGAACTGACCATGGTGTGTTCTCCTATTTAGTGTGGTCGGTTTTTAATAGGAAAGCAGAAGGCCTGGTAGGAACACCGGGGATTTCACATATAGAAAAAATTACAAAGAAAACAGGATACTTTTCCATACAAGTACTTTAGAAATATGAAATGTTGGGTTTACATATTTGTTAATCATTTCATTCTCAAGGAACACTAAGGCTGGCCATCAATTATACAATGCTCTTGTACAATTTCCCTTTAGATATACCAAAACCATATAAAATTAGGTCAAACCTAAACACATTCAATTTGTATGCAATCAGGCAGGCCCTTGCATTACATAGTTAAAGGTAAATCTAAAGGAAATTTCATACGGAAATTGTATAATGTATGGCCAGCCTAACGGTACCTACATACTATTTGAAAGAATCACAAGCTAAATAATTAGTGTCCTTTTTTAAGGTATTACTAATTAATACACCTGTGTACTAACAGGAAGTCTGTCAACACTGCTCAAGTTCATTACTTCCAGTCTTCATGGACTACTACTTTAAATATACAACAGTAAAATATTTAGGGGGTTATTTACTAAAGAAAAATCCACTTTGATGCACTTGAAAGTAAAGTCGCTGTAGATTCGAGGGGGACATGCAAGGAAAATAAAAAACAGCATTTTAGCTTGCACATGATTGGATGATAAAATCAGCAGAACTTCCACTCATTTCAGATCTACCCCTCAGATTTTCAGTGCAAATTCAAGTGCACTTTGCACTTATAGTTTGCACTTGTAGTGCAAAGTGGATATTCCTTTCGTAAATAACCCTCATAGTGTACATTCTACACAGGTCACTTAATCAGATTAGCATGTCGGTAAATATGTACATAAGCATTATGTGAGTGCATTCGCCAATGGCATACATTTCAGCTTGTTTTTAAATATTTTTTGTTTTGTTTTGCTTTAATAACACTATTGGGAGCATTATATGTTTTTATATGCAATCGGAATTCTACCTATTTCTGCTCTGAAGTAAAGCTGTATGTTCCACCACATTTTTTGGATACTGATTCTAAATGGAAGCGACTAACTAATGTTAATAATCTGGTGCACTTGGAGTGCTCTGATCAGAAAAGTTACAGTGTCTGTATCCCTTTAAATGTGATTAACCCTTAGGGAGTATCTGACCAAAAATTACATTTTTGTTGCAGATGATGCCTGAAACCTGACTTGCATTTTAGTGCAGCGTTCTTCACACAAGCGGGAAATGACATTTCTGGAGGCATCTGCACACCATTTTAAAGCAACTGCACTTCCAAGTGCACTTTCAGTGCAAAGTGGATTTGCCTTTCATAAATAACCCCCATAGTTTTCTTCTTTTAGAGTGTTACTCATTTATACACCTATATAGTTATCTTGAAGTTTGTGGATATTCCTCAATTACATAACTTCCAATCTTCAAGGCCCGAAAACTTTTAAATACACAAACGTAAAATATTTAGTGTTCCAGGTACGTGTACAACTACCTGGAAGTCGGGAAATCCAATCCTATTAATGGAAAGGCTCTACAAACAAATGCTGAATACAGCAGTGCCACTCTGGAAATTGTCAGACTATTGGAACAAATGTTTTCACAAGGCACATAAAGACGCTTACCTGTAACAGAGCACTGAGAAGCACCTTTTGTTTAGCATCTTATGTTTTCTCTCACAGGTTTTAGGATTAACATTGCAATGTTTGACACTGCTGCTTAGAAATGAAAACATCTACAAGGAGTTAACATTGTTTTAATGATCATTTAATGACAAGGAAACATTTCCAAAGAATAGCCGAGAAACAAAAACAAGGCTTCAGACTTGTAAATTATTAAAATGATTATCTGCCTGTTAATGAATGTTTTATCAGCCACTCTGACTTTTCTCTTCTCGGTGTCACAGTACAACTGGTCGACCAAGGCCTACAGTGTCAGTACTCTAAAAGTAAACTTGATGAAGGAAACGGAGGCATACGATTAGAATAAAATATTGCACAGCATTTTTCTCATGTTAATTCATCTTGAAATAGCTTTCATATCTTATCATTTCCATTCAGGCTTTTGGATGTCTCTGGGCGTCCTTTGGATGCACCAAATTACACATTCTTGACAAAGCAAAAAGTCTGACCACCCAGAATGTTTGCTTTGCAGCCTACCTGAACAAAACACTGAATCCCAAGGCCTGAATGAATGTTGTGATATCTTATCAGCTGTACTGGCTGCCAGAAAAAGGAAAAGGGCCAAGTCTGCCGCTGCTGAGTGATTTTCTTGTGCAATAAGACAGCAGCGTACAGAGTTTATTGATCAGATTTATACAGTTTCAAACAACAAATCTGTCTCTACTAGTTCATAAAATTTCAAGAAATAAAAGAAAAGAAACCTATGATTGACACACCTCAAGAATAAGGTCCCAAACATCAACTATGAGCACTAACTCATTCAAGGGATGTACAGTATGTATTCTAAGACATGTTAAAAGATAAAAATGTTTTTGGCTAGGGTAATTTGTCTTCATATATATGCAGGTGAAATCTGGAATAAAAAGAAAAAAACCCTATGTAATACAGCCTGGAGCAAAATCAATATGTGGCTTTGCTTTTTTTATATTAAAGGAAATATATTGTGGATTTGCTTATATTTTCCTTATGTAATGAAAAACGATTTCTTTTCACTCAGATGTAGAATTTACCTAATTAGATAATTCTTATTTACTACATGCAGCCAGGTGGGATTTTAAGACTTATTTTCTGCATTTCTTTACGCCTATGCTGTAAACATAATGTAACGTGACTACCTGCTGTTCAGTTCTATTCAGGAAACCAGCGCAGCTGAATTAGACCTGGTTTTCAAAAATTCGGAGGCCTGCATACGCAAAACAAAACAGAACAGAGGGTGCACCAACCTAGTGTATTACCCTAACAACATAACTTTATCATTCTAAAAGGTGGTAAGTATTATATTCACAGAGCAACAATTGCCTCAAAGCTCATAATGAAAACAGCACTCTCCAGTCCATAGTACATCATTACTTGTGAAAGGATAGATGAAGATCCAACAGGATAACGCGTTTTGAGGACTAGCCTCTTCCTCAGAGCCAGACTGAATGTTTCCTGCACATTTCTTAAATAGTGACGTGGCATGTCAAATAGGGGCGACTCCAACCCTCCCCATGGGTGGGATTAGCTCCCCTCAAACCTCAGGTATCTCCATAGAATAAACAATTGATAAACCCATATGCATGTCAGGATAAAATCCACCAATGATCATCACCTCATGATAACTATGAATAAACTGTATATTATTCATAATTATGAATGATAATTATCATGAGATGATCATCTTTGGTCTATAACATGGGTCTCCAAACTGCTGGATGCTGTCCTTTGTTTGCCTTTATCCGGCCCTTGGGCCACTTTTCCTTCCACTGATACAAGACACTATTCCTCCCACTGACATCAACAATGGGACATTATTAATCCCACTGACACCAACGATGGAGCACTATTTCTTCCACTGACACCAACAATGGGACACTATTCCTCCTATTGATGCCAGTGATCGGGCACTATTCCTCCCACTGACATCAACCATGGGCCACTATTCCTCCTATTGATGCCAGTGATCGGGCACTATTCCTCCCACTGACACCAACCAAGGGCCACTATTCCTTCCACTGACACCAACGGTGGGCACTATTCCTCCCACTGACACCAGCAATAGGACACTATTCCTCCCCCTAATATTAAAGATACATTGTTTACTCCCATTGACACCAGGATTATTTCTACTTCCAATCATCACAGTCTGGCCCCCCTAAAGTCTGGAGGACAGTAAACTTGCCCTTTGTTTAGAAAGTTTGGAGACCCGACCCCTGATCTATAGCGTTAGTGTCAGGGCTGGCTTAGCCCTTCCTTCTCTGGGCTGGCTGCTCAGCTGTCTGCTAATTACCAGCTCTCATCTCTCTCCACAGTTACCAGCTGTTCCTGATCCTGCTTGTCTGACCTGCCTACTTAAAGCTGTCCAGCTCACTTCATGTCTGCCTTCGCCTTGGTCACATCACAAGAAACCATCTCCCGTGGGTCTGTTTTAAGACTGGATTTCTGACATCCCTTCTGGCTCCTTATCCTGCTTGCTGTTGCTCTACTTGGATCCCTGACTTCTGGCCTGGCTGATTACCCGATCTGGTTATTGAACTTTGGACTGGCTGACTACTTGATCTGGTTACCGAACTCTGGCTATGCTTTGGATACGCTTACTCTATTTACCTTCTTATTTTTATTAATAAACAAGTGTGATTTAATTGTACTTCTGTCTTGGTCTGATTCATGGTTTATGACATTTAGTCTATTGGACCTTCATCTCTTCTATCTCAGGTTATGATGTATTATGGACTGGATGGTGCTGTTTTTGATGAGCTTTGATGCAATCTTTACTCTGCTTATAATACTTACTACCTTTTACAATAATAAAGTTATGTTCTTAGGATAACGCACTAGGTCGGTGCAGCCTCTGTTCTGTTTTGTTTCGTTCGCTATTCATTCGCTATTGTCATACAACTGGGTCAGCTCAAGGCGCAGTGCTCTACACCCTGAGCTTACCCTTTTTTGAAGCCTATTAGAGCCTCTGGCTCTAATCACATGCTTCAAAACAAACAAAAAAACCTTTGAAATCCATGCATCCAGTGCCCTGCATGTAGATTAGGGGGATAGACACATGGATGAGGGGGGTGGCACCCACGTGCCCCTAATGGACGGGCCACCACTGGTTATAATGCTGATTCCCAGATTATATCAAATGCTCAAGGATTAGGGATGAGCTTCGTGTTCGAGTCGAACGCATGTTCGACTCGAACATTGGTCGTTCGTGCGTTCGCCGAATTCCGAACGTTTGGGCCGTTCGCGGCAAAATTCGTGTGGCCCACAATGCACTGCGATGGCGCAATGCATTGCTGTCTCACGATTGCAATCTGCAATCTTACAATCGCAGCGCCAGTAGCGGGAAGAGCAATGGTTGGCCACAGGCATCCTGCCTGTGGCCAATCATAGCTCAGACTGTGTAGTGCACGCCCCACACTATATAAAGCTGCCTTTCAGGCGGCCTCGTGTAGTGTTTGTTAGCATCTGAAGCAGTGGGTGTTCTGTGTACCTTCAACACAGTTACACACCAATCGTTTTTGGCTGATTTACTATTTTGCTCTTGTGTAGTGGTTACTGTCTGTGCCCTGACCGCAGTATACACCACTATATTCACCTCACCTATATAGCTAGTGATCTAGCTTTAATAATAGAGCTTGCAGTCAGTAGTGTTAGTGCGTGCTGTCTGCGTGCTCTGTACCCAGTACATACCACTATATACACCTACATAGCTGTTCTCTATTTGAGCCCGATTGTCATTTGCTGGAGTTATTGGAAGTTGTGTGTGCCTCCAGCACAGCACAGTATACATCTGTATATACCCCTTTAACTCTGCTGTTTTCTTGTTATTGTCTGCGTGCCCTGACCGCAGTATACACCGTGATATTCACCTCACCTATATAGCTAGTGGTCCATCTTTAACAATAGAGCTTGCAGTCAGCAGTGTCACTCAGGAGATAGTGCGTGCTGTGTGCCTGCTCTGTACCCAGTACATACCGCTATTATCCACCTACATAGCTGTTCTGTATTTGGGCCCGATTGGCATCTGCTGGAGTTATTGGAAGTTGTGTGTGCCTCCAGCACAGCACAGTATACATCTGTATATACCCCTTTAACTCTGCTGTTTTCTTGTTATTGTCTGCGTGCCCTGACCGCAGTATACACCGTGATATTCACCTCACCTATATAGCTAGTGGTCCATCTTTAACAATAGAGCTTGCAGTCAGCAGTGTCACTCAGGAGATAGTGCGTGCTGTGTGCGTGCTCTGTACCCAGTACATACCGCTATTATCCACCTACATAGCTGTTCTGTATTTGGGCCCGATTGGCATCTGCTGGAGTTATTGGAAGTTGTGTGTGCTTCCAGCACAGCACAGTATACATCTGTATATACCCCTTTAACTCTGCTGTTTTCTTGTTATTGTCTGTGTGCCCTGACCGCAGTATACACCGTGATATTCACCTCACCTATATAGCTAGTGGTCCATCTTTAACAATAGAGCTTGCAGTCAGCAGTGTCACTCAGGAGATAGTGCGTGCTGTGTGCCTGCTCTGTACCCAGTACATACCGCTATTATCCACCTACATAGCTGTTCTGTATTTGGGCCCGATTGGCATCTGCTGGAGTTATTGGAAGTTGTGTGTGCTTCCAGCACAGCACAGTATACATCTGTATATACCCCTTTAACTCTGCTGTTTTCTTGTTATTGTCTGCGTGCCCTGACCGCAGTATACACCGTGATATTCACCTCACCTATATAGCTAGTGGTCCATCTTTAACAATAGAGCTTGCAGTCAGCAGTGTCACTCAGGAGATAGTGCGTGCTGTGTGCCTGCTCTGTACCCAGTACATACCGCTATTATCCACCTACATAGCTGTTCTGTATTTGGGCCCGATTGGCATCTGCTGGAGTTATTGGAAGTTGTGTGTGCTTCCAGCACAGCACAGTATACATCTGTATATACCCCTTTAACTCTGCTGTTTTCTTGTTATTGTCTGCATGCCCTGACCGCAGTATACACCGTGATATTCACCTCACCTATATAGCTAGTGGTCCATCTTTAACAATAGAGCTTGCAGTCAGCAGTGTCACTCAGGAGATAGTGCGTGCTGTGTGCCTGCTCTGTACCCAGTACATACCGCTATTATCCACCTACATAGCTGTTCTCTATTTGGGCCCGATTGACATCTGCTGGAGTTATTGGAAGTTGTGTGTGCTTCCAGCACAGAACAGTATACATCTGTATATACCCCTTTAACTCTGCTGTTCTATAAAAAAGGCATCTGCAGGAGTTAGTGGGTGTTGTGTGCCTCCAGCACAATATAAACTACCCAACTACTGTTTTACCCAACTCCCTTCAGGCCATTACCATGTCTGGAAGGCCAGCAAGGAGAGGCAGACAGGCGCGAGCCGATAAAAGAGGGCAAGCAGGCTCTGTGTCTAGAGACAACAGTGCTGGTCGGGGACGCGGTGCATTGTCATCAGCACGTGGCCATGGGACATGCTTGTCCTTCTTTTCTGCAGCTGGACATGTTGAACCGCAACATGCCAACGACTTGGTAGAGTGGATGACCAAGCCCTCTTCATCCTCCTCATCCTCTCTTACCCAGTCTCAGGGTAGTAGAAAAGCAGCTGCCAACACATCGTCGTCCCTCCTCTCAATGTCATCATCAGTGACTCCTTCCCTAGACCCACCACGTCCTCCTGAGGAGTCTCCTGAACTCTTTGAGCACAGTGTTGGGTACATGCTCCAGGAGGATGCCCAGTGTTTGGTGGGCTCTGATGATGACACTCAGCTAGAGGAAGGCAGTAGCGTGAGCACAGAGAGAGGGGATGCTCAAGAAGGACAGCAATCTGGCAGTAATGTTCCACAAGCTGCAGCATACTGCCAGGTTTGCTACAGCGATGAAGAGGGAGGGGATGATGAGGGCACTGACTCCACGTGGGTGCCTGGAAGGAGGGAGGAGGAGGAGGAGGAGGAGGAGGAGGCACATGTCCAACGAGGCAGGATGCCCTCCGGGGGCCAGCTTAGGGGCAGCACACCGACTGAATCACACCGCAGAGCTCCGCCTGCACAGAGCGCTTCCTCTGCGCAGAGCGCTTCCTCTGCGCGTTATTCTAAAAGTTCTTTGGTGTGGGCCTTTTTTGAGACGAGTGCATCAGATCGCACCGCTGCTATTTGCAACATATGTCTCAAGCGTATCTCACGTGGCCAAAACATCAGCCGCTTGGGCACCACATGCTTGACCAGACATCTGTTGACCTGCCATGCAGCTCGTTGGCAAGCATACCTCAAAGACCCACACCAAAGAACAAAGCGGACCTCTCCTTGCTCCTCATCAGCTGGCATCTCCAACCCCACTAGACCTTCAGTCCTCTCTGAAACCTGCTCTGAGAGGAATGAAGGTGTAGAATTAGGTGTGTCACAGCCAAGTGCTTCCGGGAACTCTGCTAGTGGTACATCCACGTCCGATTATAGCAGACAAATGTCCCTGCCCCAGCTGCTGGACCGGCGGAAGAAATTTACTCCCAGCCATCCACATGCCCAGCGGTTGAATGCTAGCTTGGCTAAATTGCTAGCACTTCAACTGCTGCCTTTTCAGTTGGTAGATTCAGCCCCCTTCCGTGAGTTTGTACAATGTGCGGTTCCTCAGTGGCAGGTCCCCAAACGCCACTTTTTCTCACGGAAGGCAATTCCGGCTCTCTACCGGCATGTGGAAGGCAATGTCCTTGCCTCGCTGGACAGGGCGGTCAGCGGTAAGGTGCATATTACCGCTGACTCATGGTCCAGCAGGCATGGACAGGGACGTTACCTGTCTTTCACGGCCCATTGGGTCACTCTTCTGGCTGCTGGGAAGGATGCAGGACAAGGTGCAGTAGTATTGGAGGTTGTTCCGCCACCACGCCTCCAAAATGCTACTATTGGTTGTGACACACCTCTCTCCTCCACCCCCTCCTCTTCTTCTTCCTCCACGGCCTCTTCCAGTGCTCTGTCCTCAGAACCAGCGGTGCTCCGTAGGCGTTGCAGGGGCTACGCAAGTACACAGGCAAAACGATGCCATGCCGTGCTTGCGCTGGTTTGTTTGGGGGACAGGAGCCACACTGGGGCGGATGTTTTGTCAGCTCTGCAGGGGCAGGCTGAGAGGTGGTTGACGCCACGCCAGCTTAAGCCAGGAATGGTGGTTTGCGACAATGGCACCAACCTCCTCTCCGCCCTCCGAAAGGGACAACTGACCCATGTGCCCTGTGTAGCTCACGTCCTTAACCTGGTGGTGCAGCGGTTCTTGGGCAGGTACCCCGGCTTACAGGATGTCCTGAAACAGGCCAGGAGAGTCTGTGTGCATTTCCGCCGATCATTTAATGCCTGTGCTCGGCTGGCTGAGCTCCAAAAGGAGTTGAACCTGCCCAAGAACCGCCTTATATGTGACATGCCCACCAGATGGAACTCAACATTGGCCATGCTGCAGCGGCTGCACACGCAGCAGAGGGCCATCAATGAGTACCTGTGCGACTACGGCACCAGGACAGGGTCAGGAGAGCTTGGTTTTTTCTCACCACGCCAGTGGGGCATGATCAGGGATGCATGCACTGTCCTGTCACCGTTTGAGGAGGCCACAAGGATGGTGAGCAGTGACAGTGCATGCATCAGTGATACTATACCTCTTGTCCACCTCTTGGAGCATACGCTGCGTGAAATAATGGACAGGGCACTTGAGGCAGAACAGAGGCAGGAAGAGGAGGACTTCCTTGCCTCTCAAGGCCCCCTTTATCCAGACAGTGTTCCTGCTGTGCCACCCATCACACAGGAAGAGGGTGAGGAGGAAGAGGAGGAGGAGGATGATTGTGTCAGCATGGAGGTGGAGGCTGGCACTCAGCATCAGCAGCAGCAGTCTTATAGGGATGATTTACAGTCCCAAGAAACACGTGGACTTGTACGTGGCTGGGAGGAGGTAGCTGCGGATCATGTTGTCCTTAGTGACCCAGAGGACTCCGGACCGAATGCCTCAGCTAACCTACGCTGCATGGCCTCCCTGATCCTGCAAAGCCTGCGGAAGGATCCTCGTATTCTTCGGATCAAGGAGAGGGACCATTACTGGCTGGCCACTCTCCTTGATCCACGGTACAAGGGTAAGGTTGCCGACCTTATCTTGCCATCGCAGAGGGAGCAGAGGATGAGACATCTCCGGGAGGCCTTGCAGAAAGCTCTGTGCAACGCGTTCCCAGAGACTGGGAGGTCACAAACTCCTGGTCCTGGACAACGTGTTGCTGAGGCATCAGTCAGAAGGAGCGGTGGAGAAGGTGGCCGTCTGACTGATGCGTTCAGACAATTTTTTAGTCCGCAGCCCCAAGGTATGATTGGTTCCAGCACCCATCGCCAGCGTCTAATTTACATGGTGCAGGAATACCTAGGGGCAAGGTCAGACTTGGACACCTTTCCCACTGAAAATCCTCTGGCTTACTGGGTCTTGAGGATGGATCACTGGCCAGAGCTTGCACAGTATGCAATTGAGCTACTGGCCTGTCCTGCATCCAGCGTTCTTTCGGAACGCACCTTCAGTGCTGCTGGTGGCTTCGTTACCGATCACAGGGTGCGCCTGTCCACCGAATCAGTTGATCGACTGACCTTCATCAAGATGAATCAGTCTTGGATCGCCCACAGCTACCAAGCACCTGAAGCTGATGTAACCGAATAATTTTTTTTGAAATACCACATCCCTTCAAGACTGCCTATGCTGATGCTGAGTGACTGTCCTGTTATGTTGATTGTCTATCCTCTTCCTCCTCCGCTGATATGTTGGAAGAACATTTTTGGTTCTGGGTGATGCCAGCAGCCCAATTTTTCTGCCCCTGTTTAACAGGGGCGTTTAAGTACAATTTTTGATGCAATGCTTTGCAGCAGGGCTAATTCCTGCAAAAAAACTAGAGTGTATGGCAGAGGTTGCAGTGTGATGGCACCAGTGCCTAAGGCCCAATTTTTCTGCCCCTGTTTAACAGGGGCGTTTAAGTACAATTTTTGATGCAATGCTTTGCAGCAGGGCTAATTCCTGCAATAAAACTAGAGTGTATGGCAGAGGTTGCAGTGTGATGGCACCAGTGCCTAAGGCCCAATTTTTCTGCCCCTGTTTAACAGGGGCGTTTAAGTAAAATTTTTGATGCAATGCTTTGCAGCAGGGCTAATTCCTGCAATAAAACTAGAGTGTATGGCAGAGGTTGCAGTGTGATGGCACCAGTGCCTAAGGCCCAATTTTTCTGCCCCTGTTTAACAGGGGCGTTTAAGTACAATTTTTGATGCAATGCTTTGCAGCAGGGCTAATTCCTGCAATAAAACTAGAGTGTATGGCAGAGGTTGCAGTGTGATGGCACCAGTGCCTAAGGCCCAATTTTTCTGCCCCTGTTTAACAGGGACATGTAATTACAATTCTTGATATAATATTTCACAGGAGGGCCCCTTCCTGTGCCCACCCAGAGTAACTGTGAGGACTTATAGTGTTGTGGCACCAGCACCACAACCACCAAAGGTCAATTTTTCTACCACTGTTCAACAATGGCATGTAATTACAATTCTTGATATAATCGTTCACAGCAGGGCGCTCCAGCGGCCACCAAGAGTCACTTTGAGGGCTTACAATGTTGTTGCAAAACCAACACCTTGTTCCGCCATTTCTGCAGAGCATATAGGGCAGGCCCCTACTTTCAAACATCCAATTTACAAACATCTCCTACTTGCAAACGGAAGGAGACAACAGCAAGTGAGATGAAAAAAGATGGACGACAAAACAAATTATACAGGGGTGATAACCCTTCCCTATGTTTTCCAAAAAGCTTAAAGATATTTTTTTTGACTGGAGCTACACTTTAAAAATGTACCGGTTGAAAATGACAAACAGATTCAACTTAACACAACAAACCTACACAGTCCCTGTCTTGTTTGCACCGCCTGTATACTGCTGTTCTGAGTATATAAGGCCTGGGGGCCACACGCATTTCCTTTTTTTAATATGGGTACGGGGTTCCCCTTAATATGCGTACAAGACCCAAATAGGCTGGTAATGGGCAGGGAGGGCTACCCATGCCATTTTTCTGAATGATTTTCAACCATATTGCAGGAACCAGATATAACATTAAAACCGCAAGCAGTTTTAAATGGTGTTATTTCCGTTTAATGTCATTTTGTGCAGGGACTGTTCTAAACACGGGAAACACGTGGCACTTCACAGGCATACTATAGACACCCCCCAGGCACCATATTTAAAGGAATATTTCACTTTTTTTTTTCACTTTAATCGTCATTAAAATCAGTGCTCCCGCCAAAACGGTAGTTTTTAAAACTTTTTTTTGCAGTGACCCATGTCCCCTGAGGCAGGAGGCAGATCGCCAAACCCTTTTTAGCACACTATCTTGCATATTAGCCGTTAAAATTAGCACTTTCCAATTCGAACGTTCGAGTCCCATAGACTTCAATGGGGTTCTAACGTTCGTGCCGAACGCGGGGGTCGTTCGCAAGTTCTGGTGCGAACCGAACCGGGGGGTGTTCGGCTCATCCCTATCAAGGATATTAAAGCCACTGACAACCAGGCAACTAAAATTATAAAGGAGAAGTCATAAGCAACAGTCTCATTGTTTCTCTCATAATGTCATGTTACCTTTAAAGTCGTTGCCAAGGTTTTGCTGACAATGAAGAAAATATGATCAAAAAACTAAAATAATAATAGTATTTGATCTGCAGGTAGGCAAAAGGGGCAAATTATTTGTTGTGCAAATTAGTTGTGCAGAGTGGATACTATGGATGGATTCTGTGCAGCTCAAAAGAATGAAGTAATGTTAGTGTATTTTCTGTAAATAACAAACCGTATTCCATGTGGAAGCAATATCACCTTCCCAGGACACTCAGAAATGACCATAATGGTAAAACAAGTGAATGAAGTGACAGAGAGAATTAAACTTCAGGAGCTAGAAGCTGTTTGTTGAAGAATTAATGAAGCATCCGCATGTATAATAAGACAAACACAGCAAAGCGTGTGGTGATCCACTAAGATATTATTCTGTGCACACAGCAGGAAGTAACAACAGACATGCACCCTGGTGAGTGAAACTTATATGTAAGGAATAGCGAGGTGGTTGAAAGACCACAGGGCACACAGGCAATGCTGAAAGCAGGGGCTTTACTGATTGCCAGTGACATGGTTCATCCTACAGATACACAGGGTATTTGCGTTATGTCAACTTTCTTAAGTCTTTACAAAAATGACATCACAACAAAAAAAGTAGAATTATATTATTTATTTACAAAATAATTTTTTTTGAAACTGGTCTGTTTTGCCTAAAAGAGTACATTTACTGCACGCAGTACATATAGTTGTGTAGAGCTGACAATAGTTTAAAGGACAAGTTCATGAATTGTACAAAAATCCCCTAACACCCTCTATAAACCACCAACCTTACATACAAACACAGGTCCTTACTTACCTCCTCTGAAGGATGCAGGCTCCTTCCCTGTCTACAGCCTGGCCTGTAAGAGTAGAGAGTGCTGGAGGACCCAGCAGAAGGTAAGTAGAGCTCTGCTAGGATAAGAGTGGGGGATTGCTGGCAGGTAAATATATTGACCAGGGAGGAGTGTTTGTTTTTACAATTCATGAACATGCCCTTTAACCACTTGACCTCTGGACGGTTTATCCCCCCTAGATGACCAGGCCATGTTTTGCAATAAGGCACTGCGGTATTTTAAACGGACAATTGCGCTGATGTGCAACGTTGTACCCATATAAAATTTATGTAATTTCCCCCCCACAATTAGAGCTTTGTTTTGGTGGTATTTGATTACCTCTGCAGTTTTTATTTTTTGTGCTATAAACAAAAAAAACAATTTTTTTTTTACTTTCTGCTCTAAAACATATCCAATAAAAAAATTTAAAAAATCTATTTTCTTCATCAATTTAAGCCAATGTGCATTTTGCTACATATGTAAGGTAAAAAAAAAATCCCAATAAGAGTATATTGATTGGTTTGCGCAAAAGTTACAGTGTTTATAAACTATGGCATATTTTTAATTTTTTTTACTAATAATGGCAGCGATCGGCGACTTATATCGGGACGGAGATATTGCTGTGGACAGTCGGACACTTTTGACACTTTTTGGGGACCAGTGACATTATTACAGTGATCAGTGCTAAAAATATGCACTGTCACTGTACTAATGACACTGGCTGAGAAGGGGTTAAACATCAGGGGCAATCTAATGCCGCGTACACACAACCGGACTTTCCGGCAGACTAGGTGCGACGGTCTTCCCGACTGACTTTTCAGTGGAGTTCCGACGGACTTCCGAATGAACGGACTTGGCCACAAATGAACGGACTAAGTCTGTTCGAAAGTCCGTTCGTTTTGAACATGAAGACTGGAATAAAAGAGGAAGTTCAATAGCCAGTAACCAACCAGACCAGTTTACAGACGAACGGTTTTCCCAATAGGAATTGAGTCCGTCAGATAGATTTGAAACATGTTCTATTTCTAAATCTGTCCGATTTTTAAAATGAAAAATGATCGGATTAGCCCACACATGATTGAATTGTCCAATGAACTGATTCTGTCGGACCTAGTCTACCGGAAAGTCAGGTTGGGTGTACGCGGCATTAGGGTTACCTGTGTGCCTAGCTAATGTGTATGTGTACTGTGAGAGGTGCTTTTACTAGGAACATGGATCCATGCCTTCCCTACTGACTGAATGGCGATCTGTCTTGTTTACATAGGCAGACTGCCATTCCCTCTCTGTGCTGGATGATCAGCAGGTGTCCACAGATCAGCTCCCGCTATGTATAATCACAGTGGGAGCGGGTCAATGGCGGTGCACAAATGCGCCCCAGCTACGGAGATGGGCGGATCACATACTAGGTACGTAATCTGGTGCAGCAGTGCCACCTTGCCACTGTATAAGTGAGTTTTATGGGCGGCAAGTGGTTAAACTAGTTAAAATAGCATTTACCATTGTGACTCAAGTTATATTGTAATTGAATGTTATTAAAAAATTACCTTTCTTTTTTAATCTGCACCTCTGTCATTTTCTGTAAAATGCAATGCAATATGGCTACCTGGAGGTGTTCTGTAAACAGAATGTGCACAGAACACTCCCTGAAAATGCCATTTCCTGCTTGTGTGATTGGCTCACTGATTTTCCCAGAAGTCTGTACTAAGATAGAAGTCAGGTTTTTGGCATCCCCTGCAACAAAAATTTTTGGTGACATACTCCCAAATGGAAATCACCTCTAAGGAGACGAAGACCCTACTGCTTTCCTCATTAGTGCCCTGCAGGTGCTGCAGATAATAGATAATTATAAAACCACTCCCATACAGGTCCACTGAGCTCATGGACACAGACAAACAGCTATTCCTTCAAAATAACAAAAGGTAGGAATCTGCAACAAAAATTGTTAAAATCCTTGTACTGCACAGTACATTCTGTAAATCACCCATAGGTGAACGTTTTTTTTCTCAACAAAGTGGAGCTACTCTTAATTTAAAGATGATAAGGGGAACAATAGATTTCAGTCAAATTCACACTTTCTTTCCTAAAAATAAAAATAGTATGAAAATAAATAAATATGTCATACTATAACTGCTTCCTGCCTGGCTTATTGTAATATGACGGCTGGTCTGGAGATCTTCTGTTCTGGGTGGACATTGTATAACCAGGATTGCGCCCCACGGTATGCTCTGCAGCACTATCTATCACCCACTGTCCAGTGGATGACAGATCAGTGTACCAGCCTGCTGCCAGTGCCCTGTAAACACTGTGACCAATTGCAACCGATCACATGACAATTGTAGACAATGGATGGCTTCCATTTATGCCATTCATTGTGTACTATTATGTTGATCTCTATTATTGGTCACAGCGATCACATGGTACAGACAGGGTCAATCACAGCCCATCTGTACCATGTGGTTAGCTGT
Source organism: Lithobates pipiens (assembly GCF_037356315.1). NCBI lineage: Eukaryota > Metazoa > Chordata > Amphibia > Anura > Ranidae > Lithobates > Lithobates pipiens. The sequence continues at coordinate 422,141,112 of NW_027507748.1, forward strand.
GGACAATCATGGCTAATCAGAATAGTACACACAGAATAAATGGATTTTATTCAGAAAAAAAATGGTTGTTTATAATATCATCACTGTTATAAGCAATCATAGCAATGTAATAAAAATATATAAAGAAATTAAAAAAAAGATGATTTTTTTATTTTATTTACATATTGTCACCAGTTAGTGTCCCTGATCACCGCCAAACAAGTTGTATGATGAAGCTGTACTGCACTGGTCACAGTATGTAAAAAAAAAATTTTTCTTCATTTTCCAAAAAATTTGGACAAAAAATGACAACCTCAAAAAACTTACCATGCCTCTTACTAAATACCTTGGACTGTCTACTTTCAAAAAAAGGGTAATTTGTGTTTTTTTGTACTGTCCTGGCATTTTCGGGCCTCAAGAATTGAGATAGGCTATCTCATCCGGATTGATCAATTTTCAAATATACGTATATACCATAGTTTGTGGACTCTATAACGTTCCTACAGACATACTAATATATAATGATTTATGTTATTTTCACCAGAGAAATGTAGCAGTATACATTTTGGCTCAAATTTATGAAGAAAGATTATTTATTTGCAAAATTTTATAACCGAAACAAAGAAAAACATGTATTTTTCTTTGTCTTTTTTCTTTTTTTTAGCAAAAAATAAAAAGCCCAGTGATTGATAAATAGCAACAAACAAAAGAAAGCTCTATTTGTGTGAAAAAAATATCTAAAAATTTAATTTGGGTACAGTGTTGCATGACCGCGCAATTGTCATTCAAAGTGTTACAATGCTGAAAGCCAAAAATTGACCTGGGCAGGAAGGGGGTGAACATGTCTGGTATTGATGTGGTTAAATAGGATTTTTATTATAACACCAAAACAGTAAAACCTCACATAGAAATTTGTTGGAAACTAAGAATTTGGCGGTAGGAGAAAGAGTCATCAAGATATACAATAGTTTGTGAGCTGATATTTATTTATTTTTAAACCAGTGCTGTATTAAATTACTTATGATATAGGGAGACTATGGAGAGAATTATACCAAGATCCTCTATGAACCCCTCTTGCCTCTAAGCTCTTCTCCAAGCATTATTATTGTCTGTCCCAGTCCTTGCACAATAGTGTTGTGATAGTAAAGCCCGATACAGGGGTTGAATGAAATAAAAACTAACAGCTCCGGTTGAAGCCGCTAAGCTGTTGTGTTTTGACAGGGGGAAGGAACCCCCGCTAGAATCCTCTGGTCAGAGCTCTCTGCCATTGGCTGAGAGCGCTGATCGGGAGACGGTTGGCTTCTGTCAGACTGGCTGCCATGCACATGAGCCGAATGTCAGCCATTTTTTATTGAATCGACTGAGTCTCCTGACATTCGGCCTGGGTGTATGGGGCTAATAGTATAGTCATAGTACATACAATAGTACACACAGGTAATAGTGCGAACATAATACTTGAAAATGTTATCTGTATTGATTCTTCTCTAATCATCTTTCTCCCTACTTAAAGTTTGCAATTCTACAAAAAGTGAATGTAGCTGATGTTCTTTACCATAATGTGCGTGACATTGGATATGAAAAGTGTACTAAAGTGTGAACCATTTTCAGTCTTGCATTGGTTCAGACTCTGTAGGATCTATATTACCTGCAGGCTGTGATAACATTATTAAATACAGAAAAAAGTTCATGTCACAGCATATAAATGGAAATCATGGTGACCAGGGGTGATTCGTGAGATCAATAAATAAATAAGCCATATGTCATTGTTGCCAGCACCATTACTCAGATTATCCTCATTCTTATGAATGCAATTTTTTAGTTTACAGTTTAATATAAGGGAACACTGAAACATTTTTTTGGGCTACAAAGTTCATTCAACAATAGAGTAATAATGGTGTTGTAATCCATAACAACCATTTGAAAATAATATCTTACTTCATCTGTCTACAGTAAAGTAAAACTCGAGGGTTTCAATGTGTTACTAGAGGCCATACATTACCGTTCCTGTTTGTTTTGCCGTATTGAAGTCGGCAGAATAAATTATAGCAAATATATGGAAGACCTTACTTCCACAATAACATGGACTGAAGAAGCTTGCTGACGGAAATATTTATACTGGCTACAACGCAGTTTTGTTGTGCAATACACAACTTTTTTTACTTTAAGTCCAGATTAAAAAAATGCGGAGTTGAGTCCCATCCCAACTCTTCTCTCAACCACTCCATTCCTCTTTTTTCTTTCCCTTTTCTTTTCCTCCAATTGCCTTAATTGTCCCCAGTTACATAATTTCAGGCTGAGGGGATTTACATACCATGACTATTCTTACAGCCTGTATCCAACTTTTCTATCATTTTATAACATTTACAATATAAATCCTAGGAAAGCAAAGAGCCCCAGGAAGAAATCACTCACTATGTCACAGACAGAAGATACCCACGGGTTCATATTTTTAGTTACTTTCTATTGTTGTAAGTTTGATGCAGTTTCTGTGGAGGACAGACCACATGCTGGAATTCCATCATGATATATTCATGTGCGCTGTCTTTTCTTTGACACAAACGCTGTGCCTGGAAGAATATAACTAATGCCTGTATCCCTATACAAACTCACTTGTGGTTTCTGAATAAATGATTAAATAAATACAATATAGTTAATGATACATTACATTCAAGAATAAAGATACAATGTAGATAATTCCCTGGATGTAGTGGGACTGATTATTAAGGCTATGCTCATACAGATGCTCAATGCACAAAACATCTGATATTGTGCTTCACAGGTTGCTTTCTTGACGATTCATTTGATGACAATGGAACAGTGCCACTCCGACCAGGTCATGCAATGTTTGGGCCAGTGTGGTGCCGGTGATTGCAGGAGTGTGTACTAAGCTGAACAGTACACCTCTTCTGGCTACTTCCTTAGAGTTGAAGAACTTTAAATTGTCTTCTGCGCACTTTATTTTGATATCCAGATAGATTTTTTTGAAATATGTTTTAGTCATGTAATCATGTTTTCAAATACCCAGTCAAGTTTAGGGGGCATGTTAACTGTTTGTAACTAATTGGTTAATGTAATGTGGATGTGGTTAATATAATTTTAGATGAAATATTATCCTTCTCTATTTTAGACATCAACGGCTTTGTTAAATGTCCTGAAGAATCAGAGAAATTCACAAAATGCGTAGACAGAAGCTGACATATCTAGTCTGTACAATGTACCCACATCTTTTGGGATTATAATTTCAAATATTGGGTTTTATATTGTTTATTAATAAAATTTTGTTTTTATGTATTTTGGTGTCATCATGGTGTCAATATTACACTGGTATGGAATAGCTTTGTAACTAATGTTGCCAACCAAGGGACATCAGTGATCCAAATCAAAAGGTTACTGCCTATTTTGTATTGGAATATTGGGTGAAAATAACTTTGATTCTTTAGTTGTAGAGAAAGGTTCATTGCAGTTTGTGGGCTACACCACAAGACCCCTCAGTGTAAGAATAGGGGAACACTTTGCAATTAAAGTAATTCCAAAGTCAATAAGCCATCCAATATTTACAATCATTTTATGAAGAGTCATGGGGGAACTTCTCATTCTATTTTATGATGGAGAAACAGTAAAATTGGGAGTTGTGGGCGGGGGATACCTACACCAGAAACGTGAGGTCTATTGGGTTCACAGACCACAGATGAGGCCTATATTTAAAGTATGAGATGAATCTGCACAACATCTGATCTATGGTATTTTTATTGTGCAATAAGATGGATTGACTTTTTTCTTTTTTTACTGGGTTATGAAAAATATAAGGTCACAGGACTGTTAATGTTTTGTCTCCATCTCCTAATTGTGCATCACAAAATTGGTTTGAAAAACGTTCTTCTCCGTACATCAGTTTACGATCTGCTTGCGTATATGTGGCGAACTGATATGGCAGGACAAATGCGGCAGCATGGTAGCTATTTCCCTCCTAATGATAATATACATGTTTTAAATGACGCAATATTGAAATACGTTTGACCTTCATTTATATAAGGATATGTGGAGATTTTATTACCCTTTGATAAATGTTATCAATGGGTATATTAATGAATAGGGAAGAATGAAAAAGGAATGCACCCTGCGGGAGAATGGATTAATTTGGCTTTTGGTAAAATTTTATGTAGCTCTACATGGGTACTTACTGTAATTTAATAAAATAGATTAAACATGAATAGGTGTTTAAATTAAAGTAAAATACATTTATTCATAGTTTGAGATTATTTTACATACTTTAGATTGAATTTCTTCAATCTTCAACCTTCACTGTGATGATTTTATGCTTCTATGTAGTGCAATGAGAGCTAAGAGTGTAGCAATATGATTTGCCTGTCTCTGATGCACTAAGACGGCTTTCACACCAAGCCATTAATAGCGTCGGCGGTAAAATGCCGCTATTTTTAGCGCTGTTTTACCGTCGGATTTGCAGTGCATTTTGGCAATTAGCGGGGTGCTTTTACCCCCGCTAGCGGCCAAGAAAGGGTTAAAACCGCCCGCAATACGCCGCAATAGTGGTGTTTTGCCGACGGTATTGCAGCGCTGCCCCATTGATTTCAATGGGGAGCAGCGGTGGAGGAGCGGTAAACACACCGCTTCTTCACTGCTCCAAAGAAGTGGCTGGCAGGACTTTTCCTGACATCCTGCCAGTGCGCCACCCCACTGTGAAAGCCCTTGGGAGCAGAAGTTTAAGGGCGGATTGCATCCAATATTTCTAACGCTATAGCGCCTGCAAAATGCCCTCGGTGTGAAAGGGGTCTTAGATAAACTATATAGGCTTGATACATTTTATACATTTTTGATATGCCATATAGCCGTATGGGTTAGGTAGAGCTTATTTCTATAAAAAATAAAAAAAATCTTTACACTGTCAATAAACTATTGCAAATACTACTAAGAAAATGTTATCACATGAGCTTAACCCTGTGTATAAATTTATAGTTGATTTCACTTTGAAAAGATTACAAGCAGTGAGTCATTAGTCATGTTGTTCATATTACATTCCTACTCTTAGCCCCCACACTTAGAGGGGAGTGGAAGGGAGATGATGAGGGGAGTAATATGGGAGTGTGTATTTTTAGGCACGCTTTTAACCAGTTCCCTACCTCCATATTGTAAAATGATGGCGGCAGGAACTCTGGGTGGGCTGTGGAGAGTGCACGCTCGCCGCATCGCTGGGGACCCAATGAATGTGCCGGCTGCCGCGATGTCCGCGGGGCACCCACGATTGCCCGGTAACAGAGCCGGGATGTGGATCTCTGTGTAAAAACACAGAGATCGACATCCTGTAAGGGGAGAGGAGAACTGATCGGATGCTCCTTGCACAGAGGAACACCGATCGGTCCCCTCCCCTCATCATTTTCCTCCCCCCACAGTTAGAATAATTCCCTAGGACACACATTTAACCCCTGAAGTGCCCCCTAGTGTTAACACCTTCCCTGCCAGTCACATTTATACAGTAATCGGTGCATTTTTTATAGCACCGATCACTTTATAAATGTGTCAAAAGTGTCTGATCTGTCCGCCGCAATGTCACAGTCATGATAAAAATCGCAGATTACTGCCATTAGTAGTAAAAAAATAAAAATAAAAATTATAGAAATAATAAAAATTACAACTCTATCCCCTATTTTGTAGACACTATAACTCTTGCTCAAATCAATCAATATACGCTTATTGGGATTTTTTTTTTTTACCAATAATATGTAGAAGAATATATATTGGCCTAAACTGAGGAAAAAAATAGTTTTTTTAAAAAAAAAATGGGATAATTATTATAGCAAAAAGTAATAAATATTGTGTTTAAGCTCTTTTTTTGTTCATAGCACAAAAAATCACAGAGGTGATCACATACCACCAACAGAAAGCTCTATTTGTGGGGAATAAACAATCAAAATTTAATTTGGGTACAATGTCGCATGACTGCGCAATTATTATTCAAAGTGTGACAGCGCTGAAAAGTGGAAATTGGGCTGGACAGGAAGGGGGTGAAAATGCCCTGTATTGAAGTGGTTAAACAAAGAAACTGAGTTTATTTAAAAGGAAGATGCAGGCTTAGATGGCGCTTCTGCTACTCTTCTACATCTTCTTCTTCACTTCTAACATACCTACAGAAACCTAGCATACAGACATTTTCACAGCTGCTCTCAGGACAAAGCAAATTGCAGTCATTTTAAGCACGTGTTGAACTTATTTTTTGAAACAAACAACTTTATCTCATATCTTTGATCTTATTTGAAGCTACATTTATTTTGTATTTGAATGTACAACTTTTGTAAGTATTTTTGTAACTTTTGTGTGGAAATAAATCGCATGGTTTGATTCAAGCTGACACAGTCATACAACTAAGAAATTTGTCTCACAATCATCTAGAAAAGGCAGAAGAGTTTTTTCACAGCTATATTGACTTTTTACAGGTCCATTGTACGCCTACTCATTCACTAAAATTAAAAACCACAACAGACAGTTTTTGACAATTCCTTTATTAAAAAGTGTCCCACGATGTCCATCTATCTTTAATCATACTGCCCGCCGAACCCTAAAAATAGAAAAAAAATGTAAAAAGCTCCACCTTGATGGGAAGCCTCCTGGCAACCGTGGTCTTTTGGCTTTGACAGCTGTTATAGGCAAGGGCGGGGCCACTCTGTGAATAATCGAGTGACCCCTCTCTCTTCTGACATCAGATTTGACATCATAGGGAGGCGGGGACACCTGGTTACATCAGCAGATGGCCCCCGCTCTTGCCTATATTAGAGCTGTCAAAGCGAGAAGACAGCAGTTGCCAGGAGGCCTCCCATTGAGGCTGAGTTTTTTCATTTTTATTCTATTTTTCGGGTCCATCAGGTGAATGGACACCGCGGGACACACTTTTTTTCTTTTTTCTTTTTTAATAAAAGAGTTATCAAAAGCTGTCTGTTTGTTGTCTTTACTTTTTGACACTTTTTTGGGTGAATGGGTAGGGGTACAATGTACCCGATACCCATTCACATGGGGGGGACGGTATCTGGGGGCCCCCTTGTTAAAGGGGGCTTCCAGATTCTGATAAGCCCCCTGCCCGCAGACCCCGACAACCAATGGCCAGGGTTATCGGGAAGAGGCTCTTGTCCCCATCAACATGCCAAAGCACCCTCCCCATGTTAAGGGCATATGGCCTGATATGGTTCAGGGGGGGGGCGCTCACTCATCCCCCCATGCCCCTACACCAATTTTTTTCTGTTATATCATCATTTTATGTGTTATATCATTTAAGTTGAATTTGAATAAAAACTAAAGTGTGCACCCACATGTATAAAATTGAAAACAGCAATGTCATAAAGTGATTTGCAATGGGCAAGCAGTTCTGTTACAGCTGGCTGCCTACTAGCGTGCGTAATTACATTTTTGCTTATACAAGAGGAGGTTTATATGTTCTCTGGTGATGCACATTGGGTGGTGAGACTGGATCAGGATGCAGTAACTGTTAAAGCATAGGGAGTGATATAGAAGAAGAACACATTTGTTGTTTCATCTTCTGTGATTAATCTCTATTGTTGGAGTCATATTTTATTGTATTTACTATATTGCCCATTTAATAAAAGTACAAAATAGTTTTGTAATAATATAATTGTGGCAATATATTAGATTTATATAAAGTACTATAAAGTCAAAAAGACATGCTGACTTGGCAGGGCAGGTAAGGTCCTTCTCTTTAAGATAATTGGCTAGTCAGCTTCTTTCCATTCAGGATCATCGAATTGACGTTCTGCCATTTTACTTACAGTTGTCAATCATTTCAAATGGCTATGATTACCAAAGGCAGGAATGTTATTATCATGTTTGAGGCATTATAAAACACAATGAGAACATATTAGGGTTGATTTACTAAAACTGGAGAATGCAAAATCTGGTGCAACAGGATTTTCATTGTCAGAGCTTAATTGAACAAGATGAAGTTAGAATCTGATTGGCTACCATGCACAGCTGCACCAGATTTTGCACTCTCCAGTTTTAATAAATTAACCCCACTGTATATTAAGTACTGTGTAAAAGCTTTAGGAATTGGTGAAAAAAATGCAAAGTGAGGATGCTTTCAAAAATATTAAAAGCAATCATTTTTATTTATCAATTAACAACCTACAAAGTGCATAAACAGAACAAAACAACTAAATGAATCAATATTTGGTATATTTTGATAAGAAATCAGGGGGCCCTGCACAGCCTACCTGATAGGGACCATCCCCTTCCCACCAAAAATTTCAAAATTATATTTTTGCTAAAAAATAATTATTAGCGTACAAAAACACAACATAACTTTTAAAGTTCCTGCTAAATATAAAAGATACAACTGCAATGAGTTAATAAATAAAGCTCGGTGTGTGAATGAGACCTTGGGGTTCATTCTCATGGTCACTGTATCCTGTGCAGTGTGAATCAGCACAAGTGACTGGAGCTGTATGCAGGCAGCCTATGTTACGATAAAAAGACACACTAGCTGTGCAAACACAGCTGCATGTCCTAATTAAACCAGCATGTGGGTCATAGAGTAACAGACGGCTCCAGCCACACATACAAACCGCTCATTCACACTGTATGGGCCAGAGAACCCATGTAAATGAGCCCCTAATTACTTGTTTTTTATTTTTAGCATTTTTCTGTTCAACATTTTTTTATTGCCAGCAATCAACGAACAATAACATATATTCAGTTGCGGGTAATTATTTTTAGTATTTTTTACAATTTTATGTTTCATTATTTTTTACAATTGCATATTTATTATTTTTTTTACAGATTTTAACAGCCCTATTTGGAGGCTTTGGTGAAATATCAGGGGTATAATTAGATCCCTGATATTTCACTTTTGAGAAAGTAAAAGGGTCTGATGACTGTGATTTCTCTATAACCTTAACTATGCAGAATTAATGAACAGGGATGGCGCTGCACATTCTTCCTGCTCATTCACAAACTGAAGCATCGCAAAGACAGTTTACTACGCGTGTTCGGTTGTGATCCAGTCAGTCACCTAGTGGGGCCCAGGCAACAGAAGCAAGGGGAAGCTGAACAGGAGGGCATATGGGGACGGCATTCCCTGCAGCAGCTGAAAGCAGCTGAAAGCATCAGGAGGGAGAAAAAGAGAGGCTGTCTTTCAGCTGCTGCAGGGGGGAATTACTGGGGATTGGTTCTTGTAAATGCTACCCCCACCTCCCCTCGTGTCCAGATTTCCCTTCCTTCTGTTTGTCAGTTGCCAAGGCCCCCCTGCTGAACTGATAAGGCCTGGGCCTTCTACAGGGGGACCAGTGGTGGCCCCTTATCAGGAGCTCTGTGTTTATCCTTTTAAAGCAGCCACAATTCTACCAGGTGTTTGCACACAGTTAGGCCCCTTTCACACATGCAGACATTATGTCCGTATTTCATCCATCCGTTTGCGGCTGAAATATAGACATACATGCATTCCTATGGGATAGCGGGTATCTGCAGACACCCGATATCGTCCGCCTCCGCTATTGTCTGATTCTGCAGACGGAGGAAAATCCTATTTTTTTATCCGTCTGCAGAGCGGATCGGATGAACACAGACAGACGGTCCGTGTTCGTCCGATCCCCCAGAGAGGAGAATGGAGAGCTGACAGACACACTGTGCAGGGACTGCCCTGTTATCCGCCGGCTCAGCGGGGACAACTGAACGATCCCCGCTGAGCAAGCGGATCATCAAGGGGCGGATCATTACTGATCCATCCCGTGTGAAAGGGGCCTTAAGGATTTGAAGGCCAGCACATAATTAAATGATTGTAACAAACAGGTGCTAATGATCAATAGGATAACACATAGTTCAAAATACATTCATTAAGCTGTGTAAATGAGTAATGAAACTCGGTGAGGAAAAATCATGCAGCACTATCAAAACTAAAGTAGCTGAAAACAGTTCCGTGTAAAAAAATCTTACACAATGGTACAACTAAGCATAATAACAAGATACAGGGTGGTCCTACTGCATCGCTAGGTCTCTTACAGGCAATCATTTATAGGAAGACAGATGTTTCCAGATATGTTGCCCAAGCTCTTCTGCAGAAGCAATGGAATGTTGAGGATTGAATACATCCCCAGACCTAGTACAGCAGATGAAAAACACATCATGCTTTTCTCCCTTCATAATTGAAAGACGACCATTTGCAAAATCAGCTCAGACTGGCCAGAAAACAGTGGTACCCTGGTATACTAGTGTACAGTCTGGAAAAGTCTGGACAGAAGTGGTCTTTATGGATAGCATGCGGCTAAAAAACCATACCATCAATGTGAAACAAGCTAAATAACTTTCTTGCATGAAAACACAAGAACAGATCAAGCATGGCAGCAGGTGCTTTGGGCTATGGGGTCCACATTGCAAATATTTTGGCTGTAACAGATGGCAGTTTCTTTGCCAAATGCCTGGAGAGCTGTACAAGGATAAATGTCTCTAGGCATCTGTGAAACATGGTGAAGGTTTCTTGTAGGTATATGAGCATTTCTGCACGTGAAGTTGGGGGTTTGGACAAAATTAAAGCCCATCTCTGGGCACAACAAAAAAAATGCTAGTAAAGTCTAGAGGTGCTGGAATATACTTACCTATATTTCATGCTCTAGCAGGCTCCATCCTGCAGTGTGACAGGGTAGTTGCAGTCTTCTCTATAAGTCTCTCATGGCTGTGATTACATTCTTGCTCACTCCATGTACAATGCAGGCTTAAAAGGACCTGCATTATGCGTGATGATGTCGAGGGACTGCCCAAAGGCCAGAGTTTTGGAGAAGAGGAATTCAATGCTAGAATGTTAGTTAGCAGAATACCGGTGTCCTATCATATATGGTCCCCCATCGGATAGTGTGCGCTGTGTACTGCGCATGCGCAGTACACAGCACACACAAATTCCGAAAATAGCCGAGGATGAACGGCGCCTGCGATGAGTCCAGCTTCTATCCCCACCTTCCAAGTGGACATAGAGTTGGAATATAAAAGAGCCGAGCCCAGCGAGGCCGTGCCCGAAGCATGGCGAGCGAAGCGAGGGGCCCTCTAATTTTCCCAACCCTATGTCCGCTTGGATGGTGGGGCTACCACCTCCACTCACAGCGCAGGCACCGTTCATCTTCAGAGATTTTCCAAAGCTTCTTCTGCTCCGTACTGCACATGCACAGTACGGGGTGGACACTATATGATGGCAGGACACTATCTGCCAGAACACCGGCTCCTGTTCTAATTCCTGGAGTTGGTCTTCCTCAATGCTGGAAAAAAAACAGGCAGATACTTTTGCATAATGCAGTAGCATCAGGGACGCATCTGATTGGTCCAGACTTTATTCTGCAACAGAACAATTACCTCAAACATACATCCAAAGCTATAAAGAACTATAAACAGCAAAGGGAATAAGATGGAATCTGGGAAGAGATGGCATGGCCACCACAGAACCCTGAACTTAACCAACATCTGTTTGTCACTACATGAAGAGACAAAACAACTAATACAGCCTAAACCCACAGAAGAACTGTGATCAGTCCAAATGTTTGGAGTAAATTTCCTGTTGAGTGCCTTAAAAACCGTATGTAAGTATATCTAGGAGAACTGATGCTGTTTTAAAAGTAAAGTTAAAGTTAAAGTTAACACTAAATTTAGTTTTTTTTTTGTTTATGGACATTGCAAATTGTTAATTTATAAATATAAGCTATTCATTGCATTACTATTAAACCATCAAAACTTTGCAGCATTATTCTCAAGTGAATACAACTTTTGCACAGTATTCTATATTGTTGGGTTTAGAGAGACTGTGCTTATTAAACAAGCTTAACATGATTGCAATACTTTGTTTACATTTTATGAACTGCTCAGCCCCTTTAAAACAAAAATGGAAGGTGTTGTGACTCCTAATTCTACTCCTATGCCCCAATACCATCCACCCACTGTGTTTACCCACCAGCACAGGTGACAGTTCTAATCATACCCCATGGTTGCAATTGTCCTTGTGAATTAGTATATTTTTTGCAGGTAAGGAAAACACGAGCCGAGGGTTTTCTCTACAGACAGCAAGGCAGTCACACAGCTTTACTTCTACATTTCCTTGTCCTCCTATTGTAAAAACATTGTTCTTCGTGTTTTATAACCTCTTTGGAATAGGAAGGAATTTTTGGCCCTCAAGATACGGTATAAGCTCACTCATTTGTATTCTCTCATTGCAATCTTTTATGTCAGCAGTGTCCCAAAATATGTGACGTCTAGTCACTTGGAACAGTCTGTAACAGACTGTATGTAGCATACGAATGAGCTTTGCTTCGGGAATCAGGCAAAGCAAAATAAATGTCTCTGAATGGATAGGTTAATTTATCAGCTGCTACACTTTGATTTGAATTTAAGCCTAGAAAAATATGTATCAATAAGTAAAAGAAATAATTAATTTGAGTGACATTTGTTGTGAATTTTGCGGAGGGAGATGTATATTTAAGCCATGACTGACTGAATCCCTTTTTTACTTTCTAATCAATCTCCTAAATGCACTGCTGCTCAAGAATAGCAGACAGCTATTTTGTTAGCATCACAAATATGCATCTAAATAGAACTAATTATAGTTGTATTTCAGTTCACTTGGCTAAGTGTTTGATTTGAAGCTTAATTGCAACCCCTTTGAATCATTATATGCATTTTAACAGAAAGGAAACATTTACTATGTGCCAGACAATTCTTGGGTTAGTTGCACTGCTCTATCTCTATATATAGTTGGGTTAACAATTACTGTTTTTAAGTAAGGAGGTTGGCTTCTCAAATTGGCTATATAAATGTCCACATTTAAAATATTTATTTAAATGTCAGCTGTTTCAAAACCACTCGAACATGTTGGCTGAACAACCATTGATGCATAGAGAGCATTAACATATGCTTGGATTTAAAGCAAAATTGAGCACCCTCGGATACAGAAGGCACCCTTTCCAAAGAGTTCTATGACATCCCTCTCTCTGGACTACAGAATGCCTCCTCCTATGATATAGAAAGCAGGAGAGGTAAAGGGTGCATGTCCAGTCCCAGGGGGACAATGCTACTCCTCCATAGATATGTAGCGCTACCACCAGTGGGCTGCTGGATTTTTGGGTCCCCCTATTCATGCTCAGCCAGGCAACATGCATTTTTGAACTTTTATGCAGAGACATAAATCAGTCTATGACTATAACTTGGATGGTGAAAAGTGATTATGAGATGCCCAATTTGATTTGAAAGAACAACATCCTTCACTTTGTACACTGTAAAATGGCAAATCCTGGACTGTATTTCCTTTGGAACAAGCTCAGTCTCTCTGGAAATGACAGTAAGAATTCCCTTTGTAGGGGCTCTGTGTCTCCTTAGTGGAATTTAGCAAAGTCCCAAACTTGCAGAAGCTCTATGTCTCCTCTCCTAAAACAAATGCCCACCTGGCTGCCTTATAAAGTGCCGTGGGACAAGGCATTGGGTTTAGCTGTGGAACTGTCCTTTGAAAACTTGCTGCATATTGCATCTGACAGCCTTCTCCCTTTTTGGCCTGGGGATGTAGAAGTACTCACACTATCCCTGGAAACCTGCTGCTTTGGAAAAGACTGCTGTTCAGGCTTCCTGCTGTCCAGGTACTCCCATGCTAGCCAGGGTGTCTCCTGGAAGAGACAGAAGGGTAGTGGAGATACCTCTGTCCAGCTTCTCTCCTTCATCAGCTCCATCCTGGAGGCAGAGCCCCCTCAGCTCCAGGGTCTCCTCCCATGCTCCACAACACAGCCTTGGCATTCCATCTTCCACCCAACTACAACATAACCCCTGCTGGCCAAGCTCCACAATATGGACTGGTAGGCTGCTATATATTACTTGTGTTTAGATATATTGTAAGGGCCTATTAAAAAAAGCTGTTAGCTTTCATGTAAATACAGTGGAAAAGGAAAGAGAATTGAGGACTCTGATAAAAAATTACTTGCTTTGCTCATTAGGAAGGTTTATGTTGGAGCTGGAGATGACAGGCTGAAAACATATATTGTAACTGCTTTCTCTTTAACAATTTCAAATACTCCAAATATAATTAGTTTTTATTGGGGTGGTGTTTCACCCAAATACTGTAATGTATGGAATGCAGGGTTGCATGCACACAGAATATAGGACAATGTGGTTGATGTGGACATAACATTCTACTCCACTATTCCAAAAGGATAAATAGCACCCCTATGTAGTAAGCAATATTCCTCAAGGATCTCTAGGATAACCGACGTCCAAAGCAAGCAGTAATTATCACAACAGACATGATTTGGAAATTACATTTGAATATTTAATTGTAGTCCTTTGCAACAATAGGACATAGGACAGACAATAAAAGTATATCCATGTCAATGATCATAGCAAGACAATGCTAAACCTAACAATCAATCAAAATCCAAAATGTATACCCAATACAAATGATTCCATACAGGGTTGCCAACTTTATGTTACTGACAAAACATGAAAATTTACTGACAGAGCACATGTTTGATGTCAACCTGAAGTATGACAGAAAATTCTATTATAAACTAGGCAAATTAATATTTAAACAGTATAAACAATATGTAAACATTGGCAATATGTCTGGTATACAATTAAGTCATTTGACAAAATGTGAGCATGACTATAATAATAAAAGACCTAGGACACCCTAGGATACAGCAGAAAAATAAGTTCTGTGGTACGCAGAACAATGTAGTGAGCAATGGGCTCGGTCAGATTTTGGGGGGTGGACTTAAAGGAGAATGATTAAACAGAGTCTATGCTGAATTGCTGTGCAATGCTCCACAGTCTTTGTACCCACAAAATACTCTTAATTGCTGTGCTACAGACACAAATAAACCTCAGAACAGTGTTTTTTTTTTTTTTTTTTTATGTAATGTTTCTATTACATATGATATTCTGCAGACAGAAAGTGATATTTTTGTCTGTTTGAGCCTACCTTAAAAGAGAACTTCATTAAAACCAGCAACTGTTGTGACAATGGACACTATGGTCGGCACTATGTAATGTACAACATAGTGTTGCAAAAATGAAGCGTCTTCCTTTTGTCATTATATAGCGTTCTGCATAAAGGAAGTACGCGATCTGCAACATTATTAGGAAAAAACTCTTTCTAGAGATGCTTGATGTCACACACACACACACACATATATATATATATATATATATATATATATATATATATTTTTTTTTTTTATCTTGTTTTTATCAAGTTATTTTATTTTGTTATTATGAATTTCTTGATGACTAGATTGTTATACCAATATTGTTATAATAACATGCGGTATTCCCACATATGATTCAGATTAATGTAGTCCTTTTAAATCTTTTCATCATGTTGCTGAGTAGTATTGTTTACACATTGGCTATTTGATTTGTACTACTACTATTGCCGCCATGTCGAATTCTGGACTAACCAAAAATGGGATACTTGGGATACACCTCATATCATATAAAAATCGGATGGTGTAGCAAGATGGTACCGCTCCAGATGACATCCCAGTGACAAAATGGGCGGTAGGGTGGGGCTAACCGCATCATTGCATCACTTCCAGTTTCAGACCAAGGAGCGCAGATCCTTCCAGCTTCCTGATTTTTAAAACTTTTCGCTTTGTAGTTATTTATCAAATGTGAGTACCTTTTGTCTATATGAATAAACAAACTAAATTTTTACGGTAATACATTGTGGAGCTTTTTCCTTCTCCACATGTGAGCAATATAAGAGGCTAGCTGCAAGGAGACCACTTATACCGCAAACACAGAAGCAAAACAGCTGATACAGGACAACAGGCTTTTTTTCCCGTATTATACAAAGTGGCTCATACTGTGAAGGTGAAATACCTCCTTGTAGGGTGAATAATAGCGGTGAGTGTGTGTCCTATGGGGCACCTTTTAAAGAAGCACCGAATGACAGTTTTTGAAGAATGTATTATTTGCATGATATTTTGGACTTTGTAGTGCACCAGCACGGTTTACTTAAGGACTTTTTTTATACATGCTGAGTCCAGCACAATATATTATCATTATAATATTAGTTTAATTTGTGATAATTGCACAGGAATATGGCTACATTTTTTTCAATGCACCATTAAGGTTTTTTAATTCCTGTTTTTCATGCCATTGGACTATTTATTTTAGATTGTGGTCCTCTGCATAGGAGGCTCACATCATTGCATGGGCACTAATTTTCTGACTAGGATTAGCATATGAGTGTAGGCATAACAAATAGTTTTTTTCTTTACACTTTTGTGTTTTTACACTCTTGTTTAGTTGTCAGCTATCAGCACATTAGTCTGCCACAATTATTCAGACATTTGCACTGACAGCACTTTTTACAGAATGAAAATATAGTAAAAAGTCACACAAAAAAAGTTCCCAGATGATTTCTGCACAATTTCAATATTTTTCCAATATCCATATTTCCATATTTTTCAAGTACAATAACTCACCTGGTGTTACAGAGCGGACAACAACAGGTTTTTCACTCCCAGCGACAAATCCAAAGCCAAGAACTGGATCTCTCCTCATTTCCACATTCCTTGGTACAGGAGGGTTGATTTGGCAGCTTTCAATTCGTAGATCTTCAAATGTCCCTGTTTGTGTCAAGTGACTGCCAGAAAAAAAAATATATATATATATTGAAAAGCTGTAATTTAACTGTTTACTTTATGGCTTCATAGTTCAATTAGCACATGAGTAGAAAAATAAACATCTAGTTTGCTGTAGTACATATGATGCATAGCCAAAGTTTCACCCAAGAAATTACAGCCTTATTACTCCCATTACTGACTGCTTTGTTAACTTACACGTGCTTCACAATTATATTTTTAACACCGTAGATATGACAAAAATGTTAATTATTGGAGTATATGTAGCCCAGAAGCGATGAAGCCTACAGAAAGAATCTACATGTTGATTTAATTTAAAATAATGTGATGACAAGGAAATATAGCAGTTACATAATATCCAATTAAAATTAAGAACGTTTACAGTATCTTCTAAAAACAAAAATACACACAACGCACAACTGCTCAGAGGCATTCAAATAATTGGATACGTGGCATTAGGAAAATGCAACAAATCAAAAAGATAAACAGATACATATTTTTACTTTATTGTTCATATAGTCCAACATTTGAAAGTGAACTGTAGAGTTGCCCCATCATTAACAGTATGTCCTTTACAGAGCTTAAAAATCATAACCACTAGTTTTCAGGGTAATGCCACAAGTGACTGAGTGTAGGATGCTTCTATCTAACAATGCACATTAACAGAAACCTTTCATGACAAAAAAAAAAACAAAAAAAAAACAAAAAAACAGAGGCTGCTTCTTTTTGAAAACTCTGCTTATCTGGCTTCTTTTTAAAAATGCTGCTTGTCCGGCTGTCTTTCTGCTCCTTATGTTTCAACATCTAAGCCAGTAACCAGAAAAAGTATGCCGCTGTTGTCCTTAGACTTTACGCAGATTCTGCAATACTCAGATCTGTCTGATTCTGCAATACTCAGAGCTCCATCTGGAGCTGTCCCCCGCTTGACATTTTTTCCAGCACTAAATTAGACTTATGCTGTGTACACACGATCGGACTTTCAGATGGGAAATGTTCGATGTGAGCTTGTTGTCTGAAAGTCCGACTGTGTGTATGCTCCATTGAACATTTGCTGTCGGAATTTCCTCACACAAATTGTTGAGAGCAGGTTCTCAAATTTTCCGACAACAAAAAATTGTTGTCGGAAAGTCCGATCGTGTGTATACAATTCAGTCGCACAAAAGTTCACGCATGCTCTGAATCAAGCAGAAGGAGCTGCACTGGCTATTGAACTTCCTTTTTCTAGGCTCTTTGCACGTGTTGTACGTCACCGCGTTCTCACGTTCAGAATTTTTGGCCAACATTTTTGTGACCGTGTGTATGCAAGACAAGTTTTAGCAAACATCCTTCAGAAAAAAATCCATGGTTTTGTTGTCAGAAAATCCGATGGAGTGTATGGAGCATAAGTCTTTTTTTTTTGTTTGTTTATTTATTACATTTTTCACAGCATGCAAAAACGATTGTACATTTCAAAAGTAATAGCCAAAAAAGAAGGCATAACAATATGCATAAATGCAATAGATGAAAGGTAATATAAGGAAACACAATGATAAAACATCATGGTACAAGTGATATGACTGAGCATGTGAAATCAAGAGGAAACTGAACAGGGGCTATTTTATACACCAATGTGATGTGCACATAAGTTATAGTGTTATGGAACTGGAGGTAGCGTCTTAGTATTACATTCAGAAACATCCCATTTCCTCCAAATTTTGTCAAGTTTTATAGGGAGTCATCTATCAACGCAGTCAGGTGCTCTATTTTGCATATATCAGCTATGGCTGAGAGAAACTGCATAAAAGTAGGTAGAGGTAGACAGCCAACAATGAGGTATGGCACATTTGGCTAATAAAAGCCATCAATCTTCTGGTAGCTTTGGATGTATCTGGGAGTGGGAGGCCTAAAAGAAGATATGTGGGGTTTAAGGGGATTGGTATATCTAGGACCTTTTCCAGGAGGTTATGAACTTGTGCCCAGAAGGGTATAAGTGCAATGAATTCCCAAAATATATGATAATGGGTACCTAGGGATAAACCACATCTCCAACATTGGCTAGATGATGTCAGCTTTCGAGCAAGTAAAAAGTCTGGGGTCCTATACCAGAACAAAAGTATTTTGTAAGCAGTTTCTTTCTGTGCCACACACCATGAAACTTTAGATGTAGAGTCCCATATTTTATCCCAGTCACCTAAGGATATAGGCAGTTGCAGAATATGGGACCATTTCCCCATGTATGCATGACTGTTTTCAGTCGGGGGGGAGCTGTATGTAGGATTTTATAGATAGACAGATAACCAGGTGGGGTTCATAAGGGCCTTTTGAGCATAACAGTTCAAATTCGTTTGGCATGTCTAAAGTCAAATGAGGGATTTTGGTGGCAAATAAAAATGTAATTTGTAAAAGAGAGATTTGGAGATTTTATGTTTGGATTGTAGGTCAGAGAAGGAGAGGAGTTTACGTGTCACTGGATGTACCAAGTGGCGTAACTGAAATATGCCAGCTTGGGTCCATTGTAACATAGGGTTATAGGATAAACTGTCTGGAATTTCTGGGTTGAGTAGAATGTTCACAAGTGGCAAGCATGGAGAAGAGAGAGAGTATCTACCTGACCTGAGCAACGTTTCCAAATCAGAAGTGTGAATAACATTGGGTTCAAACATACACTTCGCAGTTGAGAGATGGATTTGTCAAGGATGGCCATAACATGCAGCAAAGGTAAGTAGGAGAGGTCATCCCCATTTCAATCTCAGACCATCTGTTTGGGGCGTACCTAGACGTCCAAGAGGCAATGGCTCTCAGGTGTATAGCATAATATTTTAATAGGTCAGGAGCTCCAACACCTCCCCTGGTTCGTAAAGCCTGTACCACTGAGCTTGCTATCCTATGAGAAGTGTTGTTCCATATAAAATTCAGAAAATTTCTCTGAAGGGCTTTCAGTTGGGGCATAGGAATCAATACTGGTAGTGTCTCAAAGAGATACAGCAGTTTAGGGAGTATTGACATTTTGAGGACATTGATCCTCCCAAGAAGGGAAACGGGAAGATTTGACCATGTTTTCAATAATATATTTATTTCTGTAAATAAGGGAGGAAAATTGTCCTGAAAGAGCATGGAGTATGAAGGAGTCAGGTGAACACCCAGGTATTTAAGTGAGTGGGAACAACTACAATATTTAATATTTCCCTGTAGGAAAATAAGGTCAGTTGGGATTCTTATGGGGAGGGCTCCAGTTTTTGTTGAATTAACTTTAAATCCTGAAAGACTACCAGACTTGTGCCGCGTACGCACGACCGGACTTTGCGGTAGACTAGGTCCGACTGAATCAGTCCGTCAGACAATCCGATCATGTGTGGGCTAATCCAATCATTTTTAGTTAAAAAAAATCAGATGGACCTAGAAATAGAACATGTTTCAAATCTGTCCGACGGACTCAATTCCTATCGGGAAAACCTTTCGTCTGTATGCTGGTCCGACCAAATACGATGCAAGGGAAGCTATTGGCTACTGGCTATTGAAATTCCTTTTTTAGTCCCATCTTATGCCATCACGTTCAAAATGAACGGACTTTCGAACGGACTTAGTCTGTTCATGTGTGGCCAAGTCCGTTCGTTTAGAAAGTCAGACGGAATGTCTGGTCATGTGTACGCAGCATTAGTCTATTATGTCTAAGATAACACGGACTATTTACATTCAGCTAATCCCTGAACTTGGGTGTTTTATTGTATTTTATGCATAATATGCATAAGTTAGGCTATGTTTAATCTTTTTATTTTTGGTCACCTTTTTAGTAGCGCTGCACACTTTTGCTTTCACATTATTATACTTTATACCTAAGTATTGTGCTAGCAGCTTTATTTTCACTGTTATGTTGGCATACCTCCCAACATTTTGAGATGGAAATGAGGGACACCTATTACCAAAAATATGTAGGCATAGGACCCCTGCCATGCCCCTTTAAAAGAGAATTATTTAAAAAAAATTAGTAGTTATACCCACAAGTGCTTTTTTTATTATACAATTCTGTTATACTGGCTTTTGAAATTTACAAATGCAGCAATTTAGAAATTGGATTAAAGGTTTAGCACTGTGAAACACTTTTTGAAAAATAAAAAGTGTATTTTATACATACCTGTATAGATCAGACCAAAATGAGGGACAAATGAGGATGAAAACGGGACAATGTTCCAAATCAGGGACAGAGGGAGCTATGAAATTGGCCATAGCACAGAGATTTTTCCTTTTTTCCTGTCATGTACAACTGCTCTATATAGGGTCTTATCTAGTTTTAATGCATTATCCCATTTCCATTTTCCCAAGGCATTTACTGAACTTTCAGCAAAAATACAAAAAAGTCCAAAGTTATATTTCGCAAGTTCAAAAATATGGTACGTAAATCTAAAAGTAAGTTAATTGCACAAAAAGTATTCTTAAAATATTTTCAGAAACATCTTCAAAACTTTAACATTTATACCAATGCAAGAAGGGAAAGGTGGCATGTGACAGACCTAGCCGGGACCAAGGCTGTTGGAGGGGACAGAATGCGAGCCTCTTGTCTTGCGATTATGGGCCCTGGTATTTGGGGGAATGGTGCTCTTTGTGAGCTGTATGCCTGGGTCTCACTCGCCACTGTTTTTCCCCAGGGGAAAGTGTGTTAGAATGCAGTTTTATACATGATCTCTTCTCTGTTTCTCTACTACTCCCACCAGATCATTTTATCTTCTCCTATTGAGCATGGTTTCTGAAAGACATGAAGTCTACCTAGCAACCCCCTTAGTAGGACTACTCATAAACAGAACCCCAGATATCTACACAAGGGCAAAACCAGGGCAAACAGTGACATCCAGTGGTGCCCTCAGAAACGACAACAGCCATTCTCCTAGATGTAAACAAAAGGGGACTAATATCCCGTTACACTCAGAATATACAAGACAGACTTAGAGCTCATGTTGATGCTGTTTTTCAGCATCATAATGTATGTAAAACATAGTTCAACACAATCCCTTTGACTTAGATTGAGCAGTACACATTGCAGTTCAGAAGATGCTTTGACCTGCCTTGCATTGGACTATGTTTCTTTGGACAAAGCATGTTGTATTGAGGTACATTTTAACTGCAGGGAAAGGAGGTCAAACATGGCCATTTCCCATCAAACGCTGCCTTTGCATTCAAATAGCAAACGCAGCATTTGAAAAGAACGCCTGTTGACACAGCCCTTATTACGCTTCAGTGAGCACAATTATCATGTTGGTTATTCCCAGAAACTAGCTAGATTTCCTATTTAATTTTTTTAGCGATGGTTATAGATTGAAAATAGATTGGATGGATGGATTGTCTTTTCATCTTTTGTGTTTAGTTTCACCTTGGCTTCTGCACAGTTACTTAAATATGTGTTGATTAAACTTTGATATCGCAGACAGCTTTGACGAATCATTCCAAGATAAAACAAGGTAAATGATCTTCAAAACTAAGATAACTCTTGATGTTGTCAGTTTTTTAGAAAGAGAATCTTAATGTTGAAATTGATCTAATTCCTTACAGACTTGAAATGATATACTGTACTAGAATAAATTATATAACTTGATTTCTGTAAATCTTTATTTATTGAGCTGATTTTAGTACTAATATCTTTCTAAAGCTGGAAAATAAATAGACTATTTCATATTTGCTTCAGTTATAAAGCTGGAAAAAAAATGAAACCATTAATGAGATTATTCAAAGTAAAAATAAACCAGAACTAAATAATAGGCCATTTGCTAAAGTGTTGTAAATTACTCAATTGACATGTCTTTATTTAATAAAATACTGCTGTTCTTTTTTTTGCATCATAATGCTGCTGATCTCTTTCAGCACCAGATTACACCAGACTACAGTTTGAGAAAGGTATGTTCTGTGAGTGTTTCTTGCACCACACTGGAACTGCCTTTGCAATCTCATTGTTAATGGAACCCCAAATGCAGATTGCAAACACAGTGCGTTTTTGGGCACGAAATTGCATGGTATCACAGTATCATGCAATTTGGTGCAGCGCATTTTTGAAAGTAGTGCATGACTACTTTTTCCACATGCGTGCAATTTCAGGCCTTTCAGATGAATGGACTGAAAAATCACACTGCACAGGAATGATCTGATTGTGACAGTGGTGAGTAAAGAGATTATGTTGCACCTTTGCTTTTTCACTGTCATTAAGTATTCTAGGCTACAGGAACCAGCGACACATTCTGGCGATGTCAGGGCCAGACAGTGGTAAGTAGGAGTGCAGAATGTCGCATACAGAAAACCTCTGAGAGTTGGAGGTGTAAAAAATAAAACTTTTGTATTCACTGTAAAATCCTTTTTATTTTGAGGGACATGGGATTCAAAGACGTTTGGGTTATACTACCCCCTACAGGAAGATCTAGACACTGAAAAACAAAACCTGCCTGGTATAAATATTCTTCTGATGTACTGGAGTCAGACGGAGGGATGGAAGCACAATGTCCTGGTTGAGATGAAAGACTAAATGTAAGACCAGAAAACCAGAAAGAGTTATTTTCAAGACAAAGCCACTAGTTCAGACACACACTTCACAGAGGTGATGGCAACAAATAAAGCAAACTTGTGAGCAAGGATGGAAAGGGGAATATCCCTAAAAGTTTAAAAAGCACTTTCTAATGGTTGATGAGTGATGTTGTCCAACTGAATTCTGATCAGATGATCCACCAGTCGTGGTGTTTTGCATTATAGGGACAACCAAATTGCCCAAAGCTCCTGACTGTTTATTATGACATGGATTCCTCCAGTGCCCCCGCAACTACATGGGGTCTAAGTCTCCTCCAAAAGAGAGGGGCCCTAGATACCATCAGGACATCAAAAGGAATGACTTTCCCAGCTCTAGAGCTGCATTTGTGAAAGACAACCTGGTCCTTAGTGACAGGTGAATTGGTTTGTGCAGAGACTGAACCAATGACTTGTAGGGGTCTGAAGTGAAACTGGTCATACTTAACTACCCCAAAGGAGGCTACCATCAGCCCCATTACTTTCATACAAAAGCAAAGGGTTGGTCGACTCTTGAACACAAGAGTCTTAGTTTAGCAGCAGTGAGTTTGAAGTATCTCCTGAGGGACAAGATCAAAATACTACATGCGATGAGTTGGGTGGACCCACCCTGAAACGCATTGCCATGCCACCTTACTTCTTGGTCCTATGTGACATCATCCCTGAGAGTTATAGGTTTGCCTGCTGTCTACTGCTGCTGCTATCAGGTACAGGCTTGCACTGAGGAACATCACTCATCCTGCTCCTATGATACACTGCTAAACATCATCCACATCTTTCTTGGCTGGAGGAAGCAGAAGGACTAAAGGTGATGATCATGCTGTTCACATATTTATTCAAGTACGTGCTGTTTTTAACTAATTTATTACACTGTAGTCTGTCGCACCCTCTGTCTCTCGCTTTTTGTATTATATACTTGGCTAGAGGTACCCAAGGTTTTGCCTTTGCTAGAGGTGCTGCAGCCATTGACAATGTGAATCATCCTGCCCTATCCCTCCCATTTGTTTCTATGGGCTT
This sequence comes from Lithobates pipiens, assembly GCF_037356315.1. NCBI lineage: Eukaryota > Metazoa > Chordata > Amphibia > Anura > Ranidae > Lithobates > Lithobates pipiens. The sequence goes on from NW_027507748.1 coordinate 422,165,246, forward strand.
ATCACAATAACTTTAACATCTCCTTATTGTACTATTTAATGCATTACAGTCATTGGCACATCTGTAGCTGAGAGGGGGAGGCATCCAGGATCCCAAGATGGAGCTGCTGCTGCAAGGAGTGGAGTGTGGTATATAAATGTGTAACATGTAATAGCATATAGGAAAATTTTATTGCAACTGGAAAAATCAAGTGACAAATACTCCAAACAAATAACAAAATGTTAAGAGTAATAATAAAGTGTAAACCATCAAATATGAATGTGAACAACATAACATAATGTTCTGCAGATAACAGTGCTGAAGCAAACAGTGAAAGTCCGTAAATCAATCCAATCTGTAACTGTCTGTGAAGGAATATGCGTCTGCAGAAAGGGCCACCACCTTTATTCCCTTTTGGACATTCTCTCACCTAGAAGCATGACCCTCATCACAAAGGTCATATAAGCACACATTCTGAACATAAATCCCCAGTTGGGCAGCGGCGGATGGAATGAATACTGACAAAATATAAATCTTGGAACTTACCACACAGGTGTCTTCAGCAATTTAACTCAAAGATCAGCCCAGCCAGTTCAAGCAGATCACCACACTCCATTGACTGGAAATAATATTATTATCCAGACTCAAAAAAAAAAAAAGCGGAGAAAAATATAGTAATTACTGCCGAATACCTTTAGTAAAAGAAAAGGTAAAATCACACTTACATATAATGAGAGCCACGTATAAATCCTATGAAGCAGGGGTTGTGTGTCTCACTGGATGGATGAGAATGATGACATCACAATGATGAAACATAATGGGCACAACCAGGGCTTTTTTTCACAGAAAATAGGTGCAGGAACTCCCCCTTTCTGAGTTAGTTCTTGTCTCCACCCCCTACCCATCTCCGAGCACCGCTTCTTGATTCCACTCCCCACCCACCTCTCAGTATCACCCTTTTTAGAGATTATAGCAAGAGTCTCAAACTGGTGGCCCTCCAGCTGTTGCGAAACCACAAGTCCCGTCATGCCTCTGCCTGTGGGAGTCATGCTTGTAACTGTCAGCCTTGCGATGCCTCATGGGACTTGTAGTTTCGCAACAGCTGGAGGGCCGCCAGTTTGAGACCCTATAGAGCCAACTATCATTTTGTGATGCTAAGTAATTTGTATGAAATGTGTTAATGGTAACAATAGCAGAACAATAGATCCCATGCAGCTAACAGCAATAGACCATCCCCAGCAACAACAGCTCTCCCCCAGCAACAATGGACCCCTGCACAAAAATATCACCCCAGCAATAAAAGACCTTGAGCAGCAAAAACAGATCTCCAACCAGCCAGCATCAATAGACCCCTCCCTCAACAGCAGATCCCTTCCAGCACCAAGTGACCCCCCCCCCCCAGCAACATAAACACCCCCCCAGGAAACAATAACAAAAGACCTCCCCAGCTACAATAGATCACCATGCAAAAAAGATCCCCTCCAGCATCAATAGACCCTCCAGCACACCCCAGCACCCCTTGTCATTGCTTGCATACAGTGCATTCAGTTCTGGAGGTGTTGGAACTGCGTTCCCCCACGTTCCTGCTGAAAAAAAGCCCTGGGAACAACTTTGAGCAAGTGAGGATAGAGGAAGCTGTCTGCAGGTTGTTAGTTCTCATGTATATGAAAATATGTATATAATGTCCATCCTCGCTCATACCCCATTTAAAGCTAGTGTGAATCAGTGCCCCCTCTTCAATATCGTTTCTGATATGAGGGCAGTCACGAATGATAATAACATTTACCATAGCGCAAAGAAGGCGTTAGAAGGCACTACCCCCCAGATTCTCTACAACTTCTGGCTCCAGCATAGACACTAGCACTCTCAGTTATGGAGGCTGTAAAGTGTAAACAAATTACTGTGACTGACCATAGTACTGTAAGGACTGAACAGTACAGAAAGTATTGGCATGTAGTGACTGCTGATGTCTGTCTAGCTGACACAATCTGCCATGCATGTGCTATTGCCACCAATCTGCTTCCGAGTCCCACACAATGCACTGATTCATCCAGGGCCTTGGTGACTGGTTCTGCTAGTTTGTTGTGTGGGACATTTTCAGTGGGAGAGAATGGATTGGTTTATATGGCTTGGACATGGCTGTCAAAATCAACTTTTGCAAATCCATTAAATTTACAGGGGCTTTATTTAGTGTCTGGACCAACCACCACTGCTTCAGCACACATTGAACTATTCAGAAAAGACAATTGCTTAAAAGCAGTAAATTTAATAATGCTGACTGGCTTTTTTGTGTATCACAGTAACTCATATACAGTTCCCATGATAAAAGCACCAAATATGTGATTTATAACACGCCTTAGGTCTCCCTTATACTTATATGTTGGGAAGCAGCTGGCCAAAGAAGATTTGCAGTATTCCATTGAATTCTGGTTAGAGCAAAATGTACTACTTTTTTGCAAACAACAAAAAAAACATCCTCATAGTGCAACATGGACCATCTTTGTAATACATCATCCAAACTACTACATCATTCATATTGCCGTGCAAAGAATATAAGCAATAATGATGCATTTTGCTTGTGGTTTTCCATGTGTAAGGACATACGGAAAAGCAAATGGTCTGAAACAGTCCTATAAACCCTCTGGATTTCTGACATGAAGTCATTGTCTTCACTCATTTGCTTATTTAGTTCAGCCAGCATGATAAGAGTTGATTCATATGGCCAGTTTAGAGAGACACAGCTCACTGCATGGTTCTTTCAGACCAAGCAATATGGTCTCTTTATCTTTGTGATGAATAGAGCTGTCCTTTACACCCAGAGAAGCTCAGAACTGTAGTAGACTTCAATATGTACGAGGACAATTTTGTACATTTCAGGACAACCAAATCATTTGGAGAGCAAAACTGTGCCAGTGTGAATGACAGATCCATTCATCACAAAGATCATTAGAGAACTGAACATATGAACTTACATGTATGAAAGTGCCTGGCAAGCTGTGTCTTTTTGACATAATTAACTCCTTAAATGCAAAGGCATAAACGTAATTGGAAACATAAATAAGATACACTTATTGCTGTTTTAATGAGGAGAAAGCACCTTTTATTGATTGTTATGTATATTTGTTATGAGAGAAAATACATGGGCTGCCATTACCAATCTCCTTCTGAACAAATGTAAAAATCAATACCAGTGTGATGCTGAAATAAGAAAACGTACCCCAAATCAGTAAAAGCTGTTGCAAACGCTCAAAGGCATGTTCCCCCGCTCACAGAAAATATTAAATAAAATATAATGTAGCGCTGCAAACAAAATGTGACTTCACAGATATATCTACCAACTCAAACTGAGACCATCCTGTTTGTGTGATAAGCATCATAAAGAAAATAACAAGAAGCAAAGCTCCCAGGGGGAGAACTGAACTTGTTCGGATCCCCTACAGCTTCACATGAATATCGTCAGCCCAGGGGCTCCGGATAGCCTCAATTCACTTAGTAGTATCATTGACCACATTGGCAATTTGTTACTTGAGCATTATCCAAGACACCTTTTGTCTATAAAAGGAGATACGCACCAGAGTCTTTTTGCAGGAATGGGCTATAGTAAGGTTTGTAGCCAAGAGCATTAAGAAGATCTGCTTGGAGCAGGGAAGATGCTTGAACGGTTCATTTAACAGAGCAATACGGGGTTGTTTGGGGACTGGGATGTCTGAAAAGTTCTGTATCAAAGCAAAGACCTTATTCCAGAAACCCGTAACCTCGGACACTCCCACCATATATGATACATGGTGCCAAGCAAGTGGCATTCTCGAAAACATATGGGATATGAGAAAGACGGGTAAAGCCTTGACAAATGGAAAGGTACCATGTACGACCTAGTCAGTACTTTGACCACTGCCACCTTCTTACCTCCATCTGAACTTACGTCCCCCATGTTGTCACTACCATATTAGATATTGCAGTGTACTATACAGTAGCATGATAGCTCCTGCTCCACCATTCCACCCATGGGAAATATTTGCATTCTTAGACCATGCACATAATTAATCCAGCTGGAGTGTTTCCCTATATATTGGTGGTTGCATCGGCCTCCTATTTCAAAAGAATGGTTCACCAGACTAAATAAAATTGCAGAAATGGAAGACTTTATTAATATAACACAAAACTATTTGAATAAACCCAAACATGGACCTTCTGGATACATTACAAGGCCACTGACGCTTATAAACTGTTAATAGCTTTCAATTCATAATAGTTGACCTGAACTGCTCTTACCCAACTGGGTCTGGATATTATATGAGATGTCAGGTTCCAAATAGTGCAACTAGAGACCAATTCTTAAATGCAGCATAACTGTTGCTTTGAGGTTTCCAAGCACTCCTAGCCTCCCTAAGGAAGGTCCTCCTTCCACCCGCAAAAGTACAGTGGAGATCTCTACCCTTACTCACCCTCCTCCTTAGTACTTAAGGAACTAACTGCAATACCCTCTACTTTCTGGATTGTCCCAAACCCTGCCAAAACCCTGCCCCTGCCCACAAACCTACTCCTTTGGTTTTTCCACCCCTTACCCTTTATGTCCATCCTCAATATTCCTTCCCCTTCTCCTCGAGCCTCTCTTACCCTTTTTCACTGTCTCTTCACTTTTTCTTACTAATAATCCGTTTTTGCTTCATTTGCACCTTTAATACCATCCCCAGACACATATAACCTAATGGCCTAAAACACCAGGATGCCTACAATTCCAGGGTTCATCCAATTTGGGCCAAAGAATGACTTAAGCGGCATCCACCTGGGTTACTCCACTACCCACCTAATTAAGCTTAAGTCAAGGTTAATGCTAACCCAGATAGTTACAGGAACCTCACTGCTAATATTCCTTTAACATCTTCACTCTCCCCCATCCCCATATTTCAGTAAACAGTTGCAGATTTTCCCAATTTTCTTCTCTTCTAACTAATCTTTTTTCTGTATTACTTAAGAATTACTGATGTTTTCATAGATAATAATGATTGGATGTTATGCCATTTCAAGAGAATATACATTAATATAATTTTATGTTATGCCAGGAACCCTTCATTCTTATTTTTAAGTATGTATTCCTCACATCTTTAGTTTTGTTTTATTTTATTTTATTTATTTCTTCAACCTTCCTTTGGCAACAATGTTTTGTCTTGTTTACCTACTGAAAAATTCAATAAAGATTATTATGATTAAAAAAAATGTTTGAGAGGGAAAATCAGGTCTTGATGCCCTTGGGGAACAGTCACATTCCTTCATTTAGGTTTTACCCAGTATACTATGGACACATGGAAGTTAGGCCTGTACTTTTGTCCACTATACTTTTTTTCAGAATCTGAAAACATACTGCTATTTTACTATAGCAATTATAAAGTAGAACACAGTTGTAGCTTCCTCACATTAAAACGTAATTCCACACTCAAAATAAAAGCATTTAACCAAAAACAACACATGCACCATAATAAAACATAACTCCCAATCAATGTATTCCAAAACACCTAACGGTTAAAGGGTAGCTCCACTTTCGTGGGGAAAAAAAAAATCACAAATAGAGAAAAAGTAATATAGCATGTACAATTACGATACAAGTCATATTGTAATTGAATGTTATTAACCACTTCAACACCAGGTACTTTCCCCCCTTCCTGCCCAGGACCATTTTCAGCTTTCAGCACTGTCGCACTTTGAATGACAATTGCGTGGTCATGCAACACTGTACCCAAACAACATTTTTATCATTTTCTTCCCACAAATATAGCTTTCTTTTGGTGGTATTTGATCACCACTGGGGTTTTTATTTTTTGCTAAATAAACTAAAAAATACCAACATTTTTGAAATAACATTTTTTTTCTTTGTTTCTCCTTCACTGATGGGCACTGATGAGGTTGCACTGATAAGGTGGCACTGATGGGAACTGATGTGTAGAACTAATGGGCACTAATAGATGGCACTGATGGGCACCGATAGGAATCACTGATATTCAGCACTGATGGGCACTAATAGGTGGCACTGATGGGCACTGATAGGTGGAACTGACGTGCATTGACAGGCTGCACTGATGGGCACTGACAAGTGTAAGTGATGTGCACTAACAGGCGGCACTGATTGGGACTGACTAGTGACAGTGATGGACACTAATGGATGGCACTGATGGGCAGCACCGATGATGAGGTACTGACATGTATTACTGATGGGAACTAATGGCACTGTGGTGGGCACTGATTGGCACTATGTGGGCACTGATTGGCCTTGTTATGGGCACTGATTGGCACTTGTGTGGGCACTGATTGGCACTTTTATTGGTACTGCCTGGCGTTAATTATGGGCACTGACTGGCAGCTGATCTGCACCTTTCATGGGGGCTGTGCCTGATAATCAATGTGCTGATTATCAGCACAGACCCTCCCCTCTGACAAGGAGAACCGGCCGATTGGCTGAGGAAAGCTGTTTACCAACACATCCTGGTTCACGCGAAAATCAGCTGTGATTGGTCAGGGCTGATTACGTGGTAAGAAGCCTCTGTCAGAGGCTCTTTACCACGATTGAAGATACAGTGTGGCAGACTAACACACAGAACCAGCAATTACCGCGCTGTGCTCCCCCCTGGGCATGCGCCGACATGTTATCCTGATGGATGACACCCAATCAGGATAACAAAACCACTTCCCAGCTGTCAATCTGCTATAGGCCAGGTGAAAATTGGCTAAAAATTACCTTTCCTTTTCAATCTGCAGCCACTGTAATTTTCGATATCTGCAATGCAATATGGCTACATGGAGTTATTCTGTTCACAGAATGTGTATGACCACTCCCCAGATTTCCTGCTTGTGTGATTGGCTCACCGATTTTCCCAGAAGACTACCTAAGATACAAGTCAGATTCCAGGGATCCCCTGCAACACAAATTTAATTTTTTATGAGATATTTCCAATATGAACACGTATATATACCGCTATTTTAAGCACCGCTTTACCATCATTTTAGCGACGCTATTCGGCCGCTACCCCATTGATTTCAATGGGGAGCAGTGTTGAAGGAGCAGTGGTGAAGGAGCAGTGAGTTCAAAGACTTTTTCTGATGCCCTGCCAGTGCACTGCTCCAGTGTGAAAGCCCTCGGGCTTTCACACTGGAGTGACTGGAGCAGCTGTTTTAGGGCGATTTGCAGGCAACTAATTTCAATGCTATAACGCCTACAAAATGCTCCAGTATGAAAGGGGTCTAAAGGGATGCAAGCCCAGCAGATTTCCTCATTAGTGCTCTGCAGCTGCCACAGCTGACTGATAATTATAAAACCACTCCCATTAGACCTACTATGAGCAGAGGCATAGACAAACACACATGGATTTCTTCTGAATAACAAAAGGTAGGAATCTGCAACAAAGGTTGTTATAATCCTAGTAATGTACATAGATCACCCAGAAGAGCCATACATATTTATGAAAGAAGCTGTTCTGCAATCTGGTGGTATAATTCTATACTGTCTAGCAATGTAGCATTGTATACAGAATATTACCATGATGCAAAGTTATTTTCAATATGTTCATTTTTCTCCATAGGCACCTTTCTGCACTCAATTCCTCAATACTCTGCAGACCAACTCCTGTTATAATCTTCTGTGCTGTTTCTACTACTTTCTGCAAGGCATTTTTGTCATGGACACTGCATAATCCTGGCCATGGAGACATTTGATATGTTAGCCATGGGCGTGCGCATGGGGCGTGCCGGGTGTGCCTGGGCACACCCCAATGCCCAGGTACATCCAACACATCCCAGGACTTTTTTGCCAGCAGAATGTGCAGGATCTTTATTTTGGCGTCTCTGGTAATGAACAATGGCAGCACTGCTATTCTGCGAGTGGGACTATTATTTAGTTGGCTGTGTAACTCTTGCGAATGCAGCCACTGATCGTGGAGTGAGCAGGCAAGTTACTGCATTTTTCGATGCTACTTCTATAGTTCTGGCTACAGCATCCTTGACAGCTGAATATCACTCCGCTGCCTGTTTTCAGGGTTGCTGTAACCAGAATTATAGATGTAACATCAGGGCTGGATTAACCCCACTGATTTTGTCATCAAGTCCTGCCCACTGCCACCGCTCAGCTCACCACTGGCCTTTGTTCGCCACTGAGAAAACCATTGGTTGCCACTGCCCCAGGCAGAGGAGGAGGATGTCATTTTCTCCTCCCTGTTCCGTCTCCGAGTACCCCGCCTTCCAGCTTCCACCCTGCAGTGAGTGCCGGTAATGGAATAAACTGAGGTGAAGGAGACCCACCAGGACTTGGAACTCAGGAGATGTCATTGGTAAGGAGATAGTGGGGGCACAGACTCTGGTACTGTGTGTGCAGCACTACAGCAGGCAGGGAGAGAGGGTGTCCTCTCCTGCAGTGCAAGTCACACTGCATGTGGGGCACTAGGGAGCAGCTGAGAAATAGGAGTCTGGCCTGCTATGCTGGGATTTGTAGTCCCATGGATGGGGGGGGCAATCCTCGCACATACTGGCAAAGGGGGCTGGTCATGTAAAGTAAAATAATTTGTTTTGTGAGGGGGCTGCTATGGCTGACCTGACCCCTTTCTAGAAATATTTATTGTCTGGTTTAAAAGGGAACTCTGCAGACTCTGGGGTAAAGGGAAACTCTTAAGTGTAAGTGGGATCTCAGTGGATAGCGGTTAAGGGTGGTAAAAGAATGGCTCAGCTGCAGAGTTTTCCTGACCCTCAACCACTAGTGTAAACAATTAAATGTTTTAATAAGTAAAAAAAAATAAAGTGCTTTTTTTGTAACATTGATATGTGTTAAAAGATGTTTTAATACATTTTAAAATGTTTGTTCACATTTATTTATAATAGTGTGTGTGTATATGTGGGTGTATATATATATATATATATTTATTTATAAAAAAAAAAAAAAAAAAAAAAAAATATATATATATATATATATATACACACACACACACACACAAACACACACACGTGTGTGTTTGAGCTTTTGGGTGCACACCCTAATGTAATAGGCTGTGCACGCCTATGGTTAGCACACTTTCCCTTGCAGCTTTATAGAAGCTATAGAGGACCTGCTCTTTTAAATCTGCCCTCCATAGTTTCTTCAAAAAGTACAGTCTCCGAAGAGCCGTGCCTATCAGATGGGAGATATGCCCAGTTCACAACAGATCCTGTCTAATTAACATTCCCAGGATGTGGAACTCCTCTACCCATTCAACCTCCATCCCATCAATCACCATACCAGCTTCCTGGCTCCTAGGTGAGGATATGTTATATTATTGAGAACATCTAAAAATGTTAATTGTGTCTAACCTGAAAGATTCATCTTTTGTATAGAATTCTTTTTGAACATCCCAGCATACTATCTGGTATGTAAAGGCACTTGGACATGCCTATGCTTACAGCCTCATAGCTGCATGCATATCTGCAGCGTTAGATCATTTAAGGCAATGCTAATCACATGAGATCTGGAGTAAGTTGTGAAGTAATATTTGCTGATAACTACTGCTGTTTACTGTTATCCTTGATACAGAGCAAGCTATACCTGAGGAGCTGCAGTGAAAGGATCCCCATGCTTTTTCATTCTGAGAATCTACTCCTAATTATTCCTCCATCAGTCATCAATCATACTCTGATGTAAACAAGTAAAGCCGTTAAGAAAAGCCGTTTAAGGAGTCTGCAGGCAATTCTGGTAACTATGGCTTTGCCCTCTACTTGCCTGTTTTTGAGCACAACTTTTACAGTACAAGTCCCTTTTATAGGCTGGTGGGTGGATGAAAGGTTTTTCTACTCTACCTATGGCTCTTTCTCAACACTGAAAGTCAAATATAGAATATTTTGCCTTTGATTTTTAGTTGTGGGTTTTGCTGAGGAAATGAAGGAGGAAGATGAGGATTAAGAGAGTAATAAAGATGACGACGATAATGACGATGACTACAGTTATGATGTCCTGCAGTGTCATGGGTAAAGAAACTGAGGGGAAATGTCTCCAGTTAGTTGTCCATTCCAATCATTGCCTTGGTGTTATAGTAATTGAGGATACATTTCTCAATATACTTACAGACAGCAATTAAAACACCCTGCCAGGAGGTCTGTCTGAAAACTATTCAGAACAATTGCTTCAGTAAGGCAATGAAAATATAAACTGACCGTTTTCTCTAAATACCTGTTATAAAGCAGCTACAGTAGTTAAAGGGGACAAAAACATATTCAGACTTTCTCTACAATACATGAATATTATATAGTTTGTCATGTTTGACAAAGGCCGCAATTACAGAAAAATAGCTGTGGATCTGCCAGAAATACAGCATGCTCCTAACTTCCTATTTTATCTGTTAACTGTTTTCTGACCAGCGCACGACGATGTACATCGGCACAATGACACGGCTGCGCAAATGGACGTACCTGTGTGTCCCCTTTAAGACACGGCCTAGTGGGCCCACACACCGCGTACTGCCCATGGGTCCCGCATACTCGATGTCTGCCGGGGGCCCGCAACCGTGACATGCAGCAGAACGGGGAGAAACAAGGCATTTACCTGTTCTGCCTAGCAACATGACAGGGATCTACTTCTCCCTGTCATTGGGAGCAGTGATCTCTGTCATGGTGTAGTGAGCCCATCAGCCCACAGTTAGAATCACTCCCTAGGACACACTTAACCCCTTGATCGTCCCCTAGTGTTTACCCCCTTCCCTGCCAGTGTCATTTACACAGCAATCAGTGCATTTTAATAGCACTGATCGCTGTATAAATGACAATGGTCCCAAAATAGTGTCAAAAGTGTCTGATGTGTCTAACAGTCATGATAAGGATCGCCACCATTACTAATAAAAAAAAATTATAGAAAAAAATGCCATACATCTTTCCACTATTTTTCAGATGCTATAACTTTTGTGCAAACCAATCAATATACGTTTGTTGAGATTTTTTTTACCAAAAATATGTAGAAGAATACATATCGGCCTAAAGCGCAAAAAATAAAAACCGCAGAAGTGATCAAATACCACCAAAAAAAAAGCTATATTTGTGAGAAAAAAAGGACGTCAATTTTGTTTGGGTGTAACGTCGCAGGGCTGCGCAATTGTCAGTTAATACGATGCAGTGCTGTATTGCAAAAAGTGCTCTGGTCAGGAAGGGGGGAAATTTATATAGATATATGTCCCTCAGGGTGGGACCTGGACCCCCATACACATTTTAAGGCCATTAACTAGAGTATAAGCCAGCCAAGTGGGGAATAGCAAAATTAACAAGCCAGTTCCCATAGACTGCAATGGTATTTGTTGTATAACTTTTACCCATGTTAGGCTCTTCGTTTGCCCCCCTGGACCAGGGGGTGTTTGTCCCATCAGTAATTTTGTAGCATGCTGGATGATGTGCTTCATTTTGGACAGGGGGTGGCTTATTTTGTGCTAGCTGCATTTTGGGTTGTTCTGGGCATGCTCAGGGACTTTGTTTTTTTTGCTGTGGCTTTTGGTGTCTGAAATGCATTTGGGTTGTCTGTGCATGCTCAGGGACTTTAGTTTTTTTATTTGTGCTTTTGTGTGTGAAGAGCACTTTTTGGGGCATGCTCAGAGAGTATGTTTTTTGGGTAAGTAATTTAAGGACATTCTGAACAGGTGTACCCACTTGTTCTGGTGTGTGCGTGTGTGTCAAGAGAGTACATTTGGGTGTCCTTATAGAGTTTGTAACACATGTAGTTACTCTTTGTATTTTGTTTGTTATGTCTTTGCAAAACAGATGTGTTTTAGAGCAAGCATTTTTTACTTTTAAGAAATATCGTTAGGAAAATACAAGTGGGTCATGGCACATCTACATTCCAAATTTGTCACTTAAGATGGTCATGCACTATGAAATCTGATTGGCCAATCTCTATACAACTCAATATTTAGGCAAAATAGGTAGGAAGACGTACTTGAACAATTAACTCAAAATATAGGAAATCAAACAGGCTCTTGCACTAAATCTAATTGATTTAAGATCTAACTGATTGCAGTGTATGGTCACCTTTAAAGATCAAGATTGGGTTTAGAAACACTTCTCTGTTCTTTGTAATGTATTGAAAGATTTGGGTAAAAAAAGAAAAAAAACAAATTTCAAAGGTATATTAGAAGTGATAGTAATGTGATTTGCATCAAAAGGGTCAATTAACTGAGTGCACCTAACAAGACACATCCAATGAGATGAAATTAACCAATTGTATTGGGCATGCGCTATTATCAATGAGAAAACCACAGCTACCCTAGCGCCAGCTGCAGTTTATATATGTGGGCATTTATTATCGTTATTTGCACTTCAATGTGCACTGATTCGCACGTTCAATTAATGACTTTTCTGGCGCACCAATTAATGTATGAACTGGTGCAGTGCCTTCTTCTTAGTAAGTCACCCCCAGTATATTTGCTGCGCTAAAATCCCAAGCAGTGTTGTCTACCCCCCACCCCTTCTTTGCTCTGCTCTGCTGCTGTAGATCCTGCCCACACATATATTATAGGGTCATGCCATGTGTGTGTCGGAGGGTAAATTGAGGGTAAATTTGGGTCATGCCTGGACACACAGCATGTTGTATCACTTCTTATGTTAGTTTACTTGGGAGGTACTGCTTAAAAGTTATGTATTGTACTTGCTACTGTATGTAAAGTTATTAAATAATTAAAGCTGAGGCCAAAATATTTCCAACAGATACATTTGTGTAAATAATTAATTTTTTGGGGAGATTATTGGTAGATCCTTTCAAGTTTTCCCCTATTCTTCAGCCTTTCCGGAATCATGGAAACAGAAGATACTAAACTTCTTATAATAAGGTGAAATGCTGTATTTTAAATTATGTCACACCATTTCACGCTAAACACAATAAAATTTTTCAGTAGGTCTATTCATTTTGGCATTTAATAGAAGGTCATTTTGCTGCACCACATTGCCATCTGGTAGAGCATATGCTAAGGAAAAATTATTTTACCCACAAAAAACATTTGAGATTTTAATGTAATGTCAAGGATTACATCAATGAAGGGAATGTAATCAGCAGCTGATAAAACAGCTTCAGTACAATGCAACTTGCAAAGCTTATACAATTATGAATGCATTTGTACCTAAACATTGCAGTCTCTTAGGCACGGTTTTATTGTTTCTGGTTGCTTTGTAGCCCACTATTTTTTGATAAAGTTCTAAAGGTCTAAGGCAGATTCAGAAATGTCTATATTTTATGTTCAGAGAAGCATACATTATAGATGGGTTTATTTTATGTATTTATTTTAAGGCTTCATGCACACGGGACATTTTAAAACCTCTCCTGAATGATGTAAGATGACAGCTAGTAACCAACATTTAAAAATGTCCATTGTGCTGTGTTTACGTGCCACATTTAGCTGCATTTGCATTCCGAAGCGTTTTTTGCATTGAAAATGGTCAAAAATGTATCTCCAATAAAAATGACTATAAATTAATTGCTTACAAAGGCCTATAAGTTACCGCTTACAAGCTGTTACGGGCATTTGGCATTTCAAATACCTCAGAACATCCGTCCTGAAAGCATTTTTTTGCTTTCCAAAAAATTCTTCTAACCTTAACTGCCTGGAAATTACTATAAACGACCCTGTGTAAATGTACTGATAAGATAAAATAGAGGAGAGTTCAGGGGTAGCTGAAAAAAGTCCAATTGCTCCTAAATGTCCGTTTACCAGTAGCAGTGTACACGAGGCCTTATTTAACCACTTCCCGACCAGCACACGACGATGTACGTCGACAGAATGGCACGGGCAGGCATATTGGCGTACATGTACGTCCAATATTCGATGCCGCCGTGCCATCGGGAGCGCGCCGGCGGCGGCGCGCTCCCGCGCTGGTCGGGACCCCCGTGAGTCCGGTCGCGGGACCCGCAAACTCGATCGCCGCGGGCATCCCCGCGATCGTCTCACGGAGCAGCCGAATGGAGGAAATGCTGTGTAAACAACATTTTTCCATTCTGCCTAGCAACTAGTGACGCTGATCTCTGCTCCATGTGATTGGAGCAGAGATCAGTGTACACTAAATGAAAACCCAACCCCCCCACAGTTAGTAACACACCCCTAGGAACACTTAACCCCTACACTGCCACCCACTGGTTAACCCTTTCACTGCCAGTGTCATTTACAAAAATGTCCGATGGGTCCCCCACAATGTCGCAGTCACAATAAAAATCGCAGATCGCCGCCATTACTAGTAAAAAAAAAAATAATAAAAAATTATTAATAAAAATGCTATAAAACTATCCCTATTTTGTAAACGCTATAACTTTTGCGCAAACCAATCAATAATCGCTTATTGCGATTTTTTTTACCAAAAATATGTAGAAGAATACGTATCGGCCTAAACTGAGGGAAAAAAATGTTTTTTTTATATATTTTTGGGGGATATTTATTATTACAAAAAGTAAAAAATAATGCGTTTTTTTCAAAATTATCGCTCTATTTTTGTTTATAGCGCAAAAAATAAAAACCGCAGGGGTGATCAAATACCACCAAAAGAAAGCTCTATTTGTGGGAAAAAAAGGACGTCAATTTTGTTTGGGAGCCACGTCGCACGACCGCGCAATTGTCAGTTAAAGCGACGCAGTGCCGAATCGCAAAAAGTGGTCTGGTCTTTGACCAGCAAATTGGTCCGGTCTGAAAGTGGTTAAGCTTTGCCTTGTGGTTTATTTGTGTCTGCGAAACTCTAACTTGTGGCACATTAATTAAAGCATAATTTGTGAGTAGAAAGACTACAAGGTATGTGTGACCTGTATATGAGGAATAGACTCATGTTCTATTTAACCATGCCTATTTAGGTCATGCCTGCTGACCAGTGGAATGGAAGAGCAGTAAAGTGCAGAAGATGTAGACCAGGGTAAAGCTTGGAGTCAAGCAATGGGCTGGCTGTGGCATGTGGACTAGTTAAAATGCAAAATGTCCATGTTCCCCTAGGCTGCACCATTATTAAAACTAGAAAATTGTCAAAATAATTTGATTATTTTTATTTTTTAGAGTTCAAACATTTATGATAAAATCTCTTTCCTTCTGCTGTTGGGTTGGCAGAGAATGCTTTCCTGCCTGTATGTGATATATAGCAATGCATCATAGGTAGCTGTTGTGCTTTGAGCTCCTCACTTGTGGACTGCAAGCTGTAAATAGGAAATAATCATAACATGAAATAACACTTTATATGTACAATATTAAATGATTTATAATATAGTCATAAATACTAGTTTGTGTTTTCAGTCAAGGGACAGCACAATGTCTCGGGTTAGTGCAGCCCAAATAGATACTGGTGCCAAGAATGAGCACTTATCATTCACAGTATCATTGTGATGCTGGAATAAGAACTTAGGAATGCCTGGTGACATGAGCATTATCTCCGCTGGCATCAGATCTTAGGATACCAGCCAGCAGGAAATGCACTGCGATACATTTGACTGGGAAGAAGATTTTCAAGTAGAATGCACTTTGCATACATATTACCATACATATTACCATGGCAGTCTATTGTGATCTCTGTTCCAGCATCAGCAATACGATGGCAGGACTACTGTAGGCAGCATGGGTGGGGTGGGTTATTTGTTTAAAGATTTGGATACTTTCCGATATGTAAGCTGGTGTTACACAGTTTTGGGGATACAAAGCAGGACAGTCTTTGAAGCAGACAACACTGCAAGGTGTTTACAGAAGGAAACTTTATTTCCCCATTTGCATGTACATCTAAACCCTTGTACACACGGTCAGACATTCAGATGGACAAAGTCCGATAGGACCGCGTTGTCGGATAATCCGACAGTGTGTGGGCTCCATCGGACTGTTTCCGATGGACCAAGTTTTCCAGCTGGGCTATAAAATTTTCCGACAACATGATCCGATCGGACTTTGTCCAATCATGTGTAGAGAATTCCGATAGGACAAAGTGCCATGCATGCTCAGATAAAATTCCTAGACCAAAACTATTGGCTACTAGCCTGAACGTAGTCACGTCCTAACGAAATAACGTCATCATGTTAAGTATGATCGGATTTTCTGACAACTTTGTCCGACTGTGTGTATGCAACAGTTTCGGACAAGATCCGTCGGACAAAATCCAACGGATTTGGTTGTTGGAATGTCTGACCGTATGGACAAGGGCTAAGGGTTCTTAAAGATTGCAGTTCCAATTTAAGTTGCTTGAACAAAGTGAAATGTGAAAATTAAGCAAATCTTTTTCATATAATAAAGCAGACCTAGACTTAGAAAAACATATCCTTCAAACAGTGTGTAGGCAAGTTCTTTGATTGCACTGGGACTGTGTGTGTAATTGCTGTCGCACCACGCTACACCCCACAAGTGTGAGACAAATCTTTTGGGAATCACATGACAACTACAACTACCGATGGCATCTGATCTGACCATATGAAATCTGGTATGGTTTGTCATCTCTGGAAAAAAAAAACATTGCCTTTTGCCCAAGATTTATGAGATTTCACAAGTTGTAAACAAAATTTTCATGGAAGGCACCAGAGAGGCCTGGGCTGTGTCACCAGTGTTTTTGAATACTAGGATGTGATGTGTCTTAAGGATGTTTACAGTTCAGCATGCAGAGCCGCATTCACCTGAGCTTTTTATGTTTAGGGGAAAGGTTCACTTTAATGTCATATTAGTGGAGGTGCAAACTATACCCAAGCAGTGCCTCCAATTCCTAGACCTCACCCACTAATGGCATCAACAGTGTATGCCAGTAATCTAAAGCAGGAGTGGGTGGCTAGAAAAAATAGAGCCTAGGCACTGTCACATGTGAGGACTTGCTCTTCTGCATCTAGCTAAAAATTATGTGCTAAAAGTACATTTGTTTACCAATTGCTTTTTCAAATCAAACTGAAGTAATGCATCCCTGTTAGACAGACTTAAGACAGACTTTAGATTTCCAGTATAGATAAGCTTTAGAAACATACTGTATATAATTATTTTCCTCTACCTGTTTATTCAGTGTATAGGCTGTGTCCCTTGGTAAGTTTAAATGGAAAAATGTAATTTTTTTTAAAGATTTGGACAGTTACATAGTTACACAGGTAGTCAGGTTGGACACGTTCATCTAGATCAACCAATAGATAAAAAAAGAAAACCTTTGTATACACAATCCTATACCCACAATTGATATAGAGGAAAGCAAAAAACCCAAATAAAGTGTGATCCAATTTGATATAGTGGTGGACAAAATGCCCTCCTGATCCCCCAGTAGGCAATTGGATATTCCTTGAGTCAACTAGCCTTGGTGTTATTACCTATAAAAGATATCTAGTTATATTTTGTGCATTTAGGAATGCATCCAACTATTTTTAAACCAATCTTTTGAGCTAGTCAGAACTAATTCTTGAAGGAGTCTATTTCACATTTTCCACATGAAACCACTATTAGGTTTGTATTGCAGTATGTGTCCCTATTGGAGAGGTTTCCCCTTCAGTAATGGGAAATCTCTCTAGAGGCAACACAGGCTACAACAAAACAAACCTCTGTGACTATTACTGTCAATGCCTTTATGTTCCAGTAATATATACACTTAAATTAATTTCTCGTCCTTTTGTCGCATGCTGTCATAGGGTAAAATCTCCCCATGGGTTCACAGACAGCAAATAAAGCTTGGCAGAAGTATTTACCCCTCCCAAGTCTTTCCAAAAAGAAATAAAACACAGTTTGGGTTGGTCTTGGTCTTTTGGACTAATTCAGAGATGTATGGTTAATGGGGTGATAGTAAAATAGCACACTGCAGCAAATGTTGGGTGTGACTGTGTTACAATTACAAAAATCTGAAAAATATATTCAGCATGCATATCAAAATCTAGTACTATGCAATGTTCATAAATAAATGTTGTCTACATTTTGAAAGTCATAATGAAAACAGCAGGACAAATATTTACTGTATTTTACATTAATAAACATATCAGGATTGTCTTGCAAACTGCGAGATACCTGGTAACTATGCAGGGGTTCAGAGAAAATGGCTGGTTCAGGTGTCTTGGAATGAGAGGAACTATGGAAGATTTGTATCATGTAGGGTGACAGAGAGAGAGTGGTAAAGAAAAGGTTGAATTCTGAATTCTAGGGTTTTGATACATGATTTGCATTAAAATTGTATAATAAGAGTTGAATATATACCAGTCTACCACGTATACCGACTAGTTAACAAGTCTTGTGTTTATTTATGTGCATTCATCTTATAATAAAGACACATGGGGAGCTTTAATATCGGTACACTTCCAATTCAAGTATAAAGTAAGTGAAACAGCAATACTAACTTATTTGTTAGGCATAATCAATACACCAGTGTTTTGTGCCTAACGTTGCACTCATTGATTAATTACCCTCACTTTTATGTTTGCTAATGAGACTGTTAATCTTGATGGTTTTAAGATGTGAGCAATTATCAAGACCCCTGGTGGGAAAACAAATCTACCAGAAGCTGGAGTCTAGATTAAGTTCATCAATACAATTCAACTAAGAAACTTGTAACCTTGTATAGTTTTGGTTATTGATGATTTCTTGGCTGGAGTGTGCAGACCAGTTCAGATTAGTTTGTCAAAAAGCAAATAGCTGTTTATATACATCAGAGACAAATGAATGATTGCATCTTATGTTTCCCAGTTTAGTCTCACAGGCTGGTTCAAAATTATGCAGAGTACAGCCTAGTACACATGGCCGAATATTTTCAATAAAAAACAATTGACATTCAGCCCATGTGTATGGCAGCTGGTCCGACAGAAGCCAGCCATTTGGCCGGTTTCTGCTGGACGAGCATGCTGGGAAACCAGCAGCTGACCGGCTCCTGATCAGCGCTCTCAGCCAATGGCCCATGTTCATTAGTTATAAAATATCAATTTCTATTGAAGACATAAGCCATACAGCCTGTTTACAAGTTTATTTTTGTAGCACCCTCCTAGTTTGGTATAGACTATTTGCTATATTTAGTTTAGCTCCTCTGTAATAAGTGGAGCAAGGGTTGATTTCATAGGCCTGCTTAGTGCTTTACAACCTGTTGTTCTGCTACTTCCCTCTGTCTTCTGGAAGCTTCAACGGGAATCCTGAATATTTACAAAACTCAAGCCAATGCCTCGGGAGGTGTACCAAAAAGGTGAAGGGAGAGTCCATGAAAAGTCTGGGCAGCAGGATACAGCACCCCTGGGCCCAGTCTTGCAGGAACAGCCCCTGAGCAGGGGTTCTGTCCCTGTTGCAGGAACCTATTCACAGATCTGTGTCCAGGAATTAAGTTGGGTCAGGAGAAAGCTCGCTGGAGAGAGCCAGGAGGAAGTTGGTTGGAAAGAGTCCAGCTGTCCTATCATGTGGAGTATATATCTCCTTCACAGGAAAGAGCCTGGTGGATCCCGGCAGAAGACAACCAGTGTTTCTGTGGCTAAGTGAGTAGATAACCCCCAGTGCTGAAGGGAAGTGACTGTGTGTAGCTTTTGACTCTTGATAGAATGCAAGTTACCAGAAGCATTATGAATCAAGTAGGACATTCAGCTTGTGAAGTGTGGCCAGCAGTTGTGATGTGAAGCCAGAAACTGAGGAGTCATCAAATTGTCAAATTTTTAGTTTATCAGGATATTCCATGCTCCCTACCCCTATCAAAATGCATTGTTTCCAATAAAAAACTTAAGGAGAACCCTTGTTTTTTGAGACAGTGGAAGAATGAAGGAAATGTGTGTCTGGCTGTGTTTGCTGTGATTGGGGAAATAGGGTCAAATTCAGCAGCAGCCCCTTAGGGGTTGTGCTACATTTAATGAGGGAAACATTTGCCCTAGGAAACAGTAGTGATACTGGAGCTATCAATGTGATGCCTTGAGGGTTCGTTGTCTAAGAAAAATGAAATGTATTATTAAAGTAGATATAAACCTGAACTGGACATTATTCAGATTTCTAAAGCAGTGTGTTTTATAGACTATGGCTATGGTTTTGTAATAAAATACTCCTTTCATCTTTTTTATATTCTTTGTTGTTTCTCAGTACTACTAATTCTTCCTTGGTTCTTTCACCCAGTTCATCCCTATATGCATTTGTTCCAGTATTGACTACACCTTGTTGCTTTGCACCAGCTCCCCGATAGTACACCATACTTTACCACTTTGTGTTGGCATGGTCACTTGCAGTCACAACTAGGATAGTATGCAAGAAGTTGACATGCAAGAGGACAACTGGAAGACAGTTGTCACCCACTAACAGAAAGTGCTTAGACAAAGGCCTTCATTGCAGGATCATGTATTATTCTAATGAAAGTTGCAGATTAAAAAATATGAAAACAAGTTTTGAGATTAAATGAAAATGTAAAAACTTTTTGTTTGCTTAGATAATGAACTATTAAATACTAACTATTCTGGCCCTTTGCCTGGAAAACAGATTACATTACTGATTGCTGCCTGCCCTGATCCTTACCTTAATTATAGTTTTGCTACTGATTGCCGTCTGCCCTGACCCTTTGAATGTAGAACAGATTACATTACTGATCACAGTCTAACTTGACTCTTTGCCTAAAAAATGGATTAAAGAGGAAGTAAACCCTGATGGGTTTACTTCCTCTTTTTTTCCCTGCAAAGGTAAAGCATAATGGACTACTATGCATCGCATAGTAGCTCATTATGTGTCACTTACCTGACACAGGAGCCAGCGAAGTCGCCGCTGTCCCCTGTAGTCCGCCGCATCCATCTTGCTGGTGGCGTCTCGCAGCTCCGACGAATCACAGCGGCGAAGCCACGATGACGTCACTCCCGCGCATGCGCACGGGAGTCGCGTCTCGCAGCTCCGCCGCTGCCATTTGGCGAAGCCGCGATGACGTCACTCCCGCGCATGCGCACGGGAGTCGACAAATTAGGCAAATCCATTCTTGGACTTGCCGCATTTAGTGCGCCTGCGCACCGCTGTCTACGGCGCATGCGCCGTAGACAGCGGTGCCCATTTTCGGGCAAATATCTCCTAAACCATATAGGTTTAGGAGATATTGCTTGGACCTACAGGTAAGCCTTAATCTAGGCTTACCTGTAGGTCAAAGTGGTTTGAAAGGTTTACTTCCTCTTTAAGTTGCAGATTGCCACCTGCCCTTAGACTTGCTTGGAGAATGGAATTTTCCACTGCCTACTGCCTACCCTGACCCTTGCAACACTTGTCAATAAACCTGTTGCACTGTAAGTTTTTTTAAATGTTATTAAAATGTCACAAAGTGCAAACCACTGCAGCACAGTGGTGGGAACTGACCAAATTATAAACAAGACAAATAGTCTTATCTAAGCATTGGGACTACGTTGTGAAAGGCTGTCTAGTGCAGTGCAATGCAATACACCTGGTGTAAACGGGCCTTAAAAGGATAGTTCACCTTTAGCAAAAAAAAAGACCTATGCAGGGAAAGGGGTGCCTGTAGATAAAAACAAACTGTGCAGCTTTTACTAAAGTTTGGTAATGTGTTTGTTATACAGTAGGTTTAGGCCATTTATGTACATCCCAAACTCTGGCTGAAAAACTCACAGAGATGATATCAACCCATCCTGCCTTGTTACTAGGAAGTTACTGTGTATGCTGGCCATACATGGTTTGAATTTCGAAAGAATTTTCTTTTGAAAATCGTATCTTAGAATTTTCATATGAATTTCTCACCATTAGTGGGCTGCAACAACAGCCGATTTTTGTGTGGAAATCAAATTTGAGGAATTGGACATGTTGGAAATTTTTTTAAAAACGACGATTTTCTAATCAATGATGGGAGAATCTTGCGAGAAATGTAATAAGAAATTAACTGGCCACGAAAATTATTTTCTGTAGCAACATGGGGTAAAATTGAAGGCTTGGTTGGCCGAATTTGGAAAATCAATGGTGGCATCATCGGATCACAAAAAAATGAACTTTCTGATTTTGAAAATAAATTTTGTTCAAAATCGACCATGTATGGCCTGCATAAGTTCACACTAGAATTTGCAGTGGCTCACAGCAGGAGTCCAGTGCATCTACATTGACCTCTTCTGGTCCGATTTCAACCCAAATTTTGGGCTGAATTTGGACCTGAAATGGACCAAAAGATGCACAGGGCTCAGGTGCAATTTACATCAGAGCCGCTATAGAGATGTGTGGAGATGTGTGAACTGAGAAACCCACATCCATAAATGTGAACCCAGCCTTAAACTTTATTGAGGCCTGTGTATGTAACATCTAACTAATGTCTTGTGTTTTTTTTTTTTTTGCTCTTACAAAATAAAACATGTTGGGTGGCACAGTGGTGTAGTGGTTAGCACTCTCGACTAGCAGTAAAAAGAATAGCTGGTTCGAATCCCAACCATGACACTACCTGCCTGGATTTTGCATGTTCTCCCTGTGTCTGCGTGGGTTTCCTCCAGTTTCCTCCCACACTCCAAATACATGCAGGTAGGTTAATTGGCTTCTGTCCAAAAATTGCCTCTAGTATGTGAATGGGGACCTTGGATTGTGGGCTTCTTGAGGGTAGGGACTGATGTGAGTGTACAGGGATAGGGACAATTGTAAACACTCACTCAGGTTGGACTGGTGTCTTTATTCAACCTTACTAACTATGTAACTATATATCAGAATTATGAACTGTAGAGTTATAGGAGATAAAACTTTACATTTTGAAGCCAGTATATAAATATTTACAGTTTGCTGAGAGCTGATTTGATTAGGCTGGTATAATTCAAATGCTGTGGTCCCATAGCAACCAGTTAGTTTACGGATATGTTTAGAAAAAATATTATTTTCTTTACTAGTCACGCATAGTAGCTTGATTTACTAATAGCATTGCAGCAGTGAGCAGCAATTAAACTAAAAAAATAATTATGTCTTAATTTCAAAGGAAAAAAATATACCCTCATCTTTTTATATCTCCCAGCTGTCTTTACCATGGCTGGATGGTCCATGTTTTCAGAGATGTTGGATATTTTGTTTGACCTGTTATAATTTTGTTATAATTTTTTTTATTAACCTTTCGTACTGTTGTCAGAAGAGATACGTAGACTCCAGTCATTGTATACAGTAACTTGCTATTAAAATGATGAATCTCACTAACAGCCAGATAGTTAAGGACTGTCCCAGATTATGACATGCTAGTTCTAAAAAGGTGCTAATGGCCTTGCTATTTGGAATCAATTTCAGTTATTGTCTCTTTTCCAAATTGGCTCTAATATGTGTGTGCTTATATGCATGTATGTGAGATAAGGACCATAGATTGTAAACTCTTTGATGGCAGGGACTGATATGAATGTACAATATGTGAGCACTGTGTAAATTGTCAGCGCTATATACCCTGTTTCCCCTAAAATAAGACCTAGCATGAGTGTCGGTGATGGCTGCAATATAACCCCTACCCCCCAAATAAACCCCATCCTCTTTCCCCAAAAATAAGCCCTACCCTAAGAATAAGACATAGAAGGACTTTAACTAGGGCTTATTTGGGGGGTAGGGCTTATATTGCAGCCATCGTCGACAATCACGCTAGGTCTTATTTTAGGGGAAACAGGATAGATACCTGTAATGCAAGTAACAATTAATGTGTGCTTTGTTTTATATACATTATGTGCTAAAGTTTTAGCTAAACTATTTATTTATATATACTATATTAACAAAAGTATTGGGACATCTGCCTTTACATGCACATGAACTTTAATGGCATCCCAGTCTTCATCCGTAGGGTTCAATATTGAGCTGGCCCCGTTATTGCAGCTATAACAGCTTCAAGGTTTAAGAGTGTGTCTATGGAAATGTTTAACCATTCTTCTAGAAGCGCATTGGTGAGGTCAGGCACTGATGTTGGATGAGAAAGCCTGACTCACAGTCTCTGCTCTAATTCATCCCAAAGGTGTTCAGGTCAGTCAAGTTCCTCCACCCCAAACTCGCTCATCCATGTCTTTATGGACCTTGCTTTGTGCACTGGTGCGCATGTTGGAACACAAGGGGCCATTCCCAAACTGTTCCCACAAAGTTAGGAGCATGACATTTTCCAAAATGTCTTGGTATGCTGACACCACAAGAGTTCACCTTAGTTCACTGGAACTAAGGGGCTAAGCCCAATCCGTGAAAAACAACCCCACGCCATAATCTCCCCTCCACCAAATGATTAGGACAGTGCACAAAACAAGGTCCATAAAGACATGGAGGAGTGAGTTTGGGGGTGGAAGAACTTGACTAGCCTGCACAGAATCCTGACCTCAACGCAATAGAACACCTGTAAGATAAATTAAAGCAGAGACTACAAGCCAGGCCTTCTTGTCCACATCAGTGACTGACCTCACAAACGGATTCTGGAAGAATTGTCAAACATTCCCATAGACACACTTCTAAACCTTGTGGACAGCCTTCCCAGGAGAGTTGAAGCTGCAAAGGGTGGGTCAACTCAATATTGAACCCTATGGACTAAGACTGGGATGCCATAAAGTTCATGTGCGTGTAAAGGCACGTATCCCAACACTTTTGGTATTATAGTGTATGTATGCCTGAAAACAAGCCAAACACTAATTTAAAAGAGAAGTATGACCAACATTTTTTTTGGCCATGCTTCTTATCTGGGTCACAGGAGTGCACTTACTTGTGATCACCTGTGACCCAGAATACGAAGACAGCAAGCTAAAGTCCCCTATGAAAGCCCCTAAAGTTGCAGCTGACATCACAGAGCCGCTCCATAATGATCCAGACAATAATGTAGGGATCCACCCGGATGCCTGAGATGCCTCTGAGATCCTGCGCCAGCTGCTCCCTCCCCAGCTCAGCTCTCCAGTGAAGATTGGTGGGGCAGAGCAGAGAGCTGACAGTCACTGCTCTCTGCTCAGAGTGGATCAAGAACCGAGTCTCGGTCTTAGAGCTGACAGGGGACAGCTGCAGCATCAGAATAATGCTGCATCCACAGCGATGAGTGTGCATGTTTCTGTTTTTGGTTTCCCACATTTCTCCTCTAAGTGATTAATATCCGTAGTTAATGTAGATACATCCATTTCAGATATTTATTTTTCAATGTGTGGTTTGATAGAGTGTATTCTATATATGTTTTTACCCTCAAAAAATTCTGAATTACTTTTACTGACAATCAACATAATTTGATCTAGGAAAACATTAACAGTTAATAATTCACTGTTACTGCTTTGGATCTTTTACAAAAGCTATAAAGCAGCCATTCTCAACCAGGGTTCCGTGGAACCCTGGGGTTCCTCCAGAGGTTCCTATTGGTTCCTTGAGATGTGGCCGATGAACCGCCTTTTTGATGGTGCCTGCAGAGTTCAAGGTTCAACATCACTTAGCAAAGCCAGCAGCATGACATAAAATATATTTTTAGCTGCCTTTAAGGGTGGCATTCTGAGCACCACTTTAAGGGGAACATTCTTCCTATGGACCACCAGTATAAGGAGCATTGTTCCTATTGACCTCTAATGCATTGGTTTTAGTAAGGGTTCCTCGAGACCTGAAAATTATTTCAGGGGTTCCTCAGGACCTGAAAATTATTTCTGGGGTTCCTCGAGACCTGAAACTTATTTCTGGGGTTCCCCGAGACCTGACAATTATTTCTGAGGTTCATCTAGGGTTAAAAAGTTGAGAAAGCCTTCTACAAAGAATAGTCTCTTGCCAGATTCTGAACACTGGACTGAGTCACATTCAAAACAAAACTTAGATTTTTGATTTTTGATTGGGTGGGGGAAGAGTTAGAGCCTTTGTTAGGTTTTTACTTTTATCTATACCTCTATTGGTGATATTAGCTTTTACTATCTGTCCAGACAGAGAGAGATGGGGAAATTCTGCAATGGGAAGACAGACACAGCATACTGTATTAGTAAAGTGAGGAGGGGTTAGAACTTCTGACCCGCTCTATCCAAAACTAAAAATAAAAAGTTAGGTTATAAAAAAAACATGAACACTTATATTTCTAAGTAATACAAATGAAATAAATAAGAAACCAACATTTTGTAGAATCCATTACAAGACGCAAAAACAAATTAACATTCGTGAAAGAAATCACAATGAACATTCTAAAATGAGTAAATAGCAGTGTCAACTTCGAAATAATAGTCTATAACTAAGGAATCTTAGACAGTGAAAATAGATACATAATAGGATAGCTGTT
The DNA here is from genome assembly GCF_037356315.1 of Lithobates pipiens. Classification (NCBI taxonomy): domain Eukaryota; kingdom Metazoa; phylum Chordata; class Amphibia; order Anura; family Ranidae; genus Lithobates; species Lithobates pipiens. Next base: position 422,191,301 of record NW_027507748.1, read on the forward strand.
TATACTTAGCAACTCAGAACGGATGTCGCAATCCAATAAATATCAGGGTTATAATAAATAAAAGAGCGAACAGATATGGAAAAATCATAAGATACTTTTGAAATGAACAATTTTCATACTTCTTATTCTTGAAGTAACCCCTGGGGACCAGTCGTAAGAATTTACTCAGCTATATCAACTTATTTGTTGATATAGCTTTTTGCACTTAAGAATGGACACTTCAGAATAAGATTTTTTTTAACGGAAGAACAATTACTGTATGTCTATATCTGTATAATAACGGAAATTCTATTATCTGGTGACCTATACCGCATATGCATTAAAAAAAGCATATTTCGCTGTTTAATGTGGTTCTTTATTATACAGCACATTTTGTATAACACGCAGTTTAATTTCTAATATAGCTTTATTCAGGAAATTGATTCTGAGAGACAACTAATTTAATCCAACATATGTACCTTACAAGAAATAATGACTTCTGAATAGGATTTCATGTTTAATGGCAACCATGCATATACCAACCTAAACCAAAAAAGGCTAAAATGTAATATCCAAAGAATATGATGGCTAATAGCATTTTCTGCTTCAATGTTCCAAAAAAAAAAACCCTCTGCAACTTAAAAGCATAAAACTTTACATCTCTACTTAAACAAAAATGTTTTAAAGTAGCAGACAATGCTATTTTTTTTCTCATTCAAAGTTTATTGAGAAAAGTTAACAAGATATAATTACAAAACAGAATGTACCGTATTTATCGGCGTATAACACGCACAGGTGTATAACACACACATTCATTTTAAGAGGGAAGTTTCAGGGAAAAACCTACATTTTAAATAAGGCAACTAAAATTTAAGTATTGGTGTATAACACGCACTCGCTATTTGCACCCAATTTTCATGGTGAAAAAGTGAGTGTTATACGCCAATAAATACAGTAAGTAACACAAAAGGATATCTTAATCATAATGTCAAGTTTCAATTGTCATATGTTGTAGTTTATTGGGTTATCATATGGGCGTAACATCTCATTGAAAAACATTAATCACTGCATGTGTGGTCTAGTATTGCTATGAGCTTACCTTAATGATGTACTGTACAGGTTCATCTGGATTAAAAGCAAGGTTTATTTGCTCAAATTTAATACAGATAGAGTCGGAGATATATATTATAATAGAGCGTGTAAGAAAAGAGGGAAAGAAAAATGGAAAAGTCAGAGGGGGGTTAGGTTCGGCTCGACAGACATCCTGATTTCAGTTTCTGGTAATCATCCGAGTAGCGGAACTCGAACCAGGGTGACCAGGTCTTATGGAACCTGTCCACCTTTTCAGATGCCTGGGCTAATGTGTCTTCCATTTCGCATATTTCTGCTACTCTTGTTAGCCAGTCTGCTATAGAGGGGACTTGTGTGGTTTTCCAGAGGACAGGGATCAGTGTTTTAGCTGCGTTTAATAGGTGCTTTGTTAGAGAGTTTTTATACCTCTTTAGTGTGAAGTTCGAGATGTAAAGCAAGCAGCAGGCAGCACCAAGTTCCAACGAGGTATCTTTGTTTAGTTAATCCTTTGACCTTATCCCAATAGGGGGTCAGGGAGGGGCATAACCACCAGATATGAACCAGGCTGCCCCCCTTACAACAATGCTGTTATATCATACAGATACATATAAATGAATGCTCATAGGGGGTTATTTACTAAAGGAAAATCCACTTTGGACTGCAAGTGCACTTGGCAGTAAAGTCGCTGTAGATCTGCGGGGGGACATGCAAGGAAAATAAAAAACAGCATTTTAGCTTGCACATAATTGGATGATAAAATCAGCAGAGCTTCTCCTCATTTCAGATCTACCCCTCAGATTTAGAGCGACTGCACTTCCAAGTGCACTTGCAGTGCAAAGTGGATTTTCCTTTAGTAAATAACCCCTTATGTGTACTTAAAGTGGAAAGTTAGTCAGAAAATTAAGTTATCCTAGATAACTTCAAGCTGGCCTCTTTTGCAGGAATAGCTATGTAAAACTTTAAAAATAAGTGTATATACCATTTAAAATCCTATAATACACTGTCTCATCCTGCTATGCACATGCTTAGTTGCTCTCTAATTTTAGGCACTGTACCAAAAATTTAGAGGTTAATAGGCTGACAGCCTAAAGATTTACTGCTCTTCAGGGGCTCTAGGCTTCAGCAAAATGGCACCTTCCAGAAAGAAGAAACAGGAACAATGCTGGAGGCAATTTATAGCTCCCACTAATTTCGGATGCATACTTATTAATCTGGAATGCATGTTCCTTGCTAAAGAACATTATTTTTTATCAAAGGTAAAGTTCCACTGTAGGCTAGCTGTGTGCACAATATAGTATACAGACTTACCACAAGCAAATATGTAGGCAGCTGCAATCTACTCTCTCCCTTGCGGGTGGTGCTCATCTGTAGCGACAATGCAGATGGAGGAGGAAGTTGAGAGAAATCTTGATCCTCTATGATTGCCTTGATCACAGGGAGGTAGCATCCAATTGGATGTTGACATCCCATGTGACTGTAGCGGCCTTCTTGTGTCAGGAAGAATCTATTTAAGATGCTGGCTCCCAGGTTTGGCACCCATTTTGCATGTGGATAGAGTAGCAACAGATCACTCCTCTGTCAGGGACAATGCTTAGAGTCAGGGAGAGGTTCCAGATGAGTAGGGAAATTGTGGGAACATACCATCAATCCTGGAATCCTCCCTATTTGGGTACCAACCAACCAGATCTCATTCCCCCGTCAGCACACCTGAAACCTAATGGTACGTCTCATCACTGTACATCCTGTGAGTTCGCCCAGTCAGATTGTCTTTTTGTGCGTTACTGAACTTCAATTTCAATTCAGTTCTGTTTTCCAAAACTGGATTCTGAGTGTTTACTGACGCTGCACCTCCCCACAAGTACACTTATGCCGTGTACACACGATCGGAATTCTCGTCAGAAAAAGCTCTGATGGTTTTCCCATCAGAATTCCAACGGAATTCCGCTCAAACTGTCTTTCCTACACACGATCACACCAAATATCCGACCGCCAAGAACTCGGTGGCGTACAAAACGTATGACGGGACTAGAAAGAGGAAGTTCAATACCTAGTGGCCAATAGCTAACATCTCTTAGTTGAATCTGAGCATGCCTGAGTTTTTGCATGTCAGAATTGCATATACACGATCGGAATTTCCGATAGAAAGTTTTTCCATCGGGAAAATTGAGAAAATGCTATCAAATTTTTGCTGGCAGGAATTCGGTTAGCTAAATTCCGATGGAGCATACACATGGTCGCATTTTCCAAAGAAAAGCTCTCATCGGTCTTTTGCTGGCTGAAATTCTGATTGTGAGTGTGACCAAGCATGGACATTTAGGTCTATGTAGAGCAGAAAAGGAAAGCGGTGGGGGTAGACTGCTTCATTGCCAACTTATCTGGGAAGTAAGGTGTTTCAACCAATCTGATCGATCAAATCCCCAGCCAGGGCTTTCTACAGCTGCCATTGCTTTATTTTTATGTGCCCTTGAGTCTAAATTAATTGAGTCTTTACATAAAAGCCAGGTGTATGAATAAAGCAAAATTATTGCCTAGCTCCAAAATAAATTAAGACATTCAGAAATATAAGCTAAATTTTCTAGAGTAAACAACTTTGGAAAGTAAAATGTTTCACTCTGTCATTTTCTGACGGGAACTTGCGCTGCAAATGCAGGCAGTCACCCAAACAATTTAAATAACTCACAAGAATCATTATTCCCATTTAACATCTCAATAAGGCTGCTTTGTTAAATTCTACTGTGATAGTTAACGCTTATATAACTACTGTTAACTTTTCTCTGAAATAAACAATACACAATATCACAATGCACCTGAACAAAGAGTAATACATTGAGTATACAAAGAGCTAATGCAAAACACAATAGATTTTGCTTACCTTATTGCAAGAACATGGGGACTTCAAGGTTTTTCGGGCAAGCTTTTGTAGTATTCACACATATTATTTATATACGCAAAACGATATCCGACACTGAATTATAGCACTCTCAGCATGCCCACCTCCTTCTATCAATGGCAGGGAAATCATGTGTTGTTTTAAAATTAGCTCTTCTTATTACTGTTGTCCAAGCAACTCATTTTCTTTGAACTGTCAGCTGTAGTTTTTGCCTACAGCAAAGCTTTATGCGCTAAAACCTACAGTATTAAGTAGCATCATATGATATGACATGAGTGAATCTGATTAGCATGAAGTGACCACCATGGTGCTCCAATGCTGCCTCATATCTGTGCCACATTCTGCAGTCTGTGTAGTGTTCACAAGCTGCCAATTTCTCTCATAATTTTTCCCTGTTCTTTTAAGTCAATCAGGACACATTCGTTGTCAGAACTAAACATTGCATATGTATCTAACCAAAGCATTCATTAGACTGTTAAAAAAAGTTCTGTTTGTATTGGCATACATGGTACATGTAAAATATGCACTGGGTTCAAGGAAACTTAAAGCCCTTCTCCAGTATTGAATAGAAATAAAAACAATGACTGACAATCACTAGTATACAAAGATATAAAGGCAATCAGCGCAAAGGACTAATAAATCTAAATAAATTCAGCTGGACACTAAAAGATATTCACAACATCTAAAACCATAATGAAAAAAAAAAACAGTGCGGTGCAAGAAATTAATACACATGGGGAGTTTTTTACTAAGAGTCCATTCACACAGGGGCAACTTTAGATCCGACTTGAAGTTGTCCCAAGTTGCCTCAAGTCACCTGACATGATAAAATCAATGTAAGTGAATGAGAGCCGTCTTAACGTACACTACTGAAGTCGCTCCAACTTCAAAAAAAGTTCCTGTACTACTTAAATCCGACTTCTAGGTGACTTGTACCCATTGATTTCAGTGGAAGTTGCCTCCAAGTCGGATCCCCTGTCTTAACTGAAGCAACTTTCCAGGAAGTAAAAATAGTTTTCTAGGCAAACCCCTCCCTCCCACAGAGCTGATTATGTGATTGGCCACTGGAAAAGTCCCCTGTCCTGGAAGCAACTTCAAGTTGCCTTGTAAGTTGCCTCAAGTCGTGCTGTGATTCATACTCAAGTCATGTCCAAGTTGCCTCCCAAAGTCTCACTGGAAGTCGTGTTGCCCCTTTGTGAACGGACTCTTAAGGAAAATCCACTTTTCACTACAAGTGCACTTAGAAGTAAAGTTGCTGTAGATCCAAGGGGGACATGAAAGGAAAATAAAAAACAGCATTTTAGCTTGCACATGATTGGATGATAAAATCAGCAGAGTGTCCCCTCATATCAGATCTACCCTTTAGATTTAGAGCGACTGCACTTCCAAGTGTACGTTCAAGGGCACTTGCAGTGAACTTTTAGTGCAAAGGGAATTTGCCTTCGTTTATAACCCCCACGAAGTCCATGTAACATGAATGGTGAACCACAAAGCCCAGGGAGTGGTAGGGAAGATGTTTCACGTGATGGAAAATAGCAGAAGCAACAGCGTCAAGTGACAATCCCTCCTCCTCCAAAGTATTCGCTTCTCTCACCTCAGTCAATGGACTCCTTAACTAGCAGGTAGTCAAACTAACATGTCCCACCAAATGGTTATATAGGCATCAGGAACTGGAACAATACCAAGAACTGGAACTTTGAAATCCAGGACACCCAGGTTTGGAAGTATTGGATTTTGTCTATTCTCTTAGCGGGAATCCACTGTTCTCTCTGCAACATGTGCTATCTCCAACATGGACTTTATGTGTATTCATGTCATGCGCTGCACTGTTTTTGGTTTATCATTAATCACTTAAATAGGGCTGTCCTGGCTGCAATACTTACCCTGAAATTTGTAGCACCATTCACCAGAGACTTACTTTGCTGAAAACAAGTTCCATACCTCTTCTGAATTTAATGATGCCCAACATCATTCAACCTACTTCCTGTGAGCCAAGAAGAGGGGGGAACTTTAGGTATAAAGGGGTTTCTAAAAAGAACTGGAGTTATGCTATATCGAAGAAGTTTGGAGGCTTCCATTGTTGACCTCTCCTTCTGAAACTACTACCTCCATATCTGTCATGCTGATTCAGTGGTTTGTGCAGATCAGGAGTTTTGCCTTCACTCTGACTTTTATGATCTGTTTGCTTGTTTCTAGTTACCAATTTATAAGGAATTGATTCCATAAACAGCCAGGCAGCTAGGATTATCAGAAAGGATCAGCAACGGGCACCTCCATATTCCACTTGGTAAAACTTTCCTTTAAAGCTGAACTCCAGCTTTTGATACACTTTACATAGTTTTTTGGGGCCAAGCTGGCCAAAATGAACTATATCCCTCCCTAACATGTGAGGCTACTGAATGTGTGGTATAAAGTGCCTAATGCACTGTTTCGATTTTAGCCGAGACCTTCCTGTCTCATAACCACAACACAATCATGATCAGCGCTCAGCCATTCAGAGAAAGCAATGTATTCTAGCATCATCAGCCCATTTCTCTGACTCATTCATTGCTAAAATACGTCGCTTTCTCTGAATGGCTGACCACCGCTCAGATAGATTCTCTTGTGTTGCAGTTATGAGACAGGACGTCTTGGCTCGAACCTGGAATACAGTGCAGTATGCTGTATGTAGCCTCAGCTACATACAGTTTATACAGCACATCCATCAGCCTCACATGTCAGTGAGGGACATACAGTAATACCTCGGATTGCGAGTAATACGGTTAATGAGCGTTTAGCAATGCAAGCTATTATTTTTTAAAATCCTGACAGGGTTTACGAGTGTTGTCTTGCAAAACTAGCAGGATTCAAGGCTCTGCGGTGTGTAGTACCACATTTGGCCAGAGGTGCGGGGGCGCCGGTGACATTCAGAGCTACTCGGATGCACTCAGATGGACTCTGAGCCACTCGGAAACATTCAGTTCCTGAGTCTTTCCGCGCGCCTCTCCGAGTGTTTCTGAGTGCATCCAAGCGGCTCCAAGCAGTTTCCCAGTATCTCTGGTGCCCCCCCCCCCACCTCTGGCCACATGGGAAGAAGTCGCTGAGGAACTAATTATCTGAGTTTCCATTGACTTCTATGGGGAAACTCGCTTTGATATACGAGTGCTTTGAATTACAAGCATTCTTCTGGAACGAATTATGCTTGTAATCTAAGGTTGCACTGTAGTTCTTTTGAGCCAGCGTGGCCTAAAAAAATTATAGTATGTAAAGTGTATCAAAAGCTGCAGTTCAGCTTTAATGTCCAATACATAACACATTATATACAATCTTGTTATTAATAATAAATGATTACTAATAAAACAATACTCTGCTACTATTTTGATTATACATTACAGGCAGAACAAGTCAAATCAATCCTTTTTGCAGTGGAGCTTACACGTTCTTGAGCTTACAGAAGCAAAAAAACAGAAGCGGGCTATCCTTATTAAGAGGAAAGCACAGCACCAAGAAGGTATCTGCAAAAATATTTACACATGCTTTGTGCTGAAAAAAGCTTAATTGGAGCTGATCCCAAGGTCTCAGTGGGACCTCTAATGCAACATTGTCAACACTATCCCAGCATATAAATATATCTCATGTAAACATGGCTAACTTGTTTCCCTTGGCTAACTGGGGGGATCATATCAATATTCTTGTCTTTATGTTAGCCATTGTAGTATAAGACATATCTAAGAGAAACATATTATTTAGTTGGTCAGGAATACATTAGGAAACAATAATAAATATGCATATTTTTGTTTAAAAATTGTGCATTTCTTTTTTTTCTTTTTTTATATAGGAAGCCAGCAAAGCATTGCACTCGCGATCAGTGGATCATAGGTGCAATGTCAGGCCCCTGCACACTCCCCCTCTAGCTTTCTGTCCGTATCACTGTAAAGACTTTCATTTAGAAAGAGTGAATGGCCTACAAGTGTGCTGATCAGTACACTTATAGTCCAGTGACAAGTACAAGCCATCTGCCCCGTTGGCAGACCGGACTTGTAGCTCATTGATTCACAGATCTCTGTGAATGAAAGATGCAGCTGTCTATGTGGAGCCCTAACCAGCCACACTCATTTTAAATGTGACAGCAGCTGTGGGGGAGAGGAACCCCCACCCACTGTCAATGGAGGAGGGGCTCAGGGGGTGTGGGTGTTCAGTCCTTAGCAACATGTTACACCCTAAATACAAGTGTAACATGTTGCAAAAAGCTAACATATCCTTTAAAAGGATGCTTGCCAATATATTGAACCCCATTTTGAGAATATGATTCTTTTTACATATTTGCTGATAACCAATAAGGTTATCCACTATTTTTGTGCAATGGAATATTTTTCCATAACTATGAATCCAGCTAAATCAGAATCTATCAAGACATATGAACAGACCATAATGGCCTGGCAAATGGTATGTTCAGAAGAAGGTGAGCAATGACAGCCTCATGCCCTGAAAGATTCCTTTATCATGTGACCACTGTCATGGCACAAACTTCTGATTCTCAAACGATCACAAGATAAATGAATTCATTGTAAAAAAACCTCTGGGATACATGTAAGATCTGTCCCTTTCTACTCCTACACATTCTGTAATGTAAAAATGGGAAAAAGCAAGGATTACCAAGTCCACATTAATTACTTGTTAAATGCTAAGGAGGAAGGCAATGTAACTCTTCCAGTGTGCAACTGCACAAATTACAATTCTCCCTTTCTAATGATTCACTTTAAACATACAATTAAAGTAGAAATCCAGTTTTTTTTTTTTTGCCTATTTATCTCCCTTCTTGTGAGCAAAACCAAATTTAGTGAAGCACTACTGATTCTCTCCAAACTAAAAATGCTGCCCTCTGCATCCTCCTCCATGCTTGTCAGCATCTTTCAAACATCTTCCTGTGAGCCTAGGCTTTGAAAGACACACTCCCCGAGATTGTTTCCATCTCTGGGTAGGAAATAACCTGCTCTTTGTGGAGAGAGGTCTAACTTTCACCCAGTCAGAGAACCTCTTGCTAAGTTCCAATACAGGGGTGTAATTAATAATGATCTGTACAACACTAAGTGAGTGATAGAGATAATACCCAAGGGTAGTAGTAGGCCCGACTGTCAACAAGTCTCTTTATGCCTCTCAATGGGTCACTCATCTTCATTTTTCACATTTAACCAGGGCTCCTCATTAATCATTAGTAAAGAGGAAAGTCTACCATGTGCAGAGCTGTCTGAAGGCAGTAATTTAGGCTGTGCATGGAGTCCCCCATGAGGTCCTTTGGGGTATGCTATAGCCAAACACGGAAGATAAATATGAAAGGGGAACAATTATATTTGCAGAGACTTTTGTTGAATTTTACTTCAATGGGCATCTATTAAGAGGGAATTAACCACTTAAGGACCGAGCCTCTTTTTGACACTTGTTGTTTACAAGTTAAAATCTGTTTTATTTGCTAGAAAATTACTTAGGACCCCCAAACATTATATATATATATATATATATATATATATATATATATATATATATTTTTTTTTTTTTTTTTCAGACACCCTAGAGAATAACATGGTGGTCATTGCAATACTTTATGTCACACCGTATTTGCGAATCGGTCTTACAAACGCATTTTTTTGGGAAAAAATACACTTTTTTGTGTTAAAAACAAGACAACAGTAGAGTTAGTCCAATTTTTTCTATATTGTGAAAGATAATGTTATGCCAATGGCGACAAACTTTGGCACTTAAAAATCTTCATTGGCGACATTTAGAAGTTTCTACAAGTTACCAGTTTTGAGTTACAGAGGAGGTCTAGAGATAGAATTATTGCTCTCACACAAACAATCGCGGCGATGCCTCACATGTGTGGTTTTAACGCCATTTTCATATGCGGGCATGACTTACATATGCGTTCAATTCTGCGCGCGAGATCGGCAGGGCAGGGCGCTTTAAAAATGTTTTCTTTTTTTTCTCATTTATTTTACTTATTTAAAAAAAAAATGTAGGTCACTTTTATTCCTATTACAAGGAATGTAAACATCCCTTGTAATAGAAAAAAATGCATGACAGGACCTCTTAAATGTGAGATCTGGGATTAAAAAGACCTCAGATCTCAAATTTACACTAAAATGCAGTCAAAAAAAATTAAATGTCATTTAAATAAAAAATAATCCCTTTAACCTCCCTGGCGGTATGATTAGTTCTGATTTTAGGTGCTAAAAGCGGTACAATTATTTTGCATAGAAATTTGGCATTTTATATTGTAGGCCTGCATTTCTTAGTAATAACTCTCTTAAATCTGTTCAAACCAGAGTCTAGCAGACATCTCGGGTATGATAAAATGTATAATATAATAAATAATGATAATAAATAATAATAAAAATTATTCAATAATGTAACCAAATCCAAAAACACTGAAATTTGCTCATTTGCAGAATTGTTGCTGTCATTAGATTTAGTGTTTGATGACAAATTTCCCCACAAATCGCTATCGCTCAATTCTACAAGTGATTATAATTTATTATCGCTGTTTTCTAGTTGGTCTAAAATCACTTTTGACATAAAGGGATACTTTTTGGTTGCTATGGACAATCTCCAAATTCCAGGCAGAGAAAACAGTATTTATAATATAAAAGTGCATGCAGGGCACTGCACAGACCACTAGGGACAAAGGGGGTGTGTAATTTTTTTATACAGTACTGTAATCTGTAAGATTACAGTACTGTGTGTTTTGTGTGTTTTTACTTTTTTGAATTTGGCGCTGATCTCCGCTCACGTGCGTCGTAACATCGCAGGGAACAGAGCTCGGCGGCACTCGGGCACTGTGTGAATTGAGCAGAGGACAGCTCGATCACACAGCGCGGAAGACATCGCTGGATCCAGGGGACAAGGTAAGTAACTCCTCCCTGTATACAGCGATGCGATCCCGAGTCTGGCTCGGGGTTACTGCTTATGGTACTGAAATCCCAGCCCAAGCCAGACTCGGGATCACCGCCAGGGAGGTTAAGAGCATTGGGTGGAAGTGACATTTTTGACGTTGCTTCCATCCTCCAATGCTATGGAGCCGAGTGTGGGCCATCTTTCCCTCACTAGGCATCCAGGCTGTAAGAGGACAGAACCAATAGGATTCTGCTACTACCGATGGCTCCAGTAAGAGGAAGATATGACTGGAGCACGACAGGAGGGGGGGCCACTCCCGCCATCGATAAAAGTGATCTTGTGGCGAATCTACCGCAGAGCCCACTTTTATCTTAAAGAGAAATGCATGCCATTGCTGAAAATACCAGGGTTATGGCAGCTAGCTGCTGCCATAACAACGGTATCAAGCTTCAAAGTACCGGCGTACGGGTACGGCGATGTGCGTGAAGTGGTTAAAGTGATTGTAAACAATAACCTTGTAAAACAACACATTCAGTTTAAAATATAAATGAAAGGCGAAACATTTTTGTATATATATATATATATATATATATATATATATATAATATATATATATATATATATATATATATATATATATATATATATATATATATATATATATATATATATATATATATATATATATAATAAAAAGTTATAAATACCTTTTTCCCTTTTTTTGATAAGTGATCACATTCCCTCTGTTTTCAGCTGCATAAGAGCTGCACACTGAGCTTCCCATTTAATGGCTGTGTTGGGGTGGGGGCATGTCAGGACAAGTCTGATCATTGAAGGAGAGCAGGCTGAGTTCCCAGCATAGCTAGAGAACTGACAACGGTGTACTCTTCTGCTTAGTGTGGTCAGTTTTTAATAGGAAAGCAAGGGGACTAGCAGGAACACCAGGTATTTCACACAAAGGAAACAATACAAAGAGAACCAGATACTTTCTCATACATGTACACGATATCAGGCATAGTGTTGGGGTAACAAACTCTTTAACTGAGCTCTGCCCAGAGAGCTACTTTAGCTGCATTTAGCTTCATATAGAGTACCAATCGCAATGAATTTTAATGTATCTGCTAAATGGTTTTATTTGTTAATGTTAACAAGATTCTAACTGGTATGATGATAAGTGAAAAGAGCAAAGCATGTAACTTAGATCAATCTAGGTAAAACTGTAGGCTATGGGGAGTTTCAAGGCAAAGCACTATGTAGCACATATAACGTCTGCACACCTATAAGCAAAGCATTTGCTGTAGCATTAAAGTACATACTATTCATACACAAAAGTATCTGTTGTGCTTTAATTTAGTAGCCAGAGAGCTAAAGTTATAATACATCAAAAGCTGTATCTGCCCTTAGGAATAGAAGCAATCACATGTATGATGGAAAAACAACGAGATTACTGAAGCAGGGGCACTGAATGGTATTTTTTTTATATGTGCTGAGTGCTTGTGTGTCCGCATGGATAACTAAATTTTTATCTTTTATTTTTAATCCAGCCTTTTGACATAAGTAAGTCTGGAGAAAGATGAACTTTTATATCTCTGGAAAAAGCTATATTGATGTTAACACTTTACAACACAGCGTGAATCTAAAAGCTTATTTTACACTTAATTCAGCTTATTGATTTTGATTCATTCCATTTTTTATGCCAATTTCTGATTTAACAAAAAAAATGAGATATCGCGTAAGATCCAGGGGGCATCTGTGGCAATGCCTAATGTTTAGACAAGGTGCTCATAATAACAGAAAAGGTACTACAGTGCAACTATGAAGACTTGCATGCTCCTCTACTGGTATGCTGCTCCACCGTAACCTTTGGGAAATACACAACATTTGTATTGGAGAGAATGTGACCTCCTCCCAGGATGAATTGCTCTCGCCCAGGGGCGTATCATCAAATCAGTGGGCCCATGTGCAAGATCCCAAGTGGGCCCCCTTGGTGGGGTAAAAAACAAGCTCACCGCAGCGAAAAGTAGCAGTGGTTTACACTCTGCTAAATATTGGGTGTGGTTAAAGAGAGTCTGAAATTATTTACACAGTGCAGAATATGGTATTGTTAAATGGGGGATGTACAGTGCAGAATTAGGGGGCAAAAATACCAAGTGTGAATCTGTGAAGAGAGAGAAAGAGATAAAGGGGGAGAGAGAGAGAGGGAAATGGGAGGAGGGAGAGAATGAGAGGGGGAGGGGGAGAGAGAGATATAGAGAGAGAAGGGAGGGAAAGAGAAGGGGGAGAGAGAGACGGGGGAGAGAGAGGGGGAGAGAGAGAGAGCATGGGGGGAGAGATAGAGAGAGGGGGAAGAGAGAAAGGGGGAAGGGAGAGAGATAGAGAGGGGGGAGAGAGGGGGAGAAAAGGGGAGAGAGAAAGGGAGGGAGCAAAGGAGAGAGAGAAAGGAGGGAGCGAAACGAGGAAGAGATAGAGAGAAAGTAGGAAGAGAGAGAGGAGGGAGAAAGGGGGAGAGAGGGAGGGAGAGAGAGAGACAAAGGAGGAAGAGAGAGAGGAGGGAGAGAAAGAGGGGGGAAGGGGAAGAGGGAGGGGGGAGGGAGGGAGAGAAAGGGGGAGGGAGAGAGAGAAGAGGGAGAGAGACAGAGGGGGAGAGAGAGAGAGGAGGGGGAGAGACAGAGGGGGGAGAGAGAGAATGTTCCTTTAACAAATTGATTAGGGACGTTTACCTGCCGTGGCAACGTTGCCATGATAAGGAAGGCCTGCCCCAGTGTCCAGACGAAGCTACATGATTAATTTTACGAAAAGTGTTGATGTCACTAGTGTCATGAGACGCCCTCTTCTCCATCGTGTCCCGGAAGGGAGCCTATTTCGAGCCGAGGGAGAGGACTGCACTTTATATGAACAGTTCAGTGCTTGCATCGTAGGACAGCTTGAGGCATTGTAGAAACGGTGAAGGAGTCCACTATTTGAAGCCATCAAATCGAGAAGGGCACTGTCCCAGGAGGGTATTGTATAGCCGGCTTTTGCATCCAACACTGCCTAGCATACTATACCTTGCATGGTGAAGTGAGAGAGCTGACTATCCTGATTATTCAATACTCCATATTGAATGTGGCCTATGGTCTTTCTTCTTTCACCTTTTCCTCCCCCAGATGCATAGTCCTAAAAGTGCGGGATACCACACAGTCCTCCATTGAGCCTGGATTAGGACTCTAGTTCTATACCATCAGCATTAAGAAGCTCAATCTCAGTGGAAGTGCATATTACCTATTAATGAACATTTCTTTCTTTCTACCTCCCATGTTGATATCCCTGAGGAAGTCACGTAATTGGTGACAAAATGCGCAGGGGCAGGGCCTGATGGATGACGTTGGAAGGGCGGTCTTAGGTGAGTTGTATATATGTGATGCTATGCAGAGCCAGAGCAACAACATATAACAACAGCTTTTGTACGGTTTGAGAGGTATATGTATAAAGAGGCAAATGTGAGTTTAAAATTTGGCCTGGATGAATAATGAGTATTTAAAGGATAAAGTACTATTGCACCTTTTATGACTTTTGTATGTGGCTGAGTGAGAGAGAGGTTGGGAAAACATTGAAAGGAGAGGTTATCTGTTTTCAGAATGTGAAGTTTGTGAATCTAAGCATTAAGTGTAATGCCGCGTACACACGATCAGACTATCTGGCAGACTTAGCCCTTGTACACACGGTCGGAGAATCCATCGGAATGTGTCCTATCGGACCGTGTCGTCGGATAATCCGACTGTGTGTGGTATGCATCGGACTGATTCCGTCCGAATATCCGTCGGACCCAATTTTCCAACATGTTGGAAATATTTCCCGACCAACTGGTTCAATCGGACATACTCCGATCATGTGTAGCGAATTTTGATCGGACCAAGTAGCACGCATGCTCAGATCAAATTCCTACATCAAAGCTATTTGCTACTAGCCTGAATGTAGTCCCATCGTAACGAAATTATGTCATCACGTTCTGAAAGATCTGATTTTTTGACAACTTAGTCCGACCGCGTGTATGCAAAAGTTTCGGACACAATCCGTCGGACTAAATCTGACGGATTTGGTTGGCAGAATCTCCGACCGTGTGTACAGGGGCTAAGTCCGGCGGACAATCCACCGAACTATGGCGGGGGTCCGCCGGACTTTTGAAATGAACAGACTTGCCCACACAAGGAGTAAAGACTATTCATTTTGAACGTGGCTCCAGGTAGATGGAACTAGCGAAGGAAATCAATATCTCTGCCTCCATCGGTGAGATTGACACCTCGCTAGCCCCATTACCTGGTATGGATTTAAAGGGGAACCCCTACGCCGAAAGAACGGCATGGGGTCCCCCCAATATCGATACCAGACCTTATCTGAGCAAGCCGGTCAGGAAAGGGGGTGGGGACGAGCGAGCGCCCCCCTCCTGAGCCGTACCAGGCCACGTGCCCTCAACATGGGGGGTGCTTTGGGGGAGGGAGACATTCCTCTGGGACTGTGACATCATAAGGGGAGGGGTCACCATGCCACATCACCCGGTGACCCCGCCCCTTATCCCTATATAAGTCGCCGCACAACGCGTCCCTGCCATTCCGGCCGGAGAGAGAGTCGTGTCAACATCGGAAGAAAGAAGAAGAAGAGACGAAGAAGGAGAAGAAGAAGAAAGAAAAGAGTAAGAAAAGAAAAGTAAGAAAATAGAGGAGGCCCGGCAAGAAGAACTGAAGAACGGGACAAGACCCCCGAAGTCGGAAGAAGACCCCGAAGTCGGAAGAAGACCCTCGGATGGCGGCAGCGACAACGAAGAAGAAAGCCGGGCTCCTCCGCTAGCAAAAGAGTGGCAAAAGAGCAGAAGATAGCAGAGGAGCCTGGCGAGAAGAACCCCGAAGATGGAAGAAGACCCCGGAGCTGTCTAATAAAGTACTTTAAAAACCTGTGTTGTGTTTTTTTCAGTACGCGGCCTGGTACGGCTAAGGAGGGGGGGCGCTCGCTCATCCCCACCCCCTTTCCTAACCGGCTGTGCTGCGTGCTTGGATAAGGGTCTGGTATGGAATTTGGGGGACCCCCACGCAGTTTTCTCAGCGTAGGCGTAGTGGGTTCCCCTTTAAATCCATACCAGGTGACGGGGCTCGAGAGGTGTCAATCTCGCCAATGGAGGTGACATTGACTTCCTTCACTAGCTCCGTCTACCTGAAGCCACGTTCAAAATGAACAGACTTTACTCCATGTGTGGGCAAGTCCGTTCATTTCAAAAGTCCGGCGGACTAGCACACAGAGGGGCAATTCGGCGAACAATGTTGAGTCAAGACTTCTTTCTAAAGCCGCGTACACACGTGGCGGACTGTCTGGCCAACTTAGTCCGTCAGACAATCCGACGGACAGTCCGTCATACTTTCGAATGAACGGAGTTGCCCCCACACGGCACTTTTTGAGCGGACTAATACGGCGGACTAAGCCCGCCATACTATCCGCCCTACTTTTGAAATGAACGGACTCGCCCACACACGCGGAGGAAAGTCCGCTCATTTCGAGCGCGTCTCCAGGTAGGCGGGGCCCGCGAAGGAGACGTCGCTGACCCCCCCAAGTCCAGAACAGACCCTTGTCCGAGCACGCTACCCGGCCGGCCAGGAAAGGGGGACGAGCGAGCGCCCTTATCGGAATCCGGGAGCCCCCTTTAATAAGGGGGCCCCCGGATACCGGCCCCCCACCCTATGTGAATGAGTATGGGGTACAATGTACCCCTACCCATTCACCTGTGAAAAAAGTACAAAAAAAACACAACACAGGGTTAAAATATTTTATTGTACAGCTCCGGGGGTCTTCCGTCTTCGGGGGTCTTCTCGCCGGACTCCTCCACTATCTTCTTGTAGCTCTTTTGCTAGCGGAGGAGTCCGGCTTTCTTCCTCGCCGCCGGCCTCTTCTCCCGACTTTGGGGGTCTTGTCCCCCTCTTCGGTCTTCTGTCGCCGCCGTCGCCGTCGCCGCCTTCCGTTCTTCTTCTTCTTCTTCTTCTTCTTCTCCAGGAGATGTTGCCTCGATGCTCTCTCCGGCCGGAATGCCAGGGACGCGCTCCGCTGCCACTTATATAGGGACAATGGGGCGGTGTCACATGGCTTGTGTTGTGTTTTTTTTGGTACTTTTATTTTACAGGTGAATGGGTAGGGGTACATTGTACCCCATACTCATTCACATCGGGTGGGGGGCCGGTATCCGGGGGGCCCCCTTATTAAAGGGGGCTCCCGGATTCCGATAAGCCCCCCGCCCGCAGACCCTGACAACCAACGGCCAAGGTTGTCGGGAAGAAGCCCTTGTCCTCATCAACATGGGGACAAGGTGCTTTGGGGTGGGGGGGCCGCGCGGCCCCCCCTTCCCCAAGGCACCCCCCATGTTGAGGGCACGCGGCCCGGTACGGCTCAGGAGGGGGGCGCTCGCTCGCCCCCCTTTCCTGGCCGGCCGGGTAGCGTGCTCGGACAAGGGTTTGTTGTGGACTTGGGGGGACCCCCACGCCGATTTTTTTCGGCGTTGGGTTCCCCTTTAAGTCCACACCAGGCGGTGGGGCCAGCGACGTCTCCGTCGCGGGCCCTGCCTACCTGGATACCCACTCGAAATGAGCTGACTTTTCTCCGGGTGGGAAAAGTCCGCTCATTTCAAAAGTACGGCGGACTGGCACACACACGGGCGGATTGTCCGCCGAAATGCGAGTCCAGCGGACAGTATTTCCAACATTCCGAAATACTTAGTCCGCCAGACTGCACGCTGAAAAAGTCCGCTGAAGCCCACACACGAGCGGACTGTCCGCTGAAATGTGTTTCGGCGGACTAAGTAGGCCAGACAGTCCGCCCGTGTGTACGCGGCTTAAGTCTGCTAGACTTTTGGGAAGAAAAAGTCAGCTGGAGCCCACACACGGGTGAATAGTCCGATCATGTGTATGGGCATAAGAAAAAGAGAGACAGGAGGATCAAAAAGGAAAGAACCATCTTTGGGCTGGCTAAAATTTCTTTGACATCTAAGTAGTATCAATCCAGAAAGTGGAAGCATCTTAATATATAAAGCCAATATATTAAAGGAAGCAGGTGAGGGCACATTTGGTAAAGGTGGCACAGCTGATTGTATAGCATTAGAGCATGGTGTATTTTAGTTATATGAATAGCACGTATTTAAGTGATGTTAGAAAGGATAAGTCACACTATATATATATATATATATATATATATATATATATATATATATATATATACATATTTTTTTTTTTTTTTTTTCTACATGTCACACTTAGCACTTTGGAGAATGAGGAGGAATCAATTGGAGAGTATAGGATATTTGATTTGACAAATGTTGAATATTGGAAGATGCACATAATTTAAAGCGATAATTGACTATACTAGTAGGGTCAAACAAATGAGGTGAGAGCGCATCTTTACAGAGAAATAAACACAGGCAGAAGAAAGACATTTTTTGCATGGACTTTTATATATGGAGGACTTTTTGATTTATGATATATAAAGGGAATAGTGCTGCACTGATATTGTGAATGCTATAGGAACACATGTGTATAGGAGTATTGGCAGCTGTTTACTTCAATAGGTCACTAAAACAAAATACTATGTAGAGATGTATGTTTTTTGACATATAGCAGCTCACAAAATATATATATATATGTATATATACAGTATATATACACACACACTGTATATCACATTATATATATCTAGACCTACAAACTATATACTATAAACTGTACTTTTACACTATACCTCTCACATACACACACACACACATATATATATATATAAATGTGATACCAAAAATGTGCAGACCATCCACAAAAAATATTCCTTGGACTGTCCATGCTATAGTCATGATTTGAAAACAATTAAGGGAGATTTACTAAAACATGTGCACACAAAATCTGGTTCAGCTGTGCATGCTATCAGCTTCCAGGTTTTATTGTCAAAGCTTAATTGAACAAGCTGATGTTAGAAGCTGATTGGTTACTATGCACAGCTGCACCAGATTCTGAGTGCTCTAGTTTTAGTAAATCTCCCCCATTGCTGGAAGGCAATAAAAATAATAAATTAGATCACATTGCTGTTTTGTATTCTATTGAGTTTCTTCACAGTTAAGCACGCTTATTGTATATACATATACTGTATATTCCTCTGATACAGGCTGTATGAGAGAATTGTTCATTGAATATGGGATGCAATTATTTCAGTTATCTCATTTGCAAACTCCCATATGGCAGCCTCTCCCTCTTTTTTCTAAGACTGCTTTCACACTAATGCAGTTTTCATGCATTTTAACACTAGAAATAGCATCTGAAAACTGCCTCCTATTCATTTCAGTGGGTGCTTTCACACCTGGGTGGTGCTCTTGCAAGACGTTAGAAAAAGGCCTGCAAGCAGCACTTCCTAAATGCCCCTGCCCATTGCAATGAATGGGCACTGGGAAGCACTTCTGGAGTGCCTGAAAAGCGATTTGCAAGCACCGCAACATGAGAGTTTTTAACCCCCTCTTTGGGGTTAAAAGTGCCATGCTAGAAGCCAAAAAGCACTATTCAAACAGCAGTAAAGCATTGGTAAAATGAGCAGCGCATTACTGTTAACGCGTGGACGGCTCCTTTGTGAAAGGGGTCTAAGAACCAAGTCTGCCAGTATTATGATTTGTAATTGTCTGTGGCATACAAAGATTGTTTTAGATATAATTCAATCAATTACATGGAACAAAGCATTAGCAGTACTCATTGATCCATCATGAACCAGTAAGTCCACTTTGCAATCTCCCATATAGCAGAAACACCCCCTTTCCATAGAAGGGAGTCTGCCAGTAGTGTGGTTTATAGTTATCTACAGTATATCATACAAAGTTTGCTGTTACTCAATTATTTACATGGTATGCAGCATAATATAACAATGTCAAATCAACCCACGTTGTATATAGCCTATCAATTTTGTAAGTATATAGATTCCACAAAAAAGGATATTCAAACTTTATTCAAAGAGTTGGAGTTATTCACTGCACTCGGTTAAATTTGTGAATAGGAGATCTCCATATAAATGGCCTGTAAGCTCACAAAGCAAATGTGTTTAATATGCAAAGCCCTAGCAATCCAATATGGATCCTGTTAGCAAAGTTGTTCACATATATCGAAACTTTTCATTTACTCAATTCCACATTCCATTAAGTCTTTAAAGCCCTTTAAATTAAGCACACAGTTGTTTTGCATTGTACTGAGAAATCCTAGGTGCATCCAGCCTATAACAAAACTCATCAACCGTTTATAAAGAAAACAAATAATGTCACATCCAATGCATGGTCAGTCCACAGAGTTTTTCATGTCAGATTTATACTGCAGTTCACCAGGAGTATCTATTGAATGCAGATTCACACATTATATCACTCCACATAAATCATAAAATCGAATTCCCAAAACAAATGGCAGTTCACGAAGGCTACTTATTCCATCCACATACGAGGTTTTAACATACAATTAACATATAGTCCATATAGTACTCCTGTATAACATAAGATAGTACATGTCATTTAATAGTTTGTTATACAGGGGTACTTGAGCCGTACGTGCTATTGGTATGGCCAAAAAGTTGACGTCAATAAAGTGGGTGTTTCTTCTCAATGTATGGCTTGTAGCGTTTGTAGTGTGCCATTTTACTCCCTTTGCTGTGTTATGGCTTAGACAAAATAAGCCTTGGGGGTGAATTGAAGAGACTGTTGGAGTAAAATAACCCCCTTTGTCAGCAATGATAACCCCTAGAATGTGTCAAGACCAGCAATGCAAATCTTCAGGAAGTGTCAATGCTTGCAATGATAACCCCCAGCATGTGTCAGGGCCATTAATGACAACCCTCAGCAAGTTATTATCAATGATAACCCCTAAAAATGATTCCTCACAAATGTCAGGGAGAGTAATAATCCCAGACAATAAACCCAAGCCTTTATCAAGGCCCATAATGATAAACAGCAGAATCTAAGACCCGGTTCACACAGGGGCGACCTGTCAGATGACTTAGCTGCCTGACAAGTCGCGCTCCATTCTGTACAATGGAACTGTTGTAATAGGCGACTTTTAGCAACAAAAGACCCTCCAGGATCAACAATAAACCCTCAGCATTGGTGTTCAGTGGTTCAGTGGTTTTACTTAGTCAGTTACCTACTTCCACAAAGACTTTTTGTTTTCCCAAAATTCAGCTTTATACAATGTTGAGGGTGCTTTAGCACACCCATGCACCCCCCCCCCCCCACCACCACCACTGATCATAATCATAGCTCAATGTATTATTAATAAATGGGATCAGTTGGAATCCCCTTATGTTATTTGATACTTTTACTTGCAGGGGTAACAGCTATTGCAAATGCAGCTGCAATTCAGCAAATTCAGACGTTGGGGGTTATTTATGAAAAGGCAACTCCACTTTGCACTACAAGTGCAAAATACAAGTGCAAAGTGCACTTGAAATTGCACTGAAAGTGCGCTTGGAAGTGCAGTCGCTGTAAATATGAGGGGTAGATCTGAAATGAGGGGAAGCTCTGCTGATTTTATCATCCAATCATGTGCAAGCTAAAATGCTGTTTTTCATTTTCCTTGCATGTCCCCCTCGGATCTACAGCGATTGCACTTCCAAGTGCACTTTGCACTTTTAGTTTGCACTTGTAGTGCAAAGTGTATTTGCCTTTAGTAAATAACCCCCATTGTTTCCTCAGCATAAAATTATTGTAACAAAATGACACCCAGACATATATAAAGTACATTTATTTAAAGTATTACTTTTACAGTTCAAGTCCTTAAAGCATTAAATTCACTCTTAATATTAGAATTTACTTACTTTTAAATGCGCAATTATTAAACCTCTTCCAGAATTTAAAACAAATATATGTTTTAGTTAAACACTCAGTATAACATACCATGCACAGCAAAACTGCTGCATATTTCTTTGAAAAGTGCTCTAAACACAAAATGAGGAACAAATCGACAATATTTCTGCTGTAATACAGGGGAAAAATGTTTGTTCCATGGGCTTCTCCGTGCTTATAATAACATTTCATTCATTATTCTACCCAGTAATGGACAAATCATTTTAAATGTGAAAAGAAAGGAAATAATATTCCTCTCGCTTCTGGTGTTTACTATAAGTCATATAGACAAATTGGCCCAATACGGCATGTACAGTGAACTTTATGATCTCAACTGAATTGGAAATTAAAATACAAAAATATAGGTATATATTTTTATAAAGATCATTCCAGGATTCAAACAGATAATCTATTAAAAGGTGATAACATTTCACACCCTCTGCATCACATTTCAGAATTTCCACCAGAGCCATTGAGCTCATCAAGTTTTATGTGTCTTGGAACCCCTTGTTGTTATGCAAATGTTTCATTTTGCACAGGAAACCACCATGATATCTTCTGGTCTGCCAACAAGGTATACATCAGACATCTGTACATTCATTGATATGCCTTTGCAAGTATATGGGGGTGTTTCAGTCCTCTCCAAGCAGAGAGCAATGACTGTCAGTTACTGCTCCCCATTCTGCCCCTCTAGCATTAACTGGAACACCAGGCTGGAGAGGCATGGGCACAGCTGGCTTTGGCACTCAACCACACGCTCAGAGCCAGCTGTCAATCAGGCAGCTGAGTGGATCCCGACAAAATGATCAGGATCCTTCTTGAGCCTGGAGTGGCTCTGTGACATCAGCTGATAGAGGGATTGAGCCAGCTATAAGCTGCCTCGGGGCCACAAGAGAGCAAAAGTAAATGCACTGCTGTGACCCAGAATAGAAGCATAGACAAAAAAAGCTTTGCCATGCGTCTCTTTTAAAGTGGAGAGGTGCTTTTAAAGGAATTTCTCCAGGGCCCTGAATAGTCAGTATGACCTTACAGGAAGAAACCTGGCAGAGCTGTGCACATGCTCAAGAATAATGTACAAACCCATTATAATATAAGTCCCTGGTGAAATTTGAAGTGGACCTAGACTTGGCAACAATATCCTTCAAACAGTTAGACAAGTTAGTTGTAAATGATATAGGATTTAGAGCAGGTACGTGCTCCAGCTAATCTTTCACTGAGTCTCCATTCACACTTATCATGCAATTTTTGACAATAAAGTTGCATGACAAGTTGTTCCCCATGTTTTCCAATGATACCCATTCATACTGTATGTAACGAAACGTCCCACACTCCGCTTGAGTGCTTTCTTCATATACAGCTTCCTCCAGTCTGAATATAGATATTAGATATTAGCCACATATTACAACCAGGAACAAGGCAGGACTCGTTTGGCTGCAAGCTAGAACATGAACTATTTATTGAAACACATGTACAGAGAGGTAACACTACGGGACAACCCCTCCCCCTCCCTTTGCATTCTGGATGGGGTGAACTGTCCAATAACAATAGACACACAGGTCATATGTATTCAAACTTCTCATCAGTAAACAGTATTATCAGCAGGGAGGAGCTACTGGAGGAATCCCCCCCCCCCCGCAGCTGTTGGAGGAATTCCCCCCACATAGACATACATCCCATAATATATGTTTCTCCAAAGGCAGACAGACACAATAGAACAATAGAATACAACCACACCCCAGCTAAGAGTACACAACAAAATGACACAATATATATATATATAAATATATATATATATATATATATACACACACACACACAAACACAACATTCTAGTGTGGTTACACAGTGAGACCAATTAGCACAGATCAGACTGGATTTTTCAGTCACCCTGTGTCCCTATTAGAGACACAGGGTGATGTAGACATAGGAGGTGCATGGAGAGCTGAAACAAGGGTTTCCCAACCTCACCAAGGAATTTTGGGTTCCATTGGCCCCCCGTCCAAAGTGACTCCTGTCACACTGTATATGCGTGACTTAAAGTTGCAGCAACTTCAAAACAGTTCATGCACTACTTTGGACCGACTTTCATGCAACGTGAGGGACATATACTTCAATGTTTACCCTCAGAAATTGCATTAAAGTCGTACCTGAATTTCATACAATGCAACTTGCGTGCAACAGTTGTCTATTATCACTGGTTAAAGCCAAAGTCATATCCAAGATGCACCCTTGCAAAGTTGCTTCAAAGTTGCACCAAAGTTGCACTCCAAAGTCAGCGCAACTTTGGCCTTACACCTCCTTTAACCATACCACTATGTTCAATGGCTCTGAGGTAGCCACTATATTAGTTGGGATGCAGCCTATCACTGGACAACAAAGTGAAAAGAAAACACTACTAATGGAAATTTATCTTGATATCAACTTGCCATTACCAAACTCCTGGAAATGCAACTACCTGGCCAGCATGCTGTTCTTTGACTCTGGTGTTCTCTGCATTTCCACATGTTTTGCACTACTGACTCTAAAAAATACAGATCAGGAAGAGCAATAGGAAAAGGTCAGGAAGAGCAACCTCCAGATATCTCTCGCAACTGTTTTTTTGTTTGTTTTTTTTACTGTAAGGACACCATGCTCATGATTAATAGAAATACTTAAAATTACTTACAGCAGACAATGAAGTTGATTTACTAAACTTGGAGAGTGCAAAATCAGGTGCAGTTCTGCACAGAAACCAACCGACTTGCATTTTTTTTTTTGGTCAAAGCTTAAAGGGTTTGTAATCCTACATCATGATTTTCTGCCAGCCCCTCTCTTTTAAGCTTCTATCCTGCACTGTGTCATTGTTTATTAGAAACAAAGCCTCTAAATACCTTTTTGTGAAGTATCTTCAGGCCAGTCACGTGACTCCCAGCCGCTCTGATACTCTGATCCAGGGCTACATTGGAAGAGTTCTCCCTCTGATGTCCGGCAGGAGTCACGTGAGCGCTGAGCTGCCAGTTTGGCTCCTCCCACTGTAGCCCTGGATTGGAGTATAAGTGCAACCGGGAGTCACGTGACCGGCGTGAAGATACATCACAAAAAGGTATTTAGAGACCTAATTTCAAATAAAAATTACACAGTGCTGGATGGAAGTGAGTAGGGGGGTGGAGACAGAGACACAGACTCCCGAGCTGACAGACAGGGAGGGGAGGATGCAGAGGAGACACAGCGGGATGACGGAGGCACATAAACTGACCATAGTGACAGGGCTCAGCAGCCATGCTAAACCATGGTCAGTTTACAGAGGGGAGGGCAGAAACTGGCAGGATCAGACCGATTTTTCACAGTTTCTAGAGGGGCAGGTTAGACAGCACAAGCACTGTGTTGTTTAACCTGCTATAAGGGAGCAGGACATATTTTTAGGGCTACAAACACTTTAATTGAATCAGCTGAAGTTAGAAGGCGATTGGCTATCATGCACAGTTGCACCAGATTTTGCACTCTCCAATTTTAGTTAATCTACGCCAATGTCTCACTTACTTTGTCAGAACAGTGGGTGTAGGCATGAAAATATTTCCTTTCTGTACCTGGGCCAAATGTACCTCCAGAACCACTGGTTCATAGCAGATATAGTGATATTTTTTAGAGCTGTGATTTACCAAACTGCTTGCAGCTATCATCAAAAGAGTGCATGAAGCTGGCGCTATTACTATAGTGGAGAAATGGGAAGGGTTGTTTACTTAGCCTAGTGCATTTTTTGTTTTGCAAAGTAAAGGTTAGAGGCATACTGTATACTGTATATGTATATGCAGTATACATATATCGCTTTATGTACAATTGAAGCTTCACTTTAATGATGATATGTATAGTTCAAATATTTTAGACAACTTTAATGATTTTTATGGAATTACTGAATAAACTTGTTACATTTTTTAACAGATTGTGATTGGTTGATATTTGGCACCTTGAGAATTCCCAAAACTTGACTGTGTTTCTTTATTTATGGGATGTGGTGACTTTGGCTCCCTCTCTTGCCAATAATTTTTTTTCAAGAGAACAAAGTAGTGGTATAAACAAACAAATAAGAACAGTAGTATAATACGACATAACATCCAATATCACTAATGATAGTAATAACTAATAAAGAATATCACATGGCTGCCCAGACCCCAAGCAGGGTGGGACAGAAACAAACACGTGGGCAGGGCTTTAGGCACCCTAGTGGGGACAATGTGGAACGGCACTCACTAATATCTAAACCATAGGCAGGAGCCACGGTCATGTGAAATCAACAGTAAGACGATACTCCAGACGATGAAGAGAGCAGAGCACGTGCACAGTTAACAATTTATAATCCGTGGCCATACTTCTTATACTGTTGGCACTAAAGAACTTTGTACACAAATTCTGTAGGAGAACACATCTCCCTCGGTATGCAGTATTTCTGAGCCAGTACTGCGGCACTTGTACCAGTCTTCACCAACTCAGAAGTCCTGTCAACTCACTCCCAGTGACAATATTTCATATGTTACTATTGGATACAGAAAACACACTCCTCCATAACTCCATGCTTGTTCTCCTCTCAAGGCCTCACTACATCACCTGTGGCTCCAAGTCTAGGTCCCTAAGTACTCCACCAGAGCATCCGTCACATCTGCCATGTCATCCATATCCTGGCTGCTTGTTAGACTTCTGTACTGTATCTTCTCTAACCTTTTCAGTCTCCTGTTGTAAGCCCTGTTCTTTTTATCCCTTTTATGCCTAAGCCCTGCTTATATGCTCATATATAATATAATATGCTCATTATATCCTCATGCTTATAATAACAATAAACATTTGTGGTTTGCACTTGAATTATGCGTGTGTGTGTGTGTGTGTGTGTGTGTGTGTGTGTGTGTGTCTATGTGTGTATGTATATATATATATATATATATATATATACTGTACGTCATGGGCAAAAATATTGGCACCCGTGCATTTTTGTAAGATAATGCACCACTTCGAACAGAAAATTGTTGCAATTACAAATGTTTAGGCATTCTCATGTTTATTTCTTTTGTTTGTATTGGTATGACACAAAAAAGTGGAGAAATAAAAAGCCAAATCTGACACATTCCACGCAAAACTCCAAAAATGGACAGGCCAAAATGATAGGCACCTTCTCAAAATTGTAAGAAATAATTGCATTCCAAGTTTGTGATGCTCCTGTAATTTGTTATTAAACTCACCTGTATTAATTAACAGGTGCTGACAATATAAAAATCACACCTGCAACCAGTTAAAGGGGTTGTAAAGGTAAATGTTTTTTCACCTTAATGCATTCTTTGCATTGAGGTGAAAAAACATTTGACACTGCCTGCGCCCCCAGTCTCCCCGTTTTACTTACCTCACCCCTCGAAAGTCCTGCGCTCATCCCCCGACATCCTTTCCACCGTTCAGCCTGGCCGCTGATTGGCTGGAGTGGATGGATGGAAAGCAGCGCAGACATTGGCTCGCGCTGCTGTCAATCATATCCACTGACGCGGAGCGCCGGGGGCGGGGCCATGCGATACAGCGAGCGGCAATAGCCACAGGCTGTATCACGGGAGCGCGCCTGCAGATGCTTCTCACCATGCGAGGGAGCTCGCATGAACGTGAGAAGCACCTGCGGGAGGAAGCAGAGACAGCCGCCGAGGGACCCCAGAAGAGCAGGTTCGGGGCCACTCTGTGCAAAACGAGCTGCACAGTGGAGATAAGTATAACATGTTTGTTATTTAAAAAAAAAAAAATTCACTTTACAACCCCTTTAAAATGGTGAAATGTTGGCTCAACCTTTCTGTTGTGTGTCTCTGTGTGCCACACAGCATGGAGAAGAAAAAGAGCATCAAAGAAATGTCTGAGGATTTGAGAACAAAAATTGTGGAAAAGCATGGACAATCTCAAGGTTATGAGTCCATCTCTAGAGATCTTAATCTTCATGTGTCCACTGTGCGCAACATTGTCAAGAAGTTTACAGCCCATGGAACTGTAGCCAATCTCCCTAATCATGGACAAAACTGAAAAATTGATTAGATAGCAACAAAGGATTGTTCAAATGGTGTACCTCGATCATCTTCCAGAAAAATGCTTTTTGAGGGAATGTGCTGTGGACAGACAAAACAAAATTACAGCTTTTTGGTAAAGCCCATCATTCTACTGTTTTTAGAAAAAGTAATGAGGCCTGTAAAGAAAGGAATACAGTCCCTACAGTCAAACATGGCGAAGGTTCACTGATATTTTGGGGTTGCTTTGCTACTTCAGGCACTGGATGACTTGACCATGCGCATGACATTATAAAATCTGAAGACTACCAAAGAAATCTGGGGTGCAATGTAGGGTCCAGTGTCAGAAAGTTGGGTCTCCATCAAGGGTCATGGGTCTTACAGAGGGACAATGGCCCAAAGCACATGTCAAAAAGCACCTAGAAATGGCCGACGGCCATGGCTTTTTTTTCTCCACTTTTTTGTGGCATACCAATACAAACAAAAGAAATAAACATGAGAATGCCTAAACATTTGTAATTGCAACAAGTTTCTGGGTGAAGTGGTGCATTATCTGACAGAAATGCAGAGGTGCCATATATATATATATATATATATATATATATATATATATATATATATATATATATATATATAAAATGAACAACATTAATTTTACTACTTGGAAGGTCTTAGGTCAGTCTCTATGGTAACTATTTTCATTGTACAATTTTTATTACACATGTAATATCATACATTCCAAGCTGGTAAAAATAGCTCTTTCTAAATAAGCTCGGTACAAGTACCATTACTTTATTTTTTATATAATCTCACTCTTTTCTCTAACCATTTACCTGTAATCTCTCAGCTGTGTGCTTTTGAACATTACGTAGTAATCTGTTTTACTGAGAGCTTTATCTCTAAGCTACATTACACTCAAATCTTTTAGACTAGGACACTTTACAATAATGTATTAAACATTTACTGTAAATTATCAAACACACCATTGCCAGAAGGCCACTAACCCATTTCTCTCTAATGCATCGCCGACCTTTTGGCTTGAAATAAATTTGAAGATGTCTCTGTGGAATTAACATAACCTTCACTCTGCCATTGTATATGCATATTTATATGGCCAAAGCTTTTAATGGATGAAGGTCTAGGTTATGTGCAGTACATATAAAATAACAATTTATTTAGCTTTAATAAACTGTATGCAATAGTCTGCTAATAGGCAATTCTGTGAAGAAATGGATTTCAGATTGATACATGACAGGACCTAGTTAGCTTAAATTTGATTTCAGTTCAAATTAAGATATGATTAGGGCAGAATCATGTGCAGTGATATTTGTAATGTAATAAACACTGTGGTATTCCCAAAACTGTCCAAGGTTTTACAAATTACAGAAAGAAAATAATCCCCACACTGACAGATTTTTATTTTTGCAAATGCAAAGAAGATTTAATTTCTGTCCAAAAGCCATTTTGTATCATTGGATATCTGCAGCTCGAGAAACAAAAAAATTACCAACATGTGGGTTTATTTATGTTGTTTGGGTTGCAGAATGCAAAACTGTTAAACCATTTACTCAATTAGTAAAAATTAGGCTATGAACAACCTCCTGAGAAATCCCATGATGAGAGTTTATGTAAGCTGAGTTTTGTAATATACATATACACAATGACAGAATCCCTTTCGAGCAGAGGTCCTGTCTGAAGAAAAATATCCCACGGCTAGTCTGCTTCACTGTCCAGTGCTGAATTATATGCATACGATAAACCTAGACAGGAGCTCTATCCAACCGCCATCAATATATGCTAATAGTGCTGGAGGGTTTCTTCACTGTGCTCAAAAATACATTGCAAGCAGGAGAGAGATCTAGAGAAGGATAGATCATACACAATAAGATGTATGATATGATTATATTTGCCTGCAGACACTCCCCAACCACTCCAGACATCCCTTGTTTGACCTTTCATGTTGAAAACAAATCAATTGGCTTGATTGCATTTTGTCAGCCATTTGCTATTGCATTGCCTAAACCATACAAAGAAGATCCTGCACTCAAATGGATCTTATCTTCTGTAATTTAATGTGCAGCACTGCAGAAAACTTTCTGAGACTCTGATTACACTGATTCATGGAGCAAGTGTATGGATAACCAATTTGCTAATTTCGTTTTGGATAGAGTAGGTGAGTGTTAAAACCCAAAGCCAACAGTTTGTCTCATTGTTCCATTTTCCCAGTGGGGATGGAAACAGCAATAAACATTCACAGAGGTTCTAATCTTTCTAAAAACTAAAAAGGGTTTTTGTCTATATACATATTGTAAGGCCCTAGTGACACCCTTGCATGAACATTAATGCATTTTTTTTGTGCATTTATAATCATGATGTTATGTCATTATCATTATGTCATGCAAAATAAAAGGGACTTTAACCTCCCTGGCGGTATGATTCAGTCTGGAATTAGGTGCTGAAAGCGGTACAATTATTTTGCATGGAAATCTGGCGTTTTATTTTGTAGTCCTGTAATTCTTAGGAATAACGCTCTTAAATCTGTTCAAACCAGAGTCTAGCAGACATGCCGGGTATGATAACGTTTATAATATAATAAAGAATAATAAAAATGATTCAATAATGTAATCAAATCCTAAAACACTGAAAAAGGGACACTTTTTGGTTGCTATGGACAATCTCCAAATTCCAGGCAGAAAAAACAGTATTTATAATATAAAAGTGCATGCAGGGCACTGCACAGACCACTAGGGACAAAGGGGTTGTGTATTTTTTAATACAGCACTGTAATCTGTAAGATTACAGTGCTGTGTGTGTTTTGTGTCTTTTTACTTTTTTGAATTTGCCACCGTTCTCCGCTCCCGTGTGCCGTAACGTCGCAGGGAACGGAGCTCGGCGGCATTCTGGACTGTGAATCGAGTGGAGGACAGCTCGATCACATAGCGCGGCGGACATCGCTGGATCCAGGGGACAAGGTAAGTAAGTCTCACTGTGTCCTCCCCTGCATCCAGCGAAGCAATCCCGAGTCTGGCTCAGGGGTTACCGCTCCTGCTAGTAAATTCCCAACCCGAGCCAGACTCGGGATTACCGCTTGGGGGTTAATGAGCTTCACACATGAGAAATGCATCTGTACTATTTTGGGGTCAACTCAGTGTACCACATCTATGCGTTGTGGTGCACTGTAGTGCAGGTGTGTTTATATTAACATTAAGAAGGAATGCAATGCACTACAAATTACATCTACAGTGTTATAGTGTATTGTGGTAATGCGTATTAAAGTGTGGGGTATAAAGCAAGTTACCACACAGACAAAGATGCAAAACAATGTAAATTGTCCTGCTTGTTAAACCCATTAAGAGCAGTTCCATTTGGATTCTTCTTCACATGCAATGGGGTATAAAGCTGGAAATAGACAAATACCAGCACCCTTGGACAAACACTATGCATATCAGGGACTCCTACCACTGGTGGTGGTTCAAACTTTCCATTGTTGCCCTGAGGTAAGCTGATTCAAAGGATATCTGTATATTCTCCCCCTCTTCCTCCTCTATAGGCTTTAAGATGAATGTTCAGTAAATCCAACTCTAAAAACCTTTTTTGCAGTAATCCAGGCCACATATTATGCAATTTTCTTTCCTTCAATCACAGGTTTAATTCCCTCATCAACACAATCAGTGTTGATGGGGGAATCCCTTTCCGCCATGCTATTGTATTCTGACAGCGGGACGTTTCTCAATCATCAGTATACAATGATCACTGTGGCAATTATAGCCGCTGGCAGTGATCGAACAAAAAATACACTATCCTATACCCACAGGTGATCCAGAAGAAGGCATAATCCAATAAAACTGATTGCCTGTTGGGGGGAATCCTTCCTGATCCCCCAACAGGCAATCAGATAGTCCCTAGATCAACTTTACCTATAACACTAATGAGCTGGACAGAACCAGCTGTTGAGGGAGTCTATTCCACATTTTCACTGCTCCTACTGTGAAGAGGCCTATCTGTATTTTTCTCCAGATGTAAAGAGTGCCCCCTTGTCCTCTGTGATTATCTTAAGGTGAATAACTCAACACCGAGTTCACTTATGTATTTATATATGTTTTTCATATCCCCCTTATCTCCTCTTCTCAAGAGAGAATAAATTCAGTTTAAGAAAGAATACATTCAGTTCCTCTAATCTTTCCTCATAGCTGAGCTCCTCCATGCCTCTTATCACTTTGGTTGCCCTTCTCTGCACTTTCTCCAGTTCCCCGATATCCTTTTGGAGAACTGGTTACCAAAACTGAACTGTGTATTCCAGCTGAGGTCTTACTAATGATGTGCCTAGGGGCAAAATTATGTCTTTCTTTTCTGCATTCCATACCTCTTTTGACCACTTCAGCCCCAGAAAGATTTACCCCCTTGCTGACCAGAAATTTTTTTGCGATTCGGCACTGCGTTGCTTTAGCTGACAATTGCGCGGTCCTGCGTCATTGTACCCAAACAAAATTTATGTCTTTTTTTCCCCCACAAATAGAGCTTTATTTTGGTGGTATTTGATTACCTCTGTGGTTTTTATTTTTTGCAATATAAACAAAAAAAGACTAACAATTTTGAAAAAAATTTCCTTTTTGCTATAATAAATATCCCCCAAAAATATATAAAAAAACGAACTTCTTATACGGTTTAGGCTGATATGTATTCTTGTCTATGATTTTGGTTAAAAAAAATCACAATAAGTGTATATTGATTGATTTGCGCAAACGTTATAGTGTCTACAAAACAGGGGATAGATTTATGGCATTTTTATAAAAAAATGCGGCCGTTTGTATACTCCATCGGAAAATTGTTGTCGGATTTTGCACAAACATATTTTGGATCGCAGGCTTATAAATTTTACGCAAACAAATGCCTGTTGTCAGATTTTCCAATCATGTGTACACAAGTCCGTTGGACAAAAGTCCAAAGTACAAACACGCATGCTCGGAAGCAAGGACGAGCCAGAATCAGTCGGTCTTGTAAATTAGCATGGAGAATTAACATTTGTGACGTGGGACATGGGATAATAATGAAGCTGCTTTGCTGGTGATACTGATGGAGTTCTACCAAACGTATTTTAAAAGGATTTTATTTTCTAGTGATATCAAGAATAATATTATTATGCTTGTTTTTTTGGGAGGGGGTTTTTGGGCAAGTTACCACAACACCATTATCCATACGTTGGTGTCCCTTGTTAATTTTACATTGTATTTTTTTAAATGTAACTGCCTACTCCAAACTGTCATTTGAAGTAAAACACATAGCCAAGTATTATTCTCCATAATTTTTTTTTATTGTGCATTAAAAAAAAAAAAAAAAAAAAAAATTAGACATGCTATCTGCCAATATAACTTAACCAAAAAGAGCATTCTATGCATCCAAAAATATAGAAAATACACCAAATCAAATCATTATTCAACCAAAAAATAAAATAAAAGCCTCATGTGTGTGTCCTGCTTCTTAATATAGGGGGTCAACAATGCCAAGAGTTGGTGAAAGCAGGGGTCCGTCATCCGGGGATAATTTTCGAAAATCATCCGGATTATTCTCCTGGAGCTCCCGCAGAAAAGGCATATGACATAATTGGTCACGATTAATAAAGCGACCGATTTTTGGTCCAAGAAATCCTCCTCCTCCTGTTCCTGGACTGGGTCAAAGCAATAACTCCAAGGCCAATAATAAATAACATGTTATCTTCTCCGATTCTGCAACATGGCTGGCTGATGAACGGCCATTCAGAAACGAACTGAAAAGCAGGAAATGAAAAGTGCAAAATGAAAAGCGTGAAATGAAAAGCGTGAATCGACACTCACCAAACTTCTGCTAACACAAATTAGCAGAAGGAGCCCAAAGGGTGGCACCTGACAATTGAACTTCCTTTTTATCAGCTTGTAGTACGTCTAGTACGTTACTACGTTCATGTTTGTTGGCCGACAATTGTGTACCGCTTGTATGCAAGACAAAATTCAGGCACACGCCCTTCGGACAAAAGTCTGACACTTTGCGGAACGTCCGATCGTGTGTACGAGGCTTTAGAGGTGCAAGCTCAGAATGCACACAGCTACATGAATCAGAAAAATGCCTTATAACCCATCCCTTTTTCTCTCAGACATTCAGTTACCGTTTTTACAGTGCTGTGTAAATCTTATGTTTTGAGTTCACCACATATTCAATGCTTATAGTATAAAGAAAAACATTGATACAAAGTTTTAAGAAAAAAGAAACATTTACCATACAAACCTATTGATGTTTAGGGCCGGTTCACACAGCGAGCCGCGGCGAGGCGTCTCCGACTTACCTCGCCGCGACTTGCGGGGAGCTCAGCGGCGACTTGCAGAGGACTTCTGCATAGAAGTCAATGCAAGTCGCCCCCGAAGTCGCCCCGAAGTAGTACAGGAACCTTTTTTCTGAGTCGGAGCGACTCGAGTCGCTCCTCTCAGAACGGTTCCATAGTACTGAATGGGGGCGACTTGCGGGAGCGAGGCGAGGCGAGCCGTGTCGCCTCGCCTCGCGTCGCAGTGTGAACCGGCCCTTAAGGTAAAATTGATTAAAAACCTTTACAACTGCCTTGTAATTAGAAATGTATCTTGCACATAAGGTGACACAAAAAGTCAACTTCCTAATTTCAGGTTGATAGGATGCATAGGATGCAGTTTACCATACTTAATAAATACCTGTTTTCTCTGGTTAAATTCCATGTGAAAAGATTTTTTTTTTTTTTTTTTTTACAGAATTACTTGCTACCATGAAGGGAAGCTTGCTTGTTCTAAAGATAAAATAGCAAACTTGCAACTATGGCAACAGAGATAAAATGTTATTTCATACATCAATTTCTAATTAATATTATAAAAAGTATTTGTTCTGGATAATGCCAGCTACTGAGTTCTAGGACTTGTTCACAGCAGCCCACATGCTAAAAAGTGAGCAGGCTAGTGTCCAATGTGTAGGGGCAGTGAGGGGTGGTGTTTTCCATTGTTACAATGCAGAGAACTTACGTTTTTTTGTTTTTTTACTTTTTTAATGTGGAATGACACTTCAACTCTGTGCACTGCAGTGCATTGCAAGATGGTACAGTGAATTGTGCTGGGTAAAAATACTGTATGTCTGCATGTTTGTGCAATACATGGCAACCCACCTCAACGCAGCGGTGTGTGAGCAAGGTACATAGAAAAAAATGTTTTCTATGTGCAATTGCATTGAGTCTGCTTTGATTTATCCAGGTCATCGCAGCTCAACATAGATAGCGTGAGCAAGCCTTTAACCACTTCAATACCAGGCACTTACACCCCCTTCCTGCCCAGGCCAATTTTTATCTTTCAGCACTGTCGCACTTTGACTGACAGTTGCGAGGTCATGCTAAACTGTACCGCTTGGACACCATTCTGCTATAGGCTGGGCGGAAAGTGGTTAAACTGCCATGATTTAAAGCAATTATTAAAAAAATATATACAGTTTCTCACAAAAATGAGTACACCCCTCACATTTTTGTAACTATTTTATTATATCTTTTCATGTAACAACAGTGAAGAAGTGAGTGTACAGCTTGTATAAATTTGCTGTCCCCTAAAAATAACTCAACACACAGCCATTAATGTCTAAACCACTGGCAACACTGGTCCTAAGTGAAAATGTCCAAATGTGGGCCAATTAGCTGATATCATGTGACTCATTAGTGTTAGGCCGCGTACACACGCGGGGACTGTTCGCTCAACTTTGTCCGCTGAACAGGGTTTCGGCGGACAGTCCGCTCGTGTGTGGGCTTTCAGCGGACAGTTTCAGCGGACAGTCTGCTGAACAAAGTTTTTCGGAAATTCCGAAAAACTGTCCGCTGAAACTCTGTTTCAGCGAACAGTCCCCTCGTGTGTAGGCTTGTTCGTCAAACTAAGTTCCGCGCATGCTCAGAAAGGATTTACACGCCGAAGTTTGCATTGCAGTGTATAGGACGTCGTATTTTTCGTCCCGTCGTACGTGCCGTTCACGTCATCGCGCACGGTTTCAGCGGACTGTTCGTTTGTCGTGTGTGGGCAAGTCCGTCCATGCTAATTTTGAGCGGACTGTCCGCTGAAACTGTTTGACGGACAAAGTTGAGCGAACAGTCCCCGCGTGTGTACGCGGCCTTACAAGGTCTCAGGTGTGAATGGGGAGCAGATGTGTTAAATTAGGTTCAACATGGCATTTCATTACAAAGAACTCTCTGAGGATCTAAAAAAAATTGTTGCTCTACATAAAGATGGCCTAGTAACAATCTCTTAGCTACAGCAGCAGCGGTAAGTTTGATCAACCCACTTGTCTACCACAACATAAACAAGGTACCTTGGTAGAAAGTTCCTAAACACTCTGCAAAGTTGTGGTGGGGTAGGCTTTGAGCTTACTGTTGTACAAGTAGTTGACATAGAGTACTACAGTTTCAAACTAACCTTTCCAATGCAGTGCTTTAGGTCCCCAAGTGGCTGTGCCTACAAGATTGCAGGTTCAATTTCATAGGCAAACAAAAACATCTAATGGCTTTCTTAAATCATGATTTCCAGGCACCCAAAATTCACTACTAAGTCCCGGCTCACACCAGTGCCCTGTGCGATTTTGCATGTGATTTGCACCGCACTGGACTGTTAATCACATGCGATGTCTGTGCGATGCAAATTCAGCCATACAGATTGTATGACTGAATTTGCATCGTATTCAGACCAAACTTGCACAGGACCCTTTTTTTTTGGTCTGCACTAGAATGGGATTATTTGGATATTCACACCCATGCGATCCCATTCCTGTCCAAATTGACAGTTCGCACTGCGATATGCAAACTGATTTCAGGGTGTCATAAACTTTCTATTGACACTCCCAGCAGTTCGCATAGTGCAGTGGGAATACGGGGGTTCACAGGGTTCCCTCACTAGTGTGAACCATGCCTAATTCTGTGTCCTCTGAATCGGCACACTAATGCCAACAACCCACATCCCACAGTACTGACTTGAGGTTGGACAACTATCTATTGCTAAAAAATCTCACACAACAAGGAGGTCAATCTTAAGCCTTGTACACACTACTAGACAGCTCAGGTTGGAGCTGCTGTACTAGAAATTTGATGTTAGTAAAGCGATCCCCCTGCTGTGCTATTGTGTTCACTTCTGACAGTGGGACGTCACCCTGGACTCTGGAGTCAGTCAGCATACCTTTTTCAGTCATGAACCTTTGACAGACCGGTTGCCATACACACAGGCTGAATGGCATTCGGTTTCTATTGAAAGTGGAAGACCATTAATTTTGGTGAGTGTGCACTCTATTGGGTAGAGGAATCACTAACACATGTGAGGAGGTGTGTGATGGAGTTTATCTATATAATTAAAGATTTGAACACTTCTTTTCACTTCTTGGCGGACTATTGTTATATTGATACACATTTTTTCCTTTCCATTTGCCCTCACTTTTATATGAGGAATATTTTGTTTTATTTTATTGCTATGGTTTTGCTTTGAACAATATATGCTCATATTTGTAGGTTAATTAACATTTAAGCACATTGCTACCTTTTGATGTTCTTTTTCACTTTAAACATTTTGGATAGTATGAAAATACTGCATGCAATGTGCACTACAGTGCCATCAGAATGACTAGTATTCTAAATGGGTGTTGTTTATACTGGCCATCTAACACAAATTATAATGCCACAAAATTAAGAGATGTAACATTTTTCTACCCTCCCTTCCAGTTGCACTATGTATGGTGATGTACAAACCATGCATGCCTATTTTACATTTGTATGCAATTATATGTGGGAGTCTGGACTTGTAAAGAAGAAAAAGCTGAAATAAATGCGCATGGAACAGATGATTTATCCCACTGCTACTTTTCATCCAACCTAAAATCATCAAAGTTCAGCTACACAAATTGGCTCGGTATTTAAGAAATTGAACTGAAACTGACAACACTGTAACAATCGAAAATCTGTCATTGGTGTTTTTTTTTTTTTATCTTGTATACGTAGGTGGGAATATTACATTTAGAAAACAACATATTGGATGAATATACTGACTTTGCCACATTGCCATGTTTGCTTCATGATATAAGGTAACACAACATACTGAAACCCAGTTCAGAGAATGTAAGCTCGATGATGGGGCAGAGTAACAGAAAACCACATATAAATGTTCCATTTTCACATATACTATATTTAAAGCATATCACAAATAAATATATATTTTTTCAATTAATATCAAAATTTTAATTTGACACTGTGTGTGATTTGAGGCTAGAACGGAGGTTCACCTTCAAGAAGGAGAAGGACCCCAAACCCACTGCTAAAACAACACTTGAGTGGTTTAAAGGGTAACATGTAAATGTGTTAGAATGGCCTAGTCAAAGCCCAGATCTCAATCCAATAGAAAATCTGTGGTCAGACTTAAAGATTGCTGTTCACAAATGCAAACCATCCAACTTGAAGGAGTTGGAACAGTTTTGCAAGGAGGGATGGCTAAAAATCCCTGTGGTAAGATGTGGCAAGCTCATAGAGACTAATCCAGAAGAGGCTTCTGGGTAATGCCGATGTCACTTCCTGCCCCAACCTGCACCATATTGGACCTCTTATCAATCCCGGGAGACAGAACAGCATTAACTAACCCCAAAAGTATTGCTTGAAAGACTTAGTGCCGGTCTAGGCATCATACTTGTGAGAGGAAATTTTTTATATCCATTTTATTGATTGAATAAAACATAATATGTTGCACAATCATGGCTGTCTGCTTTCTGTGAGATCCTGAGATCATTATGGAAACCCTCAGATATAGCCATATGAGTGGAGTGGTTAACCCAGGCATAAACCAATGGTGTCTTTTTTATTTTGTCTCTGGTGAGTGTTCTTTTTAGAAGGTGGTGGTGTTTCACAAATTGATTAAAGTTTTTCAATCACGGATATGGATTTGTACATGTGGGATTCGGATAACCAGGAATACTGGGACTGTCCTTTTTTGTCAAAAACATGATTTTGATTTATTCACTAATATTTTATTAAGGAAAAAAATATTATTTTTCTTATATCACTCTAGCCCACTAATTATGTACTTGATTGCGTTTATGAATTATTGATAAATATTATTCACTGTTTTAGTTATGTGGTAAGCTATGTATATTATTTAGGGTCAGCGCATTTACGCTTTTTATTGTAAAATACGGGAAATGTCTCTAAAAAAAGTTTAGCCAAAGATAATTTTGAAATATGTTATAATTATTATTTTTGTGTTCTCAAATGCTTTTAAAATGTACATTTCCATAGTGCCATTGAAACTTTAACTTTTAACTAACTAATATTGTGCAGACAACTACTGACCAAAAAATATAAGAACATTGGCTTTTAAAATGGAACATAATACTACACATTCCAAAGGATGCCATACAACTGTGCTATCATTAATAATAACCTCTCCAGAAAACAAACAAAAATAAACCACTTTAACCTATATCATAAGGAATATAACAAGTTTTGAATAAAAATTTATTTTCTAATGCTGAGTAAATAAAGTTTTGAAAACATTTTCATTTAAATTTAAAGTAAAAAAACTTTTCTTTATCGGATATAGTTGTATAATTGGTGTTTGGCTATTAGCTATTGCTTTTCTTTCAGAAGATAATGGCAGTTCCATGTCCATGCTATCATATTTCCTGAACAGAATATATTTTGCTGATAAACAGTTCCAAAGGTCAGAAGGTGTATTCAATTCTGCAAGGTGTTCAAGATTCCTAATGCGCCATCTGTACACTTGAAATAGAGATGCAGGTCTTTTGCCAGGGTGCATGCAGTCTTACCAATACTGTCCATATTTGAGTTATTCATCAATTTACCGGCACTTTCATTTCTTTTCTTTGGTTCAATTAATCTCTGTTAATTTGATTTGAATGAGTGTTTGTACCAGTATGTAAAGCCCAATGTTTATATGTGTTAACCTCAAATTTTGTTGATTTTACTCTTTCGGATATACTAAAGAGTGTCTTTTCTGTATTTTAGAAAAAATATGTTATGTGCTTTTAACAATATACAGTATTTCCATAAATGTTGACATATTGTGTTTTTCGTCATTACATTTCATATAAAGATTGTATTCAACTATCTGAATACAACTATTTATCTACTGTAACTATCTGATATACAGTAACTATCTGAATGCCAGATATTGCAGAAATCTAAAACATTTAAAGAGACAATCCAGGAAACAAACAACAGCTTCTAATGAGCTAATAATGCTGTCCAACAAAGCAACTGCTAAAGTCAGAAAGGTCACTTATGGCCCGTACACATGATCAGAAAATTGTATGAAAAAATACCGCTTTTGAAGCAATGGAAAGATAGTATGATTGTTAGTACGCAGCTTTCGCCAGCCGATCAAGACAGTTCATCCAATATTATCCGATGGGACAAGCACAAACATTTTTCTCGTACCATACCAGATTGTATGATTTTCATTAAATCAGTGCAGTTGTCATTCGAAAACACAATGCAAATACACTACAACACATTACATCATTTCTGAATTTTTATTTTGTTGTACGAGAATTTTGGTAAATTTAGTAAACTCATTATTTTTGGGACACCTATACCAACATATAACCAACCGGGAGCTCAAACTTGGGACAATGCTATAACTTACAGTCTGTGCTGTAACATTTTTGAATTTCAAGCAAGCAACCATGTTAGAGCTGACTCTGTTATCACAGTGCTAGATCTCACCACAAAGCTAGGGAGATTTACAGTCAAAGGAAAGATTCTATCAGCTACCAAAATCACACTGACCTTAGCTATTGGGTGTTCAGAAAGCATGTATTTATTTTGTTTTATCAGTAAGTGCTCAACAATTATTTTACATCCAGTTTCTCTTTTCCTTGGGGTAGCCAGACATAAAAATTAAAATTTTAGATCTTTATGCCAGGTTTACAAAATATTTAATAGTCATAATAATAATTACCTGATGAAGAAGTCTCTTCCATCTCGGTTTGTCGCCATCTCCCATCCATAAGGTGGTCCCTGTGGCAAACTCCAGGTCCCAGTAGGTGGAGGCCACCCAGAAGATTTTGATCTATGACTGTAAAAAGGCAAATAATTATGGTCATACATTCCGTTCATGTGTATATTGTTTAGGTATCTGTTGTCCAAGTAACACATCTGGCAAGCTAACAGATAATCTAATAGTAGAAATGTGCTAGTTTAAAAGCAATACATTTAAAGCAGTTCTAAAGTCAATTTTTTTTTTTTAACATTAATGCATTACCTTCAATCAAGGACAATCTACAGTATATATGGAGTATGAACATTCTTTATGTGTTTATTTTGAGAAATAACCAATATGAACACATTCATTTTCACTGCACAATTTTGTATCAAGTATCTACGCAATAAAATAAGTGATATAAATAAAGCAAACAAGAGCTGATAGAAATAAACCCAGAATAAATTGTAATGAAATCATTACATTCCCATCCCAAATGTTTTTTTTTTTTTTTGTGCATTTTTTGTATTTTTTGTTTTGTTTTTTGTTTAAATGCATACAATGTAGTTTTCACTTTTAGTGTTTCCATTAAAAAGAGAAACTTGCCACTTTAAAAAATAGGTGGTTGTTCCTAAAAGGGAAACTGGAACTGCTAAGTGTATACAGTAAAAGATTATATTTATGATGGCTCTGACTAAGGAAGACAACACGTGATCAGTAAAGAATGTTTAACCCTTTCAGCAGATTCTTTAGCAAACTTTGGGCAAACAATGACTTCCACGATCCAAAGAAACAGGCTAATGATTATCACTTTTTCAGCAAACTTTTTTTGCTTTGGAGCAACAACATTGGCCAGATACTATGTCCTCATCTAACATGTTTTGACCTAATGCAGTACTTTGTTATAGAGGTATGGATGTAGTGAAGGATAGGTACCTATTTACAGTACAAAACAGTCATGATTGTTCAGTGTCACTTATCGGCAAATATGAAAACAATGATCCTCTGTATATAAAAATTCACACATGAATATCAATATTAGACATGTCATGTCATATCAATAAAAATGGAAAATGACTTGCCCCAACACCACAATTCTGCAGATCCAACTTAATTCCAATAAAACTCAGGGGGTGGTCAAAAAAGTAGCCAACATTTTTTGGGGGTCCAAAAACACCCCCTTTATCAGGTCTTGATTGAACACAAGGTGAATGGACCAGACGTGAGCTGATAGCTAGTAACTAGTATGCAATAATGAATTCTTAACTATAGTTTTCCTTTATGTCTCCACTACCTTCCCCACATTTGCCCAACCTATCATAGCCTGATCCAAATTGGATCTATAAGAAATACCAAATTCAGGTATCTAGCAGCAGCAGCAGCAGCAAGGATGACCAGATCAGTGAGCTACACTTCAGAAAAGTGGAATCCAAAGCTTTCCTTCCTTTGTACTGTCACTGGCAGTAATGTTTCCCTGTGATCTGTAAACTGGTAACTTGACTATAGAATTTAACAAAATGTTTTTTTTTTCCTGTTTGTATCCTTTTAGGCAGATATACCTTCACTTACGGTCTCTGAGATGCAAAAGTCAGGGGGAGGCAGTTGCTACAAACACATCTTGTTCTGGTAGAATTTTGGAATTTTCATCACTTTCTGTGTCAGGGATAGTGTTCACCAGGACAAACAGAGAGAAATAAATCTCCTCAACAGGGGCACAAACAGCAATAGAACATGTTAGGGATTCTAATCCTTTCCTCCTCTATACAAAACTAAAAAAAGAAAAAAGTTTTGACTATAGATACACTTTAACCACTTGACCTCTGGAAGATTGATGCCCCTTCATGACCAGGCCATTTTTTGCTTTTTTGACACTGTGTTAATTTAACTGAAAATTGTGCGCTCATGCAACGCTGTATACAAATGAAATAAAAAAAAAAATTATTCACACAAATAAAGCTTTCTTTTGGTGATATTTGATCACCACTGTTTTTTTTTTATTATTATGTTTTGTGCTATAAGTAAAATAAGACAGAAAAAAACACTATTTTTTACTTGCTGTAAGACATATCCAATAAAAATAAAATAAAATAAAAATGTCTTCACAAATTTAGGCCAATATGTACATGCTACATATTTTTGGTAACAAAATACCCAATAAGTGTATATTGATTGGTTTGTGTGAATGTTATAGCGTCTACAAACTATGGGATATATACTGGAATTTTTTATTTATATTAGTAATGGCGGCGATCAATGACTTAGAGTGGGACTGCGATAGTATGGCACTAATTGATACTTTTGACACGTTGGAAACTAGTGACACTAATACAGTGCTAAAAATATGCATTGTCACTGTACTAATGACACTGGCTGGGAAAGGGTTAAACATCTAGGGCAATGAAAGAGTTAAATGTTTGCCTAATCAGTGTTTATGTGTGTACTCTAAGGTGTGTACATTCACTAAGGGATGTTCTGATTTCGATTTCCTTCTTTGCAGGGAAACAAAACAGGACAGGACAGAGCTCCGCCTAGTTTACATAGACAGAGCTATGTCCTGTCTTCCTCCTTGCCGATAAGCGGATGCCAGAGAACATCCATTTGCCGAAACCAGCTAACCAGCTTATACTGTGATTAATGGGCAGCATGTGTGCCCCCTACTCAGAAGTGCCAGATCGTGTACTAGATACCCAATCCAGCACAGGAGAGTCACTCTCCTGCCAAACTCCTAAGTGAGGCGGTCGGCAAAAAATTTGTGAATAGCTAAATAAATAATATGAATGTTCAACTGACTAGGGTTTATGTAAACATAATGGATCCAGCAAAGCCATGCACCAACCAACTACAACTAATCAGAACTATGCCTGTTTCAACTCATAGTTCACTGACCTGTGATTGTTTTCTGTGGGCTAAACACCCTTCTTCATGATTATTGCAATGAAGTCGAATAACCACATCCCAATAAGCATGAATATAGTTCAGGAAGAGGGTGAATCTGGATGAACAGTGGATGAATACCCATGTGAGTTTATTGGTAATGTAACGCTTGTGCACACATTAAAATAGCTAGTTTTTATATTGCTTGGAGCATTGGGGCTTTGTTTTCATTGATCCTGGTATATCAAGCTTCAAGTTATATTGTGCAGAAAATGTGCATTTCCTTGATTATTACTCTTCAGCTTAAAGCTGCACTTTCCCCACCTACATAAATGCCTCTCGCCCCCTGTAGCTAATTGCTGCAGCAATGTGTTTAAAAGCCTCATCTAGAAGCCTCAAATACTTACCTGGATTCACAATTATATAATACACTGGGTGTTAGTCCTGGTGTGTAAAAGAACAGATTTGTCTAATGTAGAAGAAAGTCTGCATTGTTAAATTTGAAGCAATGGAATGTGTGACTGTGTGTGTTACTTCATGAACCCTTGGAAGTTTTTGTGCTTGGTGTTGGGCTTTAAACAAAGGAATCTTTACACAGACACACAGAGGCAAACCTCCAGCTCTGCAGATCTCATTGTCCCTCTTATGACTCACCCCCCTCCCTGGCAAACTGTGCATGATGTCATAAGTCTAGGCTTTTTATCAGACAAGAAACAGAAAGTGGGCTGTATAAGATATTCATGGCAGAAAAAATGTGTTACTATTCAAAGTTAAAACAAGGGCAGAAGGTTTAATTGATGGAAAGTTGAAAAAATGACTCAAGGTCCACTTTAAGGAGATTTCTTTTAACATAAAATGTTTTTTGCCCCCAGCCTCCCTTATGCCTTTATTGAAGCCTTGAGCCCATCAATGCTTTTGATTTGACAGTTTTTAAGCATGCATGACAAAGCCATCTACCCA
Source organism: Lithobates pipiens (assembly GCF_037356315.1). Lineage (NCBI taxonomy): Eukaryota > Metazoa > Chordata > Amphibia > Anura > Ranidae > Lithobates > Lithobates pipiens. The sequence continues at coordinate 422,235,794 of NW_027507748.1, forward strand.
CATTTCTCATTTAACTCGGCCTTGTGAGATGTCAGCTAATTTGACTATGAAAGAGGAGCCACCGCCCACACTCCCGCAAATTTTACCTATAAAATCAGTGCACCAGAGAGCACTCCCCCTTTCCCTATGGTTTGACAAAGGGGTGGATCGACGTCATCACCTCATCCTAGCGGAGACTGCTGAGCCAGCCAAGGACAATAATGAGGCGCCGCTCTACAGCGTTGTGCCTGGTTTAGCTTCCCCAGCCACGGCGCTCCTATCTGTCTCTGCCCAGCTGCTTCCTGGCTGAACTTTGCATTTCGGAAGAGTGTCAAACAAACCAAGGACACCCAGATGCTGATGCACACCATTCCGCTGGCCTCTCCATTCCCAGCAGCTTCCTGGCCAATCTCTGAAAAACACCAGCTGATTGCCTGACAATCCCTGCTTGAGATGTTAAGGCTTCCACAGATGACAAGGCGATATTTCCTACCAAATAGCTTTTTCCAATACTCACTTTTACGCTTTTACCCCGCTAGCGGCCGAGAAAGGGTTAAAACTGCCCGCAATACACCGCAATAGCAACGTTTTGCCAGCGGTATTGCAGCACTGCCCCCTTGATTTCAATAGGGAGCAGCGGTGGAGGAGCAGTAAACACACTGCTCCTTCACCGCTCCAAAGAAGCTGCTGGCAGGACTTTTCCTGACATCCTACCAGCGCACCGCTCCGGTGTGAAAGCCCTTGGGCTTTCACACTGGAAACAATGGTGCAGCAGTTTGAGGGCGGATTGCAGGCGCTTTTTTTAACGCTATAGCACCTGCAAAACGGTGTGAAAGGGGTCTAAATAGCCTGGACTGGCTGAGTGACAGATTTTAGCCCATTGTCAGCTGGATACAGGTCACAGGAGAGCAAAACTAGGTGCACGTCTATGATCCACAGGAGAAGTAGAGTCAAAAAAGCTTTTAAAAATGACCATCTGCAGCCACTGTGATTTTCTGTAAAATGTTCTGTTGGTGTACAGAACGTCCCCCAAAAATGTGATTTCCGCCTTGTGTTATTGGCTCACTGATTTTCCTATAATTCTCCACTAAGTAAATTTTAGGCACCCCCTGCAATAAGAGTTTTTTGTTGAGATATTCTCCAATTGTTAATTACTTCTAAGGGAATGCAGTCCCTGCAGCTTTGCTCATTTGAACACTGAGAGTGCATCAGCTGATTAATTATAATTCCAGTCGGAATCAGTTTGCAAAGGACATGTTCATACAAACAGCTATTTCTTCAGTGCAACAAAAGGTAGGAATCTGCTACAAAGTTTGTTAAAATCCTTGCAATGTACATTATTCAGAGGGGATTGTTTTTTTCTTGACAAAAGTAGAGTTACCTTTTATGTTCACAAACTTACCTCAAGCCTGAATCAAGGGTGTTAGGCTCATCACTAGTAAACCAAGTCAGGGTGTTCTTTTTTTTTGTTATCAATTTTTTTTTTTTAATTGTCGAAAAAATACCAGTCTTAGGGTAATATTTATAAAGCAGTTGACCTGACATTCACCAAATATTCACACCGGGTGGACATTCACCAAATATTCACACCGCGTGAACTTTTCCAGTACATGTGTTTTAAATGACATTGCGGTTGATTAACTAAAACTGTAGAGTGCAGATTCTGGTGCAATTGTGCATGGTAGCCAATCAGCTACCAACTTCAGCTTAGCAAATTAAACTTTGACAGAAATAATTGGAAGCTGATTGGTTTCTATGCAGAGCTGCACCAGATTCTGTAGTTTTACTAAATCAATCCCAATGTATGGTACAGTTAAAACATTGAAAAAGTCCCACATGTGTGGTATTCCCATAATCAGAAAGAGTGGCAGAATTTGTTTTGGGGGTGTTATTCTAAGTATGTTCATGCTGTGAGTTACAAAAATATTTAAATTTTTACAACTGGAAGCCTTGGAAGCTAAATTCTTTGCAAAGTTGCACCAGATTTTGTACTCTCCAGTTTAGCAAATCAACTCCCCTGATACACCACCAGTAATTGTTTGGTGAAATTCACATTCACCACTTGTTAAATACACCCTTTAATGCAGCAAAGTTCATCACTCCTTGCAGAGTGTACTTGTGAATACCAGGCAGTTCCTTCGACTCTGTCCCTTGAGTCTTGGCAACTTTGGCAACAATCAAATAACATTTTGTGGAAGCAGTTGAAGGTTCCAGTGACTTTGCCAAAGCCAAATCCAAGTGCTGGATGAGGGAGTGTTTTTTTTATCCACCTCAGTAACTGGTGGGAGGGAAACCTGGCTTGGAAAGGTTGTTACTACAAACAGTAGGGTGAGTGTTGGCGAGTGCTGCTTTGAGTTTCAAGGCTTGACTCTGGGGAAGGGTGGCCAGCCATAGGATTTTATGCTTATTTTTTGCTCCTGCCTGCTCTTCCCTTCTTGTCACTGGAGAATGACTCACAGGGCTCACAGTAAAAGGTCAGTGAGGACTGAAGAGGGATTGAAAATGAGTTTCCCACTAAATATGCCAAAGATGGCAGCCCACAAAAGCCTGCTGAGTCCCCCTGCAGAATCCTGCTCAGCTGCCAATAATTTTACCCTCTTTTTATTTCTATCCCTGACCAAATCAATTAGAAAACAGGCAGGACCAGAAGGCAAATAGGGCCTTGCATGGAAAAATGTAAATGTAAATAAAATGTATTTAACCACTTCCCGACTGGCTCACACCGATATACGTCGGCAAAGTGGCATGTCTGTCCGCCGCAATGTCGCAGTCATGATAAAAATCTCTGCCATTACTAATAAAAATGCCATAAATCTATCCCCATAACTTTTGCGTAAACCAATCAGTATATGCTTATTGTGATTTTTTTTACCAAAAATATGTAGAAAAATACATATTGGCCTAAACTGTGGAAGAAATTTGTTTTTATTATTATTATAATTGTTTTTTATATATATATTTTTGGGGGATATTTATTATAGCAAAAAGTAAAAAATATTGCTTTTTTTCAAAATTGTCTCTTTTTTTTATTGTAACGCAAAAAATAAAAATCAGCGGAGGTGATCAAATACCACTAAAAGAAAAGTCTGTTTGTGGGGGAAAAAAAAGGACATCGATTTTGTTTGGGTACAACGTTACACGACTGCGCAATTGTCAATTAAAGCGACGCAGTGCCGTATCGCAAAAAAGGGCTTGGTCAGGAAGGGGGTAAATCCTTCTGGGGCTAAAGTGGTTAAAGAATTGCAAATATGTAAAGAAAATGTGCATAGAAATATGTTGATGGCTGGCAATATGGTACACTGGAGATGCCCAGGCTAAGAACTTTCTACTAAATATTATGTCAGAGAACTTGATACAGCGGTTACATTTCTCTGCAAACACATTTTTTCAGTTGTAGTTTTATAAAGTGCTTAAATTGACATCCCCGCCTATGTTTGTTTGCCCTGTGCAGGGACGACCCTAAAAGGGAAAAAATTAGGGTCAAATAATGAAAATATGGCAAGTGGTAATAAGTTAATGTGGGACCACTTAGGCCAAGAACTTTGAGCTAAATATGGGAGGAGCTGCAGTGAATGTTTTTTACGAGTGAACTATGAGTCTATTAGGCTACAAATCATGTGCTGTAAGAAGAAGACAAGAGAGATTGTGTCACCCATTTCTGCCTCGCTGCAGGTGATAAGATGAAGTCAGTGTTTGGTTGATTATTTTCCATCTGACTCAGTTTAATTTTATTGAGTCAGGGGGTGTTGTAAGGGCCACCCATGGTTAAAATATGAGCCACCTATGGCCATATACCAGCATTAAAGGTTATTTTTGGATTTTGTTTGTACCCTAAACACGGTGGTCTTGTCACAGAAGTCTTATGGGCTGTGCACTATTTTCTCTTTTTTGGTATAGACACCTTCAGGGCTTTACTGCATAGCATGGTTCAAGTAAAACATGCAGTATGTACAAAAACCAATGCCAACTGAACTGTAATTGCTGTCTTCAGGCTGAATCACCTCTTTGCTCTTTGCACAATGCATTAAGCAAGTTCCATTATCTACTCAAACTGCCTACTCCTCATTCTTATGAATTACACATCTATGCCTCTTAGTTAAGTGAATTTTATTTCTCAAGTGACTTCCTGGACCGCCAACATAAAGTGAACAATTTGCCAATAGGACTCATTGTCCTAAAGTGGGTCACTGCTATTCCCTTTTTTTTCTCAAGCTAGTGATTTATAGTATATTGATGTCTTTCTACAGCATATGACATGTTAAACTCCACTGAGTAACAAATTCTTTCTTTTGGCTAGTGTTCAGGAAGAGAGTTTTGCATTTGAAGCTTATGATGTACTTTAAAGCCTTTGGCATATTGGCTGAAATGTCCACAGATTTAGTGAAATAGTACCAAAAAGATGTGCACAGTTAACAATGCTTACAGTGTTCTCCCAGATGTCTTCTTTATTACTGTTGTTGGCAGTTTAGCCAGTTAATTTATTGAACACATCAACCAATTAAGGAAGTCAGTAACTATATGCAGCAGATAGAATATGCTCATTTTAGTTGTCTTTAATGGCTTTTGGATGCAGAATGATGGGCTCAAAGATAAAAATTCAGAGGAGTTAGCGTTTGCTGCTTTAAAACTCATTTTATGATTTCATTTATGGAAAAAAAGTTTTTTTTTTTAAATAAATGAGTATATCTTTCTTTCATGTTTTTACAACTTAAGTCTAACTCCATCTTTCTTACCATGTTACATGTTGCACCGATAATTAGGGTGTAACATGTAACATGGGGTCAAAGTAAATAGGTTTGGCTAGAGTTAGGCTTTAAAATATATTCAGCCTTATCATGTAACATGGGATCAAAGTAAATAGGTTTGGCTAGAGTTAGGCTTTAAAATATATTCAGCCTTATCATTTTGAAGTCTTACATTCAATTAGATGTCACTACTGAGGACTAATATACAGTAGAAGCCAGCATGCCTGGAGCATGGCCAAAATGCTTTTTTTTACCATTTATTGCAATATTGTTTTGTTTTTTAACACAGCCAACATCCACCAATTTACCAGCCACAGTGCATTGATCTTTACTGGACAGTCAGGAATGCATGGTACAGTGTCACTTTCAGTTATCGGTGTACATGCTGGTGCTGGGGCTCTGCTCTCCATCTTGAGCACTTTATAAAATATTACCAATACACAAACAAGAAATACCTAGCAATAAATACAATATTCAATCTAAGATATTTTCATTCATAGATTAGCAATTCAAGGTTTATTACTGAGGTTGATTATAAAGGCACTTATATGATATCAATAGCAATATGCTCTAGCAAGGACTGGGCACTTAGGCCTATCCTAAGACAATAAAAACTTACAGCCTCAGAAGCAATAACTAGGAGAGATCTTCTTAATTGGCCTGAATGATTCATACCTATTCTTAATTAGAAGGGAAGAGAGAGCTATTAAAGGAGGACTCTTGTGATCATTATAATCATGAAAATAAATAATGAGTCCAGAAATTCATATACAAATAACTTGAATTGTTTTTTCAATGAACCAGAAACAGTATATAGAAGAAAATACTTTATTTCTTTATTACCTTCACCTGTCTCTTCTTTTCCCTATAAAGATACTTGATTTGTGGGCCTTCGGCCACACCTACAGGTGCATTTTCATGCCTTTTTGTGCATTCCTGCACTCCACATGTAGGAAAGCCCATTTATGTTAGTGTCTGCTGCCCTGTGCACGAGAAAAGCAGAAAATAAGTCCCAGACTCTTTTTCCAAAATATGCCACACAGAACCGTGTGGTGGCACATGTGAAAACGTGTAATTACTGGCACTGCTGTGTGTCTACTAAAGGGCAGCCTGTTTCTGTGCATGTTGGAAAAGAATGTATGAGTTGTATGTGTTTCTGACATGCATAGATGTGGTCATACCCTTACTCCACCACAACGATGGCAGAACTTAGCTGCCACTACTGCCCCCTTGTGTAGTGACCATAGGTGCATCTGTGTTGCATGATGACATCAATAAAACAGACATCATTCACCCTAGATGGTTCCTGAGTCACAGGAAGTGCTCTGAAGCACATGCAAAGCTCTGCTATGTGCTTGCATGGAAGAAATGACCTGACACACCCCTCCCCTTGCATTCTTGTTCGGCCCGCGTGTATGTCGATCTGTCACTTCTGTTGCAAGATGGAAAACCAGACTCCCAATCGGCACTCTCCGTTCAACCCGCTGCTTTGCACAAAAAAAAGACTGTTACTGTGTACCAGGCTTTAGTGTGTCTCTGGCAAGCCTATTGATCTTGAGATTAGATTAGTGCCAGGCTTATTAGTCATGATTCTCCTTGCTTGCTGTATGGTCAAACAGTAGTGAGAGTGGGGGGGGGGGGGTGATGACACATATGCTAGTTCAGCTTGGAAATTATGCAGAAAAATTGGGAAAAAAGTAAGTGAGACTTCTTCTTTTAGTAGCCCTAAAACAAAACTTTTTTTAAATTTTTTTTCTCCAAATTTGACATTTCTTTCACTTTCACTAGACAACAATACAAACCTAAACTTTTCTCTTTTTAAGAAACAGTGGCTGGTACCAAACCTACTGCAGGCAAGCAGATCATCCTTTCTTGGGAGACATCTGCCCATCTTCTGTGCCAAGCTTAAGCTAAGATATATAACAACGGTGAACAATGTTATGATAACTTAAATTGCTGCAAAGCTCTTTGTATCATTTATTAAATTTTCCCAATAATTCCTCTGGATTCCTGCAAACAGAACCCTTATGTCTAATAGCAAGCTTCCACATCAATACTCTATTGCTGCACTACTCATATATATCCCTAAGCTATGTAGTATAGCATTCTCTCTAATTCTGTGATCTGATTCTGCTTTGAACTATGTGAAATGTCAAAGCTTTGGGGAGGATGATCCAAACGTATATTCAGCTGAAAGGGTCAGAGTCATTTGCAGCAAACACAAAGTTCATAGTTCATAGTTCAAACACAAGTCCCTCTATATCACATATAGAGTAGTTGCCTGCTATCAAAATACATGAAAAATAAATAAAACTGTTAACTGGTTCATCTAAAAACACAGGCTAGTGCTTACAGGACAAATGGATCTTGCACAATTTTGTATGACAAGGCACTTAAGGGGCATGCCAACCTACGTTGGAATTATTAGAAGCATAACTTTGCCAAGTACATATATTTATTATGACCACTAAAATTTTATAAAAAGAATGTTTGGCTATAAAAACATCAGGCAATGTTTATTTGTTTCTGTTGGAAAACATCATATGTGCTATTGGTTTTTAACTATATCTCCAAGTAATTAATCCTATCAGACAATGTGAGAGTAGCTTGTCGCTGACACTCTCCCTTCTATGTATTTTCTGAAAAATGTATAGTGCAAATGGTTTAATGATCTCCCCTTCCTCAGCAAAAGAGAGACTGAATAGCTTATACACCCACACATCTTTCCTACATGTAGATGTTGCTATACTGCTGCCCTGTATAATAAGATCTGTCAAATGTTGAAGTTACAACCATACTCACCTCTACTGTTCTCTGTGGCTGAGCATTGTGCTGAAGAGTGCAGTGCCTTCAGCACAAAGAAATAATTAATGTATTTAGCAGGGTAAAGTATATGTGTTAGCAGTTTGTACCAAAAACTTCAAAAGGATTATGGCAGGATTAAATATATGCTTTACCTGGATCTAGGATTCAAGTTATCTAGCAGCGCTGTCATCTTACTGTGGACATATTGCTGTTTTTCAAGGACACTTTTGAAACCTTTATAACCACCTGACCTCCGAAAGATTTACCCTCCTTCCTGACCAGGCCATTTTTCGGCGATACGGCACTGCATTATTTTAACTGACAAATGCACAGTCGTACAACATTGTACCAAAATAAAATGTATGTCCTTTTTTTCCCCACAAATAGAGTTTTCTTTTGGTGGTATTTGATCACTTCTGCAGTTTTAATTTTTTGTGCTATAAACAAAAAACGACTGACAATTTTGAAAAAAACAAAAAAAAAAACATTTTTTACTTCCTGCTATAAAACACATCCAATGAAAAAAGTAAAAAAAAATGTTTTCATCAATTTAGACTAATATGTATTCTGCTACATATTTTGGTAAAAAAATACCAAGAAGTGTATATTAATTGGTTTACGCAAAAGCAATGGCATCTACAAACTATGGGACTCTCTACTTCGTCCTCCACTGCCTCCATCCACTAACCCACTCACTGTCCAGGAGATCGCCAATCACTTCAAACATAAGTTTGATTAAATTTGTGATGAAATCTGCCCCACTAAGCACCCCATGTCAACAGGTACAATCAACACTCCCCTTATTCAACCTTGTTGCTATATACGAGGTTGCTAAACTCATTTGTAACGCCCCCCTAACCATCTGCGCCTGGACCCTGTTCCCTCTCAAATACTACCGTCACCTTCTGACTCTATCCTACACTCTTTAACCCACATCTTCAATCTCTCCCTCTCTTCTGGCATCTTCCGCAACTCTCTAAAACATGCACTGGTCACCCCCATACTTAAAAAGCCGTTCTTGAACCCTATCAAACTTAATAGCTTACGTCTATGCCAATCTCCTTGCTCCCCTTTTCCTATAAACTCCTTCTACAACCAACTGAGTGACCACCTCAGTAATAATAATAACCTTCTTGATCCCCTTCAGTCTGTATTTTGCCCTCATCACTCCACAGAAAATGCTCTTTTAAAACTCACAAATGACTTACTAACAGCAAAAAGCAATGGACAGTATTCTGTACTCCTGCTTGTGCTCTTCACTGGCTCTTGTCCTACCTATCCCACCACACCTTTAGTGTCACTTGCAATTCTACTTCCTCCACTTCTCTTCCTTTCTCCGTCGGCATCCCCCAAGGTTCTGTTCTTGGACCTCTCCTATTTTCAGCTGATAGCCTCCCATGGCTTTCAATATAATTTCTATGCTGACAACGCCCAAATCTATCTCTCCACCCCTCAGCTCATTCCATCAGTCTTTTCACGCATCACTAACTTACTAACAGACATATCTGTCTGAATGTCAAACCACTTTGTCAAACTCAACTTGTTCAAAAACAAGCTCATAATATTTCCTCCCCCCGCCTCTTCCCCTGACTTCTCCGTCCTCTAACCCAATCTGCCTGACTATCTCCAACTCTATCCACTTTTAGGCAATCCCTGAAACCTTTAGCAAAGCCTATCCTGCCCTCACCTAACAACTGTACTTTTATTTTCTTCATCAGCCCATCTCCCACAGTTATTACCTTTTGTATCACTTAGAATGTAAGCTCTAACAAGCAGGGCTCTCTGATTCCTCCTGTATTGAATTGTATTGTAACGGTAATGTCTGCCCTCATGTTATAAAGTGTAACACAAACTGTTGCCGCTATATAAATCCTGTATATTAATAACAATAATGGGATATATTTATGGGATATTTATTTATTTTTACTAGTAATGGTGGTGATTAGTGACTTATAGTGGGACTGTGATATTGCGGCGGACAAATCAGACACCTAACAGACATTTTTGACAGTTTTTTAGGGACAAGTGACATTATTACAGTGATCAGTGCTAAAAATATGCACTGTCACAGTACTAATGACTCTGGCAGGGAAGGGGATAACATCAAGGGTGATCAATGGTTAAATGTGTGCCTAGCTGGTGATTCAGTGTAGTGGGGGAGGTGCTTTTACTAGTGGAAGGCATGGATCGGTGTTCCTGCTTTACAGGAACACAGGATCCATGCCTTCTGTACTGACAAAATGGCAATCTGCCTTGTTTATACAGGCTGACTTCCCGTCAGGTCACCTGAGACAGGTGACAGATGCACTCCGTAAGATTCGGAAGTGCACCACTAGGTAGTGGACCTTAGGACTGACTGCTGCGGATTGTACCCAGGGAGATTCAGGACACAGGTCTATAGGATAACTAACACAGATCACAATGGGAGCTGGAGCATAGATTCCCCAGGGCGCGGAGTCTAAGAGCCAGCAGGTGTTCGCCAGAGCCTCCAGTGGTGAGAATGGACTTTGCTGCAGTCTGGCTCCAGGTCGCGGCCCCTAGGGTCTCACTGCTCACGCTCACAGTAGACTACAGGAGAAGGAAGCAGCAGGCTGGAACGACAAGGATAGTAAGGGGATACAGTAGAGGTCACGGCAACTAGCAGACAGGAACAACAGAGTACACGCCAAAGGTTCAGGGTCACAGGCAGACAGGGATGGTCAGGGACATGCAAAAGGTCAAGGTCACAAGCAGACAGGAATTGTTGAGAACACGCCAAGGTCGGTAACAGAGTCAAACATAGAGCACACGGCAAGCAGGAACCAGGAAGCCAAACACACAATGAATACACAATGGTTGATCAGCACTGTTGGCTTGCAGTGCACAGGTTAATATAGGGTTCCCTGATAGGGCCTGGGGTGGAGCCATGCTTAGAGGAGAGGTTATAAAAACCACCAGGTGGAAGTGGCTGGCCTCTTAGTCAGAACACATGAGGGGAGGTAAGCAACTAGAGGAAGATCACTGCATAACCATGACACTTCCATTCTGCTTGTGTACTGAACAATCAGTGGGTGCCGGTGAACATTGAGTCCACTGAACCTTTTAATTAGCTCCCCTGTGTAAAATCACAGCGGGAGCAACCCGACAGCAGAGCGCCCCTGCGCCTAATACCCAAAAGTGCAGTATCATGTATATATACATGATCCTGTGCAGCGCAGCCGCCCATTAGCAGTAACTGTACTATGGGCAGGTCGGATAGAGTGGATAGAGTACAAATATGCTGTCTTTCAGTGTCCCAAAGCAAGCAAAGCCATGTTCATTTTAATGAACTGAGAAAAAAAGGAAAAAGTGCTGGGAGAACCCTCCACCACAGCTTTTGCACCATGATCTGCATTTTATGTGTGAAAGCACTCGGACTTTCATGCTGGGGCTGTAGAAGAGGCAGTTTACAGGCGCTTTTTAGGCACTATTGTTCCTCAGTGTGTAAGTAGCCTAAATCAATGCAGCTATATTGAAACAATGTTGCAACACAATGCCCTATTACATGCTATCATGGGTTGCGGTGTGCTATACTTGGTCCAGTCTTGTGTATTGGTAGCCCATGAAACAACTAAAAGCTCCTATATGAAAGTTTAAATAAGTCCCACAACCAGTTGTAATGCATAAGTAAAATCCTCCACTATCATTCCTTAGTGGGAGGCTTTCAGAAATAGAGGCAGTGTTGTCAATCCAGAAAGCAATTGGCAGAATTAGCTACAAGCTTGTGAATCAATGTTGATATTCAGTCCCCCTGTAAAAAACTTTTGTCCCACTTTAATGTAAGCAGGAACAGCCCACATGAGAGTGGCAACTCTGCTTCGAATTTAGGAGCAGTGCAGCTTAGTTGCCACACCATCACAGGAAGCTTCATTATGTGGACTCCAATACCAACAGGTATTTATAGGATTTTACAGAGGAAGTAAAAAAGAAAAAAAACTGTAAATGCACATTTCTATAAAATGCATATTTTTTAATACTATGGCCCTACGTTAATACAATACAGGTTAAGGCAGGGCATAAAGATATGCCACCACTCCAACTAACAAAAATGCATACACAATAAAATAAACCAGTCATATTATGCAGAATGCCACTGCTGATTATTTTTGAAGCTTCTAGTTGTTTGGTTCTGTCTTTGGCATGAATACATTCTTGAGGTACTGAGCCAGAAAAAAAGTATACTGCCAGTGGAAAAAGTCAGATGACAACCCATGCATTTCTTTTGGCATAGGTTTCCTCTAAGTCTAAATTTACCACCACTATTGCTTGTATTTGGAAAGTGGTAATGTCATATCTGCAAAAACAGAGCCATATGTAAAGAATATTATTGTCACACCTGAAAATAAAGACACTGCCAAAAAATAATCACTTCAGATGTCTTGGCTTATTTCAAAGTGTTTCATGATTTTACATATTAGTGAAGGTAGATTGTATCTGAAAATAAGGAGTACTTGTTTTAATACAAACGTAACTGACATAAGGAGTTATTGTAAAAAAAAAAAATAACATACTGTACAGTATCTCAGATTTACATGAGCAGTATAGAAAAGAGAGAGAATAACTACTTGCAATGGTTATGCAGTTGCTTTTTAAAGTGGAATTAATGGCAGGAATTCTCAGGATTGCGAACAGTTAGTGTATTTTATTGCAAAAGAGATATTGCAGGTCTCTTTTATGCTTTTAGTTCTGATACTTCACAAATAGGTAAACATTATGCCCACTTTATGTTACTCTTGTAAAAATAATATATCATCTTCATCATACCTTTGGAATCAATAATTTCACTTATTTTAATATAAAAATATTGAAGCTAGAAAAGCTTTTCAATTGTATGACACACAGATCACTACCTTATCTTTAGATCTATTTGTGGCTGTAATTGTCAGTAAGATACTTGTGCAGTAAGATACTCTAATATTCACATTCTCTGTTCTACATACTTTACATAATAACACTGTATTACGTTTTTACTAGAGCTTAGTATGTTATGATATAGCATTCTCCAAAGGACCCATTCCTCTTACACTTAATTACTTGCCCGCTGGGCACTTTTATTCCCTCCCTGCCCAGGCCAGTTTTCAGATTTCAGAGCTGTCACACTTTGAATGACAATTGCGCGGTAATGTGCGTTGATGAGGCTGCACTGATGTACTCTGATATGCTGCATAATGGGAACTGAGGACACGGCACTGAAGGGTACTGATGAGGTGGCACTGATGGGTACTGATAGGTGGCACTGTTGGGCAATGATAGGTGTCACTGATGGGTACTGATTGGCGGCACTGAAGGGTACTGATTGGCAGCACTGATGGACACTGATGGGCACTGATGGGTGACACTGATGAGCAGGCATTGGTGGGCACTTAAAGGAAACACTGGCATCACTGCTGGGCACTGATTGGTGTCACTGATGGGCACTGATTGGCACCACTGCTGAGCACTGACTGGCATCACTGCTGGGCACTGTTGGGTCTGCATTGATAATCATGGCACTGATAATCAGTGCTCTGTATATCTGTGCAGATCTCCCCTGAGAGGAAATGCTGCTGATCGGCTCTCCTCTTCTCGCACACTGTCAGTGTGAGGAAAGGAATGCCACTAACTGACATTTCCTAGTTTACATGTGATCAGCTGTGATTGAACACAGCTGATCACATGGGTAAAGAGCCTTTTTATCAGCTCTTTACCGAGATTGGTGATGCACTGCATCCCAGGAACAAAGCGCACCACTTGCATAGCTGTGGGCGCACATGTGCGGTGAGAGTGGGATGATGTCATATGATAGAGCTGCCGCCCTGCCAGTTATTTGACAATACGGGGGGTGGGAAGTGGTTAAAGTAAAACTAAAAGGCAACGCTTTTTTTAAATTTTTGATCAAAAGGCTTGTAACCCCTATTGGTTTTTTTTCTCCATCCCATTGGGGGGATTTCCCTTCACTTCTTGTCTCATTGCCAAAATTGGATCTGAGAGGAAATCCCTTCAAAGTGACGGATACCCTGGTTGCCACCAGGATCACCAAAACTAGTGTCCTCATTGGAAGATTTACCCTCTATTATTGTTCTGGTTATAACCCAAATTTTACGTTTTTACTTTTTGTGATGATAAAGGACAAATAGGTTGGATCTCTGTAATGGGGTATAGAGAGCAATAAAAACCTGACAGGTGTTCTAATCCCTCCCCTCACTATTCAAAACTTAGAACATATTTGCCTTTAGTTTTATTTAATTGTGCTGCTTTATATAGTGTATAGGCATCAGTTGTTATTCTGTAATTTGTTTTAAGTAAGTATATATAAGTCAGGGAACTAGAACCTTCAAGGCCCCGCTGCAAGAAACCATGATGGGCCCCCCTGACCCCCCCATCCATCTGGCCCCCCGGGCTTCTAATTTTGGGAGGGTGTCCATGGATATCCTCCCAGAACTCTGCCTCTCGTATGCCCCCTGGGACATGCATCCAGGGAAATCACGGTGGCCCTTTACCATGTGATTAGCTGATCACATTTAAACAGACTTGCTGGGTATCGGCAGCCCTTTCCGTCCGTCAGTCAATTGTTTACACTGATAATCAGTGCTACCTATCAGTGCCACCTATCAGTGCTCATCAATGCCCCCTATTAGTGCCACCAATCAGTGCTGCATTTCAGTGCTGCCTACCATTGCTCATCAATGCTGATTATCAGTGCCCATCAATGCTGACTATCACTGCCTATCAGTGTCGCCTATCAGTGCCCATCAATTCCGCCTATCAGTGTCCATCAATGCTGCCTACCAGTGCCCAGTGGCACCTATCAGTGCCTATCAATGCCACTTATCAGTGTCCATCAGTGCTGCCTATCAGTGTCCAGCAGTTCCACCTGTCAGTGCTTCTTATCAGTGCTCAATGCCCATTAGTGCCGCCAATCAGTGCCCATCAATTCTGTCTAGCAGTGCTCATAAATGGTGCCCATCAGTGCCACCTATCAGAGCTTATCAATGCTGCCTATCAGTGCCCATCAGGGCCACCTTTCAGTGCTTGCCAATGCTGCCTATCCGCACCTATAAGTACTGCCTATCAGTGCTGCCTATCAGTGACACCTATCATTGTTCATCAATGCCGCCTATCAGTGCCATCTATCAGTGCTTTTCAATTCTGCCTATTAGTGCTCATCAATGCCTATCAGTGCCACACTGCCTATCCATGCCACAGACCATTGATCATCAATGCCACCTATCAGTGCTGTATATTAGTGCAGCCTATCAGTGCCACCTACCAATGCCTATTCGTGCCACCTATCAGTGACCTTCAGTGCCACCTATCAATGCTCATCATTGCTGCCTATCAGTGCTCATCAAAGCCCATCAGTGCAACGCCGCCTATCCATACCACAGATCATTGCTCATCAATGCCACCTATCAGTGCTGCGTATCAGTGCCCATCTATCAATGCAGTCGAGCAGTGCTCATGAATGCTGCCTGCCTCCTTAGTACGGCTCTGAGCGGAGAGCATCTCTCATACAGCTCAGAGCCAACAGTTCTCCCTGCACCCCCCTCCCTCCTCTCTTGCACGGGATAACACAGCCAATCTGCTCCTTCTCCCCCTCCCCTTTCCCGTATGTGTACCGTGGGAAATGTAAGCTCATAAGCTTTACACTTGACTTCCTGCAAAGCACACACAGGAGAGGGGGGAGTAGAAGCAGATTGGCTGTGTCATCCCGTGCGAGAGGAAGGAGGGAGGATGGAGGGAGCAAGGAGAACTGTCAGCTCTGAGCTGTATGAGAGATACACTCTCCGCTCATAGCCATGAGACTAGCAACCCCTCTGGGGTGGCGGAATGCCAGGGCCCGGTCAAAAGGTGTGACTGCTGTGACCCTGGTAGTTCTGCCACTGATATAATTGATCCATATAGAAACAACATATTCAATATGCAGCACTCACAAAAGGCTTCAACAGATTGTCAGCAGAGCTTCTACAGATTTATTTCTTCCTTTATATTGTAAGAGTTCTAGAGGTGACATTGATAGCAACTTTTCTTAAAGATTTACAGCTAAATCCTCCTTCCAGCAGAAAACAAAAAACAGACTACCATACTTAAAGTCGCTTCATCTGCACTCTGCAAACACAGGCTGTGATAGACAATTGCAGCCCTAGGAGAAAATCAATTTTGGTAATGTCCACACGTTAACAACTACTCATTTTGATTAGAAAAAAGGCAGCCTTCTAACTCTTTAATGTGTGCAGCTTTTGTTTTCTCAAGCTACTTCCTCAATGCGAGAGGTAAACAAAAATGCCTGCTTAAAGATCATGATACCTGCTCATGGTTCATTTATGCATTATTCGTGTTATACTGTGGCACATAACCATCTTGGGGAGCAGGTATTTTGTATGGATTACCCCAAATTGCTAAAGGCTCAAATATATATTACACTATGGGCAAAATATAGAAAAATCCTTTATTATATAAATAAAAAATATATATAAATTTAAAATTATATACATAAAAAATATAGAAAAATAATTTATTATATAACTTTTAAAAAAAGTAATAAAATGGCCGTACATTAAATACACATAAAACATCTTAAAAACTACCTACTACTATTGACTTCAGATTTTTATCTCTAGATATGTATGTGCCTTAAATATACAAAGAAGACAAAGGGACTTTAAATTGTAGAATGCAGGATAAACTGCTCACCAACTAAATATATAAATGTTATGTTTTAATAATACAAAAGGCTAATTAAATACATAGACATATGTAGACCAAAAAACAGTAAGCCTGGTAGTAAGCACTATTGTAAGACCACTAAGAGCATTGCATTATAATAAATATGCCATTTCACAAATAGAAATGTGGTCAACGCATTTTGTAGTTTAAATACAGTCATTATAAAAAATTTAAAAAACTTCATGTTAACTTTTATGTGCCTTAAGTGTATAGAAACTTAATGCCATACATTCCTTATTAGTTCTCCTTTGTTCTGTTGAATATACCAAGTGTTTTGCTATAGTATATCTGTTTGAAAAGTTAAAAAAAAATACCTATTGATCCTGCCAGAAAACGCTCTGTTCTGATTACCACCAATTACACTGTTCCTTGAGAACGTCAGAACCTCACCCATCTATGTTATCTATTTCTATATATTAAATATTGCTATCTATGGAGCAGGAGAGGGTAGGGTTCCATAGCCCCATAGCATCTTATTTCTGTTTTTTCTGATACAGGAGGGCACATAAGTGTTGATATCCTAGAACCTGAAGTGTGCTGCTGACTGGATCACAAGGTGAAAGAAAGACAAGAAAGCTTGAAAAAGAAAACAAATGCAGCCATCACATCTAAGGACTGGTAAGCTTCAGTATATGACAGTTTTGTTTTTGGATTTAGATATGCTTTAACATGGAACATTATAATGCATAAATACATAAATAATTGTGCTATTATGATCAGCAATATATTTGTTCAGACCTGGGTTTAACCAAATCTGCAAAATAATTTAAATAAATTAGACTTACAGTGAGGGAAAAAAGTATTTGACTCCCCGCTGATTTTGTACGTTTGCCCACTGACAAAGAAATGACCAGTCTGTAATTTTAATGGTAGGTTTATTTCAACAGTGAGAGACAGAATAACAACAAAAAAATCCAGAAAAAAAACATTTTTACAAAAGTTATAAATTGATTTGTAGTTTAATGAGTGAAATAAGTGTTTGACCCCTTTGCAAACATGACTTAGTACTTGGTGACAAAACCCTTGTTTGCAATCATAGAGATTCTTGTTTCTTGTAGTTGGCCACCAGGTTTGCACACATTTCAGCAGGGATTTTGGCCCACTCCTCTTTGCAGATCCTCTCCAAGTCATTAAGGTTTTGAGACTGACGTTTGGTGACTCGAACCTTTAGCTCTGGCCACATATTTTCAATGGGATTAAGGTCTGGAGACTG
The DNA here is from genome assembly GCF_037356315.1 of Lithobates pipiens. Taxonomy (NCBI): domain Eukaryota; kingdom Metazoa; phylum Chordata; class Amphibia; order Anura; family Ranidae; genus Lithobates; species Lithobates pipiens. Next base: position 422,253,260 of record NW_027507748.1, read on the forward strand.
GCTAGGTCACTCCAGGACCTTAATGTGCTTCTTCTTGATCCACTCCTTTGTTGCCTTGGTCGTGTGTTTTGGGTCATTTTCATGCTGGAATACCCATCCACGACCCATTTTCAATGCCTTGGCTGAGGGAAGGAAGTTCTCACCCAAGATTTGTCAGTATATGGCCCTGTCCATCATCCCTTTGATGCAGTAAAGTAATCCTGTCCCCTTAGCATAAAAACACCCCTAAAGCACAATGTTTCCACCTCCATGTTTGATGGTTGGGATGGTGTTCTTGGGGCCATATGCAACATTCCTCCTCAGTGTAGTGTGTTACAAATTGTTTTCTTGGTGACTATGGTCCCAGCTGCCTTGAGATCATTGACAAGATTCTCCTATGTAGTTCTGGGCTGATTCCTCACCCTTCTCATGATCATTAAAACTCCACGAGGTGTGATCTTGCATGGAGCCCCAGACTGAGACAGTTATTTTGTGTTTTGTCCATTTGCGAATAATCGCATCAACTATTTTCACCCTCTCGCCAAGCTGCTTGCCCATTTCAGCCTTGTGAAGGTCTTCAATCTTGTCCCTGAAATCCTTGGACAGCTGTTTGGTCTTTGCCCTGGTGGAGAGATTGGAATCTGATTGATTGTTTCTATGGACAGGTGTCTTTTATACAGGTAACAAGCTAAGATTAGGGGCACTCTCTTTAAGAAATCTTGCTGATTGATAGGGGATCAAATACTTATTTCACTCATTAACCATTTGCCAGCTGCTGCACGCCAATATATGTTGGCACAATGGCAGCGGTGAGCAAATGGGTGTACCTGTACGTCCCCTTTAAGAGGCAGGGCTAGCAGGTGCACGCACGCCCACCGCGTTCAGCGTGACTGTGCCTGCGAGAATGGCGGACTCGATGTCCGCCGATCTCCCGGTGATCGCGTCACGGAGCCACCAAACGGGGACGTGCCTATGTAAACAAGGCATTTCCCCGTTCTGCCTTGTGTCATGACAGAGATCACTGCTCCCTGTCATTGGGAGCAGTGATTGCTGTCATGTGAGTTGAAGCCCACTCCCCCCACAGTTAGAATCATACCCTAGGACACACTTAAACCTTTCATCGCCCCCTAGTGGTTATCCCCTTCTCTGCCAGTGTCAATTACACAGTAATCGGTGCATTTTTATGGCACTAAAATGACAATGGTCTCAAAATAGTGTCAAAAGCATCCGATGTGTCTGCCATAATGTTGCAGTCCTGATAAAAATCGCAGATCACCGCCATTACTAATAAAAAAGATTAATAATAAAAATGCCATAAAACTGTCCCCTATTTTGTAGACGCTATAACTTTTGCGCAAACCAATCAATATTCGCTTATTGCGATTTTTTTTTTACAAAAAATATGTAGAATACATATCAGCCTAAACTGAGGAAAAAAATAGTTTTTTTATATATTTTTGGGGGATATTTATTATAGCAAAAAGTAAAGAATATTGAGTTTTTTTCAAAATTGATTGTTTGTTTATAGCGCAAAAAATAAAAACTGCAGAGGTGATCAAATGCCACCAAAAGAAAGCTCTATTTGTGGGAAAAAATACATCAATTTTGTTTGGGTGCAGCGTCGCATGACCGTGCAATTGTCAGTTAAAGCAAAGCAAAAAATTTCAAAATGTACCTCACGAAGTATGCTCCTATGCTATATATTTTGAGGTCATGTGAGCATTTATGGTCTTCATTCAAGTGATTTTTATTTTTAGTATGAATTCTTAATTTAAAAAGTGTCTTAGCCCTTGTACACGCGGTCGGACATTCCGACAACAAAATCCGTCGGATTTTGTCCTACGGATTTTGGCCGAAACTGGTGTTGCATACACACGGTCAGACAAAGTTGTCGGAAAATCCGATCGTTCATAACGTGATGACGTTATTTTCTTTCGACCGAACTACGTTCAAGCTAGTAGCCAATAGCTTTGGTCTAGGAATTTGATCTGAGCATGCGTGGCACTTTGTCCGATCGGAATTCTCTACAAATGATCGGACAAAGTCCGATCGGATCATGTTGTGGGAAAATTTTATAGCCCAGCTCTAAAACTTTGTTGGTCGGATATTCCGATGGAAACAGTCCGATGGAGCACACACATGGTCGGATTATGCAACAACACAGTCCGATCGGACATTGTCCGACCGTGTGAACTTACTGTATATTGCTCTCAGCCTCCTCCAACTCTCCATATAAATTTTTTTTGCTGCTGTAATCTGATGTTCATTCTCTATGGTCTCACTGTATGTAGGAACATAGTCACCATCTATTGCTGGCTCCTGAGATGGACCAAGGACAAAGGTCTATGAACTATGCGATTTGTAGTGTGCATAGAGCAGTGCAAATGACTGCAATTAATGTGCACTGCTCATTGCAAACAGATGTAAGTGAGGGGAAACAGAGAGGTCTGCAAGCTCGCATAGGATGTTACAAGAAGGCAGAAAAACACAGTGAGGGTCAGTTCGCACCATATGCAGTCCAGTGCATTTTTGTTCTGCATCAATACTGTAGCTGCTGACTTTTTAATATTGGGACACTTACCTGTCCTGTAATCCAGCAGTGTCCTCACCTGAGCCAATTTTTCAATTGGCTTTCGAGTGCTGCTGCTGTTCCACTAAGAAAAACCGGCAGTGATGCCTTGCGGCTTCACAGTTAGTTTCCTACTGCACATGAGTGAAGCACGCTGCACTCTGTGAATAGGCTGCCTGTGGGAGAAGAAAATGGGGGGTCTTTTTGGGTGGAGCTCTGTTTTAAGAACAAATCAAATAGAAAACAGCCATACAGGTGTAAGAAAGTAGTGAAAATACCAATTAAATAAAAATATATTTTATAGAGATGAGTGTTTTTTTCTAGTGATTTTATTTATAAATCAGTTAAATTGTATTTTTTTTTGGTAATCTGGACCTGATTAATATAGTTTTGTGTTAACTGTAAAATGCTGTGAAAAACAGATGGATTATAAACCTCCAACAAGGCCAGACAATGTCACAACATTAAATATAAAGCTCAAACAGGATAAACAGGATATGTTTATATTTGAAGCTCTTCAGTATGGTTAGCGAGATGCTCAGATTTAGGACAAGCTGCCACAGCGACTGCGTAACAATGGCCATTAGTATGCCTGATATGCACAGCATCCATCAGCTGACAGTGCAGCTAGTGCTAGTCTGTCTATTGATTATAGATGGTGATTTGCTGAAACATGGGAAACCAGCATAGCAGGCACCTTTTACTGCTTCCAATTGCAGCTTTATTTCTTCTGGCTTATATTTCTCGTGCCTAATTTGTTGGAATGTTATAGCTGGCCATAAATTTCAGGAAAAGCTAGGCATTATACATACATAACATTGAACAGGAACCACCATTGCTCGTGTGGTTAAAGCTAAAGCAGCTTTAGCCTTCCTGATTTTTAACTAACCAGTCATTTATCTTTTAGGGCCTTTAAAGGATACCTTTGTCAAGGACAAGAAATGTCAGTGTATTAGAATGCACCCTGTTCTCTTTGCATTGCTTCCTTTGTGTAAAATACCTGGCTACCCTTCCAATCTCCCAGCTTTCCAATTTAAAACTGACCATGCCAGGGCATGGAAGCACATCCATCCTATAAAGTATGAAGTATAAATGCCCAGCACTGTCTACCCTTGTGTCTTTAAATTGGTGTAATGCTTAAACAAGATAATATTACAGATTTTCTCCTACAACGTGAATCAATAAAGGGAACAAATTCATTAATTATATTTTCTCATAAAAAGTAAAAAAGTTATTTGATACAAAAATCCCTAAATATTTGATCCGAGTTCTATACATCCGAGAATAAACCTTTAAGGTGTTTAATCCATCCTAGTGTGGTCAGCTTTCTACTTGGGAGAACAGCGAACACAGCCTATCTGTACGCCAATGGTCAAACTTGGGCAGACACACACCCTGAACATCTAATCCATGGGTCTTCAAACTATGGCCCTCCAATTGTTCAAGAACTACAATTCCCATCATGCCTAGTCATGTCTGTGAATGTCAGCCTTTTACAGTGCCTCATGGAATGTGTAGTTTTGCAACAGCTGGAGGGCCATGGTTTGAGGATCCCTGATCTAATCACTGGGAAGTTCAGTGTACTGCTGTTTCTCTGCCTCCAGATGACATGCCCTCCATGCACAGCTCCTTAAAGTGTATTTCTGTCTCTGCATTTACACTAGACTGTGTCTTTGCTCTGTTCAGGCAACTGCTGCCATACCCCCCCTCCCTCTCTCCATCATCACAAGAAGTCTCCCCACGTAACGCTTCAAGTCCCTTATGCAAATGCGAACAGAAATCCATCAATCACTTTTAAAACAGAATGAAAAGGTATTTAGAATTTTTGTATGTATATAAAAACACAACAATTTTGCCTTGCATTTCTATGTGAAAATGAATTGATAAAGGTTTCCATATACTTTAATAGTGATTTGTAGCTAGCAATTTAATTATTAAAGTCACTGGAAATTTGTTGCTATGAAGCACATTGCCGATTGTATGTGTTAAATTCATGCTACAGCATTGTAGCTAAGCCACAGATGTAAACACAGAACAATTTTCACTTGTGGGCTGGTAGCTGATTTGAAATGCTGCTCAAATTTAGTCACTGAGTGACTCTGTTACCACATGCTATAAAATGAGTGCATTAGAGGTTCCTTGGAAAATAACTATATTTTCATATTGAGAATGCTCCTAAAAAACAAAACAAAACAGTATCACTGTAACCTAATCACCCATCCGACATGGCCCTAGAAGGAGATCCAACAAGGTCATGAAACATTGTTATTCATGCTTTAAGAAGAAGAAAAGCTGCTTTAAGGTCTGGCATGTGGGCAGCTCCTGCTTTAGGTTACATGGACAGTGCTATTGATATTGTAACCGGGGCACCTAATTTATGGTAAGATGTTGTTTGTGTAGACTAGTAATGTAGAATTGTAGATTCATAAGGGCTCATTCACAAGTGTGTCAATAGTCTGTGTTTACAGCTGTATTCCAAGAATGCAGCAACTTTGCAAAAAGTTCAGGGACACTATGAGCTACATCCAATTAGATGCATGTCACATCCAGTACCTCTATTACTTATATGTGACAGGTTTTTTTCACTCCTGAAGGATACACTCTGGCTGTGAGAGAAGAGAATAACATGCAGAAGCTATACCTGAATAAGTTCACATAATACAAAGGCTTCTGTGAATAGGCAGAATGAGGGGAGTTCCAGCAACTCTTCTCTTGAAGGAAACCACAGTGAGCCCTTTCGGAGCTCCGGAAGTTATCTTCCTGGTGCACAATAAACCTGTCATATGTGAATATTATCATTATTATTCTCTATGGAGATAGTTCCCATCTCCACTCCAAAACACCTGAAGACAGAAGCTCCAAAATGCCTGAAACTCAAACAAGGTCTGGAACATTTTTTGGGCAGATTTGGGCATTTTTCTGCTTTTTACATTAGTGACCTTTTGACCTGTACAAAATTGCGGCATAAACATGTAAAAATTGTGACAAAACGCAGTAAAATCACTGCAAAATCTTGCAACTTTCTGCCTGAAAACACTACGCTCAGGTGTGAATGGAGCCTATAGTCTACGAGTAGGCAAGCACCTCGTAACACATAACTCATGGTATACATGCAGTTTTTACAAACTAGCTGAATTACGGGAATTCAGATTTAAGCATCATTTAAGCAATATTTTGAATGCCTCATAACTGCCCTTTAATGCCTTCCATGAATATTACAATGGGCACCACACAGTACAGTACAGACAGGACTAGTAATGCTGTGTTGTGTTATGTTAAAAGTTAGGCAGCATGTTGCTTTCATGATGCATCAATGTTTCCCAGCTTCCTTCATTCATTTCAATAGAAACGCACTGTGACCCAACTTTAACCTTTATCTACAGCATTTATAGCATCCGACGGAATCATTTATAACAATGCAATGCACAGGGAAATAACAGAGGACTAGGAGAGAGCAGCTTCAAATGCAAATGCATGAACCAGCCAACAATACTGACAGTGTCAGGTAGAAGTAGTGACATTGAGCATTATTGCAAGTGGCAAAGCTTTTTATGTCAGCAAAGTGTGAGTGCCTGCCTGCCAGCAAGTTTCGGTGCCTGCAAGTGACAGTGACAATGTTTCAACGATTATTTTGAACTCAAGCCAAGTATACAAATCCATCTTGCAGAGAATTCCCAAAAATGGCTGTTATCACACAACCTAAATACACCTTAAAGCTTTAAAATCCCTCTACATCACTTCTAAGGATGAGCCAAATACCCCCTGGTTTGGTCTGCACCAGAACTTGCGAACAGGCAAAAAATTTGGATGAACGCACGAACACCATTAAAGTCTACGGGACACGAACATGAAAAATCAAAAATGCTAATTTTAAAGGCTTATATGCAAGTTATTGTCATAAAAAGTGTTTGGGGACCTGGGCCCTGCCCCAGGGGACATGTATCAATGCTAAAAAAAGTTTTAAAAACTGCAGTTTTTTTGGGAGCAGTGATTTTAATAATGCCTAAAGTGAAACAATAAAAATGAAATATTCCTTTAAATATCGTGCCTGGGGGTGTCCTTAGTATGCCAGTAAAGTGGCGCAGTTTTCCTCTGTTTAGAACGGTACCACAGCAAAATGACCTTTCTAAAGGAAAAAAAAATATTTAAAACTGATCGCGGCTCTAATGAATTCTCGGTCTCTCGGCAATATAGATAAAACTCATTGAAAAAAACGTCATGGGTTCCCCCCAGTCCATTACCAGGCCTTTTGGGTCTGGTGTGAATATTAAGAGGAACCCCGGACCAAAATGTAAAAAAAAATTGCGAGGGTCTGGTATGGACTTTGGGGGGACCCCACCCAATTTTTTTAAATTTTTTGTTAGGGTTCCCCTTAATATTCATACCAGACCCAACAGGCCTGGTAATGGACTGGGGGGAACCTGTGCCATTTTTTTCAATGAGTTTTATCTATATTTTGCCAAGACCCGACAATTCATTACAGCCATGATCAGTTTTAAATTACTTTTTTTCCTTTAGAAATGTCATGTTTGCTGTGGTACTGTTCTAAACATGGGAAAAATGTGCCACTTTACAGGCATACTATAGGTACCCCAAGGCACGATATTTAAATTAATATTTCATTTTTATTGTTTCACTTTAAGCATTATTAAAATCACTGCTCCTGAAAAAAACGCCATTTTTAAAACTTTTTTTGCATTGATACATGTCCCCTGGGGCAGGGCCCAGGTCCTCAAACACTTTTTATGGCAATAACTTGCACATAAGCCTTTAAAATTAGCACTTTTTTTATGTTAGTGTCCCATAGACTTTAATGGTGTTTCGCGGCTTTTCAAATTTGCCATGAACACCACATAATGTCCGCTGTTCGGCAAACAGGCGATCACCCATTGTTCGAGTTGAACTTATGTTTCATGGGTATTTAACAAGCATTTTTTATACTTTTTCAATGCTCCAAAACACAACAAAAACACATTATAAACATGTCATAGATGATATAGGAAAGTTAATGAGCATTGCACATGTGAACCAGCCCTTACAGTCTTCTAATACACATGGATACAGATACAGGAAGCCTATTTAAGATGCGTATATATTTGATGCAATCGTTTTGTATTCTAAATATATTGAAGAAGAATCAAATAACCTTGCTCTATTTTACTAAAAGAATAAAGAAACATTTTTTTTATTTGATCTTTAGGCAGATACGGTATATACATATCCACTTATTGCAGTTGGAAATTTCTTTAAAATAATTAAATGTTTTTTAACATACAAACAGCTTTGGTACCTCTATCTGACCTTTTATCAGCCTCTTGTCATCCTCTGTTCAGCAGCAATCACACTAGGAAAGGGAGAGTTAGCACAGGCATTGAGACTCTCCTGCATGCACTTGTGCTGATTGCTTGGGAACACACAGATAGGAAGAGAGCAGAGTGAAAAGAGTAGATTATTTATATGTGTGTTACTGCTCTGTCATTGTCTATTCAGCAGGGTGAAGGTGAGGATACCCCACTGCTTTTCCTAATTCTAACAGAGAAAGTAATATCTCCCCCCAGGTTATGATATGGTATAGGAATCACAAACATAGCTGGATAGAATTGTACTTCCTTCAGAAGATAAGATAGTCTGCTTATATGAATTTGCTTTTAGATGTTTGCCTAGAGTTCAGGTTTAAAAAAAAAAAACGAATTACTCCACAACTTGGGATAAGTACAATTAAGCATTTGTACTTTGCTGACATTTCTGTGAAGATTGGTAATTTTTAGCAAAATTGGTTATTTTGGCAGAATGCAGGAGATTGTTGTTTTTTTTTTTTTTTTTTTAAAGATTTGAATCCCTTAACCACTTCAGCCCCGTACCATTTTGCTGGCTTAAGAACAGACCACTTTTTGCGATTCGGCACTGCGTCGCTTTAACTGACAATTGCGCGGTCGTGCGACGTGGCTCCCAAAAAAAAATTGACGTCCTTTTTTTCCCACCCCTGCGGTTTTTATTTTTTGGGCTGTAAACAAAAAAGAGCAACAATTTAAGAAAAACTCATTATTTTTTACTTTTTGCTATAATAAATATACCCCAAAAATATATAAAAAAAACTATTTTTTTCTCAGTTTAGGCCAATACGTATTCTTCTACATATTTTTGGTAAATCACAATAAGCGATTATTGATTGGTTTGCGCAAAATTTATAGTGTTAACAAAATAGGGGATAGTTTATGCCATTTTTATTAATAATTTTTTTTTACTAGTAATGGCGGCTATCAGCAATTTTTATTGTGACTGCGACATTATGGTGGACACATCGGACATTTTTGACAAATTTTTGGAACAATTGTCATTTATACAGCAATCACTGCTATACAAATGCACTGATTCCTGTGTAAATGACACTGGCAGTGAAGGGGTTAACCAGGAGGTGGCAGTGTAGGGGTTAAGTGTGTCCTAGGGGCGTGTTACTAACTTTGGGGGACTGGGCTGTGTGTTAGTGAACACTGATCTCTGCTCCAATCACAGGGACCAGAGGTCAGTGTCACTTGTTGCTAGGTAGAATGGGGAGATGCTGTTTACATCGGCATCTCCCCGTTCAGCCCCCCTGTGAGACGATCGCGGGTACCTGTACGCCAATTTGCCTGCCCGTGCCATTCTGCCAACCTACATCGTCATGCGCCGGTCAGGAAGTGGTTAAGCAGGCCATAGATGTTGCAAATTCCTTTCCTGGAAAGAAATTTGCATGATTACCCCATTAACACAGACAGTGCTAACAAGGGAATCCTGCTAAAACAAGTGGGTTGATTTACTAATACTGGAGAGTGCAAAATTTGGTATAGATCTACATAGAAACCAATCGGGTCCAGGTTTCATCATCAACACTTGATTGAAGAAGCTGAAATAAGAAGCTGATTGGCTACCATGCAAGTTATAGTAAATCAATCCCTTTGTATTCTACCACCGGAGAAGTGGGGAGGAAAATAAATCCAGCAGGCTGGTTGTACCCAACTTGATTGATCGATCAACTTGCTACATTCAGCCTGCTGATACATGGTTTGAATGTCAGCTAATTTCTGCTGAACTGGCTTAAATTCAAACGATCTATGGATGGACTTTTTTCCGTATAATTCTTGATTCCCAGAATTTTTTTTTGTTATGGCAAAGTCTCAGTCCTGTAACTTATATCTTTTAGGTTTTGTAGCCCATCCCATTTTATTTACTTATTTGTTTTTCTTGGGACAGATAGTGATTTAATTTGATAACATATTTTGATACATTTAATTTTTTTCTGGATTTTATCTAAAAAGCAATAGTCAAAAATTTTAATAAAAAAAAAAAAAGTAAGTTTAAAAAAATAATTTGCTTGTAATTTTTCTCAAGTAACATAAGTGTGATTTTTATGTAACATTACAAAAAGGTAAAATTCAAAGTGAATCTTTGCATTTTACAGCATTATTCCTCTTTCAACATTACATTGAGATGCAGGTTTACATATACAGAATTACATATTTAATGGTATTTCAGGATGGTGAGAACACACATTAGCACAATCTTGACCTTTTTACAAAATTTGCGACCACAGAAATTACGAATTGCATTGTGTATGCCCATATTAGTATTTGAGGCTTACACAGTAAACGCTTATGTCATTCAGATTATGAGACATTAGTTTTAGGAAGCCAAGATAAGTCTTTGGAAGGATTTTGTTTTTTAAATGTAATATATATATATATATATATATATATATATATATATATATATATATATATAAATGGAGATAAACCGTATCAGCCCTCATTCCTTATTAAATGGCTTGTTGTTTAACACAAAACAAATAATTCAGAAATGAATATAGTGGGCATTCAAAGGATGTTAAAAAAAGGTAAATATATAATGTTTTTTTAATTTTATCATTTCCTTTCGGGGGAGGGGGGAAGGGTTATCTTCCTGTATCTATTGGTGACTTGATATAGCAAAAGATCACTTCTTTCACTGAAATTAACAGCTAGCAGTTACATCCCACATGTTTTCAGGGACCTGCTGATTCCCAGAGTCATTTTAAAAAGACACTAAGATGAATAGCCATTATACCTGTGCTGTTTGGAAATGGCATTTGGGACCCTAGTGTTTGAAAGTGCAGTAAGCTTTAAATGACGCATTTTATGGAAGCTCTTTTAAATTATTTTTGTTTGTTTTTTCCTTTCATATTGTAACTTTTTTACACTTATATTATTATTTCTTACTTTAACATTTCTTTCTAGGTGAAACATCCACTGTACTTAGACTGAAACATATTGACAGCTGTCACTGATATGATTTTGTTTATTAACAAAACCATGTGATCTTCATGTTAACCAAAAATCATCACTAGCACTGATCTATAGGATTGTTAGATGTGAGCGTCACAGCTGTTCCTTCTTGGATATACAATACCCCACCATAATAGTCAGGGCCATCTTTAAGGCAGGGCAAAAGGGGAAGCTGCCCTGGACCCTGTCATTGTTGTGGGGCCCAAAGCAGCTGCCTCATACTTGCCAACTATCCCAGTTTAAATTCCCTTGTCCTTTGAAGTTTTAGTCCCACGCGGTGTCCCGGTATCTCAGTGTGAAGTGCTGGTACTAATGCTGCCCAGCTCTGCCTTATTGTTGTGTACAGATGACTCACCTGCATACCCTGTGTTTACATGTAAATAACTGGCATTCATATGTAAATAGCAGCACCAGTGGCATTGATTTGTAAATAAAGGAGGCATTCATATGTATATCATGCCCCCCTGCAGTGAGGAGATGATGTGCTGTAACTTCTAGCAACCAATCAACGAGCAGTAATACTGTACAGTAATCTTTAGCAACCAATCAACAAGCAGAAACCATTTGCTGTAACCTCTAGCAACTAATCAGTGAGCCGTAATGTGTGCTGTAACCTTAAGCAACCAGTCAGTAAGCAGTAATGGTATGTTGTAACCTCTGGCAACCAATCGCAATTGCTGCCTGATCTGATACAGTAAACTGATTTTAAGTCTAGCTGCTATTTATTGTATGTCTCAGAGCAGGTGGAGAGTGAAATTGCATGGGGGGCCCCAAGAAAATTTTTACCCAGGGTCCAATCAACATTAAAGATGGCCCTGATAATAGTTTTTCAGGTTCTTTCAAATTATATTGATATGTTTTTGGTATAACAAAAAAGTAAAGTGCAGTCACCCATAGTAACCAGCCATATATTTTTTTACTAAAATCAGTCCGGTAAAAGATGATTTGATTGTAAGTGTACATCACTTTGCAAGTTGTTGCTTGTACTGGTTTAAAGATTATTCATTCTTTATTAACATGAAAATGTTTAAATCAAGTTAAAATGTTATGTGGTGTGCTAGTTACCCAATCAATTTTTTTTATTGGCTTTTAAGTAATACTGCATAATTCTTCTTGCCTTGTAAAATGTTCCTTTATCAAAAACTGATCCTAGCATTCTTCTTATAACTATTCCAATGGAATAGCACAAGACTCCATTTTTTTACTCTGCTTAAAAAACTCTAAAATTGTTGACTAAATGTATATTTATACATTTAATTTTACAATAAAATGTAGCATTTTTGTGACTATTAGTTTTAGAAATATTGGGCCATGGAACCTATTTTGAACATTGAATACAATTCTGCACTTCAAAAAAATTCACTGCTTTTTCACAGCATGTTATGTAAATAAGTGAATGAACATGAAAATTATGTTGTTGTAGATGAGATGTGTGAACATAAATAAATGTATACGGAATTTTGATGATACCTTACTAAGCCTGAAGTAAAAATCTAATTAACATGAGCAATATTTGTTTTTGATTTAAAGTGTATGTAAACCATAGCAACCAACTTTTCATATGTTTGAGTTAAAATAGGAATTTTGTCATATTTGTTTGATAAGTGCAAAAAAATAAATATGTTTGTGATAGAGCAAGGAAGGATTGGAACTTATGGCAAGTATTGCTTTGCTGTCTGTGCCTTCCTGACCTGGTGACAACTGTACCCCACACTTCTTGTATAGGGGTTACATGGACAGGAATTGAGGGTTGTCACCCAATGGGGTCAGAGGCAGGAATAAAAAGAATTCACAGAAATATAACTCTTCCTACCCTATCAAATACTAAAAAAAGGAGAAAGGGTTTTATTATCTTTTTCTTGAAAAATACAAGGGTATTAACCTATTTATGTGTATTACAAGTACGTTTATAGAATATGTTTATGCTTAGAACCTCTATATGTAACACTTAAAGCAGGGTTCCCATTTAAAAAAAATAAAAATAAAAGTCAGCAGCTACAAATACTGCAGCTGCTGACTTTTAATAATCGGACACTTACCTGTCCCAGGGTCCAGAGATGCGAAGGATCGAACCCCGCTTGTCTCCCTCTCCATTCAGCAGAGCTGGCATTGTATCTGTGGGCTCCCAGCTGTGGCTTCACAGCTGGGCACCCACCGTGCACCCACTCAGACATGGCCCCATCTTCCCCTCAGAGTTATGGGGTGCATAAATTTAGTAAAGATGATTCTGTTTCCCAAGTTTCTATATATTTCTTGGCATTCTCCTGTATCCTTACCACTCCATATATTTAAGTCTATGTATTCTACTTTCATATGGGGTAATTCCCAACAAATCTATCTTGGCGTGCCTTAACCACTTTCAGACCGGACCATTTTGCTGGTCAATGACCAGAGGTCTTTTTACAATTTGGCACTGCGCTGCTTTAACTGGTAATTGCGCGGTCATGCAATGTTGTACCCAAACAAAATTTGCGTCCTTTTCTTCCCACAAATAGAGCTTTCTTTTGATGGTATTTGATTGCCTCTGCGATTTTTATTTTTTGCGATATAAACGTAAAAAGACCGCAAATTTTGAAAAAAAATGATATTTTCTACTTTTTGTTATTAGAAAAATCCAATAAACTCAATTTTAGTCATACATTTAGGCCAAAATGTATTCAGCCACATGTCTTTGGTAAAAAAAAGTAAATAACTGTATATTTATTGGTTTGCGCAAAAGTTGTCACATCTACAAACTAAGGTACGTTTTCTGGAATTTACGCAGCTTTTAGTTTACGACTGCCTATCTCATTTCTTGAGATGCTAAAATGGCAGGGCAGTACAAAACCCCCCCAAATGACCCCATTTTGGAAAGTAGACCCCCTAAGGAAATTGATAAGTGGCATGTTGAGCCCATTAAATATTTTATTTTTTTGCCTCAAGCGATTGAATAATGACAAAAAAAAATTATTATTTTTTTTTTACACAAAGTTGTCACTAAATGATATATTGCTCACACATGCTATGGGCATATGTGAAATGACACCCCAAAATAAATTCTGCTGCTTCTCCTGAGTACGGGGATACCACATATGTGGGACTTTTTGGGAGCCTAGCCGCGTACGGGGCCCCGAAAACCAAGCACCGCCTTCAGGCTTTCTAAGGGCGTAAATTTTTGATTTCACTTCTCACTACCTATTTCAGTTTTGAAGGCCATAAAATGCCAAGATGGCACAAAACCCCCACAAATGACCCCATTTTAGAAAGTAGACACCCCAAGCTATTTGCTGAGAGGCATGTTGAGTCCATGGAATATTTTATATTTTGCCACAAGTTGCGGGAAAATTACAAACTTTAATTTATTTTTATTTTTTTTTCACAAAGTTGTCACTAAATGATATATTGCTCACACATGCCATGGGCATATGTGAAATGACACCCCAAAATAAATTCTGCTGCTTCTCCTGAGTACGGGGATACCACATGTGTGGAATTTTTTGGGAACCTAGCCGCGTACGGGGCCCCGAAAGCCAAGAACCGCCTTCAGGTTTTCTAAGGGCGTAAATATTTGACTTCACTCCTCACTACCTATTACAGTTTTAAAGGCCATAAAATGCCAAGATGGCACAAAACCCCCACAAATGACCCCATTTTAGAAAGTAGACACCCCAAGCTATTTGCTGAGAGGCATGTTGAGTCCATGGAATATTTTATATTTTGCCACAAGTTGCGGGAAACTTAAAAACTTTTTTATTTTATTTTATTTTTTCACAAAGTTGTCACTAAATGATATATTGCTCACGCATGCCATGGGCATATGTGAAATGACACCCCAAAATAAATTCTGCTGCTTCTCCTGAGTACGGGGATACCACATGTGTGGAATTTTTTGGGAACCTAGCCGCGTACGGGGCCCCGAAAGCCAAGAACCGCCTTCAGGTTTTCTAAGGGCGTAAATATTTGACTTCACTCCTCACTACCTATTACAGTTTTAAAGGCCATAAAATGCCAAGATGGCACAAAACCCCCACAAATGACCCCATTTTAGAAAGTAGACACCCCAAGCTATTTGCTGAGAGGCATGTTGAGTCCATGGAATATTTTATATTTTGCCACAAGTTGCGGGAAACTTAAAAACTTTTTTATTTTATTTTATTTTTTCACAAAGTTGTCACTAAATGATATATTGCTCACGCATGCCATGGGCATATGTGAAATGACACCCCAAAATAAATTCTGCTGCTTCTCCTGAGTACGGGGATACCACATATGTGGGACTTTTTGGGAGCCTAGCCGCGTACGGGGCCCCGAAAACCAAGCACCGCCTTCAGGCTTTCTAAGGGCGTTACAGTTTTGAAGGCCATAAAATGCCAAGATGGCACAAACCCCCCCCAAATGACCCCATTTTGGAAAGTAGACACCCCTAAATTTAGGGGTACACTAGTGAGACTAGGTAATAAATGGCGGGTGCCCTGAAACTATAAAAAAATAACTAACCAACCAGCGTCACCTGTAACAGTTATATGGTGATCACTGGTGAAAGGGTTAACTAGGGGGCAATCAGGGGGCTTTATGCGGTAGTATATGGGGGTCCCTGGCGCTATAAAAAGCTGCGGCGAACCTAAATACCTACCTGCCTAACTAGCGTCACCTGTGACACTAATACAGCGATCAGAAAAACTATCGCTTATTAGGCTGGGTTCACACTGGAGCGATGCGGGAACGCCACGAATCCGCGGCGGGTTCCCGCATCGCATGCCTCCCGGTGGCAGTTCACACTGCCCTATGCGAACTGCTGGGAGTGTCAGTGAAATGTTAATGACACCCCCAGATCAGTTCGCATATCGCAGTGCGATCTGCAATTTGGATCGCATGGTGTGAACACCCATGCGATCCGATTCTGCTGCGGACCAAAAAAAGGGTCCCGTGCGAGTTTGCGGCGGGTGCGGCGCGAATTCAGCCATACTATCTGTATGGCTGAACTCGAATCGCACAGAGATCGGATGTGATTTGCACTGCAGTGCGGTGCGAATCACATCCGTTCTCATAAACCGCTGCAATGTGAACCCAGCCTTAGTGACACTGGCGACGGGGGGTGATCACGGGGTTAAACCTTTATTGGGGGGGTTAGGGGGGTACCTTAGAACTAAAGGGGGCTAACCCTAACTGCCCTAACAGTTATCACAGTCACAAATGACACCCGCCGGGTGATCAGGGGGTTAAACCTTTATTAGGTAATAAATGGCGGGTGCCCTGAAACTATAAAAAAATAACTAACCAACCAGCGTCACCTGTAACAGTTATATGGTGATCACTGGTGAAAGGGTTAACTAGGGGGCAATCAGGGGGCTTTATGCGGTAGTATATGGGGGTCCCTGGCGCTATAAAAAGCTGCGGCGAACCTAAATACCTACCTGCCTAACTAGCGTCACCTGTGACACTAATACAGCGATCAGAAAAACGATCGCTTATTAGGCTGGGTTCACACTGGAGCGATGCGGGAACGCCACGAATCCTCGGCGGGTTCCCGCATCGCATGCCTCCCGGCGGCAGTTCACACTGCCCTATGCGAACTGCTGGGAGTGTCAGTGAAATGTTAATGACACCCCCAGATCAGTTCGCATATCGCAGTGCGATCTGCAAACTCGGATCGCATGGTGTGAACACCCATGCGATCCGATTCTGCTGCGGACCAAAAAAAGGGTCCCGTGCGAATTTGCGGCGGGTGCGGCGCGAATTCAGCCATACTATCTGTATGGCTGAACTCGAATCGCACAGAGATCGGATGTGATTTGCACTGCAGTGCGGTGCGAATCACATCCGTTCTCATAAACCGCTGCAATGTGAACCCAGCCTTAGTGACACTGGCGACGGGGGGTGATCACGGGGTTAAACCTTTATTGGGGGGGTTAGAGGGGTACCCTAGAGCTAAAGGGGGCTAACCCTAACTGCCCTAACAGTTATTACAGTCACAAATGACACCAATGCAAAAAAAAAAAATGCTATTGGTGTCACTGTGACTGGGGGGGCAGGGGTGATTGGGGGGGTGATCGGGGGTGAAGGGGGGGTGTGAGTGTGCCTGGCATGTTCTACTGTGAAGTGTCGTGTTGGTGCAACTCACCGATCCTCTCTCCTCGGTGCCGGAACGAAAAATACCGACACGGAGGAGAGATTACATCACTTCCTCTCCTGTGTTTACATTACAGGAGAGGAAGTGATGTCACGCCTCACTTCCATTCGTCAGGAGCGATCGAGAGGGGGTGGCCATGAATGAATGGCCGCCCCCTCATCCCGGATCGCTTCTGAACGAAAACCGACCGCCGCTGGCACCGGGGGGGGCCCGATCGGGCCCCCCACCCGCGGGAAGGCAGGGACGTACAGGTACGCCCATATGCCTGCCCGTGCCATTCTGTCGACGTACATCGTCGTGCGGCGGTCGGCAAGTGGTTAAGGAATCTCATGGATATGGGAGGTACTGCTCTTCCTGATCTTAACTTTTATTATTTGGCTGCTCAGTTTCTAATTTTATTTTATTTTGACAAAGGGGATATGGAGCGTTACATTACCCTAGCATGTTTACAGCTTTCTGATGCAGTCATCCATCCCTATCAAATCCTCTTGAGTGACACTTGAGATCAAATAATACGAGCCATTGGCAGACAGCACTGATTCAATGCCGAATGAATGGCAGACCTTTTTCA
This sequence comes from Lithobates pipiens, assembly GCF_037356315.1. Classification (NCBI taxonomy): domain Eukaryota; kingdom Metazoa; phylum Chordata; class Amphibia; order Anura; family Ranidae; genus Lithobates; species Lithobates pipiens. The sequence continues at coordinate 422,270,785 of NW_027507748.1, forward strand.
GTCATGTCTCTTTGATGGAAGCCAGCCGAAAGGCTGGCTTCTGTTGGACTGGCTGCCATACACACGGGTTGTATATCGGCCGGTTTTCTATGGAACCTGCCAATGCCACCCAAAATTCTGCCAGCGTGTATGGAACTTAAAGGTGGCCATAGATAAGCAGATGCGTCATCGAGAATGATTAGGGATGAGATATCTGTCTACCTCTGCTCTGAACAGCTACTGTATTGACAGAATCTTCTTCACAACTCTATTAACAGATGGAGCCACATGCACAGTAAAATCTTTGATCCTTGTTCTTCACAGAAAAGGGACGACTGTTGTTGAAAAGGTTTTCCAATATAATGGATTCCGGCGCTGGAGTTCCGATACTACCTGGTACGATGCCGCTCTGCGATACCAGTTTCGCATGGGACTCTCTGAACCTTTAAAAGATGAACTGGCCCGGGTTGGTGTCCCAGCAACTCTTGAAGCCCTTATCAATCTCTCCATCCAGATTGACAGACGTCTGAGAGAACGGAGAGCAGAACGCACTGCCGGGCCTTCCCGACCAGTCTGGATGCTACCCCGTGTCCCAAATCCCCCTGCACATCCTGCTGCTGACACTCCTGAACCCATGCAACTGGGCTTACTTAGACCAACTCTCACCACCGAGGAACGACAACGCCGACAGCTCAACAATCTGTGCCTTTACTGTGGGGAACCCGGAAACACTACGTGAGATCCTGTCCTGCCAAGTTCCGTAAGCATTCTTCTGTGTCCTCTCCTGTTCTACCTGCTGTGCCTAGTAATGCTTCTCACCTGGCTGTTCCTGTTTCTCTTCAGCTTCCCGGAGGGAACATTCAAGTCGCAGCGATAGTTGATTCTGGAGCGTGCAGTGGATTTATGGACTTATCGTTTGCCCGAAAGTTCCAAGTACCCTTACGGCCCAGGGCGAAGGGATTGTCTGTACACCTTGCCGATGGAACAGCTATCAAATCTGGGCCGGTGACACAAGAGACATTTCCTTTGACAGCCACTATTTCCGGTAACCATCAGGAACAACTCTGCCTGGACATTATTGAATCTCCTCTTTTACCTATCATACTGGGTATGCCCTGGCTTCGGGCACACAACCCGCAAATTGACTGGTCCACCGGAAACATTTACTTTTTCTCTCCCTATTGTCGTCAGCACTGCCTCCAAGAAGCAATTAAGGTCTCACCCCATTTGATGTGTATGGAGACCGATGTTGAGACTCGCCAGTATGTTCCTGAGGCCTACCATAACTTCTTGGACGTGTTCAGCAAGAAGGGGGCAGAAACACTTCCCCCTCATAGACCCTATGATTGTCCAATTGAAATCCTTCCCGGAGCCAAAATCCCTTTCGGGAGGATATTCCCCTTAACGGAAGTAGAACTGGAGACTCTCAGGACTTACATTGATGACAATCTGAAAAAGGGGTTCATACGTCCTTCTACTTCCCCAGCAGGGGCAGGAATCTTTTTCGTGGAAAAGAAGGACCATTCTCTCCGCCCTTGTGTTGACTATCGGGACTTAAATAAGGTTACAGTCAAAAACCGGTACCCATTGCCTTTGGTGCCCGAATTATTTCAGCGCCTTGGATCAGCCGTTATCTTCACAAAACTGGATCTTCGCGGAGCCTATAATTTGGTCCGTATCCGAAGCGGGGATGAATGGAAGACGGCCTTCCGTACCCGCTTCGGACACTTTGAATATCTCGTAATGCCCTTTGGGCTATGCAACGCTCCTGCGACTTTCCAGCATTTTGTGAATGATATCTTTAGAGATTATCTCAACCTGTTTGTCATAGTGTACCTGGACGACATTTTGATTTTCTCCCCCTCTTTGCCCGCTCACAGGGAACACGTTAAAAAAGTTCTCACTCGGCTTCGCCAACACGGCTTGTACGCAAAACCTGAGAAGTGCGAGTTTGAACGTCGCAGCATTCAGTTTCTGGGGCTGATTATTTCGGTGGATGGAATTAAGATGGACCCGCAAAAAGTCTCGGCCATCCTGGACTGGCCAGCTCCTACTGATAAGAGAGGAGTTCAACGCTTCATCAAGGGGTTTTCTACGATCATCGCCCCGATCACAAGATTAACTAGACAAGGTATCAAGTTTCAGTGGACTCCAGAGGCACAGGTTGCATTTTCCTCCCTTAAAGAGCAATTTGTGTCAGCATCTGTCCTGAAGCACCCTAATTCTGTGCTACCCTACATCCTCGAGGTGGATGCATCCGAAATTGCAGTGGGGGCAGTCCTCTCTCAGAGACAGGGCCGAAAGGCCTTATTGCATCCGGTGGCGTTCTTCTCACGTAAGTTGTCTGAAGCGGAGAGGAATTATGATGTCGGGGACAGGGAGCTGCTCGCTATCAAAGCTGCACTTGAGGAATGGCGCTATCTCCTGGAGGGAGCAGCTCATCCCATTCTGGTATACACTGACCACAAGAACTTAGAGTATTTGAAGACTGCTAAGAGGCTGAAGCCACGTCAGGCCAGATGGGCACTTTTCTTTACAAGATTTTCCTTCCACATTACCTATAGGCCCAGATCGAAAAACACCAAACCCGACGCGCTATCTCGGATGTTCAGCGAACCCGAAGTTCTTCAATCCACAGATACCATCCTTGCACCCGGAAATTTCCTTATGCTCCAGGAAGATCTTTTATCCAAACTCAAGCGAGCTTCATCTTCAGCTCCGCACCCATCCAACACCACCCTACATTCTAGCAACGATTTGTTATGGCATGAAAATAAGATCTACGTGCCCCAACAACTACGGGTTGCTGTTCTCAAATCCTGCCATGACCACAAACTGGCCGGCCACTTTGGGGTACACAAGACTGCCAAACTTCTCCAACGCACCTTCTGGTGGCCTCAGCTGCTAAGAGACTGTAAGCTTTATGTAGAATCCTGCATCCCCTGTACCCAGAACAAGGGTAGCAAGACCAAAGCCTGGGGGTTGCTGAAGCCACTCCCCATTCCAGAAAGACCTTGGAGAATGATTTCCATAGACTTTATTGTAGAATTACCACCGTCAGAAGGCTATACCACTATCCTTGTGGTGGTTGACAGATTTTCCAAAATGGCTCACTTTCTGCCCATGAAGGGTACACCTTCTGCCCCTGAGACCGCAAGGATCTTCATTAAGGAGATTGTAAGGCTCCACGGTATACCTGCGAACATTGTTTCCGATCGTGGGGTGCAATTTACATCAAAATTTTGGAGAGCTTTGTGTAAGTCCCTGAAAATTGACCTTTCGTTTTCTTCTGCCTACCATCCCCAGACCAATGGCCAGACTGAGCGAACAAACCAGACCCTTGAACAATATTTGCGTTGTTATTCTTCTTTTTCGCAAGACGATTGGGTATCCCTTTTACCGCTTGCCGAGTTCGCCTACAATAACTCTATTCATTCTGCAACTAATCAGTCTCCCTTCTTCGCGAACTATGGTTTTCACCCTCAGTTCTTATCAGCCAACATCCCAGAATGTACGGTTCAAGCGGCTCAAGAAACTTTGAACTTTTTCTGCACCAATAACAAGTTGCTTCAAGAAACGATGGCAAGAACCCAAGAATGCAACAAGGCGGTTTTTGACAAAAAGAGGAGAGGGGAGCTCGATCTAAAACCCGGAGATTTAGTTTGGTTGTCTACTCTGAATTTGAAATTAACATGTCCATCTAGAAAACTGGGTCCAAGATCACCAGGAAAATGAATAATGTGGCTTATTAACTAAAATTACCGGAATTGCTGCGTATTCACCCAGTGTTTCATGTGTCTCTTTTAAAACCTTCAATCCAGGATCCCTTCACTGATCGGAACGTGGGTCCTCCAGAACCTGTGCTTATTAATGGTGAGGAGGAATTTGAAGTAGAAGCGATTTTAGATTGCAGAAGGAGACGCAACCAGGTCCAATATCTAGTGAAGTGGAAGGGGTATGGTCCAGAAGAAAACTCCTGGGAACCAGAGACTGGTATCCACGCCAAGAGGTTGGTTCTGGCATTCAAAAGATCTCACCCAGGTAAGATGTCCCAGTTGGGCATCCGAGGCTGCCCATTGGAGGGGGGCAATGTCAGGAAGACCCTTCTCACAGGCGTCCGAGTGGCGTAAGTCGCAGGAGATCTTTTGCGCAGTTTTAAGAGCGTTACCGCGATCAGCGGTGCGCGCGCGGCCGTTTGACGCAATTGGTGCCAATAGCGCTATTTAAACTGGATCCATGCTTCACTGCCTTGCTGCCTGATCAACAGCGTTCCCGTGCTTCCTGGTAACCTGTATCTGAACCTGAACCTGCATCCGTATCCTGATCCGTATTGAACCCAGCCTGTTCTCGACTCTGCTGTTTGCTGCCTGCCCCCCCGACTTTGGCTTTGTACCCGACTACTCTTCTGGATTCCGTTTCTGCACCTGATCTGCCCGCCTGTGCCTGACCTGGACTGTAACACTACCCGTCAACTGTAAGTTGCTTGTTTACCGCTGTTGTACTACAGGACACCTCCCAGTCTTCCACCATACCTGGCTGTTACTCCCTCTGCGTTTGTAGCCTTCTACCTCTTGCTGCAGACTACTGGACTCTTCCCACTTCTGCAGTATTCCGTTTGCACCTGCATCCGCTCTCGGACTACAGAACCCCTCCGTTGTTCGCTGTTCCCTGCGATCACTTGCATCCCGTTGCTGGACTACAGGAATCCTTCTGCTGTCTGCTGAACCCTACCTCACCTTTGCCTGCATTCCGATACTGGACTACAATACACCTCCACCATCAACGGTCTGCTGCTTCTTACACCTACCATCCAGTCAGGCACTTGTGCCCCTCTGTGCTCCTGAGCCCCTGTCATCACTACCAGGGTCTCTTGAGTCAGAGGTCTACGAGAAGCCACTCCCTGCACTCCGGGCTCTGCCTTAAAGGTACGTGACACCAGCCCCAGTGCTGCAGTATGGTTAGCCCTTGTACACACGGTCGGAGAATCTGTCGGAATGAGTCTTATCAGACCGTGTCGTCAGATAATCCGACTGTGTGTGGTATGCATCGGACTGATTCCATCCAAATCTCCGTCCGACCCAATTTTCCAACATGTTGGAAATATTTCCCGACCAACTGGGCCGGACGGACCTAATCCGATCATGTGTAGAGCATTTTGATCGGACCAAGTGCCACGCATGCTCAGATCAAATTCCTACATCAAAGCTATTGGCTACTAGCCTGAATGTAGTCCCATCGTAACGAAATTACGTCATCACGTTCTGAAAGATCAGATTTTTCGCCAACTTGGCCGACCGTGTGTATGCAACAGTTTCGGACACAATCCGTCGGACTAAATCCGACGGGCAAAATCCGACGGATTTGGTTGCCAAAATCTCCGACCGTGTGTACGTGGGCTAAGACTTGTATTATTTTTCTGCTCTCACTGTAATTATATATTTGATTGTTTTAGAGATAATGTGAGTAAAAATTGATGTTTAAATAGTTTTTACTTTATATGTAATTAGTTCATTAAACGCAAGAGTCTCAAAGCGAAATCCCAAGTTTAATTATAACCAAAGACATTAAACGGTTGAATAATAATATATCAGAGTCATTTTAACAGTAGCTTTTTATTTTTTTAAATTATGCTTTTTACCTTCTGTTGACTTTCAGTTGCGGTGCTAAAAATGTACTTTTGACTATTTTTGATAAATACACCGGGCATCTTTCCTGCCAAACCCAGAAAAGAGAAAGCTACACAAATAGTTTGTAGTGATCATTTCTGTTTTGCACAAATGGGTTAAAAGTAAGTATCTGACAGGTTGTTATGGAAACACAAACACCTTTTTTCAAAAGATTAAATATAAGCCACATTCATTTTTTTTTTCTGTACCCACCCTGTAGTTTGTAACTTTCAGCTGAATAGAAGAAGGACATTTACTTGAAGAAATGGAAAAAGGAACAAAAACAAAAATGTTGCCCAAAGTAACTAAGCAGACTCCTTGTTTCATTTTACTGTATAATAAAAGATATAACTTGATTGTGTTTAATTGTTTTTGACCTTTAATACATTGTGCCAATAGTACTAGAGGAAGAAATAATGTAAAACAATTTGAATGGGTATACTGATTCAGATTTTGTCAGTTCATCAAAATGTATACATTTACTTACCATAAAAAGGCAAGATGAAAAAAAAAATAAAGACTGGCATCGAAACTGCAAAAACACGATACAGCAAATCATTTCTTGAGTTTTGTTCTGCCAATAAATACAGGCAGATATGTACCAAAGCTACAAGTCAAAGCCTGGAAATCTGAACAATTTATATCACATTTAGACAGGTACTTTGAACTGACTGAATTTTTAGCAGTTAGCACTGTGAAAAACGAAACATCGAAAGAGAAAGATCACCTTTCATTTTCCACTTTTTATCTCAATTACACATTTTTATTCCATTCTTTTATCAAACATGGTATCACACATTAGATGTGTAGTTCAGCAACAGCTGGATGGCCATAGTTTGAAGATCCCTGCTCTAAACCATTCCAATAAATACACTGTGCATCACCCATCTGTGAGTACACATTTGTTAAAGGCATTTTGTCCATGTATTACTTCAGTTCGCTTGTTCCTATGCGCCAAGGGACAAAACAATTTCCTGTTCTAGACCACACAGCATCCAATGCATGCCATGTCATACATTAATACACTGTGTGTCAGCGAATGCTCTGCTTTCTTGTGTCAGTGTCAAATCTAACTATTGTGTTGCTCTCACCTGCACCAGTGGTAGACTGAAAGACCTGAGGATTCTGGAATATTTAATTTGCTTCACATGAAGTGTCAGGTCTCACACTACAGACAGAGGTGATGCATTGACCCTTGCAGTGCATGCCACATGCCTGACAATATTTGTTACCTCCCATGTATACTTCTTAAGTATGTGTTCATATAACCAAAATGTTCATTAAACATTGCCTATTCTGATGCAAAGGTGTATGGAGTAAAAGTGCCTGCACTACTATGAAGTGGAGCTCTACATGAATATTATATGTTATGCAACATTTCAGGAATCAATTTATTTACTTATACCTCCACCAACTCCACTGTGAAGTCCTTACTATTTATGCTCAGGTGTTCACAAGGAACTAAAAGTATGTAATGTCTTGACATTTATGGAAAGTGAGGTCAGTTGAGCTACCACCCACTGTTTGTAAGGTCTTCAGAGCAGTTGTGCATGGCAACCAATCAGAGTATTTTATTTTCAAAGCCTAACTGAACAAGCTAAAGAATCTAATCGGTTGTATATATAGTTTTGGCACCTCAATGTGTTATTTAAAAAGACAACCTGATCCTGCTATAGATGCCGCAAAGAAGGGTATGGTTGATGTTCGTTCTGCTAATTCAGAATCACCTGGCTCTTTGACACTGGGGTTTTCAAAAATGCACCACTCAGAATAAAATTATTATTTACAGTCATTCCGCCAGGCTAACAGCTTCCCTTTTCTCACTAAAAAAGCATTATTTATAAAACATACAGATCAGAAGGAATACTACTGTAGTCAAATTAGCACATGATGGATTATGATTATGATTAGTTGTTATAGGTTACTGTGCTTAAGAATTAGAACTTTGGTTTAGAGATCTATGCCCTTAGGTGCACCGTTACGCATCCAGGGCCTGTATGGTCCTTCATCACGTATGTTTCGGGGAGTCCTCGCCTTTGCCCTTACATCACACCGGGTCTCATCGTCTGCCCTCCTGCAGGGGATGGGAGATTGTATGAGTTCACTTTCCCTACCCTTCTGCACTTTCTTCTGTCACCCCCTCTCTCCTTGCTACAGCTTTGTCTTTCTTTTCTTACCTCCTTTCAGTATTCAACCCTGCTAAGGACACCACTTTAGTACAACAGCCCATGTTCCACCTTTGAACATTTCTGACAGGATATCTCTATTCTTTTAGTATGTTGGGTCATTATGATGAGTTAACATACTCTCCAATGTCGCTTTGCAGGCAATTTCCTCCTTCTTTTGTAGACCATGTTGGTCCTCCCCTTTATATAAAAGTATGGCATGTATCTTTTTGTTCTGATATATGAATTTTGAATTTGCATGTTAATTGCCCTGTATTTTGCCTACTTTTTCTTCAATAAACCTTTTATCAAGAAAAAAAAGAATTAGAACTTTGGAATGGAAAAAAAAATTACTTGTTTTAAATTAAAGGGACAATTCCAGCTCTTGAACATTGTAGAGTTTGGTAATAATCACCTTGAGTGTAAAAGCATTAAACTATTAAGATACTTTACTTTTTTAAACTTCAAAGAGGTAATTTGTTAAAACTAGTCCCCAGGTAAACAACGCAAATTAATGTAATTATACATTCATTGAACATATAACTACATTAATTTTTTAATAGAATCTGTGTAAGTACCTAAGTTTGCATCACTATTGGCTTTATGTAATCCATTGTAGAACAGTAGACTAGGAGACATAGAGCTGGTGCTTTTTGTTAGTCAGCCTCTGCTGCGGTGCACATGTGCTGCCAGTGAAGAGAGAACAATGACATGTAATCTCCTGATGTCCCTTCATTGTGAATTCAGCAGGCCAGGGGTATGTTCTTGACCAATATTTGCTGCTTAATGGAATTTAAGGACCTAATTGTTTATTGTCTAGTATGTGTGACTGGATCACCAAACTGTTTTTGCACATGATTTTAAATACTTATTCCAAAATCCCTATATTTCAAATGGAACAATATTTAAAAAATGGCAAACAGGCAAGATTTTTAATGCAGGAGAGATATAGGGGTTGATTTACTAAAGACAAATAGACTCTGCAAGTGCAGTTGCTCCAGAGCTTAGTAAACAAGCAGATACTCTGCTGCCTTCCATCATCCAATCATGTGCAATGCATTTTTCTTTCATTTTTCTTGTATGCGATTGGGTACTTTTTGCAAAGTGAAGCCTTGCCTCATTTACTAAGCTCGGGAACAACTGCACTTGAAGAGGGCAACTGCACTTTACAAAGTATATAATCTATCCGTCTTTAGTAAATCAACCCCAAACTATGTCTCTTCTGCACTAAAGTTTCTTATCTGCCTGTCTGCAATATACACAGCTCAATGTACAATTTCAGCATCTACCAAGGCAAACGAGTTCATGCACATGCGTGGGAATGATGTCATTTTGGCCCATGCCAATCAAACTGGCTGAAGATTGGGAACCTAAACGAAGACTAGTCGAAGATGTCAGTAATTGGTGAAGGAGCTCCAGGACACCACAGTGCTGGATGGAGATGAGCATAGTTCTGCTTTTAACTGGTTTCACATAATTATAAATCAAGTGTATCTAGATGACTGTCTAGGCTTCAGTTTCAGCTTTAAATAAAGCCTTATTAAAGAAGTTAAAAAGCAAGACACCTCTATGAGAAACTTCAGATGGGATGCCTAATAAAATGCTCCTAGAGCTTCACTAAACTCATTGTCAATTATTTGCTAAGAGGTTAATTTTGTGATTCCTGTATGTTGCTATGTACAGACTTTTTCGTTCCTCATCTGGGTAATGACTTCAAAAGTGTAAAACAACAAAACTGCAAAAATTGCCTCTTGATCTTTTGTGTGTTTCTTTATGTTTGGGGTAGAATCATTTCTTTTTACTGACTGGCTAACAACAGTTCCGAGTTCCTGGCAGCAGGACATCTATTAATTATTGCTTTTTCAGACACATCTCTCCTTTATTAGCAATACCTAATAAATTGATCTGTATACTGCCTTGCAATGAAAGGCTTATTTGTTCTACCCATATCTTGGACTGCGAAAAAGGTTTCATTGATGAGGATACAAAAAAATGCCCTGTGCTACAGATTCACATGAACAGCATAGGAACAGAATGCCTATGCTTGAAATTATGTACAAAAAGAAAGACTCCACCATACAATAAGCAAAAGGATTTGAAATAAAACTCACCATTTTTGTGTTTATGTATACATTGTGAGCAGATATATAAAGTGGACTTGATCCAGCCTGGCTCACAGGTCATTTTGGCATAAGGGGCAGCAGGCATTTATGGGAATGAAGAGGATGGGGGGAGGGGCTTATATATGGTATAAGGTTCAAGGAAACGTCCTTCCAAAAATACAGGAGCTGCCATTGCTGACTTAATTGTGAAAATACTATTTGCCTGGTAAACATGCTTATTCTTTGACTTCAATACTCTCGGACTAGAAACAAGCTTGCAGCATAGGAAGCCAAATTTAAGTAATATGCATACTTGCAAAATATTTCTCCCAGCATGGAAATAATTTCTCAATTATAACTCTGAAGAAAATTGTAATGTCAATACATTTAAAAATAGAATTGCCAACAGATACAGTAAATAATAATGCCAGATTGGGTTATATTACTCCCAATTCAATTTATAAACGCAGGCTACATAAAGGAACACATATTTACTACAGCCAGGAAGAACCTGTGGTCACAAGTGGTCTGTGGTGATGTACACATCAGTTAATATTTAGGAATAAGCATTTACCAGTGCTTAGGTCGTGTGAACACTACTTGTCTACTACTTGTCTACTGCATGGACACACATGCTTGGTTTATGTACAGGTGTTAAGAAAGGTTTATTTAGTGGTCAGATTGTGCCTGTACTTCCAACAATCACTTTTTCTATACATGTAGCTTTACAACTTATGCCGCGTACACACGGGCGGACTGTATGGCCTACTTAGTCCGTCGAAACACATTTCAGCGGACAGTCCGATCAAGTGTGGGCTTCAGCGGACTTTTTCAGCGTGCAGTCTTTCGGATTTTTCGAAATTCTGTCCGTCATACTTTGGTTTCAGTGGACAATCCGCTCGTCAGTAGGCTAGTTCGACGGACTAAGAATGGCGCATGCTCAGAAAGGATTTACACGGCGGAAGGGTGCATTGCTGTGTATTGGACTTCCTATTTCTAGTCCCGTCGTACGTGCTGTACACGTCATCGCGCAAGCTTTCGACAGACTGTTTGTGCATCCGTGTGTGGTCAAGTCCGTTCATTCGAAAGTATGACGGACTGTCCGTCGGATTGTATGGTGGACTAAGTAGGCCATACAGTCCGCCCGTGTGTACGCGGCTTTAGAAAACCTTTCAACTTAGAAAACCTCTGTGTCATATATAAAGAATCCTCTCACTGAGAATGATAGGTAGTATTGGATCTTCTGTACTCATTCTAAAGTGAGCAGCTGCTGTAAGGATCAATATTCCCCTTGATAACTGCATTTAGTTGACATTACAATAGAAGTGTACTGGAAACAGGAGGTTGGTAAATGTCCTGGGAATCCCTGATGTAGGCACAAAAAAATTATATATATATATATGTATGTATATATATATATATATATATAGATAGATAGATAGATAGATAGATAGATAGATAGATAGATATATATATATATATATATATATATATATATATATATATATATATATATATATATATATATATATATATATATATATAGATAGATAGATAGATAGATAGATAGATAGATAGATATATAGATAGATATATATAGATAGATAGATATAAAATAATATCAAAGCATTTGCATTATTGTACTTTTTTTGTACATATGGCATAAATGGTTAACAGAAAAAAATGAACCATTCTTGGAAAAAAAAAATTGATAAAATTCCCCCTACATGTAAATAATTATTGTGCATTTTTCTGTGTATACTTTAGGCTGGCTCCATGTGGCTCCATGCACACTGGGCTTAAAAAAGCTCTAGTTCCCTTGGAAAAAAAAACGCTCATATAGAACATTTTTGTACACAGTTTTAGGTGAGTTTGGTAGAGTTTAGTGTTTTTTATGCCAGAAAGCTCCAATTAGAAACGCAAACCAGAAAGGTTTTTTTTTTATCCTGCCTCTGAACGCTAAACTCAAAATATGTCTGTAATTGTCCTAATGTGCATGAACACATAGGATAACATTGAGTAGCTTCTACAGACAAAACACAAAACTCCTGTGGAAGCAGCGAATTTTAAGCCAGTGTGCATGGAGCCTAATAGAGATTATTGGATATAGTCAAAGGTCAATCTGAAGAGAAGTTATGCATATTATCATATATATATATACACACACATATATATATATATATATCTATATATCTATATATCTATATATATATATATATATATATATATATATATACATATATATATATATATATATATATATATATATATATATATATTGTTTTTACAACATTAAAAAATCCATTTAGCTACATGGCTTTTTATATGGCCTCATGAATTAGATTATAATTACAATAGTGGGGCACAACTCTTAGCCCTTGTACACACGGTCGGATATCGGACCATTTTGTCGGATAATCTGACTGTGTGTGGTCTCCATCGGACTGTTTCCATTGGAGTATCCGACGGACCAAGTTTTCCAACTTGTCCGGAAAAATTTCCGACAAAATGCTCCGATCGGACATACTCCGATCATGTGTAGCCTACTCCGACGGACAAAGTGCCACGCATGCTCAGATCAAATTCCTAGACCAAAGCTATTGGCTACTAGCCTGAACGTAGTCCCATTGTAACGAAATAACGTCATCCCGTTATGTACAATCGGATTTTCCGACAACTTTTTCCGACCGTGTGTATGCAACAGTTTCGGACAAAATCCGACTGTGTGTACAAGGGCTAAGAAGGAAAATCCCTTCAGCAAAGTTAGGGGGATTTGTTATAGCCTTGAAACTCAAGTAATGTGTAAAATAGCACTTGATGTTAAGTATTGATGCTTTCAATTTCATTGACAATAGAACATTTCTAAAAACCCAAAGTATAAAAGTTTCACGCTGTTACAAAGAGTTTGAAATTGTGTGTTAAATAGTATTTCCCATCGCCTAAACTCTAAAGAAAATGTAACACAAATAATAGTCAAAAGAACCTAACAATCAATCCAGAATTGTAATAAGAGTCCCTTAAAGGTTTCTGCAATTGCTATACTGCCTGCAAAATATATAACCGCATGTATAATCTATTGTTCTGTTAAAGCTACTAAAATATTACTAGAAGAGTTCATAGACAACACTGTAGATCAATAAACAAATACATGTATTACAGTCTAAGTCAACAACCAAGCTTTAATCAGGCAATAAAATAATGTTGTTCAATTATTTCAATTAAATAATCAGTTCACACAGTACTTATGTTTACTGCCCCGTTGAGTCTTTATTTACTTGCTGCACTCATGTCATTATGATCTCTGAATGTAACATGAATAAATAGTCAGGCAGGGACAGTGAGACTACCAGACACTTTCTGTGGAATAAAAATAGAGCTGGGAAATCAGGTGCAGAAATCTCATTCCTCAAGTGCCACTAGCCAGGGTGTAATTTAGCCATGTCCACTTTGTATATTCCAATCCATGCAACCAAAGTTATAAAAAATTGTACGTTTATTATATTCCTTATAAAATAATTTTTACTAATGTTAAGGTTGGCACAACAACATTAAACACATAACTAAAGCAATCTTGTATCCCTTTTATAATTTTTATCCTTCCCTAAAGTTTTCAATATACAGTACCATAAAAAACAGCCATATTTAAAACCACATACAGTGGGGCAAAAAAGTATTTAGTCAGCCACCAATTGTGCATGTTCTCCCACTTAAAAAGATGAGAGAGGCCTGTAATTGTCATCATAGGTATACCTCAACTATGAGAGACAAAATATGGAAACAAATCCAGACAATCACATTGTCTGATTTTTTAAATAATTTATTTACAAATTATGGTGGAAAATAAGTATTTGGTCACCTACAAACAAGCAAGATTTCTGGCTCTCACAGACCTGTATCTTCTTCTTTAAGGGGATCCTCTGTCCTCCACTCATTACCTGTATTAATGGCACTTGTTTGAACCTTGTTATCAGTATAAAAGACACCTGTCCACAACCTCAAACAGTCACACTCCAAACTCCACTGTGGTGAAGACCAAAGAGCTGTTGAAGGACACCAGAAACAAAATTGTAGACCTGCACCAGGCTGGGAAGATTGAATCTGCAATAGGCAAGCAGCTTGGTGTGAAGAAATCAACTGTGGGAGCAATAATTAAAAAATGGAAGACATACAAGACCACTGATAATCTCCCTCGATCTGGGGCTCGATGCAAGATCTCACCCCATGGGGTCAAAATTATCACAAGAACGGTGAGCAAAAATCTCAGAACCACACGGGGGACCTAGTGAATAACCTGCAGACCATCAGTAATACATTATGCCACCAGGGACTCAGATCCTGAAGTGCCAGACATGTCCCCCTGCTTAAACCAGTACATGTCTGGGCCCATCTGAGGTTTGCTAGAGAGCATTTGGATGATCCAGAAGAGGATTGGGAGAATGTCATATGGTCAGATGAAACCAAAGTAGAACTGTTTGGTAGAAACACAACTCGTTGTGTTTGGAGGAGAGAGAATGCTGAGTTGCAACCAAAGAACACCATACCTACTGTGAAGCATGGGGGTGGTAACATCATGCTTTGGGGCTGTTTCTCTGCAAAGGGAACAGGACGACTGATCCGTGTACATGAAAGAATGAATGGGGCCATGTATCGTGAGATTTTGAGTGCAAACCTCCTCCCATCAGCAAGAGCATTGAAGATGAAACATGACTGGGTCTTTCAGCATGACAATGATCACCACAACCACCCTAACCTTGTTGGGCAGCATTGATTCACCTGGGACTTTTGGGGTGCATACAGTACCTATCAGGCAGACCTTGTCCATATATTTGGTTTTAAATTTGACTGTTTTTTTCTTTGACTGTATATTGAAAACTGTCAGTATGACAAACCTTTTAAAAAAAAAAAGTTGATTCTAATGTGCTGTACACCAATACAGTTGTATTTATTTATATGCTCTAGGATACATAATATGTTAGTGTCTTGAGGATGTGGCTGACAGAGTCTATGACATTTTTGAGAACATTTTTCCATTTTCTCCACTGCACATACTGAAAATTGCTGAATACTTATGTAGAAATTATAGTGTACAACAGTCTTTTTCAACCTTTTTAACATGAGGGAACTCCACTTGAAATACCTATCTGGGCTCAGGGAACCCTTGCTAATAATGATTAATTACTAATAATAATTACTGCTATCTACAGCTCACAGTACATTCGTTTGAAGGTTATTAGGAGAAATGCTCCTTACATTGGTGGTCATTAGGAAGAATTGAAGCCATAAAAATCATTGGTGTCATTGGTTGCTCATTGTTAAAGGAATTAAGAAAAATATCCCCACAAGGGTACAGACTGCAATAAAAAGTATTAAAGGCAATTAAAAAGACCATGCAATTCACACTTCTTATTTAGACATCCAAAGTACGGTATTAAGATCATTATTTTTCACAAAGTACTGTATGATGTGTTGTGCATTGTCATAGAATCCAGGGCCTAAAGTATAACTGAAGTAAAAATGTTTGTATAGAGTGGAATTTGAATGCCTATCAAGTTTTGTATAGAGTGGAATTAGAACACCTATCAAGTTTATATTACTCTCTGCACTCCGTTAGGGGCATTCACCCACTCTATTTGTCCTGTCTATGTTATTATCTAAAGCAGTGTTTCTCAACTCCAGTCCTCAAGGCGCCCCAACAGGTCATGTGTTCAGGCTTTCCATTATTTTGCACAGGTGATTTGATTAGTTTCACTGCCTTAGTAATTACCACAGCCGTTTTTACCTGCAATAAATCCTGAAAACATGACCTGTTGGGGCACCTTGAGGACTGGAGTTGAGAAACACTGATCTAAAGTGAAAGTGAAAGAAAATCCCAAATCCTGGTTTGTCCCCAGAATAGTAATAGAGAGGAAACCTTCCAATAAGGCCACTCATTCTGGTAACAACCAAGGACTCCCTAACTTCCTTCCTGTCTAGGCTATGGGAGAAGAAGTGAGGAAAAATCTCTCCAATGAGACACAGATAGCAAAAAAAAACTGTCAGGAATTCTGTATACGAGCCAAAAAAATGCTTCCTTATATGAGTAGTGCAGTAATTAATGCTTATTTATATGTACTGCTTACTGCTTATATGTACTAATTACTAAATTAAAGGAAATTACATTGGCCTTAATATATTTAATTTACAATATTATTTGTAGAACATTCTTAGTTTTTAAAAAACATAACACAGGATCTTTTCACACTAAGTGTGCAGTACATCTTGGACTATCATATAAGAGAGGTCAGAATTAAATGTGCCTCTTTTGACTACTTCTATGGAAAAAAGACTAGACGTCATCCTCTCTACAGGAGAATAGGAGGGGAAGTGTTTACTTTTTAGTAATTGATTCTGCTGTGTGTATGTAGAAAACCCAATTTAAATACGTTTTCTTTCTTCTAAACATGCTTTAATAATGAAAATATGAAATACCCATTCTTTTACATTCAAGCAAAAATATAGTAATTTTGTATGTTATTCTCTATATATGGTTCTAAAAGGAATGTAAAAATGTTTCTCGGATTTCATTTTTTTGTCTGGAGGCTGGGGTCCCTTTTTTACATTTTTACTCTGTCTCCCTAACAGTGATTGTAAAAAGCCTGTTTACAGAGCTCAATGGCTCAAGATGTCATTTACACACATCAATCAGTCCAAAAATGTAACCATCTCTCATTGGACAGCTGTGTCACAGAATTCAATCAAACATAACAGCCATTCAAGGCAGACTGCTACTGCTGTGTTATCTCTCTCAATAGTGTTCTGATAATACTTAGTCACTTTCTGTTATATTTATGTAAAAAGCTAAAATTGTATACATATAGTATAACATCCTAAACAAAACAACAGAATAAATACTTTTTCTACAAATGCCTAGTAGCCAGTGCATGGACTTTTATATTAAGTTTAGGAGCAGCAATCAATAAAACCTAATGAAATGTCACTTTGTAACTTTGTAAGCATTTTGATAAAGCTTGTAATTGGTGTGAGTTGACCCTTAATGTCTTATTAGGGCTCGGCCACACCAGAAAGTGGTGCGGGAAACACACATTTTATGCCCATTTCCCAGGCAATGTTCAAAACACATTGGATGTCAGATCTCAATATATTCCTAATGACACCCCAAATGCAGAGTGCAAACACAGTGCATTTGCCTGCACCCAATTGCGTAGCACCACAGTACCATGGGATCCAGTGCAGTGTGTTTTTGAAAAGTAGTGCATGGACTACTTTTGATGCAATCCAATGAGATTTCAGCCCATTGAAACTAATAGGCTGAAAATCCCACTGCACTGAATGGCACAGGAATCTCACTCAGACCACGTTCCTGTGCAATTCAGGTGTGAACTGGCCCTTAATGTTTAATACAGTCTGAGGATGATGCTAGATGAGAGTTTTTTCCCTTTTCTCAAAATAGTGTTAAATGTTGTACTCTATTGCAACTAATTTTGCCACCAGGCCTTTGTTATGCACAATATATTTAAAGTGCAAAGCAAGTCAAAACCTAACTAAGCTTAAATATATTGCCACCCCCATTCTAGGACTTTTCTACCTACCCTATTAAAGGAAAGATGCTTATACTTCTATTCTGAAGTCACTCTGGTCCATTCACAAGACCGTAAGACCGGCTTCCAGTGCTGGCTTTAATATAGAGGAGGGACAGTCAACAATGGGTGTGCCATAGTAAGCCTGTGGGTGGTGGTTCTTCAGCCATTGTCGGTGACCTCTTCTCTTCACTGAATTCGGCCCTGGTGACCGAAGAGACTTTAGAATAGGTAGGTATACAGATCTTTCCTTTTACAGGGTACATAGAATGGGCCTAGAATTGGGGTATGAATAGATTTAAGCTTAGTTAGGCTTATATTTATTCATTCCTCTTTAATTATTATACATTTTCTTTTTTTTAAAATAGTTATTACATGCAAAAATTGAAAAACATACGCAAAGTAATCTAAAATATAGGAAAAAAGGAGAAAAAATATACAATAATTAAAATGCTGCCATGAGCTAATCTTCATATTTACTATGTATTAAAAAGGAAAAAAACTGTGATATTCTGTCTAAATTTTCAAGCCCCAGCTCCCAAATGTTATACAACATTAAACCAAAGAAACCAAGAAAAAGGGCTGCGCTAAAGCATTGACCAATAAGTGATAAGCAGAATTGATCCCTGCTGTATTACATGCTGCACAATAACTTTAATATGCTATTACAAGTATCTATTGTAATAATAGGAAAACCTTTTTTTTTTTTACTCTGTAGTTAAACATAAATAACATATTCACAATATTTTTTTCTGTTCAAATACAGATATATGCAATGACATACATCCTTAGACCTAGTCTGTGTGAAAGTACTGCCATTTGCTGAATTGACAATATCCACAGGTGATGTAACACTAAAAAGACACATCAGGTGAATCCAACACAGTTTTACTTCAGATAAGAGTGGCGCAAACTTTTTCCATTAAACCTTATTTTTCTAACACAGTCTTGATCGGGAGACATCACAAGTATTTTTTTTTGTACAAAAAAAAAAAAATGCACAAAAATTAATCTTTACAAGCACAAATAAGCAATTTGTATTTGCTGCTAATTTGTGAATGAGGCCTAAAATGGTAAAGAATTTTGGAGTGAAACTAAGAAAGCCAATTTATGCATGCTGAAAGAAAGTGAGATGGAATATTTATGGAAGAGAAGAAGAATGTCAGTAGCCAAAAACTCAGACTGATGGTAAGTTGTTACTGTATTCCAAAACTAATGCCAGGACCTTATCAGTCCATTGATCAGTCACACACAGACCCTTTCCATTAAGCAATGGAAGCTAATTTAATGCTGGACAATAATATGCATGTTAGCCAGCTGTAAACACTAGGTATTCAGAGATATGAACACCTATAGAAAACTGTATCTAGGACATGGTCATAAATGCAGTGACATCCCAGAAACCCTCCTCAGGTGCTTAATTGGTCAGATGGCCTCTGTCAACACTTTTTTGATACCAGAGAAAAGTGGAATCCCAATACATTGTGTCAGTTCTTGTGTACCATCAAGTAAAAGAATACCTGTTGAGTTATGAGAGCCAATAGATCACTTTTCTCATGGACTGAAATCTGCTCAAACAGGATTTGCAAGTATTCTGCATTTTCAACTCCTTTTTGTTTCTCTGTGGCTTTATTGTTCTCTTTATTACTTTGTAACACCCTTTTTCTGTAAATGTTTTATTTGCACCATTTTTTACCTTTTTATTATTAAACCATACTTACATACATACTTAAACCATACTTTGAAAAGTGTTGAACTATCTCTATTGTCCTAACGCAAACTCAAAGAATCCCTGTTTCTTGAAAAATGCTACTGTAGTATAGATTTCTGAATATACTAGTGACAAAGTGTGTTAAAGGTGTTTATTTATATAAATCATAGCTGTTATTGCTAAGATTGTGAGTTTCCTCCTCTGTAAAAAGATTGTGGTGACAGTTTAAAGGTTATTTTCTTAATTAACTTAACCCAGTGACAATCGCTCTCAGGCTGATTGCACCTAGATTGTGGTCCCGTAAGCTGGAAAATCTTTGTGCAGCGCAGAGTAGCATTGTTACGTAAGTGACAGCATGGTGTGAGATTGGTCAGTCTTTTGTCATGAGTTGGTGAGAAGGGCAGGGGTCTGACATTCATGTACATTACACATGGCAGACCTGGCACTTGCTGCATCAATGACATTCCAGCAATGAACCACCAAAAACACTCTCTGCCCTTATTATTTTACATTGTGTGGTTTTGTAGTGTATGGCCAGTGTGCATAGTAAAATATTCTTCCACAGGCTGTATTGGTGGAAAAATGTGCATGAATGTCATTACCATACTGTAATAAAAAGTTTCATAAATTAAGTGTGAATGTGTAAGCCAAGTCAAGCAAATTGTTTTCGTTTTATATGCAAAATTTTGAACTTTAAAATACCTGCCTTAATTGTTCATCTTGGCCTACATGATTATTACTTGAAACTGGTTATGGTAAATGTCATGTGTTAGCAAGAGGCAGCATTTAGCCAGTTGTCTTTTCTGACACAAATGTGACATTTTGGTGAAATTGCCCCTTTTAAAGAATTTATCAAAAAGTTTTTAATGTTAGAATTTGTAGTCCAAGTCTGGATATTTTTCAGGCTGAATTTCTTTTTTTTATTATTATTATTATACATGCATTACATAGTGCCAACAGTTTGCACTGCTTTACAACTTGAGGGCAGACTGTACAGTTATAATACAATATAGGAGGATTTAGATTTATGCGCTAGATGGCAAGATGGCAAATTGAAACCTGAAGGCAACTTTGAATTGAAGGACATGAATTTGAACATTTTGGAGGAAGTTTTTTGTAATAAAAAACCTTCATGGATCTACTTAATATGGTAAATATTTAGGCACAGCTCAGATAAGTAATGTATCTTTAAATAAGGTTTCATTTTTTTTCTTAAATTCTAAAATTTAGGAAATGTCTGAAAATGTGTGAAAAAAGAAAATGTCTGAGCTTAGAAAGAATGAGGCTGTATAATCCTAACAGAGGTTAATTTTAAATGATTTCTGCCTTCAGACACATTCACACTAATTTCACCAGAAGTACAACACAAAAACTATAGATCATCAGTCCTGACCAAATAATGAGACATGTTTGACCTGCTAAAAAGACACTAATGAGCAACCTAGCACATGTAAGTGAAAATCATAGAACAGCAAAGTGACAGTACTATTAAATGCAGAAATACCAAACTTCCAGACAAGCTTTAGAATACCTTATAAAACACGGATATGCTCCTTCGCCTAGGAGTATGCAACACAAATTTGTCTAGCATACAGGATATGTTGTAAATCTGACATGATATAAAGAGATAAAATGTTACCATAAGCCTATTTCCTGTTGAATTAGTTACTACAGTTTGAACCCGAGGATGCAAGAAAACTTTCCTTATGAATAGGGTTAATTCCCCTTAGTGAATGTGCAGTGAATATGTGGCACATTTCTTTTTTAGACAATGGGCCATTGTTAGGGATTAACAACTCTCACTTTACTATTGTTTGTAACATTAATGATATTGTGCTCCAAATAAAGCCAAAATAAATAAATGGGATTTCTGATAATAGAATTACAGCTAAAACAAAACCTGGGACTCTATGTGGGGCCTAGATCCACAGATTGCACCCTTCACTTTGCGTACTTTGTTCTGTTGCTTTAATTTTGTGCAAATAAAATAGTAAAATGTATTATAATCATTCAGATTTAATTGTACATCACATTAGGGCAATTAACAATCATTGATGATTGCTTGCCATGGATTACTGCCCTTGAATTTCGCCTTATTACATAAGGACTAATGTTTATAAAGTATCCATTTACTGGAAAAGCTGCATTTTAATTAAACAAAAGCAAACATGCATTTCTTAACAAGTTTATTATATTCATAGAAAAAATGTAGTGGCTGAACAAAAGCAATGTTTTGAAACAAACAAACAAAAAAAATTGTGTGGTTACTAGAGGGTGTATATTATTTGGAAATAAGTGTGTTTCCCCAATAGATTACATATATTATTTTGCAATTTCTTTTTGTTTTCATATGTATTTCTACCCAGAACTCTCTAGTATATTTTGGGTCTGCTTGATTTATTGAAGATGACAGAATTTAATGTTTTTTAACATTACAGAACTGCAAACTGCTTAGTGTAGGTTTTATAAACAATGGGATCCATCAATTATTTATATGATTTATAACTTAAGCTCAAAGCTAACAAATGACAAACAATATGGGAATCCATGCTTTTAAACAGTGGCTCGATGATCTTTAGTTGTAAAGCAATTCAGACATCAATTAAACAATAGTGGCTTTGTGGAAAGTATAATGCACATGGGACAATGATCTAACTACTTTCATAAAATGCATGTAAAACTTTACTATGCTGTACAGTTTACAACATTTTAAAACATCTTACATTAATCTATACCGTTTCATTGCACCTACTTCATCTAAATGATAATACTGAGTGACAAAGAGATAGTGGTGTGTGTGAGGAGGAAAGCACCAATAGCAGAATGTATAAAGTCTAGTTATATTTTTTATTCAGACTCTTATATCATAAAAAGCCAATGTGCGGATACAATGGGTCCCTCATCCTCAGGGATTGGTGCTGCTGAACAAAGTGTGTACTAGACTAATGGAATTGGGAGGATCCTGAGGGATCATTCAAAGTAGGCTTTGATTGTCTCGTTCTGTCCATATGGAGTTTAGCACTCAAAGGAGAGGAAGTATGTTATTGCCAGTTTTGCCAGGTGAAAAGAAATAGAAAAAAACTGAAAATGTTTCTGTGACTGAGCTCAGTGATGTGCAAATTTGGTGCTCTGTTGACTGTGGTATGGATCACGCAGCGTCCCCAAAATTCCCATTTACTGGAGCATCTGGTATGAAAGTAGAAGAAGACAACCCCTTGGCATACTTACAACTATTTCTGACTGATGAGGTTATTGAAAAAATTGTTACTGAGACAAACCAGTACCAAGAGCAACAATTAGCTACTACGCATTGGAAGTTTCCAAGAAGCAGAAAGTGGAAACCAGTGACCAAAGATGACATTTGAACATTTCTGGGCCCAATAATACTTAAGGAAGTGGTGGAAAAGCCCCTGCAGAAGTGGTATTGAACAACTAACAAATTACTTCCCACTCCATTCTTTGGCATGGTCATGTCAGATTACAGATTTTCCCTGATAATTAAATACTTACACTTTGAAAACAATGAAGAATTTGATCAAACTACTCAACCTGCACCAAAATTCGGGGGAAGTATCTCAAATGATTCTAAAGAATTTCCAATGGAGCTATGTGCCAGAAAGAGATATCAGCATAAATAAAAGTCTAATGGCCTACAAGGGAAGGCTCAGCTGGGTACACTACATTGCATCAAAGTGAGCACAATTTGGCATAAAATCCTTCATCCAATGCGAATAGTCAACTGGCTACATTTGGAATCCTATACACTGGGAAAGGAACAAAATTCTATCTAAAATACAGCAACTATGGAATGGCAACATCTTCCGTTCTTTCACTCATTGAGCAATTGCTAAATCAGGACTATTGCGTAACAACCACAAACATTTACACATCTCCTGAACTTTATGAGTTTCTTTTGCAAAACAAAACAGATGTCTATGGAACCATTAGGGCTAACCGGTGCGACATGCTGCCAATATTTGGCAATAAGAAGCTGAAGACTGGAGAAATGGTTGCCTGGCAGAAAGGAAAAATGATGGCACATTTTAGGGTGGTGTGACAAGAAAGATGTGTACCTAATGAGTACAGTTCCTAATACCTCCACTGTTATGGTACGCACGAAAAGTGGAAAGAAATCATGAAGCCACAAGTAGTGATAGACTACAATAACACCATGGGAGGTGTTGACAGAGCCAACCAAGCAATGACATTCTACCGAGCAATGAGAAACAGCAAAAGTACTACAAGAAGATCTTCAGGCATATTTTTGAGCAATGCTTGTGGAAGGCCTAGATTCTGCTACAAAAAAGAGTGACAAGCTTGTGATTCATTCTAAATTAATTTGGAAAGTTGCTGAATGGATCTTTATGAACCACCAAACATCATAAATGAATAGAGCTGGATGTGGTGCTGTTGGTTGGTGTCAACCCGGAAATGCCTGACTGTCGTCACTTCATGGACTACATCAGGGCTCAAAAACTTCAAGTCCTGAGCTACTAGCCAGACCTCAAGGGTTACTCGCCACCAGTTGCCTCACAAAACCCCTACCCTGTCTGTCCCTAATTCCACCCCCAAACAAGCCCTCATAAATTATCTCATGAAATTACACTGAAATGTTTTATTCAGAATTAAGTTACAAAAATGAATATTAACAACAACTGTATCAGTGCCCCACAGCACAGCCTCACCTGTGCTCATCAATGCAGGTTCACCTGTGCCCACCATTGCAGCCTCACCTTTGCCCATCAATGCATCATCGCACTGTGCAGACCATTGCAGCCACACTGTGCCCATCATTGCAGCCTCACTGTGCCCACCATTGCAGCCACACTGTGCCCATCATTGCATTCTCACTGTGCCCACCATTGCAGCCACACTGTGCCCACCATTGCAGCCACACTGTGCCCACCATTGCAGCATCACTGTGCCCAACATTGCAACATCACTGTGTCCAGCATTGCAGCCACACTGTGCCCACCAGTAAAGCCTCACTTTGCTCACCATTACAGCCACTCTGTGCCCAATGCAGCCTCACTGTGCCCACTATTGCAGCCTAACTGTGCCCATTGCAGCCTCACTGTGCCCACAATTTCAGCCTCACTGTTCCCACTATTGCAGCCACACTGTGCCCACTATTGCAGCCACACTGTGCCCACCAGTGCAGCCTCACTGTGCCCACCATTGCAGCCACACTGTGCCCACCATTGCAGCCTCACCTGGGCAGAAGAAGAATCATGGCTGGAGGAAGTGAAGAGCCTTCGGGATCACAGAGCACGGATAGCACGCTGTTACAGCTTACATTACAATTGCCTCTGCTCTGCTCGCCGTCACACACAGCCCCGCCTCCTCCTGACCTGGAGCCTGTGATAGACAGAATGCATCCCAGTATTGGACCTGTGTTCTGTCTATCGGAGGTGCAGGTCAGGAGGAGGCGGGGCTGTGTTACAGTGAGCAGAGCGGAGGCAATTGTAATGTAAGCTGTAACAGCATGTTATCCGTGCTCTGCGATCCTGCAGCTCTCCTCTTCCTCCATGCTCTCTTCCCCTGGGGCGATTGCTGGGAGAATGGCTCTAGATCAACCCTGCCCACTGATGGTGCTCACCCCCCTGCTTCCAGGCAGACCAGCTCCTCTACAGCCCTTATTTTTCACTCACAAAATGTGAGTAGGCAAGTGGAACATTTGGATTGGGCTGGATTACATCCCACCGACCGAGAAAAAGTCAGCACCTACAAGGATGTGCATGGTTTGTTGCTCGAAGCGAGATGACAGTGTAAAGAAAATCTGAAAGGAAACCAGGTTCCATTGTCCTGATTGTGACGTTGGACTTTTGCAGTCCCATGTTTCAAAATGAATCATACCCGGTGTTCTGGCATATTCAGTCCGGCCATCATATAGTGTCCGCCCCGTACTGCGCATGCACAGTACGAAGCAGAAGAAGCTTCGTAAAATTTCCGAAGCTGAACGACGCCTGAGCCGTGAGTGGAGGTGGTAGCCCCACCATCCAAGCGGACATAGGGTAGTGAATATTCGAGGGCCCCTCGTGGGCGAGCTTCCCTTGCCATGCATCGGGCTCGGCCTCGCTGCGCTCGGCTCTTTTGTATTCCTACTCTATGTCCACTTGGATGGTGGGGCTAGAACCTGGACTCAGTGCGCAGGCGCCGTTCATCCTCGGCTATTTTCGGAATCTGTGTTGCTGTGTACTGCGCATGCGCATTACACAGCGGACGCTATCTGATGGGGGACCTTATATGATAAGACACCGGGATGCTTACTAAACCAATATGCAGTGTCTAGTATTACAGTGATTACAGTATATTTGCACCCTTGTTTGGACACATTTCAGTGTTTTTGATTTGATTACATTATTGAATAAAATGTATTATTATTATATTATTATTTGTTCTAATTATTTATAGCTATTTATTATATTATAATTCATGATTTCATGTTTTAAACTTTATCATACCTGGGATGCCTACTAGACTCTTGTTTGGACAGATTTAAGTGAGTTATTCCTAAGAATTACAGGACTACAATATAAAACAGCAAATTTCCATGCAAAACAATGTACCGCTTTGACATTCAAAAATCATACATAATAATACCACCAGGGAGGTTAATCTGAGAGAGAAAGAGAAAGCAATGTAAGCGCTACAGATGAGTAATTCGAGCAATTTTGCTGAAGCATGCAGCCAATTTGCTCTTATTTGCATTGTCATGACATGGTGGCTAGCTAAACTTTAGGTGGTGCTGGTAGTGTTTATGGATGGAGAAGTGTTGCATTTGTCTGTATTCATCCTCTGGGTGGCAAAAAGCTATGGCTTATTCATGTCTCACTTGTGAGTGAAACTCTGGTATGCATTTTACGTGACAAATACTGAAACCTGCTATGTTAAAATTCTTTATTACACCAATTTTGAAAATTTATTGTCAGCTCTTGACTCTAAAAAGCAACATATTTTGTCAAATTTGTTGTCTATTTTCTCCAAACAAGTGTGTGGAGGTTCAAGGTCCTTGCAAAACATTGCAATTTCTGAACAGTCAAAACCATGTTGTCAAATAGAGCTTGCACCAGTTTTTCCCTTAAATGGATAATTGTCTGTGTATCCTTCGAAAAGTGATTCAATGAGAAAGCAACATGGATAATACTGAGGGCTAATACCTTAAAACATTCTCTTCATTAAGGTAAAAACCTTCTGTGATTAGGATCCCCCAGTCCCCCCAAAATACTTACTTGAGCCCAATCTCGATTCAGTGTTGTACCCGAGAGCAGTGGCTTTCTCCACTCTCTCTCACCAACAGGGCAAAGAGGCAGCGGTGGGAGCCATTGGCTCCTGCTGTTGTTAATCAAATCCTGTAATGAGGGAATGGGAGTGGGGCCAAGCCGAGCTGTCTGTGTCTATAAATCAAGCCTGCTTAAGTGCCCCCATAGGAAGCCAAAAGGAGGAGCCAGGAGTGTCAGAGGGGTATTCCAGAAGAGGTGATCTAGGGCTGTTCTTTGAGATCTAGGGATGTTCTGTTCTTTTTTTAAAGAATCACTTTAAAAAAGGGATTAATCACAGTAGTGGAGGTCTCTTTAAATTGAATTTGACCAACTAGCCATGGTTTGATAAAGAAGGATGTGATGTTTGCATATATTGTAATGAAATCACCAAAGAAATTGAAGACTTTGTAGTTTGCTTAGGCTTAGAAGAACAAAGCCCAGAGATATAACACAAAGTAAGAGAGGCAATAAGAAGAAAAACAAATTCTTTGGTTTGGAATAACTGCAGAGCAAAACTGGTCAAAAAGATTCCTCCTTTGGAGAACACATAGAATCCACATTTAATAATAGATCCTTAAGCCTTATACACACGTTCGGATTTTCCGCTGGGAATTGTGTGATGACAAACTGTTGGCGGAAAATCCAACCGTTTGTACGCTCCATCAGACAATTGTTGTCGGATTTTCCACGGACAAATGTTGGATGTCAGGCTTATAACATTTTTGCGGACAAATGTCTGTTGTCGGATTTTCCGATTATGTGTACACAAGTACGTCAGACAAAAGTCCAAAGTACAATCACGCATGCTCAGAAGCCAGAACGAGCCAGAAGGGGGTGGTCTTGTAAACTAGCATTCATAATGGAGAATTAACATTCGTCACGCGGCACATTATGACATCTCAAAATGCAGCGCAGATTCTCTTCTTCTTTAATGGGATAAAAATGAAGCTGCTTTGCTAGAGATACTGATCGAGTTCTGCCAAATGTATTTTAAAAGGCTTTTATTTTCTAGTGATATCAAGAATAATATTACCACAAAACCATGATTCCATAGTTTTTAAGATCAAAGGTACAACTATGTTGGTGTCCCTTGTTAATTTTACATTGTATTTTTTTTAAATGTAACTGCCTACTCCCAAACTGTCATTTGAGGTAAAACACATAACCAAGTATTATTCTCCACAATTTTTTTATTGTTCTTTAAAAAAAGAAAACAAATCAAATTAGACATGCTATCTGCCAATAGAACTTAACCAAAAAGTGCATTCTATGCATCCAAAAATATAGAAAATATACCAAATAAAATCATTATTCAACCAAAAAATAAAATAAAAGCCTCATGCATGTGTCCTGTTTCTTAATATAGGGCTTAACAATGCCAAGAGTTGGTGAAGGCAGGGGTCCGTCATCTGGAGATAATTCCAAAAATCACCTGGATTTTTCTCCCGGAGCTCCCGCAGCAAAGACATATGGCATAATTGGTCACGATTAATAAAGCAACCAATTTTTGGTCCAAGAAATCCTCCCTCTGTTCCTGGACTGCACTTGCGGCAAAGCAATAACTCCAAGGCCAATAATAAATAACATGCTATCTCCTCTGGTTCCACAACATGTCTGGTTGACGAATGGCCGTTCAGAAACTCGGGATGGGCTTTATGTTCAGGTCGAACATAAGTTTGACTCGATTATTGGCTGTTCGCCAGTTCACCGAATAGCAAACAATTTGGGGTATTCACAGCAATTTGAAAGTCACGGAACACCCTTTAAAAGTCTATGGGAAAAAGCAATAGTGCTAATTTTAAAGGTTAATATGCAACTTATTGTCATAAAAAGTGTTTGGGGACCTGGGTCCTGCCCCAGGGGAAATGTATCAATGCAAAAAAAGTTTTAAAAAACAGCCGTACCTGGAGGGTGTCTATATCTATAGTATGCCTGTAAAGTGGTGCATGTTTCCCGTGTTTAGAAAAGTCTGAGAGAAAAATGAAATTTCTAAAGGAAAAAAGTAATTTAAAACTACTAGCGGCTACTAGCAGCTAGGCATTGAAAAAAAAAACAGCATGGGATTCCCCCACAGGGGAACCCTGAACCTTAAATTAAAAAAAAAATGTGTGGGAGTCCCCCCAAATTCCATTCCAGGCATTTCCTCCTCCATCTTGTTCTTCCCCCTCTTCTTCCTCTATCTTCCTCTGCTTCTTGCTACGGTCTTCTCGTCCGGCATCTTTTTCCGGCTTCTTCTTCTCCGCTTCGTCCTCCGGATGATCTGCCTCAATGGAAGTCTCCCTCTGTGTGATGCTTCTGTTCAGGTGACAGCTCTTATATAATGGACGGCGGGGCCACCTGGTGACCCTGCCCCCCTCTGATGCATGGTGACTTCCCTATGGTTTTCCCCTGGTGTCAGAGGGGGGCGGGGTCACCCGTTTATATTTTATATATATATATATATATATATATATATATATATATATATATATATCATACTGCTTGATTTAAGAGTAGAAGGAAAAACTATCAAGATAACATTTCATAGGTCAGAAGGGATGCATGCCCCCCTTATTCCCACACTTTAGAGTTAAACCCCACAGCTACTTTTCCTTGTTGTGTATGAATGTGTCTCTGTTGCAGATTATCCCTTTCTTCCTCTTAGTAGGACAGTAAACTCAACAGGAGTTCTAATCCTTCGCCACTTGCCAAAACCCTAGAGAATTTTTGGGTTGATACTAACACATACCACAACCTTCACAAATCCTGCATGCAATAAACCTAAGATCCTTTATCCAATATGAACCCATTATTATAATGCTGCAATGTGGGTGGCGAGACAAGTATTCTTGTTATCAGTGGGATATTTACCTCTCAAGTTATGAGTATTCTAGCAATTACTATTGCTACCACTGCTGCTATATCCAGACACATCAGTTCAAGGGAATATATAGTGGTTTTTAATACTGTTTATTTCATTTTAATTCTGATTTATTGTACGGGTTAAAAAATAACAGTTTAACAAATATAATTTTTTGGTCAGAAAAACATAAAAAACATTGCTAATTAATATTTTGTATTTTAATTTCAAGCCAAATGGTGTCGCTCTAGTCTTATTTTCTCATGTCTTCTAAATCTGTTGTTTACAGTGCTCAATAGTTCAATCTAAAATTTAAGTACACACAGCTGAGCAGAGCTGTTTTAGATGGAGATTCACCACATGAAAAGTTCACCATATTCACTAAGCTGAGCAAATGAGCACTTTATGAAGTGAACAGTGTCTACTCCTTTAATAAATCATCCCCAAAGAGTCAAAGGAGGGGCATTTCCTCTGACCCTCTCCCTCTCCCAGCTTTTGCAGCGATGTCATTCTAAAAAAACATATTTTTCTGTAAATCCAGTGTAGTGGGTCTACTATGTAATACAGATTAATTTGAAAATACAAAGACTTTACATTAATAGCAAAATATACATATAAAATATCAGTTTTAAAAGTATAAACTTTATTAAAAATTTAATATAAAACAAATATGGTTTTCCTATAAAACATTCCCTCTCTTTCATTTTATCTTTCTTTTTCTCATGTAGGATTTTATAAATTGACAAGTTCTCCCTCAAATTATTTATCTTTCTGAATGTTTTATGTATAATTAAAATGGAAGCATCTGTGCAGAGAAACATGACTTCCCTGTAATACAAGGTTAATAAATATTACAATTAATACCAAATTTTCAAAGTTTCTCATCAAATTTACATTTTATTTTATTTTGTGCATAGCGTACTGCAGTATAAGATATTGTAATGGCATACTAGATGTTGCTGCACCAAATGGGCAGCATCTCTCTACAAAGTAAAAATAATTAATTCTGCTTGTAGCACAAGGACAGATAATGAAATGCCCAATCTAAAGTCTTGCAGCTTAAAGAAGCTATCTTTTGCTGACCATGCAGGAGACGAACGCCGAATACTTTATATGATTATTTGTAGTCACATCACCTCGCACAGCACCTACTTGCCATAAAAATTTACAATTGAAGAAGAAATAGCACAAGCTGTGCCCCAAGGCACCAAGGCACTGGTTTCTGAACATGTCTTACATGACGTAAACTAAAGCATTCTATGCAAAAGAATAAAATGTGGAAAATAAGGCAGAAAATGACATATTACAACAGACAAAGGTCACGTGGATTATCAAATAAGAGAGGACAGTTTTGAAGAAGGAATCTGTGTTCTGAAAAACTGTTAAAAATAGAAGTCAAGGATAGTGAAAAGGTGCATTCATTGACTGGAAATGAAAATGGAAAGAACAATTGAATAATCATTTTATGTATGTCTAAAGGTGATTAATTGTCAGGCAGTATGCGATCCTACTGTGAATAACACATTTTAAAACTCTTCATCCTACTATCATATTTTTCTTTGGAAATTACAACCACATAAAGAACACTCAGCAATTTGCTATCCAGATACAGGCACTTAAGAAAACATATCACGAATAGTAACCTATAAGACAATAATTAGCAATACATTCATCACAGTTCCTGTACGAAATACTGCTCCTATTTACTATATAAGGGAAATTATAGGCTGCACAACCACAGGTTATGTGGTTTTGTTTGCATGTACACATTAAACATTAAAAACAGCAATGGCCATTATAGTAGAGTGAAAAGAAAGTTCTTTCATTCTCTTTATTAATATAATAAAACCATAAAGAAGGAGTAAACTTCTATCTTTTGCTTTTACCTATAGGTAAGACTATAATAAGGTATACCTATAGGTAGTGGAAATATCTCCTAAACATGCACCGTTTAGGAGATATTTACATTACATGCAGCCAGTGACATCACTGGAACATGTGCTCTGAAGGAACGGCCACCCGTCACAGTCTCCGGCCAGTCACAAAGCTGGAGTCCGAAACCCTGAAGCAAGATGGGTGAAGATAGGAGCTCCTGAAGCGCTGGCTTCTCGGTGTAGGAGGGCGTCGTTTTAAGGTAAGTTTAACATAATGTGCTAGTATGCTATGCATACTAATGTGCTCCCTTTACCTTGCAGGTCCCCCCCCCCCCAAAAAAAAAAGGCCAGTGGTTTACAGCCGCTTTAAAGATTTTATTGTGTATATATATTATGCAGTGGGGACTTTTAGTCGTAGTTTGCCCAGAGATGGAATTTAATATTAGGTTTTATTTAGGAGTTAGCTTGAGTGATAGGGGGGAATGGACAGGCTAACTTTAGAGGTCAATTGTTGTGAAATGTAAAGGACTATTTTTGCTGTTAGGGTTAGGGAAGGGTAAGTTTTAAGGGATTGATTTTTGGAATTAGGTTAGGACTAAGATTAAGGATAGAGAGTAAATGTTAAGGAGCTTGTTAAGGTTTAGGTTAGTCTTAAATGTTAGGTAAATTCTTTAGTGTACTCAGCACCAGGACACAAGTGCCAAAATGGATGGCAACACTAAAAACTAAAAGTGGTTTTCAGCACTAGCAATAGTCACAGTGTGTTCTTCCGGCAGAGGCGGCTCCCTATACCCCCCTCCCCCCCACCCCCGCTGGAAGACCACAATAGCTCATTGGGAGGGATTCTGCCATCAAAACTGACTGTGGTGATGGGGGAATTGAGTCAATTTATTTCTTGTAACCTGTGGTTACAGAAAAGAAAGTTGCATCATCTATGGCTGACTTAACAGTCTTAAAAGGCTAATGTTCACCAAGTAATCGTCATCCATAATATCAAGCTTATACCAATTAAAAACTAGCTTAGATCATGATTCACTATTTATTATTTTTTACATTATCATGCAGATTAATCCATGCAAATGTCATGCAGATGAGCACCATCTATTTGCCGATTTAACACTCTTAAAAGACTAATGTTTACCACGTAACTGTCAGCCATCATATATTAACTGTCCACAAATGTGTGCATGTTTATACCTATTAAAAAACTAGCTTAAATCATGATTCACTATTTACATTTTTTTTTTTTAAGTTATCATGCTGATGAACCCCCTGCCCCTAAATTCCCTCTGCAGTACACAATGGTTCAAAACCTGTAAAACAACATTTAAGCTCCAGAAAAAAATCAAAAGTGTATGTAATGGAATTATTTTGTTTTTATTATTATGTTTCAGATAGAGCAGGGTGCTGTAATTAAAGGGTGAGGGAGCCAGGAGAGCCCAGAGAGCCAGGAGAGCCAGGAGGGACCAGGGGCAAGTGCAGAAATGTGTGTGCAAGTTTTATGAACTTTTCATTTAAATAAAAGTGGGCTAGCAAACTCTACAAAAAGATGCAGGCTGGCATGATTCTCACTTACAAATGCTTCTACCACTGAGTTGAATTCCTCATATCACAATTATACCAATGAATTGCTGTAGCTAGTATCTTTAGATTTTCCCCATTGATTAAAAGAAAACTAGGATCCATTGTATTTTAATGTTAAATGTTGGTATTCATATTTTTCTGGACACTAAAATGTTTATTTACTTAAATGTAATTGTTTTACATTTTTATACTTGTTTGCTTTCATACCAAGCAAGATCAGCTATGCAGTTTACTGTTTTTAAAGAAGAGCTTTAGGTAAACCACGTGTTTCATTTTGGATAGCGTAATGGAGGGTTATAACCCCTGTTGGTTCACTTTTTGCCATCTGTGTCCCTTTGGGGATATTTATCTTCACTTCCCATCCCATAGCCCAAACAAGAAGTAGGAGAGGAAATTCCTGTAAATTCAAGGAATCCCTTGAGGACCTTCAGGCCTTCAGCACTGGTTTTCCCATTGGAAGATTTCCACTCTATTACTTTTCTGGGGACAACCCAAAATGTGGGATTTTGTTTTACTTTCATTTTCAATGATAATGGTAAACAGGACAAACAGAGAGGGTGAATCTCCCCACCGGGGGCACAGACAGCAATAAAAACTGACAAGTGTTCTAATTTTATTTACACAACCCTAAAATTAAGCATTACAGAAGATATTAATACAGGAACAATGTGCATGAAAAGCCAAGATGTTATTTCTAGTTATCAAATGTTAAGATCTTGTTAATATTGTATATATTGCTAGACAACAAAAAAAAGAATACACACTATATAAAAACAAAAATGCAAATATGGCATATTTTTTATTCTGTTGGTGATAGTATTTTTTATTTAAGTTGTGCGCCTTCATTCTTTTCTGATAACAAGTTGGCAAAAGCTAAAAATACTCTTTCATAGCATGTCATGAATGCCAGCTATTGGAAGAATGACCGTAAAAGGAGAAGGCGGTTTCAATTCCCCTTTTCCTCATGAGAAAAGCCACAGGAATAGGCAGTTTCAAGTTCCCCCGGGGGGCTTGTGGCTCTCAGGGGGATCTCCTGGTACTCATGTGGCATAGGAGAGGAATACAGGTGACCTCTCCTTTGTCTCATGTGCCAGCCTGGGAAAACCCAGATGAATCTGAACGAAACCAGCCCCCAAAGGGCTATAAAAAGGGGGTTCCATCCCATCAGGCTCAATCGCCTCAGAAGACAGAGCTTTGGTGTTCCCCTCTCCCCTATTTGTCATGGCTGTAGTTATGTGGTGGTGTCACCTTTGTATAAAATAACATCCATACAAAGGGGGACTAGTATGTGGAAATTAATAAAGTTATCAGATGGTATATTGTTTATATTGTGTGGAAAGTTATGCCTTTAGGAACATATTATATACAACCTGAGTTGTAGTGGCTAGGTAACTTAAAGTTTATATATCTGGTCTTTTATATGATGAATTAATATATTGTTTTTGAAACCAATAATAAACAGGCCTTATAAAATCCAACACTTGTCTGCCTTTCTTTAATTTTAAGTTAAGTTTGTTATTTAGGGTTCCTGCCCGCTGTCCCATGTATTTGATAACTTGGTTTGTCAGGTAGCTTTATGAATAAAAAGTTACAGTGATTGTTCCACCAATCTGAATATGTAGAACCTTTCTGAAAAAAGAAATAAGAATAGCATGCATAAAGTATGCATAAATGTACTGAGGCAGACCAGTGCTTATTACACAATTTGAAATAAAAAAAAATTGCCAACTAAAATAACATTATTATTTTGGAAATGCACATTGTGCAAATGTTTCTGGCTGACAGGTTTGCTGTTTGCAAATCAACTCTTTATAGCTGTTAACTAGCTCTAGTGATCTGTATGGTTCATGTAGAATGACACAGTTTTGAAGATGGATAAAAAAAAACATAGGAAGAGATTTACTAAAACTGGTGCAGCTGTAGTAACCAATTAGCTTCCAGGTTTTATTGTCAAAGTTCAATTAAACAAGCTGAAATTAGAAACTGATTGACTACTATACACATCAGCACCAAAATCTGGGTGCACCCGTTTTAGTAAATATCCCCCATAGTCTGTAAGGGTGTCAAGTACTAGGGAGCATATCTCAATGCACAACTCTTTCAGTAGCAAGATATTTGTGGGTTTCCTTGTATGCTATTCCTATTTCAAAGTCCCCCCCACCCCACAAAATAACAATGGGAATCAAATCAGGATTTGGACTAGTGCAATCCATAATCCTCATGTTGCAGCATTCCTTGGTGGATTTAATAATAATTGGATCATTATGGTGTAGAAATACACATTTCTGGTTTTTCAACAGATGGCCTCACATTCAGAATATATAGTTAAATTATTGACAAGGCTGTACACCTGTCATCAGCTTTAAACAAACAAAAGAAAAAGATCGATTTCGAGGGTCGTAGCTCGGCAACCAGGGGTCACAGAGGCCATGAATTAAGGGGTATGTAGCTGAAGTCCTACCCCACCATCCATTGAGCTCAATGGACAGCTTGGAGTCTATGACCATTGGCCCAAGCTGTCCAATAAAAATGCTGCAGTGGAGGCTGGCCTCTCACTGCAATGTCATAAAAGGGGGCATGTGTCTAAAAGACACATTCCCCCTTCCAGCCCAGCCCAGCCCTCTTAACTAGAAGGAAAAAACATGTGTTTATGTGTATAAGGTTTACTCATAATCCCAGGTTTTTCTCACACAGCTATCATATATTATTATGCTATATGTTATAAGATAATAATTTATTAGTTATCTATTTACTGTGAAATTACTGGTTTGAAGTTATAACTTCAAACTTTAGTAATTTGTCCGTTAAGCCACCTGCTTGAGTACAGATTTTGAAAATATAGTAAATTACCTTAAAATAATATATAATCATTTTTTGTATATTACTTTCTTATGGCAATTAACCCTTTGACACCCAGGCCAATTCTGACACTTCTCTCCTACATGTAAAAATCATATTTTTTTGCTAGAAAATTACTCAGAACCCCAAACATTATATATTTTGTTTTAGCAGACACCCTAGGTACTAAAATGGTGGTCACTGCAACTTTTTATGTTACACAGTATTTGTGCAGCAATTTTTCAAACACTTTTTTTTGGAAAGAAACTGTTTCATGGATAAAAAAAAAAAAAACAAACACTACAGCTAGTCCGATTTTTTGGTATGCTATGAAAAATTATGTTACTCCGAGTAAATAGACACCAAACATGTCACGCTTTAAAATTGTGCACACTTGTGGAATGGCGCTAAACTTCAGTACTTAAAAATCTAATTTTTTTTACAGGTTACAAGTTTAGAGTTACAGAGGAGGTCTAGTGCCAGAGTTCTTGTTCATGCTCTAATGTTCGCGGCGTATGTAACCTGGGTGTATCTGGCTCTGATACTAGCCACTGACCTCGCCACACATCCCTGCTTATTGACTGTGAGTTGCCCAGGCCCGGAAGCAGCAAAGCAACTTCAAACCATATGATTTCCACCAGCTAAAAAACATCAGTGGCCACATTACTCTGCAGTCTTTACTCCTTTTTGTTTACACATGGTGGGGTGGAAACTAATCTGGAACACCTGATTCTAATTT
Source organism: Lithobates pipiens (assembly GCF_037356315.1). Taxonomy (NCBI): domain Eukaryota; kingdom Metazoa; phylum Chordata; class Amphibia; order Anura; family Ranidae; genus Lithobates; species Lithobates pipiens. The sequence goes on from NW_027507748.1 coordinate 422,307,121, forward strand.
CATGGATTTGAGGTAGTGGTAAATGTAGAGGTACACTTACATATTCCACACGACAAATACACCTTTTTTTTAAATTTAGACCAGAAAAATTTATATTCCTTCTACAAAGTTTCCATAAGCCTGACTGGGCCTTGTAAGAACAAATGTGTCTGTATTTATCACAAAAAAACCCACTAAAGTTAATCCGATTTTTTTTGTATGCTATGAAAAATTACGTTACGCTGAGTAAATAGATACCCAATATGTCACGCTTTAAAATTGTGCACACTTGTGGAATGGCGCTGAACTTCAGTACTTACATTTTTTTTTACAGGTTACAAGTTTAGAGTTACAGTGCAGGTCTAGTGCCAGAATTCTTGTTCTTGCTCTAATGTTCACGGCGTATGGAACCTGGGTGTATCTGGCTCTGATACTAGCCACTGACCTCACCGCACATCCCTGCTTATTGACTGTGAGTTGATCAGGCCCTGAAGCAGCAAAGCAACTTCAAACCATAACATTTCCACCAGCTGGTACAAGGTTCAGCAAACATCAGCAAACATGTTTACTATTCCCGAGATAAGTCTATCTTTGACTGTGCAATTCTTTGAGTATTTGAAAACTGCTTTTGCCACCAGAAAGTAATTTCTTGGGTTGCATTAGCCAGGCAAGACAGTCCTTGACAATTTAGAAGCATTTTAATACTTATGCCACCTTTAGATTTTCTTTCTTATAATGGAACATTTGAGATAAATTTCAATCCCTTGGCAAACTCATATGCAGTCTTCATTGTCAGGGCCTTAGATAGCTTTAGTTATCTTGGCATGATGACACTGCATATGTCAATACCAAAAAAGAAAACCAGGCTCTTGATATTTGAAATTTAAAGGGCCGGTGTCTCCTGTATACTCCATAAAGAGGTTTCCTTTAATTGGCATCTAATCTGGAACACCTGATTCCAATTTAATGGATTTGAGGTAGTGGTAAATGTAGAGGTACACTTACATATTCCTCATGACAAATATGCAATTTTTTTTTTCATTTAGACAAGAAAAATTAATATTCCTTCTACAAAGTTTCCATGAGCCTGACTGGGCCTTGGAAGAACAAATGTGTCTGTATTTATCAACATTTATCTTGAGATACAGTAACAGTATATACAGTCCCTTGCAATATACTGTAATCATACCTGAAAAGGGTGCACTGAGTTCAATAGGAAAAGAGCTTTGTTAACGGTAGTGGTAGTAGTACTGGTAGCATGAAATGTTAGTAATGTCAATAGTAGATACATAGATGAAAAACTTTCAGTGCCATTTTAGATAACTTTGAGTTATTTTAAAACAATAATGCTATTACTTTCTGTAGGCCTTATAAATGATATAATTTGATTTAAAAAGAAGTTTTAATGTATTAGGTCGGTAATAGAGCATTGCAAGTTGATAGTCATGGATTACTGCAGAAAGTTTGGAATTTAAAGCCCCATTCCATGTAAAATATGAACCCCCTCCAACCCTATCCTCCTTCCCCCCTCCATCTAACCCATCGTGCAAGGTTTTAAGTTGACCGCTAACTCTGCAGATGGTCCCTCACTGTCCAATCCCCTATTGTCTCCTCGCACTGACATCCCGCCTTATCTGAATCCTGAGGGGACAGCCAAAAGGAAGGGTCATCGTCGTGCTGGAAGTGACATGGACACCCAAAGACCCCACCGTGTGTAAACAAAAAGGAGAAAACTGATGTTTTTTAGTCAATTGAGCAGGTAAACATTATCTCAGAAATGGGTTTTATGTGATACCATTTATGGCTAACTTAAGTTATTAAAAATGCAAGCTTTAAGCCAATATCTCTGATTTCTTAACCCCTGAGTACTACCCTGTAATGCATCTTCATTACCAGGTGATTTTTCACTTTCCAGTACTGAGATATTTCGACCGACAATTACCCCCCCCCCCCCCCCCCCCATGTATCTCTATGCCCAAATTCATTTGATGTATTTCTTTTTTTTTTAGATATACATGGCTATTTTGCGCCTATTTAGTAACCACTGGATTTTAGTTTTTTTTACTATATAAAGGAAGAAAGACCAAAAAAAGTCCTGTACTTTCTGTTCTAATAAAAATGCCAGGACATGGGAACACCCCAAAATGATCAATTTTTGAAAAGTAGAGACCACAAGGTGATCTACGTTTTGCCACTTTTTTAGGAAGTGCTGATCTTGAGGTAGTTAAAATTTAGAGCTAGGTAAAGGTGCACTAGATACAGCACATACAGGTCATACACAGAGGGAGGAGGTGGTGAAAGGGTTAATGTACAGGTCATAAACAGTGAGTGATAGGGAATAAAGGGCTAATTTGCAAATGTGCAGGATAAGGGAGGTGAAGAACTAACATACAGATCAAATAGAGAGAGAATGTTAATCAAATGTGTAGGAGAAGGGGGTATGCAAGGGTTAAAAACATTTACCTGCAGCTGCTGCTGACATAATCTGTGAGGTGATCAAGGACTAATGAATGACTCATTCATTCATTCGATTCTTTTTCCTCCCCTCTTTCATTGTAAGATTAGGGGTGTGATCACATATGTAAACACAATACTATTTACATCTGTGTACACTGGTACTGGTCTTTCTATGACCAGTACATAGATCCCAAGGTACAGTGCAGCTCAGATCTGCTCTGTTGATAGTGTTTGTAAACTGGGCCAGCTGACGACCTAGTTCACGGGTGTTAAATTGTGAAGCGGCTGGGAAATGGGTAAATACCATTTCCACCACTTTGCTGTTTTAAGACATATGGCGGTACAAAAGTGGTTAATGACACAAAACGATTTCTCACATAGAATATGTCATCGTTACTAATGGTTGCTTCAGTGTGATGACTACAATAAACTCACAAACATAATACTGTAAAACATCCATCACTCATATTGGTTGTGAATCACAGTGATAGAAAACAAAGAAGTCTAGGAACACATACCAGTTCTTACTGACTACCAAATCTTAAGCACAGCAAGTAAATACTTAGCAATGAAACAAATAATATGTTGTTTTAAAAATCTATTATGCATGTAACCAAACAATTTATCATAGATTTTCTAGAACCCCACTGTATCTCTAAGGAGCAGTGATGACTGATGATGTGCTATAAGTAATAAGGTTGACATACTGTAACCAATCAAGAGGTCTATTGTTTTCTTTATTAAACTATGGAAAACATTTTGCATGCAATACCTTAGAACTAACCAGGTTTTCAACAGATGTTTCAACAGTTGCAATTTAGTAAGATAAAGATTATTTCACAATGGCTTTAGTGAGTTATTGTACTTTTCACATTGCTAGACATATCATAAAATGTTGGAAAATACAGTGAAAAAAACAATGATATACAGCTACTCAACAAAACAAACAAAAAAATAATAATCTTTCGTCAGTTTAGGAGAACAAAATTTATGTAAAACTTCCTGTTATGGGCTATCTTTGCCTCATCAAGTAAAGAATGCAACATACTTAAGAATGACTGAATTTTAGAAATGAAATCAATTACTATGTAGCATCTGCTAGACATTTAGAAGTTGAGGTTTTACGTTAAAGCTTTATGATTCAGCACATTTCACTTCAAGACAAAATTACATAAATGTACGACGTAATAGCACATACTTCTGCACCATTCTCATATTCCCTATACACTTTTAATCAGGCTCACTCATTTGGCTTAATAATTGAATGAACATAACCAGCAGATGGTTTAACATGCACTTGTATAATAAGTAAAACATTTAATTTAACTGTATAGACCAATCAAACATATCCAAACACATTCATTGGCAACTGGCTCTTACATACCTAATGTTATATAACAGATTTTCAGTAAGCTGAATGTTAGAATTCTGCCAAAATGTGTTCTGTACTATAAGGACAGTATATTTTTGATGAAATGCTCTCATTAACTTGGATGTCAAAAAGCAAAACATCCTTCTAGAAATAAAAAGAGCTCAGCCCTAAATAAGAACCTACTCTACTGAATTCCCATTCCAAATAATTTATCGCAATGTTCTGAGATCTATGACCCCGGGCCATTTGTTTTCTGCTTATATTGCAACTTCCATCAAACGGAAACCAACATTTTACAATTATCCCTGTAAACATTCAGCCACAGAGAGCTTGATATGTAAGATGGTTTTCAAGTGCCAACTTCGCCTAAATACTTCAAAACATCAAATACATTCAAAGCAGCAAGAATACAAAAAAATTATATATTGATACATTTTTTTAAAATATATTTTACTTGCTTTAGAAGATTTCTTTGCGATGTTTCACCATGAGATAATAATGTTGTTTATTTACCTATTGCATTACTGTGAGAAAATGTCACGACTGTCAGAAATGACAAATCGCTCCTTCTAGAAATGTGCATTGTCACACTACCTGACTACAAATGGAAAAGCTCGCAGAATAATTGTAAAGCTTACCTTTTACTGGCTGTTTGCTGTGCCTGTCCCAGGAGTCTGGGAGTAAAGATTAGTCTGCGACTCACAGAGAGAGGGGTAGCTGGCCCTGAACTCTGCAGCTCCCTTTGAACACATTGTGGATAAACATGTCAAGTTCACATTCAAGGCTCTCCTCTGTCTCCCCTCTCTGATACCGCTGCTGATGCTGCATCTCCCCATTCACAGTAAATCAAATGCTTTCTGGGCTGTGACAAAGTCCAACCTTCTGCCTTCGCAGCGTATGAGACACAATACTTCAAAAAGAAAGGCGGCTATCGTTTAAAAAAAAAAAAAAAGTTCAAATTTGGTTGCATTTGATTTCAGCAAAGCCTTTGTTCTGATCTTCAGTCAACGCTTAGAAACGCATTAGAAAGTAGAAGGTAGCAGCTGGGGTAGCTGATCCAGCAATATAAGCTCCAGTTTAGAGAGTTATCCTGTTTTGGTGTTGTACTCCTAGCCTCCATCAGGTAGATCACGCAATACTGCAGTCCATAATTCTAGCAGGAGAAAAAAAAAAACGAACTATACCTAACTCCAAATCCTCAGCTCGGAACAAGACATAGAACAAAAAAAAAAAAAGAATGACAACTTAATCTATTTGCCTTCTAAAGCTTGAAAACATTTCGGTCTGTTCTGTATCAGCTGAATTTTCCTTTAGCTTAACATTCACTTTGAATGAGGAAGAGCAATGCACTGCCCATCCTCTCATGAGGACAGGATGCATTTATGTGAAACATGAGGAGAATGCTTAATGCTGAAACAGCCAGGACTGCATTCCCAATGAGCTCTCATTACAGGCATGCTGTTGAATTTCACAGGCTGATATTACCTTCCCAATTACTGCTTCCCATTCTTTTACAATGAACAGTCCTAGATCATTAGAGAAGCAGACTTTTAAGGATTTTGGAGATCTGTCCACAGTTGAGACATTAAAGTAAAGGGCTTTAAATGTTTATGATATGTATTGAGGAGTTGTAGAGATAAAGAATACTTAAAATTTGTAGAAACTGTATTATTTGTATCACTTATCTTAAGGGATAACTCCACTTTTGTGGGAAATAACATAACAAATGAAAAAAAAAAATATATATATAGCATATATAACTGATAGACAAGGCACATTGTAATTTAATGTTATTGATAATTACTTTTCCTTTTCAGTCTGCAGTCACTGTTTTTTTCTTTACAATTCAATGCAATATTATTATTATTATTATTATAATACAGGATTTATATAGCACCAACCGTTGGTGCAGCACTTTACAACATGTGGGAAGAAAGTTAAATTACAATACAATTCAATACAGGAGGGATCAAGGGGGCCCTGCTTGTTAGAGCTTACAATCTAGAACAGCCATTCTCAACCAGAGTTCCGTGGAACCCTGGGGTTCCTCCAGAGGTTGCTAGGGGTTCCTTGAGCTGTGGCTGATGAACCACCTTTTTGATGGTGCCTACAGAGTTCAAGGTTCAGCATCACTTAGCAAAGCCAGCAACATGACACCAAATATCTTTTTAGCTGTCTTTAAGGGTGGCAATCTGAGTACCACTTTAAGGGGGGCATTATTCCTATTGGTCACCAGTATCTGGGGCATTGTTCCTATTGACCCCTGATAAATTGGTTTTAGTAAGGGTTCCTCGAGACCTGAAAATAATGTTTGGGGTTAATCTAGGGTTAAAAGGTTGAGAAAGCCTGATCTAGAATATAGCAAACAGTGTACACAACTAGTGATGGACGAACTTCCGACGGGACGTTTCGCGAAAGCGAAATGCGAACGGACCCAAACGTTCGCGAAACCGAACGTTCGCCGCGGGCCCCATTGACTTCAATGGGAGGCGAACTTTGCAAACCTTCATGTCGAATTTGCGGCCACGTGGTAATTATTAGGGGGTAAAACGTAGTCCCACCATCTGGACAATGACATAATACATGTATGAGGTGAATTTGGGATCGATAACTACAAGCATTTTTATTTTATTTGGGAAATTGTTCTAACAATTCAGGACTATGGAGCTAATGAAGGCAATGGAGGAGAGGGAAGGTCAGGGACCAGGGTAGGCAAAGAAGAGGGTGCAGGAGATGATCACCAGCAGCGTGACATACCGGAATGACACATGCACCGTGATAGAGGCATCTGACAGCAGCACCGTAATACAGAGCACTGACAGCAGCACCGTGACATACAGCGCTGACAGCAGCACCGTGACATACAGCGCTGACAGCAGCACCGTGACATACAGCGCTGACAGCAGCACCGTGACATACAGCGCTGACAGCAGCACCGTGACATACAGCGCTGACAGCAGCACCGTGACATACAGCGCTGACAGCAGACTGATAGCGGTCCTTACAGAACAGCAGACTGTACCGCACTCAAGCCTATGTACCGTAGCACCCTATACCAAGTTACCAGTCCTTATAAGAACTTTTGTGGACCAAGCAGGTTGTGTATTAGTGTTTAGCAGACTGTACGTCAGTCCCTATACCGCTGAAGGACTGCTGCAGTATAGGGCAGCGGTCAGCAGTGGTGCACGTCAACCCTATCTATTGTGGACCGATAGCGGTCCTTACAGAACAGCAGACTGTACCGCACTCAAGCCTATGTACCGTAGCACCCTATACCAAGTTACCAGTCCTTATAAGAACTTTTGTGGAACAAGCAGGTTGTGTGTTAGTGATTAGCAGACTGTACGTCAGTCCCTATACCGCTGAAGGACTGCTGCAGTATAGGTGAGCGGTCAGCAGTGGTGCACGTCAACCCTATCTATTGTGGACCTATAGCGGTCCTTACAGAACAGCAGACTGTACCGCACTCAAGCCTATGTACCGTAGCACCCTATACCAAGTTACCAGTCCTTATAAGAACTTTTGTGGACCAAGCAGGTTGTGTATTAGTGTTTAGCAGACTGTACGTCAGTCCCTATACCGCTGAAGGACTGCTGCAGTATAGGGCAGCGGTCAGCAGTGGTGCACGTCAACCCTATCTATTGTGGACCTATAGCGGTCCTTACAGAACAGCAGACTGTACCGCACTCAAGCCTATGTACCGTAGCACCCTATACCAAGTTACCAGTCCTTATAAGAACTTTTGTGGACCAAGCAGGTTGTGTATTAGTGTTTAGCAGACTGTACGTCAGTCCCTATACCGCTGAAGGACTGCTGCAGTATAGGGCAGCGGTCAGCAGTGGTGCACGTCAACCCTATCTATTGTGGACCTATAGCGGTCCTTACAGAACAGCAGACTGTACCGCACTCAAGCCTATGTACCGTAGCACCCTATACCAAGTTACCAGTCCTTATAAGAACTTTTGTGGACCAAGCAGGTTGTGTATTAGTGTTTAGCAGACTGTACGTCAGTCCCTATACCGCTGAAGGACTGCTGCAGTATAGGGCAGCGGTCAGCAGTGGTGCACGTCAACCCTATCTATTGTGGACCTATAGCGGTCCTTACAGAACAGCAGACTGTACCGCACTCAAGCCTATGTACCGTAGCACCCTATACCAAGTTACCAGTCCTTATAAGAACTTTTGTGGACCAAGCAGGTTGTGTATTAGTGTTTAGCAGACTGTACGTCAGTCCCTATACCGCTGAAGGACTGCTGCAGTATAGGGCAGCGGTCAGCAGTGGTGCACGTCAACCCTATCTATTGTGGACCTATAGCGGTCCTTACAGAACAGCAGACTGTACCGCACTCAAGCCTATGTACCGTAGCACCCTATACCAAGTTACCAGTCCTTATAAGAACTTTTGTGGACCAAGCAGGTTGTGTATTAGTGTTTAGCAGACTGTACGTCAGTCCCTATACCGCTGAAGGACTGCTGCAGTATAGGGCAGCGGTCAGCAGTGGTGCACGTCAACCCTATCTATTGTGGACCGATAGCGGTCCTTACAGAACAGCAGACTGTACCGCACTCAAGCCTATGTACCGTAGCACCCTATACCAAGTTACCAGTCCTTATAAGAACTTTTGTGGACCAAGCAGGTTGTGTATTAGTGTTTAGCAGACTGTACGTCAGTCCCTATACCGCTGAAGGACTGCTGCAGTATAGGGCAGCGGTCAGCAGTGGTGCACGTCAACCCTATCTATTGTGGACCGATAGCGGTCCTTACAGAACAGCAGACTGTACCGCACTCAAGCCTATGTACCGTAGCACCCTATACCAAGTTACCAGTCCTTATAAGAACTTTTGTGGACCAAGCAGGTTGTGTATTAGTGTTTAGCAGACTGTACGTCAGTCCCTATACCGCTGAAGGACTGCTGCAGTATAGGGCAGCGGTCAGCAGTGGTGCACGTCAACCCTATCTATTGTGGACCGATAGCGGTCCTTACAGAACAGCAGACTGTACCGCACTCAAGCCTATGTACCGTAGCACCCTATACCAAGTTACCAGTCCTTATAAGAACTTTTGTGGAACAAGTGAGTTGTGAATGTTTAGCAGACTGCAGCAGAAGGGCAGCAGTCAAGTATAATATCCTTTCTATATTTGGAAGAAAGAATATTATACATGTACAAGCCTATTACTGTACCACTGATACCAGTCCTGAAAAGAACCTTTGTGGAACTAATAATAACAGCAAGTCTTTAAAATTACCCTCACTGCCTGACAACACTGCTTCCTTCCTGTCCCTATACAAATTGGCAAAAAAAGAGAACGATTAGTGGTTACTGGAACAGCTCTTTTGTGGACCTTGATAGTAACAGCTAATGATGATGATGATGATGATGATGATGAAAGACTAATCTGGCTGTCCCTGTAGCATACACCGTCCTTTCCCTTTCTCTAAACTAACAAAAGACACTCAGGCTGCTGCAAGAATCAGCAGCACAGCAAACCTATCAACACCTAACACCTATACCAGTCCTGAAAAGAACTTTTGTGTACCAAATAGCTAGTGGTTTATCTCTCCCTACTCCACACAGGAACCTGTCCCTATCGTAACAGAAGAAAGAATGTAAAATGGCCACCGGATCGGGTGTATTTATAGGTTAGGGGGAATGTCCAAGTGTCCATGTGCTGTCATGTCTCAATTGGCTGTCCTGTATCACATGATAAACGTGTCACCAAAGGTTAAAGTTCTTGTATACATTAAACACGTAAGTCCGCCGCGGCGAACGACGGAAAAAGGCGTTCGAACGTGCGGACCGCGAATGTCGGAAATTCGCCGCGAAACGACCGCCGGGCGAAACGTTCGTCCATCACTATACACAACCTCCACCAGAATTAAAATTTTCTGCTTGTGCTCGGCTCACTGATTTGACAAGATACAGGTCAAATTTTAGGCACCTCCTGCAATAGGAAAATTGGTTTTGGTGAGATTTTTAAAGGGATTCCAACACTGTAACTTTTCTCATCAGAACACTGATGAACCAGTCCCTCCTGCTCAAAATCTTTAACGTACATGGTGAAACAAACAACTATTTCTTCAGAACAAAAAAGGTAGGGATCTGCAAACAAGTTTGTTAAAACTCTTGAAAGCAACATGGATCAACAAAAGGGGCTTGTTTTTCGCATGTGATACCGTCAGCAAAACCCTGGTGATAGTTATCGAATGTTTTTTTTACTCTCCGTTCTGTTTTTGAATTGGACATAAGAGCTTACAGCATGGTTTTTATACAATATTTACTGGCACATTTTTCATTTTGCAGGAAAATATAGCATACTAATTTTTTTTTGTGAATTCGACTTTATTTACCGCATGCAACAATTTATGCAAATAAGCCATGTGACTGTGTTATCGCATGCGGTAAATGTTAGTGAATTGACCCCAGTATCACGATTTAGTTTATGTGATAATATCTTTAATCTTAAAATAGCAAGAAAAGCTACATAACAAACCAACATTTAATTGTTCACTTGCAGTGTAAATACATTTTCAGAGTTTTTTCTTTGCAGCCACATGAGCTCAAAGCTTCAGCTCCTCTCTGTGATACAGTAGGTCGACAATGAGGATAAATTGAATAGTGCAGCTACATTACCCGCCAGAATTCACTGCACTAGTTATCAAAGGAGAGAATTGCCCCCCATCAGCCACAGTAACTGCATAAAAAGGAGAAGGAGTGGAGCTGTGTGAAGAAATGCAAAAGAAAAAAAAAACACTAAAAAATGTATTTACAATGAAATATTATATTTTATATATATATATATATATATATATATATATATATATATATCACAATGTAGAAGAAAAGATGGGGGAAGATTTAAATGTCAGTGTGTTATTAGCCTTTCCTTCTACTTCTTTAAAGTGTATCTAACTTTTTTTTATTTTTAGCTTTGGATAAAATACCATAAGGTTTGATCCCCTGCCATCTTTTTTTTTGCTACCTACTTATCCTTTGTTACTGTTTTTACTGCTGTCTGGGCCCATGATGGGGAGCTTCAGCCCTGTATTTGAACTGGAGATCATTGTCACTTGAACTGAAAGGGACTAAAAGGGATAGGAAAATCCAACATTTTTAGTTGCTCGGTAAAGAACGTCAGTTCATGCGCACTATAAGACAGCAGTGCCAGAGCTCAGTAGACTTATGCACACGGGACGTTTTTACAGCTGTCGTTTTTGGCATCAGATGTTTTTTTCTACAGTCAAATAACTCCCCATTATGTTAGATTATGTGTCCATGCAAACATAGGCTGTTATCAACAGTTTTTGGCAGGGGGGGTTTTTGGGCGTTAAAAAATAAAATAAAAAAATGAGTGCGTTCTGAGAAGAGTTTTTCAGCTGTAAAAACACAGCTCACCTGTGTTTTTTAACATTTTTGATCTAATTGATTTAAGAAAAAAAAACGCAAAAAAATGCCGAAGAATGCTAAAAACCGATATTGCAAAAATGATGAAAATTTTTAAAAACTCTCTGCAGTGCTACTGGCGTTTTTGTGTATGAGGCCTTAGAGCGCATGTGCACTGGCCGAGACTGAGGCCGCGTACACACGGGCGGATTGTCTGTCCAACTTAGTCCGCTGACCCGTGTTTCAGCAGACAATCCGCTCGTGTGTGGGCTTCAGCGGACTTTTTCAGCGGACAATCTGACGAACAAAGTCTTACGGAATTTCCGTAAGACAGTCCGTTCAAACTTGGTTTTGTCCGTCCAAACTTGGTTTCAGCGGACAGTCCGCTCGTGTGTAGGCAAGTTGGACGGACTAAGTATGACGCATGCTCAGAAAGGATTTACACGGCCGAAGGTTGCATTGCAGTGTATAGGACGTTGTTTTTCTAGTCCCGTCGTACGTGCTGTACACGTCATCACGCACGCTTTCAGCGGACTGTCTGCTCATCGTGTGTGGTCAAGTCCGTTCATGCAAATTTTGAACGGACTGTCTGTCGGATTGTCTGACGAACTTAGTTGGGCAGACAATCCGCCCGTGTGTACGCGGCCTGAGCGGTGCTGATACATACACACTAGAATAGATGGGGGTGTTGGAATTCAGTAGAGTTAAAGTGCATGTGCATTGAAGCACAGCTTCCAGGTACCAACAACCCTAGGGGAATCAGCCATGTGACTAGAGGCTGAATAGCACTGTTGGTCTGGCACAACAAATAAGGACATATTTAGGGGAATCAGGCAATAGCTTTATGTCATTTAAGACCATGACAAAAGAGCATAATATCAATATGCACATACAAGGTAACCTTGCAAGGGTGAGTTTATCCTTTTTGGCTAGAGTTCCATTGGCTAGAGTTCCATCAAATTTTTTGAGCTGGTGCAATATAGGTTAGAGTGGAAGTAAATTTCAGCCAAGGAAGCTGCCATCTTTGCCTCTGTTTAATCTTCAACTGATATGGTGCTGCACATGTGATTCGTTATGACACCAGCCATTGGATGGTTTGATAGTTTGGCTGAGAGCACAGCCAATGTGCAGTTAGCATTCCCGGCATGCCTTTTTTTTAACTGTTTAAATCCATGGGTTTACTTCCACTTTAACTGAACCTATGTGGTTCTAAACAAGAAGAGCTATTATGTTTTTTTATTTTTTTATATTCCCAATACACATGAAAAGATGATGATAACACATATTCAATTCACCAAGAGTGAAAAAGGCTGTTTTAGTAAATCCAACTTTTATGGTTTGCTTTAAAGAGAAGAGACACCACATATTATTATTATAATACATGATTTATATATTGCCTACAGTTTGTGCAGCGCTTTACAACATGAGGGCAAACAGTACAGTTACAATACAAATCAATACAGGAGGAATCAGAGAGCCCTGCTCTCATTAGAGCTTACAATCTAAGAGACATATCACTTTTAAACAGAAAACATTGCATAGCTGTAATCACTGGACCATTCATCTTTTTTGCTTGTATCATTTATGCATCCTGCAGAGCTCTAATAATTCTCTCTGAAGGTACAGCTGATAGTGTAGCAAAAACAAATATACTTTATGTATAAGTCTAGAATTAACTCTGAGGAGCGCATAGCGGGCATAAAGAGATTGATTTAAAAAAAGGGTGTGAGAATTTTCACACAATAAAATGTATGAACATTCACTTCAATTATCTAGTCATGTGAAAATCCATATTTTTTCTTATCATCTGTACATGTTTGGATAATTGAAGAGAGTTTTCACACATTTTATTGTATGAGCAATTTCAAATCTTTTAGTAAATCAGACCAATTGTGTTGAGCTACGTAAATGTCAGATTTCTATTTATAGACAACATGGGTAAGACATATAAGATACAAGGTCTGTTTTTTTTAAAGTGTCAAGTGAGGTGAAATAAATTAAAGTTGTGTTGACTTCAAATGAATAATCGTGAACATGGGAATTTATAAGAGATCAACCTGCCCCTGCACCTGATTAGATTTCTGAAGTGAACACAATTTCATTTTACTGTACTTTACTTCCCACTGAATAATGCCCTAAAATATATAATCTTGCGTTCAGTAATAAATAAAAGGAAACATTGCAATATCATATTTCAAATCGTTTTAGAATGTTTTATGTTCACAGCGGACCTGTAAACACACTTAAAATATACATATACTGTTTACAACACTTTTTCGAATTCTCTTATACCACCAGAAATGCCGGTGCCCGCTACATATTCATGTAGCTATTGGAGCCAGGTATATTAACGGTATGGTGGTGCAGCATTGAGGTCAAAGTGTCCATAGCATGGACACTCCTATCCTCAGTGTTTGTTTAACCCCAGTAGTAGAGCATCATTGGTTGTTAAATGCTGTCCGCTGTGCACAGCATTGTAGCAACTAATGATGCATTCTTATTCTCATTCAGCTTTTGGCTTGGAGATTCCTGTCTTTACCCAATGGGGGCATGGCCACATTTGGATAATAATGTCTGCAATCATCCCCTGTCCCTTTGGTTACAATCAACCATGGGCCAGGGTATCTCCCAGAGGGCATTTGAGTGGGGTGATGATGGGTCATCTGTTGTTAGAAAGTTGGTGGCTATCAGCATCCTAGCAACCATGAGCCTTGTGCCAGAAGCTGTCACATTCATAATAGCTTTCTAGCACATATAGTACCCAACTGAGATGACTACCATCTCTCTGTATGCCAACTCAGAGTTGGTCTGTAGGCTGTGACAGATTCAAAAAGAATTACTGTTAGTTGACATACATGAAAGGCAACAACTACTTTTTTCCCCCTGGATTTTGAAGTCTGCGTACCCGCCGCAACTAAAAAAACACCCCTTAATAGGGACAACGCTGGACATTTTCCAACTGCTATCTAAGCAGGACAGGCTCTCCACACCCCTGGGTCCACTCACGCCCCTACAAAATAACCCAGACTTTACCCCAGGAATGGGGAACCAATTACTACGACCCAGTAACAAACAACTCCCACTCCTTGCACTTCATTGCTTCAATAATGGATCGATGAAAGACTTCACAGATCTAAAGACTGACAACGACATACCTGACTTGCCCCTGTGGACATATTTCCAGATACGTTCATTTGTTAACAGACTGCCTCGCAAGAACCTCTTTACCAGAGACCTCATGGAGTTGGAGTCGGTGTGCCTCAAAGGGGACAGGGTGCTAAAAACTACCTCTACAGCCTATGAGTGGCTGCAGCACCTAAAAGCAGTGACGAGCGATCGGTTTAGAGAGAGATGGTCGGATGATCTGAACATAGACATCACAAATGCCCAATGGGAAAGGGCTTGCTTACTAGCCCATAAATGCTCCATCAGTACAAGATTGCAAGAGACAGCGTACAAGGTACTTACCCGCTGGTATGCTACACCTGCAAAAATTCACAAATGGTATCCCCTGTTGAGTGACTTATGTTGGCGCTGTCACAAAGAGAGGGGTACTATGTTACACTTTTGGTGGACGTGTGAACAAATAAGGCCATACTGGAACAATGTGACTGGGCTGGTGCGTCGAATCACGGAGACCAGGCTTACTTTAGATGCAGCGTGCTGTTTGCTCCACATTTCCAACTTCTCTTTGAAGAAGTACAAAAACTCCTTATCTAGGCATCTGATTAATGCGGCCAGGTCGCTTATCCCTCTGCACTGGAAGACCCCACGCTCTCCCTCCTTGAAAGAATGGTTGCTCAAAATCTCTTCCATTTGTGAAATGGAGGACACTAAGGCACAATCGGAGGAGAACATTGAACGCTACCACAAGACTTGGTCTCCCTGGTTTGAGTACCGGCTCTCACAAGAATACAAAACATTGGTCCTGTGATCTAGATATTGATTAAGTGACACTACACAATCATCGTTGACTAGTTGGATGACCCACCATTATGCGATGTACCTTGCTCGCTGAATAGAGTGACCTTTGTCCATGGGATCTCCCGTCGTCTTTCTTTCCTACTGCTTCCACTTCCCTTCTTTCTCTCTGTCCTTTTCTTTCTGAACTCCCCTCACCTCACGAAGTACGGATCCCACCCGCAGTTTACTGTTAGCAACAATCTGTGCAGCCATAAAGCTGTTGTGTCAAACCTGATCTGCACACCTGAGCAGAGTCGGGTCAGAAGACAACCGTTCTTCATGTTATAACCAGTTGTATTCACTGACATAAAGCTTGTTATCTTCTGCCTTTATCTTTTTGTGATTCAACTACATGTCTGTACTTATCTTTTGTACTGTTATTATTCTCTAATAAATACTTTTGAATGTAAAAAAAAAAAAGAAAGGCAACAACTACGTTATGGTCATTCCATCACACAAATGTCCATAAATCTGTGATATCTCACATAAAAATAACAGTGTCTAAAATAATTAGTCCTTCGTCTTTATACATCTTTCACGAGAGCTGAAACATTTGTGCAATGGAGCGACCATAAGGTTGTTGCTCACCTTCACGATTTAGGACTTGTTTGTATATTGTGCTAGCAGCATTTTTGCACACATTTAAGTCATGTGGTGATGTTCCATTATATATTTTGTTTATTTATATTTACTTTTATTTATATTTAAACAACATTTTTCCACTGTTATATAGTGTGTACACTACAAAAAAAATATAAAGTCATGTTAACTATTTCAAAGAAAGACATATTAAAAAGCAAGACCCATAGATAATCAAAATAATGTGTTGCAAATAAGAGCTATCTATTAGCTGTAGTGTGAGTAGTACACATTCATTTTCTAGTTTTCCCATTGTATAGTTAGGGTCCTACAGAGGTATGGAAGGTCCACCAATAAATAAATAAATACATGAATGAATGAAAATAAATATATAGTACATTGGAAGATGTTCGGGGTGGTTAGCCTCTAGAAGTGCATAGGATTCCAGGAACACGTGTCAGTCCAGACTGCATTTTAATCTGCTCACGTCCGTGCTATAGTAGAATGATGACTACAATACGGAACTATATTACTGGGACGCCGTCATATAATATACTCCCCTTTGCATGCTCTTTGCAGTGCGCTCTGTGATCACCGAGTCAACGAGACTCGGCTGATCGCAGATCACATGTAAGGGGCTGATCCCGATCCCCAGGGATTAACAACCAAAGAGCAAGCCACAGCCACCTCATCTGTGCCCACCAGTGTTGCCTGCCAGTGCCACCAGCCAATGCCCACCAGTGCATATCAGTGCCACCAATCAGTGCCCACCAGTGCACATCAGTGCCACCAATCACTGCCACCTATCAATGCCCACCAGTGCCACCTATCAATGACCACCAGTGGTGTCAAACAGTGCCCATCAGTGCCTCATCATCAGTGCGACTTACCAGTGCCCATCAGTGCCCATCATTGCCCATGGCTGTCACCCATCAGTGCCCATCAGTGCCACCAATCAGTGCCACATATCAATGCCCACCAGTACCACTTACCAATGCCCCCAGTGGTGTCAATCAGTGCCCATCAGTGCCTCATCATCAGTGCGGCTTAGCAGTGCTGCCTATCAGTGCCACCTACCAGTGCCCATCAGTGCACATCATTGCCCATGGCTGCCACCCATCAGTGCCCATCAGTGCCACCAATCAGTGCCACATATCAATGCCCACCAGTACCACCTACCAGTGCCCCCAGTGGTGCCAATCAGTGCCCATCAGTGCCTCATCATCAGTGCCACCTACCAGTGCCCATAGTTGTCACCCATCAGTGCCCATCAGCACCACCTATCAGTGCCACCTATCAATGCCCTTCAGTGCCGCCCACCAGTACCCATCAATGCCACCCAGCAGTGCCACCTATTAGTGCCCTTCAGTGCCACCCACCAGTGCCCATCAGTGCCACCCATCAGAGCCACCTCTCAGTGCTACCTCTCAGTGCCCACCAATGCCCCCTATGCCACCGAAAATCTGAAATAATAACTAACTAGTAATAACTTAACTATTACTAACTATTAAATTATAGGTATTGGAATTTCCTTTCAAATTGTTAGTGAACGTAACAAATACAAATTTATCTGAAATTAATTAATTCAATTAATTTGTTCCATTCCATTTGTTTAGATGCGGCATTCATTATTTTGGATAATTCGTAGCTTGGGGTAAATTCGTATTCATTACATTCACTAACAGCCATATTTAAAAAGGAAATTCCAATACCTAAAATTTAATAGTTAGTCATTATTATTTAGTTAGTTATTATTTAAAGTTTTTGGATTTTCATTCTTTTGAATTTTATGGATTTTCTTTCTTATTTTCGTATTTTCAATTTTGGAATTTTCGGATTTTTGAATTTTCGAGTTTTTGGATTTTTCAAATTTCACATTTCTGAAAATTCAGAATTCAAAAAATTCCGAAATTCAGAACTCGAATTTTTGAATTTCCAAATTCCAAATTTTCGAATTGTGATTTTTTTCATTTCCAAATTTTTGAATTTTCGAATTTCTGAAAAAAAAAAAATGAATGAAACAAAACAAACAAATTTTTCAGCACTGCACATATTGTCCAATATACACCGTGACACATGGTCACTTTTCCACAGCATAAATAAAGTCTTTGAAGATCTATTATGAGCTCACTATAATAAATATGCAACATATATATTTGATCAAAGTACACAAGCTAATTTATACATTTATTTATTATACCATAAGCAAATATTAGATAAATTAAACATAATCTATGAAAGTATTTATTATCAAATATTAGAAAAGCAAAGTCCACCAAGAACTCCGCTGGTAACTTGAATGGTCCTGATTTAACCTTAAGGCTCCATGCACACTGGACTTAAAAAAAACTTCTGTTCTCTCAGGCATAAAAAAAAGCATTTTTTGTACAAAGTTTAGACGAGGTTACGTTTTTTTCCTGCCTCCAAGCTCGAATCAGAAACGTGAACCAGAATTTTTTTTTTCTTCTGCCTCTCAACGTTAAACTCAAAATATGCCTGTAAATGTCCTAATGCGCATGGACACATAGGATAACACTGAGCTTCTTCTAAGTGTAAGACACAAAACTAATGTAGAAGCAACGTTTTTTAAGCCATTGTGCATGGAGCCTAAATGTTGCTATATACATTAAGATTGCTATCATGAACTAATATTTCCAAGTCCACCATGTAGATTATACACTCTATTATACACACAATCTAATACTGTATATTGATTGGTGGTGTGACTATAAGGACTTAGAACAGGTCACTATGGCTGAATGCAAGACTGCTTAGTGATAGTACTGTATATATACCTGGATTACTCCGGTACACTTTTTTAAACCACAGCAGAAAATCTCCTTTCATAGCATGAGCACAATTCATCAAACTACAAAGTCTTCTATTTATCACATGTCAAAAAGTCTAGTAAAGTGCGCAGTGTATCATTTTAAGTTTAACTAATTTATTATGTGAAACTCTGACAAAAAAGCAATCTCCTTCTATCAGTTCATAACAAGCTGACTTGCAAGGTGCTCCATCATTGCACAGAAAATGTTTGTAAAGTTATGAATTACATAGATAAAGAATGACTTATGGAAATTCTGACAATATTTTTTTAGAACATTTTACAGTAACTACGATGTTACATTTGAGACATAGCAGTACAAATTTAATTAGGAATATATTTCTGAGTTGACAATTATACAGTAGTTAAAATGTTGTGATCGTATCATAACCATGCTTCCTTAATACATAGACTTGAAAACTGGTACTTTGCCACATCGCTTTACCACCTATATGAGATGCTAAAACAAGTAAAACAGTACAGGCATACCCCACTTTTAAGTACACAATGAGGTTTATTTACTAAAGCTGGAAAGTGAAAATCAGGCTCACTTCTGCATAGAAACCAATCAGCATCACCAATCAATTTTATTACCAAAGCTTAATTGAACAAGGTGAGGTTTCGAAGCTCATTGGTTTCTATGTAGAAGTGAGCCTGATTTTGCACCTTCCCAGCTTTAGTAAATAAACCCCATTGTGTACTTAAAAGTGGGGTATGCCGGTACTGGACCACTTTATAACATTGAAAAACAATTTACTGACATTTATATTTAACCACTTGCGCTCCAGAAGGTTTATCCCCTTCAAGACCAGGCCATTTTTTGCAAAACGGCACTGCGTAATTTTAACTGACAATTGCACAGTTGTGTGACGCTGTACCCAAATAAATTGTATGTCATTTTTCCCCACAAATAGAGCTTTCTTTTGGTGGTATTTGATCACCTCTGGGGTTTTTATTTTTTGCTCAAAAAAACAAAACAAAAACAACTGAAAAAACAAAACAATATTTCTTATTTTCTGCTATAAAACAAATCCAATAAAAAAATGGAAAAGATTGAATTTCTTCATCAATTTAGGCCAATATGTATTCTGCTATATATTTTTGGTAAAAAAACTCCCAATAAATGTATATTAATTAGTTTGCACAAAAGGTATAGTGTCTACAAACTATGGGATAGATTTAAGGAATTTTTATGTATATATTTATTTTTACTAGTAATGACGGTGATCAGCAACTTATAGCAGGACTGCGACATTGCAGCGGACAAAAGTGATACTTTTTAGCAAAAATATGCACTGCCACTGTACTAAAGATACTGGCAGGGAAGGGGTTAACGTCAGGAGTGATCAAGGGATTAAATGTGTTCTTAGGTAATTACTAACTATAGGGGGGTGCTTTTACTGTGAGAAGGCAGAAATCCGTGTTCCTGCTTAGTAGAAACACAGGATCTCTACCTTTCCTTTTCACAGAATGGCGATCTGCTAGATCCGTTGATTGTCTCCCGCTGTGCACAATCAGGTAAGTGGGTTACCAGCAGTGCACGTGCGTGCCTCAGACCCAGAAGTGCAGAATCACATACAGTTACGTGATTCTGCACAGGGAAGCGGACTTGCCATTGTATATATTAAGACTTAGCCCTTATATACACGGTCAGACATTTCAATGGAAAATCCGACGGACAAAGTTTTAGAGCTGGGCTATAACACTTTACGACATGATCCGAACAGACTTTGTCCGGTTGTGTGTAGAGAATTCCGATTGGACAAAGTGCCACGCATGCTCAGATCAAATTCCTAGACCAAATCTATTGGCTACTAGCCTGAACGTAACGTCATCACGTTACGTACGATCGGATTTTCCGACAGCTTTGTCCGACCATGTGTATGCAACACAAGTTTCGGACAAAATCCGTCGGACAAAATCCGATGGATTTTGTTGTCGGAATGTCCGACCGTGTGTACAAGGGCTTAAAGGAAACTTTTAAGGGCTCATTCATGCCATATAGCACACAGCATTATAGTATTACAGTGCACATAACATGCATGCGCTAGCATACCATTTTTAGCTTTAGCTGCAAGTTGGTATGCCACATTTCAATGCTTTTACAATACATGTTGCAGTTAATTTCTTAAACCCTTTTTAAATGTATTTTTTGACTGTTTTATAGGGACATTGGCTGCAAGCACTGCGACACGTTATATAAAATGTGCTGTTCTGCCAGAAAATGCTACATGTATACATACTGTAAGGCAAATTATCTGTAGTTCAACGTATCCCAAAAGAAATGTGTGATTCATTTATTAGCACAACAGCTCCCGACTATTCAAAGTCAATTTATAGTTGAATAGTTTGAATATTTTTTTATTGAATCACATATTTGTATTTTTTAGAGCAGCTTATATTTTAGTTTTAGTGTTTTAGAGTTAGTATCTCACAGAAAAGTTGCTGCTGGGTCATGTTTATTATTAATAGCGTGGTTTTTACTTTTCCTATCTTGTTTTGTATCAGTAATCAGTATTTCTGATATTGTATCATAGCAGGGGTCATAAAGTATCACAGCAAGTGTAAGAAGGTATCGCGGCAAGGGTAAGAGTGATAGCCAAGCAGCTAGCCAGATGGTGATAGCCAAAAGGTGGCCAGAAATGGCATGCTCTACATTGGCCTCAGGAAAGGCTTGCTTTTTATATTCTAAAATAAACCTCTGCTCACCTAAAGATATTGGAACATTTATATATTCTTAAAGAGCTGAACTTTTTTTGTATCCTGCAAAGCAATGTCATAATGTGCTAGTATGCATTCCACCTTAAAATGAAGCCCTTCCAGTGCCAAGATGTCAGATCTGCCGCCGTGCCCATCTTCACACATCTTGCTTCCGGGTTTACGGACCCCGGCTCTGTGACTGGCCGGAGTCGCGATGACATCACTCCCACGCATGCACGCAGGAGCCGCCCATTAGGGCACAGGGCTCTGAAAGAACTGCCCAGTGGACTTTCCTTCAGAGTGCATGCGCCAGTGATGTCACTAGCTGCATGTACATTAATTATATGTAAGATATTAATACTACCTATAGGTAAGCCTTAGTATAGGCTTACCTATAGGCAAAATTCAGAGATGGAAGTTTACTTTGACTTTAACAATAAATAAATTACAGTATATGTGCCTTGTGAAATAATTGTGTGCATTGAGAATATGTATATAATATATATATATATATTTATACCTTTTTTTCTTTTTTTTTTATAAGTGATCACATAATCTCTGTTCCTAGCTTCATAAGGGGCTTAGAGAGCTTGGGGTAGAAAAATAGCAGCACACTGATCTTCCCAGTTAATGGTGGCTGTGCATGGGCTGGACATGTCAGCAGAGGTCTGATCATTTGAGAACAGAAAGGTTGTTCTACCAGCACAGCCAGAAAACTGACCACACTGTGCTGTCATACCTAGTGTAATCAGTTTGAAATAGGAAAGCAGCGGGACTAGCAGGAACACCAGGCATTTCACACAAAGGAAGCAAAACAAAGAAATAACAACCAAAGTAATAACAATCAGCTAATCACTGGATGCTAGCAGCTAAACTTGGCTAAACGCTGGACACTAAGTTTAGTAGCGTTTCGGAGCTGTCAACGCTTTTTCTGCCAAAACGCTGCTGCTCAAGAATGCACTGGCCCTGTTTTTTTTCTTCTAAACACCCATGCCACTAAAGCACCTAAAAGCCTGGACACATAGAATAACATGGAGAGGTGTTTTGAAACTGTAAAAAAAAAATGCCCCACACTGCTAAAAGCGGCAATAAAAACACCTTGAGGCCTTATAGTTTAAGAAGCTGCAGCAATTCAGATAGAGTCTTCCTAATTTCCTGTCTGGATGATGTCCAATATCATCTAACCCTTTCTCCCCACCCCCCTGTACCCATAAAAGAATTTTGATATTTGCATAACTCCTCCCAAGCCAGCCCACTGCTGGAATCAGGGTTGAGGGCTCACGAGAGTAGTATAGGCAACATGCTGTGATGTTTTTAAGAAACAATGTACAGAAACCTGCTGGCCCCTCCCACCAGCCATAATCTGGGGTAAGCACAGAGGCCTAGTGATGATATGAGAAAGCAATGAAAAGAAAAAAAAAACATTTATTTAAAAATATCATTATTATATGATGAGGGGGAAAGAAAAAAAAAACAGGTAAGGCAAAATATAAGCAGATTAGAATTCAGATATAAGTATATGTAACTATATGACTATAGCACAGCCACAGGTTTATTTTAAGAACCAAGTAAAATGATATTTCACACAGTAATTCTACCATCATGCATGATTTGTGATTTTCGATCCAATTTGCATTGGCAATTGTGAGATTCTGTGAGATGAGATGAAGTAAGATTTGGAAATTGTGACTCGTAGAAAATAACCTTACATTAGTAATATAACAGTTATAAAGTTGTCTTGATATATATATATATATATATATATATATATATATATATATATATATATATAGGTGTTTTAATTGAATATTTTGATGTTTTGTTAGATAAACTAACGAGAACAGTTAAAATAACTCATAGCCAATAGGAGCCACGTATAAGTCATCATCTAATGAGTAGAAAATATCCTTAGAATGGAGAAACAAGGTAGGTGGGGTCGGAGATAAATGCAAGCATTGACCTATGGTAAAATTAGTTTTGTTTGGTAATAAGTCAATGAGACAAATAGGATTATTTTGGATCAACCAGTATTCAGATATAGTGTACAATCAGCAATTATCCTCTTGGGTTTAATAACCTCCTTATTAGTCATTTGAACTCTCTGTGCCTCGTAGTTGTTCATGTGTAGGAGCAGTGACTCACCATTTGACTTTGCTGCTTTATGTTATTGAGAATTGTTTCTTCGACAATACTAAATAATGGCTCTGGTTAGTTGTTTGCGGGGAACATAAATGGTTTTCACAGAAACCTATTTTCTTACAAATTGTTCTAATTACTTTTAAATATAGTCATATTGTAAGGACATGTATAAGCATGCATAATATATTTTCTTTTAAAGTGGGGAATGGGGGAAGACAGAAAAATGGAAAGTGCTATTGTTGCTCTGTTTTTCAACACTGAATGCTCCTGGGTTGACTTCCTGATACTAGGTGCATCAAATGCCGCATACACACGATCGAATTGTCTGGCGGAATTGGTCTTCCAAACAATCCGTCAAACAATCTGCCGGACTTTATAACGAATGGACTTGGCCACACATGGATGCTCCGAAAGTCTGGCGATTTCTAACGCGATGACGTACAGCATGTACGACGGGACTAGAAAAAGGAAGTTTTTTAGCCAGTAGCCAATAGCTTCCTTCTGGTACTTGCTTCAGAGCATGTGTCATTCTTAGTCCGCCAGACAATTCGATCGTGTGTACGCGGCATAAAGTGTCACTGACTTGAAACAAGCAAGTGGATAAGGCCTCATTCACACGGGCGTACCATCCATATGCCTTTGTGAAGGGCCATCTTCAGCCACCCAGGATACACAGGTGGTCCATGCAGGGGTATTCAGATAGCCTGTTGAAATCAGTGCAGCCACCAGCTGCACAGACCTGTACGGACCTTCACGCGCATGCATCCCGGAGTTTACATCTGTGTGGGTCCAATGCACCGATCAATCGGTCTGTGCTCTGATCCATTTTTTGTGATGAGGTGACATATATATATATATATATATATATATATATATATATATATATATATATACACCTTCAATTTTCAGAAGGCTATACCATGCATAAATTACAGTTAAATGTTCTCAGTTATGTTATACTTTTCATACCACTCACTTTTTTTATATCATTAGTACATTGATACTTTGTTATAACTTGAAAAATCCTTTAACACAATTTGCCAAACACATGTATAGCAAAATTCAGGGGTCCATGACTTGAATTATAAATTAACAAGCAGTTGTTCCAACACTACATGTGATGGCAGCGGCATTCATCCTTATAGCAATATCTACTATTCCTGACATCTTTGCCAGTCAGGTAGCATACTCCAGTGGATGTAATTTTATTAAATAGCTTACTCTCTCCTAATAGCTGGCTTACGTTTGGGCACCCTTTACATATGACACATATGAGGTTTGCCAAGTATTATAAGTTATATATGTATAAGACAATTTTATATAATATAAAAATATAGCTTATAATGTTCAACCTAGCTTTAAAACAGGCAGAACAAAATACTTCTCTATATCACAATTTAATTTATTAATTCATCTATGACAAGTATTGAGTGTTCTATTTCCAAGCAAGATTTTAGCACATAGAAGTGTATCTAAAATACAATTTTTGTACTGTAAAGGGAACTATAACCTTGTTACATTTTATGCTACTGGGAAGCTATTATTATACTTATTCTTCCCTTGACAGCACTCCAAGACAGTTAACTGCCGATTCTATTCCATCTGTGTATTTTACAAACAGAGCACAGTATGTAAAAAGAAGCTGAATAAGGACTTTGAAAGAGGCAAAGCACATCATTTTGCATTCTAAAACTGTAAATCTACATGTAAATATTTTGCTAAGAGATGCAAAAAACCCCTGGCTTAATGGTGGCATCCTCAGTGGGGACCAGATCCAGACTCCCCATGCAGCTGTGTCAGTAACACATAACTTCTAATAGTGACCTATTTCTGGCTTCAATCACCCAAAAGTAAATGACTATTGTAGTGATCTACTGCTGTGGGAGAAGCTGGACAGAGCTCAATAGCTCTGCCTGAGCCTTTGTACTGTCAGGAAGTGCTGTAATGTCACTAGTGATGTCACTGCTCTCTTAACAGAAGTGTTGTGTTTACTTTGTTTCTACAGCATGCTCCAATGGAGATGTAGTAGAAACATCAGAAGCCAGAAGCACTTTGTGTTTCCTCGGGGAGGATGTGATCAAGCGTGCTAACAGCACAAACACAGGTATGCACCTATGTGGCCCCATGGCTGAAGACCCACTTAAACTTTATGTGGTTAAAACCTGTTAGGGGTCCAATGGATTGACCCTTTACCACATAACAATATGTATATATTGATATCCAAAACACCAACATTTCAGTATAAAAAACACCCCTTGACCTGAGGAACCCCAAGGAATTCCCTTATTTCTAGGGATTTTCTTTCACCTCCTGTTTGGCTATGGGACAGGAAGTGAAGAGAAATCTCTGCAATGTGACACAGATGGTGAAAAAAATCTGACAGGCATTATAACCCACCCTCACTCCAAAATGAAAAAAAAAAAAACTTTAACCCCCCCGCCTAGAGGTATTCTCGAGTGTGACTCGGGGTGGATTTTCAGCACCAAAAGCGGTAACCCCCGAGCCACACTCGGGATCGCATCACAGAATCCAGGCAAAGTCCTTACCTTGTCCCCAGGATTCTGCGATGTCTCCCCGTACATACAGTACTGTATCAAATTATTTCACATCCATTTTGTCCCTAGTGGTTTTTCCACTGCCCTGCATGCAGTTTTATATTATAAATACCGTTTTTTCTGCCTGGAAACTGGAGATTGTCCATAGTGACCAAAAAGTCTCCCTTTACATCAAAAGCGGTTTTAGACCAGCCAGAAAACTTAATTAGAATCACTTGCAGAATTCAGCAATAGTGATTCGTTGGAAAATCTGTCATCAAACACTGAAAGCAACGACAGCTACAATTCTGCAACTGAGCAAACTTCAGTGTTTTTGATTTGATTAAATTATTGAATATTTTTATTATTATTATATTATTATTTGTTATAATTATTTATAGTTATTTATTATATTATAATTAATGATTTTGTGTTTCAAACTTTATCATACCCGGGGATATCTACAAGACTCTTGTTTGGACAGATTTAAGTGTTTTATTCCTAAGAATTACAGGCCTACAATATAAAACGCCAAATTTCTATTCAAAACATTGTACCTCTTTGAGCATCAAAAATCTGAAATAATCATACCGCCAGGGAGGTAAAGGCCCAGGCAAGTAGTTTAACTGCAATTCAGGTACTCCTCAGGAATGCATAAAGGCATTGGTTGCAAACTTCAGGAATCTTGTGATTTCCATTATTAGAGAATACTATTATCCAAATAACGATATTTATATGACAGGGTTGCCTTAATTATATAATAAATACATGTATTGGATGCTACACATGTTTATGCTATTACTGTGTGACAAAACTACATATATACATATATAACCTTAGACATCTTGTGGCTTTTATGCTGTTAATAGAACCACTACTCTCAATACATGCTGTGCAGAGATACAGTACATGTTGAGAATAGCAGATTTCCTACTTTACATCTAAAGGAATAAAACAGGCAAATACATCAATATAGCTTGGATTCGTATTGACTGCTTTTTGTTACATAAAATGGATGACATAGGTTTATTACATTATGAAGAGAGAGAGAGGGAAGAGAGAGAGTTTTTTTCCTTAATGCCATGTACACACGATCGGAATTTCGGCCCACAAAAGACCGATTAGAGTTTTTGGTCAGAAAATGCGAACGTGTATATGCTTCATCAGTCTTTTGCTGGCGGAATTCCAGAAAGCAAATGATTGAGAGCATGCTCTCAATTTTTCGGTCGGGAAAAGTTCCTATCCGAAAATGCGATCGTCTGTGACAATTCCTACATGCAAAATTCCTACGAATGCTCGGAAACAATTTGGCGCATGCTCGGAAGCATTGAACTTCATTTTTCTCGGCTTGTCATAGTGTTGTAAGTCACTGCGTTCTTGACGGTCGTAATTTCAGTAAACTTTTACTTGACTGTGTGTATGCAAGGCAAACTTGAGCGGAATCCCGTCGGAAAAGTCGTAATATCTTTTAAATCTGATATTGTGTATATGCAGCATTAGAGTTATCTATCAGTGTTGCCTCCATTCTTAATGTGACAGAAATCCACATTTTTACTTTCACCCAACCGCCCACCTACAATGTGACATGGTAGGCACGCTGGTCTGTTCACATTGCCACAACCTCAGTGCTACACTTGTCGCATTGTGGGTGTGGCAATTTTAAATTGACATGTCAAGTTTGGGCAAGCAGTGCAATTAGTCAGGTTCCCCAATAAATTCAACAGGACCATGCTACACCTATGTGCTAAATTATATTTTGATGTAAAAACAGCCTTTGGATAAAAATAAAAACAAAACAGGCATTCAGGAGGCAGCACCTTCCTGAACACCTGTAAACTGTCTCTAAATCACTTGTGAAAAAGTGATCCATTACAGATTGCTTTTCAGATGGGTGGTAGAGCCTGCACCACCAAGAAAAACGAGTCTTTACATTGTGCCCATCGACCCCTTAAACTACTTAAGCTGGTTATACACTGATTCCCCCTGATTTGCTCTGTGGTAACAGCATGAATAGATGAATCCTCCCTGGCCACTATTGTATAACTGCCAGAATATACAAGCAGCAGCTGCTGTTCAGTTGACAATTTTTCACCCAGCTTCTTCGATTTTTCAGTCAACGAATTTTAGGCTGGATGGGGCGACAGGGCCACCCATGAAGCAAACTTCAGACAATTCATCAGGAACAGGCCAACATTTGTACAGTGTATGGTTAGCTTTAGTGTAGCATTATGTCTCTACTGTACATTTTCCCCACATTTGTTATGCTACTTTGACAAATTACTGTATTTATTATATTTAGGATTTATATATAGTTTATATAACCAAAATTCTTCCAGCAACTTGACTTGTCTTGGGATGTTTTCATTGTAACAGGTTTGCTTTAGGCGACACGAGGCGACACGACTTGCCGCGCCGCGACCTGCCGCGACCTCAGCGGCGACTTGCAAATGACTTCTGTATAGAAGTCAATGCAAGTCGCCCGAGGTCGCCCAAAAGTAGTACAGGAACCTTTTTTCTAAGTCGGAGCGACTCGAGTCGCTCCTCTTAGAACGGTTCCGTAGTACAGAACGGGGGCGACTTGTCAGGTCGCGGCACGGCAAGTCGTGTCGCCTCGTGTCGCCCCCTGTGTGAACGGAGCCTTAATGTGCTCCTCAAAATGTTGTTTATAAATATGTAAAAGATTTCTTTAGATGACAATAAAATGCTACAGAACACTTCTTAACTTAATTCATGTGCAGTGGCCAGGTGAGAGCTTCACTGTTCTGAGTGGACATTCAGAAAGATCCCTCAGAATGAGGCCATAAACCTGCATGATCCCGGTGGGCCTGTGTCCCCTGGACACAGAGCATCACTGCTCGGCAGGAGGGCCCTGATCCTGATCACATCATGGCTGTGTCCAATCACATCCAATTGTGTAATGTAAACCATGCACCATGGAAATGCACAACACTGTGTGAAAATATTGGACACAGTGAAGCACCCATGGCTAGCTGAGATGGTACACCAGGGTGTCACAGTACAGCGTTTGAGAAACACTGTTCTAACATACCAGGAGCCGTGGAGACGTTTCTTTTGCCATACGTATGCATATAAGAGGTAAAAGTGATTATTAAAGATTATGGTCACAAATACAATTATGCTGGAAAATAACGCCAAAGGATCTGCTTATAAATATTGTCATACAAAAATTACAACTGTTTACCAAAATATGTACCTTTTTCCAATTGGGTTCAAATTAAAATAATGTTTGAATCCTGGGTGAAGGCTGCATGAAACTTGTATGAGATGTTTTTTTTTAATACTCTAACCCATGTGAACCTTAAAAAATCTCTATGTTAAGCTATTTTTACCCAGTCTATAGAGATGGTGCCAAGACATAGTAAAATATTAATCTCATTCATTTTTTTGGCATCAGGGATAGCCATTTCTAGATCCTGGAAATGTTTGTCCATTTTATTCAAACTGATAAATATTAAATTAATGTGGATAATGATAAATTAAAAAGTGTATGTTAATTATATGTAACCCCTGGGTACAATATAACTCTGGTACACAATAAATAATCCTCTTAGAGGGCTAGTGGGACAGATGGATATGACAGGAGTCTTCTCATTCTTTTTTCTTTCTTCTCTTTTGTGCTTTCTTTCTTCTTTTCATTGGTTGATTAATATGCAACATATATACATATTCTAGTTATATAATCATATAATTATATATAAAAAAGTAATTTATGTACAAAGTAGACAAATAACAAAAGTCAGACTCATGGTTGTCAACAAGCCCCTGTATGGCGCATTGACTACTTGTAAGGAGCATCCATTGGAATCATTCCCTTAGGGCTCCTGTACACAGGGCAGTTGAAAATCTTTTCTAAACACTGGAAACTTGACAGCTGGAAACCAACTGTGAAAAACATCAATTTTACAGCTTTTACATACCGACTTTTTTGCAAGTTTAGGTTAGAAGCATTTGAGGTTAAAAGCGTTTGAGGTTAGAAACATTTTTTAAAGATAGCCTCATAGCCTCAGATGACCCCTCCAAATGCCCACAATGCATAAAAACAAGTAAATTATTAACTATTTCAGCCATTCTGTGAGAATAGAGAGAGAGCAGCAGCAGAGAGAGCCATGTGCTTATAGATAGCTGTCTTATTTGTGTGTTTTCACGATGGATCCCATCATGAGCATGTGTGAGGAAATGCTCCTGATGTTGCATGAGGTTACAAGCATTTGACATTTGAAATACCGGTAAACTACAGTCCTGATTGCGATCTTTCTGCTTTAACTAAAATGCTTGTAAACTCAACTGCCTCTATACTCCTATAAATGACTGAGTGTACATGTACACATAAGATAATATAGAGGAGAGTTCAGGGGCTGCTGAAAAAAAAAAAAAAACACCCAACTGCTCCTAAACGTCAGTTTAGCAACTGTAGTATAAATGAGGCCTTATTGTACACTACTTTACTTTTCCTTCTTTCTTTTTTTAATTACTGGCATGTTAGATTTTCTGAACATTTTAATTTAAAATCATTGGTAAATAAAAACATTTGTAAATAGACCCCCCACATTGCATAAACATGTCAACATACAAGGAAGTAATGCTTAGTGTTGTTGCCAGTTTCAGACAATCATAGCTGGCTGTACATGCAAAAGGCAATATTTATTAACATCTTAATTGCAAAAAGTAATTATAAGCCATTATAAGCTATATAAAAAAAATGTTTTTTTTTTATAAATAGTAAAACAGAAATTAATTACAATATATTAGGCTGATTTCACAAAGCTAACAGCAGGATAAGAATCCTTATGTGTTTCTCTGCGATAATCTAACATAATCAGAACTGATTGATAATGAAGTAAAGAATTATATATTTTATGTCATCTCATTTAATATCCGACCTAGTCAGGCTTTCATAGACCCATCCACTTTGAAATGTGAGTTGTTTTTTACTCCTTTGCAATTAGTGTCCTCCGTCTTTGCTTCTTATGTGCCAGTTCAATAATACCACAAGTCCTCATATGAGTCCACTGTTATTTTTTAGTTTCCACATGTTTCTAGATCTTAAAAATGTATATGGCACTGTTTAAATTGTAACACATGCGACATAAAGTTTGCTTGTACTTTCACCAGCTAATACATTCAGCAATTTTTCTATGCTTGAAACACAACGATGGAATGTTCTAAAGTAGATTTTACAGAAAAATAAATGAGTTGAAATTTTAAGTTGTGCACCTATTTCCACATATAGAATTCAAGCTCATTTTGCTTAACATTTTGGGATAGCTGCTTTCAGATAGCCTCTACATTTTCTTTTCTATAAGTATGTCTTTAATGATATAAAAAAAGAACTAGAAACTGGAGTGCTATATCAATACCCCTCAGCAATCTCTTTGTGTTGTGCTTTCATCTCAAACTAAAAGCTTATTGGACGAATGTGAGAATGTATTGGATTACCATCCTCTTGCTTCCATTAGTAAAATGATACAATTGCCTACAGGGATATTTCTGGCAGCAGCTTTACCGCTAGCCACTAAAATAATTTAAGGAGCTTATTCCACTCTAAAAGTGTACCTGTCACTTGCAAAAAGGCCTTTAATAGAATGAGGACAGAGAAAAACTGTGGGCAGTGGTATCTTCATTCCTAGCAAAAACATACAATAAATACTGAGTTAGCCTACTAAATGCCAGCTCCCCTTATATGAAGGCATTATTGTTAACCTGATATACACATAGGAGGGTGGTGAGCTCCATAGAGACAATCTGACAAATCTTGGGCACCTGAGATGTTCAGGCACTTGACTGAACCTTCATGATAGTGTAAATGAAAAGAGGAGCGGGGAGCAGGAAAGTATTGATGGCAGATGGTCACAAAGGGAACAATAGTGACTAGTCAGTTTTCTAACATTTTTGATCAATCGCTGCGCTCTAATAGCAGTCCGTTGGCAAGATACAAAGACACAGGATTGTTGACTGATCTCGCTAAAAAAATACAACATCAGCATATCTCATCTCGTGTCTACAGGTAGATGTAATTGTATAGTTTCATTTAAAAATGTAGTATTGAGGCAATACAGTTTTCTCCAGTTTAAATGAGTTCCATTTTTCTTTCCTTCTCAAGTCACAAATTGGTTTCTCCAGAAATAAAGCCAGGATACAATCATATGTAGAAGTATAATATTTTTTATGTATTTGTTAATCATGTGGCTTTTATTAAAGTTGTTCTGAAGCCTCAAGGTATTTTCCCTTAATTCATTTTATGTATTAAGGTAGAAAACCTTCTATGTCACAGACTCGCCCCCTTCTCCCCCCTTATACTTACCTAAGCCCCATAGCGATAAAGTGCTCTGCATGAGAGCTGCATGTCTCCAAGCTTTGTCCCTTCTCCCTGGGAAGATTGATAGCTGTTGGCTCCCGCTCCTGTCAATCGACTCCAGTGATGAGGGATCCTGCTGTCTGTGTCAATGGACACAGCAGGTGGGCCCGGGAGCGAGCCTGCATGAATGGCTCCATTGGAAGTGCTATCCTACTGGGGGCACCAACAAGAGAGGAGGAGCCAGGAGCACTGGTGGGGGACCAGAGAAGAGGAGGATTAGGGTTGCTCTGTGCAATTCTATTGTAACACGTTTCTATTTTTTTTTTTTAATCCTTTATAACCTCTTTAAGTTTTGTTTTACACACACAAGTGTCCCAACTGAAATTGATTTTATATGACTGCATATATTAACATATTTTGTGTACTTTTATTTGAAGCTTGTAGTATTCTGGTCTGCAGAAGTAAAGAGATTCCAAAGACCTTATTTAAAGTAGAACTAAAAGAAAAATGTTTTTATTTTATTTTGGATCATTTTAAAATCACATATGCCTGTGGAATGGCACCAAACTTTGTCACCTAAAGATCTCCACAGGCAACACTTTAAAAGCCTTTACAGGTTACTAGCTTAGAATTGCACAGAGGTCTGGCACTAGAAATATGGCTGTCCCTATGTTAGCGGCGATACCTCATATGTGTGGTGCAATCACCATTTACATATGTATACAGGACCTACGTGCCTACATTCGCATTTGCCTGTGAACACAGGGGGATGGGGCACTTTAATTTTTTTTATGTTTTTATTATTTATTTGATTTAGTTTGTTTTTACATTGTTACCATTTTTTTTATCAACTTTAACAATTATTAACAATTAACATCTCTTGCGATAGTGTGGAATGTCTTCTATTTAGAGAGATGTGGGGTCTTACATGAGACCAAAACTGGAGGGGACAAAATCCTCATTGTTTCCAGTTTCTGACATCACACATGTGGGAGGAACAACTTCAGTTTCTCTCACTGTGTGCTCAGAAGTTGATGCCATTGGTTGCATCCTTATCAAGCTCCCTGATCTGACGGGGAGAGCCCGGTAAAGGCCATGCTGCCTGTAAAAGTGATCCAGTGGCTCAGTTGCTAGTCAGATCACTTTTACCATTTAGGGCAGTGGTTCTCAACCTCAATCTCCAAATACCCCCAACAGGCCATTTTTTCAGGTTTTCCTTTACTTTGCACAGCTGCTTTAAATCAATATCAATGACATGGTATTGATAAGAGCTATTTTATCTAAGTGAATTTCCCAAAACATGGCCCATTGTGGTACTTGAGGACTGAGATTGAGAACCACAGATTTAGGGAATTGTCAGCTGAAAACAACAATACGGGGGCCGTTGTTGTAGCCTCAACAATGATCCGGTATAACCACTTCAAACTTAGGCCATTTAAATGGCCTAAGGGAAAGGAAGTGGTTAATGGGGGCAGAGATGGCAATAGAAAACTGACAGGTGTTCTAATCCCTCTTCACCCGCTCCCCCCAAAAAACATTTTTTTAAAGTTTTGCCTTTAGTTATACTTTAAATGTACTAGGTCCCTTCATTTGGAGCCTATGAGTATAGATAACCAGATATATAAGATGCCTACTGCCCAATACTCATGCTTTTTAGACAGCTATTGAAGACAGTCAGGTAGCCTGTTGTAATGTATGGGCTAACCAAATGCATCAGTCGGCCCTAGGGTAACAAAGTCGTGTTGGGGACATTTTC
Organism: Lithobates pipiens; assembly: GCF_037356315.1. Taxonomy (NCBI): domain Eukaryota; kingdom Metazoa; phylum Chordata; class Amphibia; order Anura; family Ranidae; genus Lithobates; species Lithobates pipiens. Next base: position 422,341,126 of record NW_027507748.1, read on the forward strand.
AACCTATTCTAATTGTTCTCTAATAAATGTGGACATAAGTGACAGCCTAGGGTTCAAATATCATATTTGGTTACCATCTAGTTTCTCTTAAACACAGAACCCAAATGAGCCTTATGGGAACTTATCCTCATTGATGTCACTTTTGCACTGCTGTACGTTTTTATATTATATATATATATATATATATATATATATATATATATATATATATATATATATATATATATATATATATATATATATATATATATATATATATATATATTATTTATTATAACATTTTTGTTTTCTAATAAAATGTTTTATCCAAGAAATTATCCTGAAATCAGTGTTATGGGCAGTGCCAGCTGAAGACAAGTATGATGAAAATGTTACCGTAGGTCACTTTGAGAGCTAAATGATTATCTTTCTGTAAACATGGACACTAATGTTTCTCCCAGCAGTTTATGTGTCAACATGCAGCCTGCCGTGGCACTGTAAATCAGATCTGCAGACATTCTGCATATGCTGTAGCCACACTTTGCAAGGCAAATTCTATGCTTCATTGACAATGTGTCAGATCTTCTCACTTGTTAAAATAGATGCCTGCTAGAAGACCTCAGGCTTTACTGTGGTTTTGCTCTTTCTATAAACAAGCTAACATTAATTATAACTTTTTTAGTTCAGTCATTTTATTTAAATTGTATCGCATAAACAAAGCAGCAAATGACTACAATATAGGCATTTTCTATAAGCACTGGGGTTGATTCAATAAAGGAAAATAGACTGTTCACTTTGCAAGTGCAGTTGCACGCTTCAATGGAATCATCTGTGCTGATTTAAAAAACATGTTTTTTTTGTTTTTTTCTTGAATGTGATTGGGTATACTTGAAAAGTGAAAGCTTAGCCCAATCACTAAGCTCTGGGGAAAATTCCCTTGCAGCGAGTAACTTTACGTGAACTTTAAGTGAACAGTGCATTTGCCTTTAGTAAATCAACCCCTATGTGTTGCATAAACAATTGCATTTAAACAAGAATACTTTTGCAACAGTTCTCTGATGTATAAATATTTCATATACAGTATGGCCTTCTGATAAATAAAAGTTTCTAAAGAGAACAATGAAAGGAATAGAGAGTATCCACACTGTACTGCACATACATACTAGGCAGTCTATTGGATATATCATTATTGGCAACTGGACCGTTACTTTAACAAGAATTTTTGTTTTTGTTTTATATGGTTTCTAGGATGAACTTCAGACAAGAATAATATAAAGAATCATTTGTGCATGTCCTGAGAATAATACATTTGCCAAACCCATTGAAGGCCCAAAATGCAAGATTATATGGATTTACTTCAAGAAGAAAAAGACAACACCCTTTTTTACTGCAAAGATACCATAGAAAAAAAAAGGAACTCATCGAAGGAATATATGGGATTCTTTACCACAAACCACTAGACTTTTACCACAAATGTGTACTGGACTTTACAGAGACCGGACCTTGTTATAATTGCCTAAAGCCCAGTCTACATGAGTTAGAGTGGTTGTAAACTCATTCGTAAATCAGAGCTGAAACAGATCAGTTTACATAAGTTGTACTCTTTCTCCTCCACAGTCTTGTAAAGCATGCAGATTAAAGGATTTTTTTCAGCAGCAGAAAGCAGAGATGGGGATCTGATGTCTCACACACACTGCAAAGCTAGAAAACAGAGTTCAGTGAAATCTGAGCCCTGAGGGGAAGAAAGGTAAACCCCCCCCCCCCCCCCCTCACAGCACACAAGAAACAATTAGCAGCTGAGGCTATCAATCACAGGTTGTGTACTTGAGCGTCCTCCCATGTCCCTCTCTATCTCTTGGGGTTGGGAAAATGTGTCAGAATTGCAAATGCAGATACCAGAGGAAGGAGACTGCAGAGATAAATCGCACTTGGTTTAAACAGAGGCAAATACACACTATAAAAGAACATTATTTGCTAATTTTTCATTTCAGAGGTTTACAAGGTTTAAGTTTATAGAAGTGCTTTTCCTTTGCATGGAGTACACAAGATGGTATATTTGGACCACAGGAGTTTGGTGTTAACAGTCTGTGGGGGGTTATATTTTGAGTTTTGGATATAAAAACTTAACTCAGTGTCTACAGCTAGGGTTTTCATACAACAGGTGCTTGTACTCATCATTATATAATAACAGTGATGTGGTAAAGAGAAAGATCAAGCTGTCTCTGGGAGGGGAACAACTGCATGAGCTAACCTCAGCACAACCTATAGGTTTTTTTGGTTGGTTGTCAACCTGTGTATAGTGTTGGAGATAAAGGTACCATGGTTTAAGGTTGGATTCCTATGTTAAACGTATGTAAATCCAAGTTCAAAAATGTTATATAGAACCACTTTAACAGTATACATATAATCACAACTATGTGTGAGGGTAATTTAAAACAGTTTTCTTTTGCTTTACAAGACTACCAATCTTACCAGGCAACATTCATACTTGTACTGCTACCAATTTTATTTCTCATCATGCTCTATTTCAAATATGAATTTTCATATTTATGTGTCTAAATGATGGCAGCTATATGGAAATGCAACAAAAAAAAATTATAACAAAATTATGCAACTTCAATATACTGCCAGTGCAACACACGTTTGGCTATATTTTGCTTCTGTCAAGAAATACAGACTTATTTCAAAACACAAGTAAAATTAGTTATTTAGACTATTAAAAACACCACCCAGTCACAAAACATGATAGAGTGATCTGACTTCTGTAAACTGGAATCTAGTTAAGTTTGACTACTACATTTTGCCATTTAGATTATTATTTTTACTTTTAAATATTTTTATTGAATAAAGTTTTCATGCATCATATAAGTAGTTATACATTGCAAAGTATGATACATAAAAACATGAAACAGACCAGTTTAACTGTGTGCAAATGAGGTTAAATAAAGCGGCTCAAGAAAACTTTTAGAAGAGAACTAGAAAGGAATAGAAATAAACCTTTTCAGAGTACATGAGAGATTTAAAAGCAAAAGTAGAAATTTGTTTCCGGGAATTTCGTAGTCGGATGGCCCGAGAGGCTCCATACATCCCACCCCTGTGGGATCTTTCTGTGGGCGTGTACACATTCAAATGGAGAGGCTAAAACAGAGGAGCTTTCCATTTCCCAGAGTAGATCTATGGTGATTGAATATTAATTGCATAATAGAGAGAACGGGTTCCCTCTGACAGCCTAACCAACATCTAAAACAACCTCCTTAGGGGTAACAGCAGGTCTTTCTGTAGTATAGGTAAGTGAGGGACAAGATTGTCCCTGTTACGGAGGAAAGAAAAAAAATAAAACAATTGAAAGGAAGGAAGATGAGTACAGAAAGAGGTTAGGGAGGGGAAGGAGCGTTCTCAGTTCCAGTCTGCATTCCAGGAAGGAATGGCAAGTTACAGAATGTGGCCCAAGGTTTCCAGGTGGTATTAAATCTCTCAATTTTGTCATTAAGTTTTGCTACTATTTGCTCCTGTGCCATTATCCAGGATACTTTTGTCCTGTAACCTTGGAAGGAAACGGTGGGCCTCTTTCAGGCTTTTGCTATAGTGATTTTATCTCCCAAAAATACGAAGAAAGAAAGGGCCTGTAAGTGCTTAGGTAGATTAGGAATAGTGTCATTTAGTAGAGCTATGCTGGGATTAGGAGCCACTGTTTTGTTCGTTAAGGTGCTGACAGTTCGAAAAAAAAATTGACAGAAGGCTCTGATGCGGGGGTAGGACCACCAAATATGTATCATTGTGCCCTCAAGTTCACAACCTCTAAAGCATAGTGGCGATGATCCTGGGTAAATCAATGCTAATCTGGAGGGAACATAATACCATCTGGTTAAAACCTTTAGACTGGCCTCTATGAGAGAAATATTAAAAATACCTTTATAGGAGCATATCGAGGAGTGGAACCATTCTGTTGAAGTCCACGTTCTGCCCATGTCATCCTCCCAGTCCCGAGCATAGGTTGGCTTATCCAAATCAAGGAGATACCCCCTTTCTGGTCCAAAGTGTTGGAGCACCAGTGCTCGTAAAGGGAGATTGAGGGAGGTTCTGGTTTGTTAATCCAGATGGAATTTAAAAAATGAGATTTGGGAGAATTTGAATTATTCCGTGTCGGGCATATACAGTTTCTGCCTGCAGTAGGACAAGGTAAGAGGACCCGTCTGATAAAGGAAGTGGCCTATTCGGTAGAGACCTTTGTCTGTCCCCCAACTGAATGCCTATATATTTAGACCCGGAGGGAAGTTTGCATTATGGAATATATGAGCAAGCGGTTTCAGGGGAGAGGTCGGGGAGTGTTGTGTATATAGTTTATAGCCTAGTGTAATGGAGTGAGAGAAGGTGGGGGATATTATCTTTGGTCTGATCTTTGGGTCGCATCATAGGAGAAAATCAATGGTGTTGAGGGGGGTTGCCTTCTAGATTATTATTTTTATATTGCCTTGTTGAATACACCCAATAGATTATCAGTGGTAATCTTGCTTTAAATGCACATCAAAATAAATTTGACCTCGTTTATGCGGTACTACAATACATTTTGTGTTGAAAAGTTTTAATATATAAATCCATGTCAGCAAAATGGTGCTTAATGGTGGTGAGAGGTCATATTTTCTGTTCACCAAAAATAATTTATAATGCCAGTGAAGATAAAAAAAATCAGAGATAACTAGATATTACAGAAAGATTATTTATTTCTGGGAATGGAGGATCTATGGGCACAATCAATTTTTGTGCTTGTAACATTACAGCTCAGATTTCCAGTATAATGCATGAATCTAGAAAACGTATGCCATTTAATAAAAGTTGGCAGTTTAATACAGCATTTGTAGAAAACTGTAAAGGTGCACAGTTTTTTTTTATTACAGGGTGCTGTATTATAATGTATAGGACCTTACAACCAGAGATTCCTCAATTTTTGAAATTCACTCAGTTGTGAATCATAAATAAACTGAGACAGCTGGGATTTGTTCAGTATTTGTTAAAATATTATTTCAGCTTATTTGATGAATTGAGGGTATCCAAGACTACAGTATACAGCTAAATTCCTTATGGGGATACTAAGATTTGCAGTTATCTGCTAAACAAGTGACCATATATAGTTATGTTAAATGAAATGTATCCATTATGTTTCCAGTATATACAAAATGTTCCTATTATTTTGACTATTCTTTTCCATGACAAACTTTCGTTATCCACCACTTTTTTTATGGTCTCAGACAGCCCTCAGAATTTCTACTTGCCTGTCTGCATTTGGTGAGTGGAAAGTAGCTGAGGACAAGTGTGGTGGAGCCACATCGGAGGGGGGGTTGAGCATCGCCGTTAGGCAGGGTTGAATGGGATCCAATTCCCCTCCTAGCAATCAGCCAGGAAACTGTGGTGAAGGGAGAGGAGAGGAAGAGGAGAGCTGGCCGGAGAGAGGGTAAATTTGCTGTAAAACAAATTCATGCCTCCTGTACTGACTCCTATGATAGACAGCACACTGGTCCAATGCTGGGAAATTGAAATAGTGTGATGTCTATGATAGGAGCTGGTCCAGGAGGTGGGACTTTGTTTGACAGTAGAGTTCCCCTCTCTGTATGATCTAGCCAGCTCTCCTCTTCCCCTCCTCTTTCTTCCCCACAGTTTCCTGGACGCTGGGAGGAGATTCAGCTCCCATGAGGCTTCATTGATGGACACTTAGAGGCTGCACTGATGGGCACTGATAGGCTGCACTGATGGGCATTAATCAGGCTGCATTAATGGGCACTAATAGGCTGTATTGATGGGCACTGATGAGACTGCACTGATGGGCACTGGTAGGCTGCATTGATGGGCACTGGTGGGCACTGATGAGGCTGCATTG